>NC_142642.1:36005000-36630000 GCF_053813885.1 Theobroma cacao
AAAGTCGTCATTAATTTTTTTTATCTAGATGCGATTGATCACTTATTAATCAAATTATAATCTACTAAGTCCTAAATTAATTTTAAATTCGTCGAAAGAACGAGAACTGATTTACGTTTTTTAAAAATGGATTCAGAAGTGTGATTACGCACGAAGAAGGGATAGCACTTCCGAGGCGCCCGTTTCACTAACGACACCATTTAATCTTAAGTTATCCTATTGTAATCTACCCTTGATTTTATTCCTATATTTCCTTAATCCTTGTTTATTAACTAATTCTTTATTAAATTAGCTGATTGAGTCTTTTTTTTTAGTTTCACGAATGCACATGATACAATTGTAAAATGATGTTATGATTTGTTCAATTTTAAGTGATGAGGTCGACAATTTTTTATTGAAAAATCGTTCTTAGACCATCTTAATGCTTTGGTGAAGTATCAAAATTTTCTTCATTTAGAGATATCTCGGAAAATCTCGAGAAGGACTCGTCTCTACGAGCTCTTCGAGGAAAGCCCATCATCGAAATTCTCGCCCCATTAACAAGATAAATGTAGCATGTTATGACAAAAATAAAATGATGATATTTATATGAACACATTTATTAATTTAGTTTGTTCGTTATTCATTTAATAATATAAGGTGCTTTATTACCTTGTTCATATACTTATTATTATTTGTTATTATTTTTTTATAGTTTTCTATTTAAACCTATATTCTTTAATTAACATTGTTGATTAATATTTTACTTAATTATATAGTTTATCAAACAAACAATTAATTTATTTTTTATGGTTAAATTAATTTTATTTAGTGATGTTTATTTAAGTTAATTAACTAACTATATTAATTTAAATTTAAATGCAACATTACGTAAAATTATTTTTCTTCTAATGTATATTTTAAACAACGATTATTGAGTTAATAAATATTAGAGTATGGAGTTCGGATTTATCTCGATGCTTCAATGAAAATTCATCTCAAACTCCGTACCTAAGAAATCCATTCGAAAAAAGCAATTCTTTACCTCTTTTTAGGTGAAATTCTATCCTCAAATCACTCAAAATAATCATTTTATTTTTTTATAATTTTTATATTTATAATCATGTATTTAGTTATTTATTATATATATTCTTTTCTTAACTAAATATATCCTCACAAGATATTTTGTTTATAGATTTACTTTTTATTTATATATACTCTATTTAGCAAAAACTATCCTATTTATAATTTTTTTCAACTTTCAATATTTCTCAACTCAATATTGGGCCAGTCGATATTTCCATGTAAACAATAAGGGAAAGGATTTTACCTTGTTTGGGGTTGGACAGTAACCCAAAATAATTGATTTGTTTGGAAGCACCCAAACCCGTGTCCTCAACCCACCATGCTTCGCAAAACACTCCAATCTGGAGCTTCGGCAACAGCCTTTCCCAGGTACTCAAGAACGGCATCGTTTAGAGGCCCTCCCAAGCTGACTTTTTATTTTCTTTTTTCTCTTCTTCCTCTTTCTCTTCTACCGCTTACCTCTTTCTCTCTAACTCTTTTTCTCTGCACTTTCACCGGCTCTCTTTCCTCACTCTAAACCTCCCTCCTTTACCTTTCTAACCAACCGACGGTAACCCCCTCTGTCCTTTCCTACCGGCGACGCACCCAAGCCCAAAAACTCTCCTTATCCAACGCCCAAATCTTCCTCCCTCTTTCCCTTCTATCGATGTCGCACAACTCTCTCTCTTTTTCTCCCCTACACCGGAGGCGCACAACCCAAAATCGAGCCTCCCTTTTTTTGTTGTCGGTTGTCCCAAAAAAAAAGACCTCTCCCTCCTTTGATTCGCTGGCCACCCAAGCCAAAATCCCTCCCTAAAATCAAAGTTTACCCTCCAAACAAGAAAACCAAATAAAAAAAAACTCTCTTAAAAAAAAAGCCTTGCTTCACTCATTATTCAATGGCATATTTTTTTATTTTTTTTTTCTGATTTTTTATTTTTTTTGAATTTTTTTATTGTGGCTAGGGTAGAGGTTTGCTAGAAAACTAGGGATTTCTCTCTCTGGGGTTTTTCTCTGGTTTTTTGGTTTTGGAAAGATTGGGTTTTTTTGAATTGTTTCTTGTCCTTCCAAAATCTCCCTTTGAACCAGAGTTTTAGGGTTCTTATAGAATCCAGTTGTCCAAGGCAATCATGCCCTTTTCAGCATGAATTCCGGATGGGCTACCTTCAAGTCAAAAACAAATCCACCGGAAATAACTCCAAATCCCAGCTGTCTAAGGAGCATTCAATGTTCTGTATTTTGTTGACAATGGAGGCCAAGCACGCTTCTAGCCTCTTTTTCTTTTTTTTTTTTTTAAAATTTTGGTTTAATTAATTAATTTTATTTTATTTATTAAGAAAGTGTTTACAGGATTGTTCTGGAATGTACTAAAAACAAAACAATATATGCATGCACATGATTACAAAAGATGCTAATAAAGTGATAAAAAAAAATTCAAGGTTATATATAAAGTGATAAGAGAAACCTTTAGATCCGTTAAGCAAGACCTTCACAAAATTGAAATTAAGTCTTTGTTATGCTTGGCTTATAAGATCACTAGCTAGTCATACGTCCCCAAATTTTATCTTTTCATTGATCTTAAACGTCAAGAAATAACTCGTGGTCCTGAAAATCGGTGATATTGTCTAAATATATAGCTATTAATTAAGTTTGGTCAAAATTACTAATTCAAGCTACCCCCTTCCTTTTACAAGTGATTGCTGGTAGTCTGCAGTGATTGTAGGCGATGGTCTGCTCAATCATGGATCATGCAATTAAGAAATTATTCCCAACTTTAAAAGGACTATTTGATTTTCATCAAGGATAATACAAAATTTAAAAAGCTAATCCATGAACTGGGGACAGTTCTAAAATGATTGTTTTAAGGAAAAGCAGTACCAATAATTTTGAGGTTTTGTGCTAATTCGCAAAGTCATTGACCACCTACTTTTAGTTGCTCTATTTTGACTTCCATAGCTATATCTCTCCACTATAATCGAAAAGCTGTCCATCCCATCCTCGTGCATGTATTTTCTGTCACTTATAAAAGGGAGAGAAGAAGGGAAAAGAAATCGTTGACAACAAACATTTCTAGCTGACATGGGTGTTCGGACCCATTTTGTTCTGTTTCTTGTTTCGGTATTCATTTTGAGTGTAGCAGGGCTTGGACAACATGACAAGGATCTGGCAACGGTTCATGTAATCAATGCCATGCCAAGGGACTCAGAGCCGATGCAAATCCGCTGCAGTTCCAAGTCTACAGATCATGGGATGCAGGAGCTTCATGTAGGGGATGATTATCAATGTGGTGTCAGAGAAAAAGCCTTGTATTACTGTGAAGCCATTTCGGGAAGGCAAATAGCATCCTGGCATGCGTTTCAGCCTCGCAGAGATAAGAATCACAAGGCAGTTTTCTGGCTGGTGAAGGAGGACGGGTTCTATCTTAGTTGGGATAACTCTAGCTGGGTCAGAAAATCTGGATGGTACACTGAGTGAAATTTAGCATGTATTTCATTTCTTTTCTGCTCTTTGTTTGTTCAGAATTATTGTAACTCTGAGCCAAATAAGAATTGTTTCAGTTATTGCTTCTGATGAATTCTGGATTAAAATAAATCTTCCATGTAAAAAGGATTTCTTAAAATCTTCTATTAATGGTCACATGTTTACATCAAAATGATTCTTTAAATTTGCAGATATCTGAGCAGATTTTTTATTTTTGAAAGTCATCTGAGCCGATTTGATGGCCATGAAAGTGATTCCCGTGCACATTAATTCTTTCTTTATTATGTTTAACAAGATTGACATATATATATATATATGGGTTTTGTTAAGGTGTGAGTTTAGAATACTCTATTTATAATAATATTTTTGTATGAAATAGAATAGTTAGCCGTTAATGTAATGATTTTCAATGTATTGGAAAAAAATTTATATAGTAATTATAGTGTGCCTAGTCATTAAGAAAACCTCAAATTTATCTAAAACCATTGACTTCAATTAACTATAGTTGCACGAGGCATGTGAAGTTCTCACCCAATTCCAGTTGGGCGGCATGTCATGCATGTGAAGCTTGTAAATTCCCTTTGATAAACTGATATCCTTTCTTGGAAAACATTTAAATTCTTCCCACCATGGCTTTATTAGGTGACAAAAGAACGTGGAAATAAAGAATAGATCTGGCAAAGTTCTTCAGAAAGTTTTGGTAATGCGGGGAAGTGGTTTGGCAAAACAAACATGATGGTTTTCCAGGCCTTAACAGTGAAGGGAAGGCCCTTTCTGGGGGCTGAATGGTCTGTCTTTCTTGAGCAGCAGGCCTTCGATTCAAAAGAACCTTTTTCTCATAATTAAGCAGCATTAATTGTGCATTTGTGTTAAATGCTCATAATTTTAATAATATTTATTTTAATTTTTTTAAAAATTTGACCTTTATATACATTTTATGGTTCATTGATGTATAAATAGTATACGCTTACAATATATTAAATATAAATTCATTTTAATTAATTCTGTTTCCTTCTTCGAATTTGAACATTTTAGTGCAACCCATTTGGGAATAAATTTTTAATTGAATTTAGATCTTTTAAAATTTCCATTATTTGTACACATAATAGCATTGTTTCTTTTTTTTTTCTTTTTGTGTAATATTCCAGTCATTTTGCATATCCTATTTGGAAAGAATGTTTTATTTAAATTACGTACCTTATAAAGACCTTCCTAAATAGAGAAAATATTAATAAGAATTAATCTTAATTAAATTTGACAACTGTCATATACATAATTTTTCCTGACTTAGATAAACAGGAAAATTAATGAATTTATTGCATAAGTACTTTTATATAGAAAGTCTCAGTGTTTTAACTATAAATGCAAAAGTGGATTATTATGTACCAAAAAAAGAGTGGCCTTAGTTATATAAGCTTCAAAATCATATAAAAATCAACAATCACATTGTCACACCATGGCTAACCTCAAAGAATTGCTCTTGCCTATGCTGGCGCTTTGCATTTTGTACCCATTGGCATTTGCAGTCAATGAAGATCTATTGTTTATCAAATACCATATTCACATAACCAACGATATGCCTCCGGATTTCCCTCCCTATATACCTGCTTTATCCCTCCATTGCAAGTCCAAAGACGAGGACCTTGGTGAGAAGGAACTGTCGGAGCATCAGGATTATACTTGGAATTCCAGTATAAACGATTTCAGAACCACCCTTTATTTCTGCAATGCTAGATGGGAAAAGAAGCAGAGGTATTTTGTGGCTTTCAAGGCCACGAGAGATGAACACCGCTGCCGAGTGTATCATAACTCTTGCTTGTGGTCAGTGAGGGGTGACGGAATTTATTTTAGCAACAATAATTCTACCTGGACTAATGAGTATCCATGGTAGTGAAAGAGATTGTAAAATGATTTTCAGCTTTTCCCTGTGAGGATAATTTGGAATTAATAAATGCTAATCCTTTTTTAATTGAATCACTTTTGTTTTCTATGCGTAGCTTCATGTCATCATTATGCCTATTTATTTCGAGTGATGTTTGATCATTATTATAATCAGATGATAGGATAAGTTCATATGAGTGTGGTGTTTTTTGGTAAATTGGTTTGAAAAAAATGCTCCTCCCCTTCTGGTGTTTTGTTTTTTAAGTTGAAGGTTTTTATAATCAGATGACGAAGCTTGAAAAAATTTTTCAGATTGACTTTGAACTTTTGGGAAGCTTGTTGCAGATGACAACATTGTTTGCAAATCAATCATGGGAAATTAATCAAATTTAAAGGGTAATTTTATTTGGAGATAAATAAGAGAAAAAAAATAAGATAAAATTTTCAATCGGGTTTTGAATTCCATAATAAGATCATCAAAATTGACCTTACCATAAGGTTAATAAATTAAGATCATTAGATATTTAATTATAAATATTAACCATTGTTTAAATTTAAATTTGTAATTTGTAAACTTAAATATTCAATAATTACTTTATAAATTGATTAAAAAATTAATTTTGACTTTATAGCAAGATCTATTCTGATAATCTTATTATAGAATTCAGAAATCAATTGAATATTTTATCTTAGTTTTTTTCCTTATTTATCTCTAAATAAAAATTATGTTTTAATTTCATAGTTCATTTTTATTAGAAGTTTGTACATTTTGAAACAAGAGGAGTTAAAATATACTTTAAAAGTGAATTGAGCAGTTTTGTATTTATATTTTTTAATAAATACAATTGTCTGTTTTCAATAAACATAACACAACTGTTTGTTGGAACATGTGCATGTTAGAAATAATATTTGCTTAAATTACCTTATAAAGGCTTTCCTAAGAAGAGAAATATTAAGAAGAATTAATGTTAAAAAAATTTGACAACTCTCATATACATAATTTTTCCCAGCATAGACAAACAAGAAAAGTAATATCATTACTGCAAAGGACAAATCCTGGTACTTTCATATAGAAAGTCTCACTGTTCAATCCATTAATGGAAAAGTGGCTTAGTTTGTACGAAAAAAAAGTGGCTTTAGTTATATAAGCGTCAAACTTATATAGAAATCAACAACGACCCACATTTTCAGACCAACATCATGGCTAACCTCAAGGAATTGTTCTTGCCTATTCTGGCACTTTGCATTATGTACCCATTTGCATTTGCAATCGATGAAGATCTTTTGGTTATCGAATACCATATTCACATAATCAACGATTTGCCTCCCAATATCCCTGCGCTATCTCTCCATTGCAAGTCCAAAGACAAGGACCTTGGTGAGAAGAACATGTTGGAGCATCAGGATTACACTTGGGATTCCAGAATAAACCTTTTCAGAACCACCCTTTATTTCTGCAATGCTAGATGGGAAGGGAAGCAGAGGTATTTTGAGGCTTTTAAGGCTACGAGAGACGAACACCGCTGCCGAGTGCATCATAACTCTTGCTTGTGGTCAGTGAGGGATGATGGGATTTATTTTAGCAACGATAATTCTACTTGGACTAATGAGTATCCATGGTAGCAAAAGAGATTGTAAAATGAATTTCAGCTTTTCCCTGTGAGGATAAGTTGGAATTAATAAATGCTAATCCTTTTTTAATTGAATCCTTTTGCTTTCTATGCATTGCTTCATGGCTTTTAGCTTTTGAGATCATTATGCCTATTTATTTCAAGTGATGGTTGATCAGAGTGAGGTGTTTTTTGGTAAATTGTTTTCAAAAAAATGCTCCTCCCCTTCTCGTGTTTTGTTTTTTTGGTCGAAGGTTTTTATAACCAGAGGATGAAGCTTGAAAAAAATTTTCAGATTGACTTTGAAATTTTGGGAAGCTTGCTGTAGATGACTATTTTTTGGGTTTGGTAGCTTGCTGCCAATCCTAGAGGTTTTCAATTTTACGGAATTTAGGCTGAAGGTGAAAAGAGTCAGATTTTGAAGAAAAAATTAAGTCTTAGTTGAAAATGGTGAAATCACTTAAAAAATTAAATAAAATATTCTATTTAAATTATGTATAATTTTTAAAATGTGTTTTTTTATTTTCTCTTTATTCTTTCCATTTTTCTTGTTCTTTTCTCGACGGTATTGAAAAGCATAATAGTTTTTTTTTTCTTCTCCTTCTTTTTCTATCTCTCTCCTTCGATTTCCACACACCACCATTTCTATAATAAAAGATCATTATCACCAAGACACCAATGGCACATAGTGAATTTTCAATGACTACAAAATTTTAATAAATTTAAGAGGGATGATGGTATTTATTTTAGCAACGATAATTCTACCAGGACTAATGAGTATCCATGGTAGTAAAAGAGATTGTAAATATATTTTCAGTTTTTCGTGGGAAGATAATTTGGAATTAGTAAATGCTAATCCTATTTTAATTGAATCCCTTTGTTTTCTATGCGTAATTTCATGTCTTACAGCTTTTGGTCAAGCTTTCACTACTAGTATTAGTATTTGGAGTTGCTTTTATATACGTTTTATCCTTTTTGTAGGAACCATTTTAATTTGTTGCAGCGCGGTGCAATATATCAAAGAGTTGAGAGAGGAAGTATGAGTATTTTTCAAATGTTCCCTATTTTAAGTTTAGATAAAAGGGGATTCAAATTTAAGTTTTTAAATATGAGATACATATACTTAAAACATATATCAATTTTTCTTTTTCCTTTTTTTTCCTTACATGATTAAGAAATGTAAAATATTGAGTTTGGGCACAAATGCAAATTTTGTCAAGGTACGTACATGGTATAGAGTATGATAAGGAAACTTTTAGAGAACTATTTTAAAAAATTTTTGCCATCAGACGTATTGTTGATTAAAGATGGTAAAATTTTCAAGATATTTCAGGGAACTAAGTTAATAGGGGTGTTTCTAATGCTTGGGTTCTTGATAAGGGGATATTTGTTTGAACTCCTTTTTGTTTAGCCTGTATTGTTGTTAATTTCTCTTTGTTATCTTGGAATGAATAAATTTTTTTATTAAAAAAATAGTATTTTAAAAAATTTAAAATTATTTAAGAAAATTCAAATAAATCTTTATTTTTTTATTACATTCAAATAAGCTCATGTATTTTTATTTTGAATCAAATATATTATTATGATTACCAATTGATTAATTACTATTAGTCAAAATGTCACTTTATCATTTTATAATTTTTTTGGAAAGATAGTTTAGTTGTATTAATTTTCAAGATATGTACTTATCATTTGATACTTACATATAAAGTGAAAAATAACATACCACGTGGCATAAAAAATAATAAATGATGTATTGACTAATAATAATTAACTAACCATTAATTATAAAAGTTTAGAAACTAAATTAAATGTAATAAAAGAATAAAAATGTATTTGAATTTTTTAAAATAATTTAAAATTTTTTTTAAGTATTATAAAAAAAATTTCATACACAAGATTCTTGAATAAAACATTTTTGGACCACGTTAGATGTTTCATTGATTTGATTTATTTACCCTTTCCTGAATTTCTCTTCTCTCTCTCTCTCCATTTCTCCCTTCCCCTCATGGTTTCAAATTTCATGTTAAACATAGTTTATTCGTCACCAAAGTTTGGCCATCCTCTAAAATTGAACTAAAATGTGCAAATGCGAAATGGTAGTACTGATAATTAACACATCCGTCAATGTGATAATGTCGATATCAGTGAGACTCGTAGATCATTGTTGATTCCATGGATTAACTTTTCCTTCATCCATAGATTAATAGTTCTAGCCGTGACCCACCATTGCTAAGATCATGATATACGTAATCTAGCTGTGACCTACCATTGCCAAGCTCATGATATACATAAGCTAGCTGTGACCCATCATTGCCAAGATCATGATATACATGACCAGCTGTGACTTAAGTTAACCCTACGATTTAAGCAATTCCATTTTTTTTCCTTATTTGTATAAGTGAAGCTCCTATATATGCTTCTCTCTTAACTTATACAGACATATATAGATTGAATAGCACAACTTTTGACATATAATTATAGGAGGAATAATTCATTGCCCTACCAAACTTAAGCAAATGCTAATTTCAATTTTTTCTTTTACAAGAACATGACAGCTTATGTTATAAAGACATTCTCTCAAAATGGCAAGTCTAACTGATACTAAGATCAATCTGTTCATTCCAAATGATCCATCCTCTATAAAGCAAGAAAGGTATCATACAAACTCTCCACCCATAAAAAAAAAGAAGAAAGAAACTAGATTATTAGGTCATGGATTGTTTTATCAGACTTTTCTCGTCGCTGATCTTGCTTCTGCTCCTACTGACATGGTGTGACGCAGGTCTTCTTCAACACAAAGTCCATGTCCAAATCACTAACGATATAGCCAAAAGCTCGGACCTTACGGTACATTGCAAATCGAAAAACGACGATCTCGGAAATCAGGTTATTTCCTATCAAGGCACCTGGGAATTTCATTTCCGACCCAATGTTTGGGGCACGACGCAGTTCTACTGCAGCATGGCGTGGGAAGATCAATTCCATTGGTTCGACATATTCGTGGCCAACAGAGATTATTCGTATTGCCATGTTTGTCAATGGAGTATAAACCCAGATGGTCCATGTAGGTTCAATTATGGTACTAATAAGTTTGATAATTGTTTTAAGTGGAACGATAATTAATGTTGCTGCACTTAATAATAGCCACATGTTTTTCATTGCAAGAAGTAAAGTCATATTTTTGTGCTGTTTTGATTTGGTTATATGCGTGTCGACCAGGCTCAGTACCCGTGCATCGAACTGTTGATTCGTATTACTTTTCAATAATTCATTAAAAAGAAATAATTATATATTTTTTATTGCATGTGATAGCCAGAACATTCTTTGCTTGCTTGAAGCAAGAAAAGTTTAGTCATTTTTTTTCTATGGAAAAATCTAATAATTTTAGAAAACACGATAACATTACACTTAAATTCAGATATGAATAACACGGATAAAATGATAGAAGAGAATACATATTAACATTCAATCATAATAAATTAAAATAAAATGAAAGTTTTTTAATTTAATTTGGGAAAGGGGATATATGTACCAATAACCTAATCTCACTAAATAAATTTTTTCTTTTTTAAAAAGCAAAATTAAAGAGTTTAGATCTTGTGTTGTTGAGCAATCAACCTCTGACGGGCTTCATGTCCCGTAGATAAGAAGAAGCCGATCCACAAATGTTTCATTTACTATAGCATTTAGTCAGGAACAGTAGATGCTACAGAGCATTATAAAAGTCCTAGCAGTTTCAGTCATAATAGCTGAGCCAAAACAAAAAAAAAAATTCAGTCATAATAGAAATTTAGAGTTCTGTTCTCAAAATTCCAAGCAAGGAAAGGGAAGTTTGAAATTATTGTAGCAGAGCTACACTTACAAGTTGATAACATACACTAAAATAAAGTTGCTAGCTAGGAGAGATTGTCTACCAAAAAGTAGTAGCAAGGGTTTATTATGCTTTTTTCTATGTAATAAAACCAAGTGTGTCTCCAATAAGGATTTATGTATAAAACTAGAGCAAAACTCAGCAGAATGATTATGTAAGTCACAACGAAACTCGCTCTGAAGCTCTTCATGTCAATTGAAGTTTCTGGTTTCAACACTAATGGTCCTCGAACAACTGAGCAAGTTTTTGGCAACGGCATTTCATAAAGAAAAGGATTACCCTTATAGGATGGATTTCCAATAAAGCTGCAGGAATTCATTTTCTTAAACAGAGGTATGGCAGGTAAAGGTCCGGTTAAGTTATTGTATGAGAAGTTTAATTCCACCAAGCTTAACAGGCCTTCAAATGTCGTCGGGATCTTACCACTCAAATGGTTGTTATTCAGTATGAGGACTTCAAGCAAAGCAAGTTTCCCAAGCTCCGATGGTATACTGCCAGTGAGATTGTTAAAACTGAGGTTCATTGCAATCTGCAAGCTCGAAAGAAAACCCAACTCTGGAGGTATCTCGCCAGAAAATACATTGCCACCCATCTGCAGCTCAATCAAACGAGAAAGGCTTCCTAAAGATGCAGGTATATTTCCAGAGAATTTATTGTCTGATAGTGTTAAAAGCTCAAGCTGGGAAAGGGTTCCAAGCTCATTTGGCAAGGAATCTACAAAACTGTTGTGGCTGAGATCAAGTCGTTCAAGCATCTTGCAGTTAACAATCTCTGATGGAATCTGTCCTGTCAGCAAATTAGACGAGACATTTAAAAGCATGAGTTGAGATAGTTTACCAATTTCCTTTGGCAACTTAGAAGTGAAGTGATTGCCAGCAATTTGAAGCCTTTGAAGCTCTCTGCAATTTCCAATCTCTGGAGGAATTGACCCAGTGAAATTGTTGTCGTCCAATCTGATAGAGTAAAGATTCACCAGATTGCCTACTTCTGAAGGTAAAGTACCTGAGAGCCTGTTCCCATTTAGATTAAATCTTTTTAATCTCTCGCAGTTCTTGATCCCATTTGGGATATTTCCGTGCAGCTTATTAGCCCCAAGGCTTAAAAAAACAAGGTTAGCATGCCGACAAAGGAAAGGAGGTATTTTTCCTGTCAGATGGTTGTTTGTAAAATCAACCTCCATAAATGGGCTGTATACTCCAAGCTGCTGAGGAATGGTACCGCTCAGAGAATTGTCAAAAAGCAGCAACTGATGCATTTCAGTCAAATATTGGAAACCATAAGGAATGGGACCTGTGAGATAATTGGTTGCAAGGTCAAGCATTGTCAAGTTCCTCAAGCTACTAAGCTCGTTTGGTATGACTCCTGTAAGCTGGTTGTGGAATAGGTTCAATAAGTATAGACCCTTAATCTTGCTGAACTCAGTTGGGATCTCACCAGTCAAATAATTCTCTGAGAAATCAATTTCTGTTGCAAGAGATAGATTCCCTATCTCCCTTGGAATGCTTCCATTCAATTCATTCGTGTAGAGGTACAACACCCTAAGAAACTTGCTGAACTCAGTTGGGATCTCACCTGTCAAATAATTCTCTGAGAAATCAATTTCTGTTGCAAGAGATAGATTCCCTATCTCCCTTGGAATGCTTCCATTCAATTCATTCGCGCAGAGGTACAACGTCCTAAGAAACTTGAGGTCTCCTATTTCCACGGGTATCGGCCCCGTAAGAGCATTTCCACCCAAGTCAAGGCTCTCAAGGTTTGAACAATTTCCAAGCTCTTTTGGAATAAACCCTGATAACTGATTCTCCCATATCCATAAAGCTGTCAAGTTTCCAAGCATTCCAATCTCTTCTGGAATTTCCCCTCCAATGCGGTTGTGGGCGAGACCAAGAAATTGCAAGCTCTGACATCTACATATCTCTGCAGGAATGTTGCCAGACATTGCGTTCTCCCCGACTCGAAATATCCTCAACTTTTGGAGATTGCCAATAGAACGAGGCAATGTGCCAGTCAAATCGTTGGTGTATGCCACAAACTCTTCAAGTGAAGACAAATTTCCAAGCTCCTCTGGAATTGGACCGCTGAACTGATTTGCTCTCAAATAAAGGATGGTCAGAAGCGAACAATTTCCAATCTCCTTGGGTATGTCTCCCTTGAACTCATTGTAAGATAGATCAAGAAAAGTCAAGTGGATCAGACCACCAATACTAGGACTCAATATTCCGGAGAGATTCATTGAATTCAAATCAAGAGACCAGACAAATGGGTCGTGATCCGAAGTGCAATTGACTCCTATCCATCCGCATGGTGTCTGATCAGTGGACTTCCAGTTTCCAAGAAAATTGAATTCATCTTGGAGCCCATTCTTGATTTCCATCAGGTATTGGCCTTCAGAATTTAGCCCCTCTGAATCACTGACCAGTAGTACTGTGGCAACAGCAAGTAACAACTCCACCAACCTCCCTTCGAAGAGTCTGCTCTGTTCGAACTTTCTCAACATTTTGGTACTACTGAAGAACAAAGTCTATGCAGATTTTGTGATTCAGTGAATCTATACTTAAAAAGGAAAAGAAAAATGTTGGCTGCAAAACCGTTGATTTATAAAACAATATTGTATCATATAATTGCTGTTAATAATTGAAAAGATTCATGCATTCACATTTGGCTCCTAAAGGACGCATTAGCAATTTTTAATGAATCAATGATGAGAAATTCAAATTCATTCTTAAAGATAATCCAACGCAATCATTTTTTCCACACGGCATTGTGGAATCATTTTAACATGAATTTTTAATGTAAAGTGTGGTGAAAGAATAAAGAAATAAATTTCAGGAGGTAAGTCTAAAAGTTAGTGTCTGTATGACTGGTTAAGTGGTTTAATTATCAACAAAGAAGAAATGTATATATATTCCTCCTTTATCAAGTTGGAATGCACTTTATTGACCGAAACAAACAAAAATGCAATAAACATCAAAAAGATGAAAAATGGTAGTTTTAATTGCCTTTGGTAGGAGGGAAAGCGATCGTGGAAAGAAATTTCTTCTTTCATTAGGAGGAAAATACGAGGACAAAAGAAAATTAGGGTGGATTTGCACCTTTTCTTTCCCTACAAATTCTTATTTTTAAGCCAATCTTTTTTGCAAATTCTTTCTTTCCCCACTCTCCTTTTGTTCCTCCTTTATGTACCAAAAATATCAACAAAGACGCTGCACTGGTTATTACGCTACAATAGTCTCCCATTTTTGTTGCTAGAATTTTTTTTTTTTACGTGATCGTGTGATTGAAGGTATATATATGGCTACTCTTATTTTCCCCAAACCAAATCCTTAGATTAAAGATATAAAGAAAGAAGTTAACTGGACAAATGTTTGTTTATTTTGATGAACGTCCCAAGTTTGAATATTGAGATAGATGGAATGAGATTCATGCTGCTTTTCAATTATTTATCACAAACAAATTAATAGGGTATAGTTTTGATTGAATATTATACCTATAGGCTTAGGAATATTTATTTCTTGCTGCGGATTAGTTTTGTAGTTGTTGGTAAAAATTTATTTTCTTGTATCATGTTAGGAATCATCTTTTTTCTAATCAAAATAAAAAAATATATAATAATTTCAATAAAAAAACTTCTATGCATAAAAAACATCATAATAATTTTAACAAAGCCATAATTTACACTACAGTTTTCACATTTATAGGAGTAGCGCAAATTTAGAGACAAGACAAAATTACATCTTAATTTTAATATTAAGGTAAAATATCTTAACACCTTTTTAGCTTTACTCATAATTTCATATGAGTTCATTAGTTTTCGAAATGTACAATTCACCCAAAAAAATATCTTCCATTCTGCATGAGTTCATAGTCTCTGAAATATAAAATTCACTCTAAAAAAAATCATTCGTAAGACAATTAATGTTTCTACTAGTTTAATAACGTGGTAATATTTTTTGAATAATTTTACTTTTTATTAATTTTGAAAATTAACACACTATATAAACTATAATTTTTTATTTTTAAGTTTTTTCTCCTATTCAAAAAAAAAAATTCTCTCTCCTACCTCTTCCCAGAGCACCAGATTCGGTTTTGAATAGGTAGCACCAAATCTGGCTCCAACTTGATCTCCTTCCCCCCGCGCTCCACAGGGGACTTGAACCCCTTACCCCGCACAACCCGAGGGAGCACAAATCGCCCAAAGAGGGGGGGGGGGGGCTCCCCTTGGGAGTGTCGATCCCTCGAGAATGTGCTAGATCTAGCCAGATCTGGCCATAGATGGTGAGATCCAGTCATTGTTTGAGAGAAAAAAAATAAAAGTATTTTAGTCTTTTCATATTTTTCGTTAATAGTGTTTGCACTTTTGGATTTCGTTGTTCATTTCGAAAATTAATGGATTTATATGAAATTGTGCTAAAAAATTAGGAGATATGGATATTTTACCCTTAATGTTAATAATTAACTAGATTTTTTTTTTAAAAAAAAGAGTTTTAATTTTTAAAATTATTTTGAGTTATACGTAAAAGGGGGAACTGAATTGAGATAAGTTCAAAATTAAATGAACATTATACTGACTAAAGAATCACCTCCTGCCAGCCAAAATAATAGCTGCTTTAAATTGCCAATCAGATTCCCCCATATGATTCCAAGAACAGACTGCTTTCTTCAAAGCATTTCATCTCTATTTTCTACCACATTAAATGACTACTTTAATTGGATACTCTATATGGCTAACACCCCTGAATATGACTCTGTCAAGGTTCTCATATATCAGATGAAAGCCCATTTTACTGCCATATAATTTTGCCATTCTGCTAACCAACAGAAAGCAGTTCACCAGCAAACATAAATCCTTCAACTACAAACTCCTTGCTGATCATGAGGTTGCTACACTTACATGTTGATAACATAAACTACAATAAAGTTGCTAGCTAGGAGAGATGTAGAGTTTTATAACACTTGAGA
Source organism: Theobroma cacao (assembly GCF_053813885.1). NCBI lineage: Eukaryota > Viridiplantae > Streptophyta > Magnoliopsida > Malvales > Malvaceae > Theobroma > Theobroma cacao. The sequence goes on from NC_142642.1 coordinate 36,020,850, forward strand.
GTTATACAGAGAGAGTTGTTAGACAAGAGAGAGAAACGAAACAGAGGTGAACACCGCCAGTTTTCATTGTCCATTTTCATATAGATTACAATTTGGGTCTTACATACATAGAACAAAAGATGTAACAACACTTATTTTCAGTCAATCACAGCTCCTAAACTTGAAAAGATTCATGCATTCACATTTGATTCCTAAAGGACGCATTAGCAATTTTTAATGAATTAATGATGAGAAATTCAAGTTCACTCTTAAAGATAATCCAAAGCAATCATTTTTTCCACACGGCATTGTGGAATCATTTTGACATGAAATTTTTAATGCAAAGGTTGGTGAAAGAATAAAGAAATAAATTTCAGGAGGTAAGTCTAAAAGTTAGTGTCTGCATGACTGGTTAAGTGATTTAATTATCAACAAAGAAGAAATGTATATATATTCCTCCTTTATCAAGTTGGAATGCTTTATTGACCGAAACAAACAAAAATGAAATAAACATCAAAAACATGAAAAAAGGTAGTTTTAATTGCGTTTGGTAGGCGGGAAAGCGATCATGGAAAGAAATTTCTTCTTTCATTAGGAGGAAAATACGAGGACGAAAGAAACATAGGGTGAAATTGCACTTTTTCTTTCCTTACAAATTCCCTTCTCTTAGCCAATCCTTAGATTAAAGATATAAAGAAAGAAGTTAACTTGACAAATGTTTGTTTATTTTGATGGACGTCCCAAGTTTGAATACTGAGATAGATGGAATGAGATTCATGCTGCTTTTCAATTATTTATCAAAAACAAATTAATAAGGTATAGTTTTGATTGAATATTATACCTATAGGCTTAGGAATATTTATTTCTTGCTGAGGTTTAATTTTGTAGTTGTTGGTAAAAATTTATTTTCTTGTATCATGTTTTGGTACATGACCATTTGAAAAAATGATAAATGTATGTATTTTCCTACTTAAAACAGTCAAGGTTGAATCAGCTTCTTTCTAAATAAAAAAATACAATAATTTAAATAAAAAACTTTTATGCATAAAAAAACATCATAATAAATTTAGCAAAACAATAATTTACACTACAGTTTTCACATTTATAGGAGTAGTGCAAATTCAGAGACTTAAGAGAATTACACCTTAATTTTATTATTAGGATAAAATATCTTAACACCTTTTAATTTTATTCATAATTTCACACTGGTTCATTAGTTTCAAAATGTACTGAAAAGAATATCTTTCGTTCCACATGACTCCATTAGTTTCCGAAATATACAATCTACCTTAAAACAATATCTTTCATTTGTTTTTGAAATATACAATCTATCCTAAAAGAATATTTTTCGTTGGACAATTAATGTTTATATTAATTTGATGACGTGATAATATTTTTTAAATAATTTTATCTTTCATTAATTTTAAAAATTATTATACTATATAAATTATAATTTTTTATTTTTTATTTTTTTCTCCTATTCAAAAAAAATTCTCTCTCTTACCTCTTCCTACGACCGGAGCACCAGATCCGGCTTTAAACAGGTAGGCCAAATCCAGCTCCGGCTACATCTCCTTCCCCTGCGCTCCATAGAGGAGCTGAACCCCGCACACTGCGCTTCCTAGGGGAGCACAAATCGCCCAAGGGGGGGCTCCCTTAAGGAGTGTCTATCCTTGGGAGCGTGCTAGAATCTAGTCAGATATGGCCATGGATGGTGAGATCCAGTCGTGGGGTGGTCAGCCAACCACATTGTTTGAGAAGAAAAATATAAGAGAAAAAATAAAAAGTATTTTAGTCTTTTCATATTTATTTGTTAGTGGTGTATAAACTTTTGAGTCTCATTGTTTATTTTGAAAATTAATGGACTTACTTGAAATTATATTTGAAAGTTATGAGATTTAGATATTTTACCCTTAATATTAATATTGAACCAGATTTTTTTTAAAAAAATTATTTTTTAAAATTACTTTGAGTTATACGTAAAAGAGGGAACTGAATTGAGATAAGTTCCAAATTAAATGAATATTATATTGACTCAAGAATCACCTCATGTCAGCCAAAATAATAGCTGCTTCAACTTGCCAATCAGATTCCCTCATATGATTCCAAGAACAGACTGCTTTCTTCAAAGCATTTCATCTTTATTTTCTACCACATTAATGGCTACTTTAATTGGATACTCTATTTGGCTAACACCCCTGAATATGACTCTGTCAAGGTTCTCATATATCAGATGAAAGCCCATTTTACTGCCATATAATTTTGCCATTCTGCTAACCAACAGAAAGCAGTTCGCCAGCAAACATGAATCCTTCAACTACAAACTTCTTGCTGATCATGAGGTTGCTGCACTTACATGTTGATAACATAAACTAAAACAAAGTTGCTAGCTAGGAGAGATTGTCTACCAAAAAGTAGTAGCAAGGGTTGATTATACTTATTTCTATGTAATAAAACCAAACCTGTCTCCAATAAGGATTTATGTATAAAACTAGAGCAAAACAGCAGAATGATTATGTGAGTCACAACGAAACTCGCTTTGAAGCTCTTCATATTAATTGAACTTTCTGGTTTCAACACTAATGGTCCTTGAGCAACTGAGCAAGTTTTTGGCAACGGTATTTCTTAAAGAAAAGGATTACCCTTTTTTTTTTTGAAAGGCAAGAAAAGGATTACCCTTATAGGATGGATTTCCAATAAAGCTGCAGGAATTCATTTTCTTAAACAGAGGTATGGCAGGAATTCATAATCTCACCCCTTTCCCCTACTAACTATTTTTTTTTGCACGTCTCAAACAATTTTTTTAAATTGGTGGGAAAAGGCGATAGAATTCAATTTTGGATTGAAGAATGGATTGAAGGAATCATCCTGCAACATGAGTTCTTGAGAATATACGCTTTAGCTCTTAACAAAGTAGGGAGAATCAATGAGTACGGGAACTGGCAAAACAAAGAATGGAAATGGGAGGTCCAATTGAGAAGAAGAATTTTTGGGTGGGAGGTGGACCAATGGAGTAATTTCAATAATCTATTGGAAGAAATACAACTCAGTGCTGATATGCCAGACATCATAGTATGGAAAGGCACCCCTTCAGGAGAGTGTTCTGTCAAAAATTTCTGCTATCAATATCTGAAAGATGACAACAACAAAAATAACTTGTGGAAGAATGTGTGGGTCAATTTAGCTCCCTTCAAAACAGAGATCTTTGTGTGGCAGGTTCTTCAAGGGAGGGTGGCTGTCAAAGAAGAGCTTGTGAGACGTGGTTTGATGAATAGGAGTGCTGCTTTCTGCCCTTTGTGTAATGAGGCTAACGAGACTGTTTCACACCTTTTTATTCATTGTAAAAAATCCTGGATGATTTGGTCAAGCTGGTGCAACAAATGGGATATTGCTTGGGTCATGCCGAATGACACCGCTACTCTTTTTAATTCGTGGAACGCGGTTGCTATTAAAGAATGTGAAATCTCGATATGGAAAATGGCTTTCTACGCTGTGGTCTGGTCGTTGTGGCTATTTAGGAACGATCGTTTTTAACGGGAAACATTGGGATCAGGACCAAGTTTTTGAGCTTATCAAACTCCGAGTAGCTACATGGGCCAAGGCTAAATGGCCATTTTTGCAAAATAGTGTTCTGGACATCTATAGAACACCAAAGGCAGGAGTAGATATCAAAAAGATTAAAAAAGAGAGACCCGAGGTGCGATGGAAAGTGCCAAAGGAGGGGAAAATGAAGTTTAATGTTGACGGCGCTGCGAATGGGTGTCCGGAAGAGGCAGGAATAGGCGGGATTTTAAGGGATGATAATGGGACTACAAAAATGATCTTTTCTAAATCCATAGGAAGAGGTGATTCAAATTTAGTTGAAGTGTTGGCAATAAGAGAAGCTTTTTTACTTTTTTCAGCATCAAGATGGAGAAACACACATATAATGGTGGTTGAAAGTGACTCCAAGAATGCTGTTCAGTGGATTAACGAACCTGAAAAAGCCCCATGGAGGATGAGAAGGTGGATCCTTCACATTGAAATGTTAAAAAGAAAAGTGGTTCAATGGGAAGTTCAGCATGTCTTCAGGGAAGCCAACCAGCAAGCTGACAACTTAGCAAAAACAGGGATAGGAAGAGTTCAAGATCTGCTTAACGTTTGGGGGGAGGCTTCTAATATCAACGATTGAGTCTGTTGAGAGTCTACTTTTGTCTCATCTTCTCTTGCAGGTGTTGAGGCAGAGGATTTACCTTTAAGGGTGGTGAACTTTTTCTTTTTTGGTTGAAAGCATTAAATAGATTTGTTGGCTTAACAGGGGAACGTCTCCTTATTCTTACAAGCCTTTGAACCCTGTGTTGATGATTGGGTTTTGCTGTGTTTTTCTTTTTGTTCATTTAAGGTTGGTGTACAGGGTCTTTTTGCAGGTGTGGTTTTTGATCACCTGGGTGTTGGAAATGATTTTGTAGGAGTACACCACCTTTATTTTGTACGGGGCATAATAGGTAAAATTTCTGTAAAGAGATGAACTTTTGTTCCCATTTCTTTTGAATACTATGGAAATTTCAAAAAAAAAAAAGGTAAAGGTCCGGTTAAGTTATTGTATGAGAAGTTTAATTCCACCAAACTTAACAGGCTTTCAAATGTTGTCGGGATCTTACCACTCAAATGATTGTTATTCAGTAGGACTTCAAGCAAAGCAAGTTTCCCAAGCTCCGATGGTATACTGCCTGTGAGATTGTTAAAACTGAGGTTCATTGCAATCTGCAAGCTCGAAAGAAAACCCAACTCTGTAGGTATCTCACCAGAAAATACATTGCCACCCATCTGCCGCTCAATCAAACGAGAAAGGCTTCCTAAAGATGCAGATATATTTCCAGAGAATTTATTTTCTGATAGTTTTAAAAGCTCAAGCTGGGAAAGGGTTCCAAGCTCATTTGGCAGGGAATCTACAAAACCATTGTGGCTGAGATCAAGTCGTTCAAGCATCTTGCAGTTAACAATCTCTGATGGAATCTGTCCTATCAGCAAATTAGACGAGACACTTAAAAGCACGAGTTGAGATAGTTACCGATTTCCTTTGGCAACTTAGAAGTGAAGTGATTGCCAGCAATTTGAAGCCTTTGAAGCTTTCTGCAATTTCCAATCTCTGCAGGAATTGGCCCAGTGAAATTGTTGTCATCCAATCTGATAGAGTAAAGATTCACCAGATTGCCTACTTCTGAAGGTAAGGTACCTGAGAGCCTGTTTCCAATTAGATTAAGTCTTTCTAATCTCTCGCAGTTCTTGATCCCAGTTGGGATATTTTCATACAGCTTATTAGCCCCAAGGTTTAAGAAAACAAGGTTAGCATACCGAGAAAGATGAGGAGGTATTTTTCCTGTCAGATGGTTGTCTGAAATTTCAAGCAGCGAAAGAGGACTGTATACTCCAAGCTGCTGAGGAATGCTACCACTCAGAGAATTTTCAAAAAGCCGCAACACAAGCATTTCAGTCAAATATTGAAAACCATAAGGAATGGGACCTGTGAGATAATTGGTTGCAAGGTCAAGCATTGTCAAGTTCCTCAAGCTACTAAGCTCGTTTGGTATGACTCCTCTAAGCTGGTTGTGGAATAGGTTCAATGAGTATAGACCCTTAATCTTGCTGAACTCAGTTGGGATCTCACCAGTCAAATAATTCTCTGAGAAATCAATTTCTGTTGCAAGAGATAGATTCCCTATCTCCCTTGGAATGCTTCCATTTAATTCATTCATGTAGATGTACAACTTCTTCAGCAACTTGAGTTTTCCAATCTCCATGGGTATCTGCCCCACAAGGCCATTTGCTATCAAAACAAGGGTCTGCAGGTTCGAACAATTTCCAAGTTCCTTTGGAATAAGCCCTGTTAGCTGATTATTCCATAACCATATATCAGTCTAGTTTTCCAGCATTCCGATTTCCTTGGGCAGTTCCCCTCCAATATGGTTTAGGGCACGGCCAAGAAATTGTAAGCTCTGACATCCCCTTATTTCTGCAGGAATTTTACCAGAAATTGCGTTGTCACCTGCTCTGACAATTCTCAATTTCCGGAGATTCCCAATAGAACGAGGCAATTGTCCAGTCAAATTATTGGTGTATGCCACAAACTCATCAAGTGAAAACAAATCCCCAAGCTCCACCGGAAGAGAACCAGAGAGTTTGTTATTGCATATATTCAAACTTCTCAAATAAGAAAGCGTACCTAATTCACCAGGGATTGGACCACTGAACTGATTATTTTTCAAATGAAGGAACTCAAGAAGTGAACAATTTCCAATTTCCTTTGGAATATGTCCCAGGAGCTCATTATAAGACAGATCAAGATATGATTGGTGGGTCAGGCCACCAATAGTAGGACTCAGGGTTCCAGAAAGATTCATTGAATTCAAATCAACAGAGCATACCCGTGGCTCGTAGGCTGAAGTGCAATTGACGCCTATCCACCTGCATGGGGTCTCATCAGTGGGCTTCCAGTTTCCAAGATGGTTGAATTCATCGAGAATACTATTCTTCAACTCTAACAGGTATGTGCCCTCAGAATTCAGCGTCTCTGAAACACTAAAGACTAGTGTCGCAACGAGTAACAACTGCACCAACCTACTCCAAAGAGACTCCTTGGTTCGAAATTGCTCAACATTTTGATGTACGTACTAAAGAAGAAAACAAATGCAGATTTTGTGATTCTTGATTCAATGATCTATACGTAAAAGGAAAAGAAAAACGTTTGTTCAAAATCCATTGATCATTTGAATATATATTTTCTTTAATTTATTGACTTGACAGAATCTATTCTGTCAACCTCCCTTATTAGATAGAATCGTATGGTAGAGGACCCCAATTCTACTAAGACCATCGTATTTCATCAGTGCTGTTAATCATCGAAGCTCTGCATTGGAATTTCGCACCAACCAGGCGCATTAGTAATTAATCAATGAATTAATGATGAGGAATTAAAGTTCATTCATAATGATAAATCAAAGTATTCACATGTTCCACACGGTGTTGCAGAATATAACCAAAATATTCATCATTTTAACATGGAATTATTTTGAAAAGAATGCACCCACAGAGCATTCTCTAAAAGAAGAAAAAGACACTCATGAGTCTCCAAGAATATTGATGTTGAAAGGTTCCCTGGTCCAAAAGATATGATTTTAATAATTAGAACACGATTAACGACTAAGGATATTCAAGATTATTTTAACGAGACCTTGTTCTTGGTCCAGTGTTTGAGATTAAAATCTTCTTCTTTTGCTAGATTTACATTTCTTTGCTAGATTTTCCTGTCGGGAACTAAATAGCGTGTGACTGAAGGCTATTACTATTATTTGTCCCAAACCAAATTCACAACTCCTAGTAGCACCACCATGTAAGGACAAAAGAAAAAGCACAACGATAAAGAAAGATGTTGACTGGGCGACCATAAAAGTCAGGGCTTCCAAGGTCTCGAGGAGTTTTCAGAGTTAATGTGGAAGATTTAATTGGTGGGATATTGAATATATACTTAAGAGGCCCTGGGCATTGCTGCTGTGAGATGGTTAGCTTCTTGCCAAATATTATGGTTATGACACAAATGTGGAGATTGAAGTTGATGCGAAAGCTGTAATAAAATGTGATAAAGAATTAGTAGTACCCAATTCACCAGGAATTGGACCACTGAACTGATAATCATTCCAAAATTAAAATAGAGAAAAAAATTTAACATAACAATAAATTACACTACGATTTTCACATTTATGAGTAGCACAAATTTGGAGACGGGGGAGAATTACGTCTCATAATTATAGATTAACATGGAACCAGAAAATTGGAGGCAAAAAGAGTTTTATTGTTAAAAAATGACTTTGAGTTTTTTTTTTTTGGAAAATAAAATTACTTTGAGTTATACATTAGAGAGGGAACCGGGCTTCTCATATTGTCTTTGATTTACCCACATGTTTTATGACTGTTTCTCATATTCTCTTGCATTAAAATGGGTTTCTCGGCTAAGCCATATTTGTACTAGGATTGTGTTTCTCTTTGCTATATTTTATGTAGTGGCATTTTAGTTTCAGGTGTTTGAATCATGGTGGGTAACACTCAGCTCTACTCTTACACTGTAAATTTCAGTGAAATATATATATTAAATAAATCTTACTTTCGGCAGAGGAAAAATATAAAATAAAAGAGGGAACTGAATAGATAGAAGTTCAAAATTAAATGAACATTATACTGACTAAAGAATCACTAAATGTGACACCGAACATTTGGTTCATTGGTTGATATATTATTTTTTTGCCAAAAGAGCAGGGTTTGAGTCTTCCCTCCCCTAATTATAAAAAAAAAAAAATTTAAAATCACCAAATGTGAGTCAAAATAATAGCCGCATTAAATTGCCAATCAGATTCCCTCGTATGATTCCAAGAACAGACTGCTTCCTTTAAAGCATTTTCATCTTTATTTGCTACCACATTAAATGACTAGTTTAATTGGATGCTATATATGGCTAATAACCCTGAATCTGACTCTGTCAAGGTCTCATATATCAAATGAAAGCCCATTTTACTGCCATATAATTTAGCCATTTCTGCTAGCCAACATAAAGCCGTTTACTCGCAAACATGAATTCTTCAACTACAAACTTCTTCCTGATCATGAGGTTGCTGCCTCTAACATTGATTTTCATCGCGAGCGAAGCGCGTTTCAAGGTACCTAAAGCAGATGTAATAATCTCTAATGATTTGAACGCAGGCTTAGACCTCACCATCTATTGCAAATCCAAGAACTCTGACCTCGGCGTGCTACTTCTTCCTTACCACAACGACTTCAAGTTCAAGTTCCAGCCGAATTTCTGGGGCACGATGCAGTATGACTGCAGCATGCAATGGAAAGGAGCCTTCCGTTGGGTCGATATTTACATACAAAACAGGGATAGCCCCCTTTGTGATCGTTGCTTGTGGAATGTAAGGGCCAAATGGTGCCTGTATGTTTAATTATAAAACATCCAAATACGATATCTGCTACCCGTGGAACATAGATCCTTAATCACATCAATATTCGCAATAAAGATTTACCTCATGAAATAAAGGCGCAAATCATGTTGATTGTGTGATCTGAAATTTCTTGCTGATCATGTTTATAATAATTTATTGATTTTTTTTTTTTGAAAATCGTAGGGCTAATGTCAATTATCTGTCTATATGCCTTATAGAAAATTTAAGTTATCGAGTTTGCTTGGTACAGATGTGCAGAAAAAATTAACTATTATAAGCAAAAATGCATGGATTTTTCAACCGATGACCTTCCAATATAAGTAGTAGCATCCTGCTTTAAAGGCAGGTGTTATCGATTTGCTACTTCCTATAAGTTATTACCTGAAACAGAAGTTAGCCTAAAAGGTTCTACAAAATGTTTCCTGTCCCTTAATATGCATTGCACCACTTGTGAAGCTATTGATTTGATTTTCAAGCCCCTTTGTATGGAAAAAGCATATAATTCTACTCCAAAAAAAGGTTTAAAAAAAGTATAAATTGGGGAAGAAGAAGAAGAAGAAATTTGCTCTGTATTATGGAAAATTTCTCAAGAAAAAATCTAGATTCTAACATAATACAACGTTTAAGTGAATCATAATCTTAGTAGATCAGGCCTCCTCTAAATTCCAAACAACAAAGGAAACTCTGAATTTATTCAATAAGGGCAGCATAATATGATCGTTACGTATTTTTTTTTTAAAAGTAATATTTTTTTTGAAAGATAATTTTATTTGTTTCCACAATTGATAAATTTCATTAAAAATCTAAAATTGTAATGATTGTTACATATTATAAACCAAAGTTGTTAGGATACAAATGATTCAAGAAAAATATGTACTTTTAGATGGTGGGTTATGCTTTATGATAACTCTCATCAGTTATAAAATTCTTTTGCCTCTTAAAAAAAAAAAATTGTCTACCAGGAAATAGTAGCAATAGTTGATACCTATTTCTCTGTAATAAAACCAAGCCTGTCTCCAGTAAGGATTTATGTACAAAACTGCAGGAAAAGCCAAAAGAATGATTATGTAAGGGACAACGAAACTCACTTCGAAGGTCTTCATGTCAATTGAAGTTTCTGGAGCCAACACCCAGGGGCGGAGCCTCTTTATGGCCCTCTCCAAAACTTTTAAAATTTTTTTCATAAAATATAAGAAGTTTTTAAATTTTTTTATATATTCTATTACTAGCTCTCTTAAAATAATGTTTTATTTAATAATTATTATAAATAAAAAATAATAAAATAATTTCACTTATCTCATTCAATTATAATTTTTTTAATTTATATTGTTATTTTTATTTGTTCATATGTTATAAGTTTCTATAAATATTCTTTCTTAAATTTCTACAAACTATTAATCATATTCTTTTTTTTTTCTTTTTTTGTTATGTAATATATGGTATCTACCTTCTACTTGTTATATTCTTTTTTTTTATGTTACACAAATTTTATTTTCTATGACTTTAATCTTTAAAAATTAATAAATTATTATATAGTTCTCAAATATAAATTGTAGTATTACATTGTTACTTAAAATTTCATCAACGTATCATTTTTTTATTAATCCTAATTATGTAAAAAGAAATTAACTTGAGTATATTTTCTTTATATGCTTTACATTATATGTTTAGTTAAAATGAAACTCTCTTGAATATATAGTATTTAAATAATTCTGATTATATAAGAAAATATTATTAATTTTATATATCGTTTTTAACTATTTTTATTTTACAAATTATAGTTTTGTATTTAGTTTCATATTTTTATTATTGATTGAATTTAACATATTAATTTTTTAAAATTTTTAACTCTTACTCAATTATGTTTGACCCCCAATAAAATTTGGCTAGCTCCGCTCTTGCCAAAACCGGTTGTCCTCCAACAGCAGAGCAAGCTTTTGTCGGTGGCATTGGATAAAGAAAGAGGATTTCCCTTATATGGTGGATTTGCGAAAATGCTGCAGGAATTCATGTTCTTAAACATCGGTATGGCGGGTAAAGGCCCGCTTAAGTTCTTGTATGAGAAGTTGAGTTCCTCTAAACTCAATAGGTCTTGAAATGTTGTAGGAATCTCACCACTCAAATGGTTGTTATTGAGCAGGAGGACTTCAAGCGAAGAAAGTTTCCCGAGCTCCGATGGTATATTGTCGGTGAGATTGTTGTAGCTGAGGTTCATCGCAATTTGCAAGCTTGAAAGAAAACCCAACTCTCGATCTATCTCTCCAGAAAATAGATTACCGCCCATCTGCAGCTCAATTAAATGAGAAAGGCTTCCTAAAGATGCAGGAATATGTCCCGAATATTTATTTTTTGAAAGTTTCAGAAGCTCAAGCTGCGAAAGGTGTTGAGTTTTAGGTTGACTAGAATTCTAGATCTTATTTGATTAGGATTTTTATTTGTATACAATATTAAGTAGTTGTATGGTTTTAAACTTCTTATTCCACATCGAATCCTAATCACATTCTACTTTAGACTTTTATACTATAAAAGTGAATTTTTAGGCTTTAGAATTGAAAGTAGTGCTTTGAGAGCTCTAGAGAGGGAACATCTTGTAACTCTATCTTTTGCTCTAGGTGGAGCTAGAGTGGTTTGAGTGAATGTTCTTGGGAGGTTATTGAGGAAGAATGTGCAAGAGATCTTGGGTTGTTTTGGAAAACCATAAAGGTCAATTTATTGTACTTTAAATTCTCAATAATAGAAGAACAGTTTCACTCCGTGGACGTAGGCAAGAGGCCGAACTACGTAAATTCTTGTGTTTTTTTGTTTGCTTATTTTCTCTGGATTTTATCTTTGTTGATTCTTGGGCAATTTTCACAACAAACTGGTATCAGAGCTTCAGGTTCGGTAAATTCAAAATTCAACAAGGATGTCGAAAGTTACTAGTTCTACGAATTTTTCAATTGAGAAGTTTGATGGGAAGAATAGTTTCACGCAGTAGTAGAGAAGAATGAAAGATCTCCTTGTACAGCAAGGTTTAATGCGTCCCTTGCTAGGAAAGGAGGAAGGGCAACCAGATGACATGAAGGATGTTGAATGGGTAGAGTTGGAGCAAAGGTATGTGAGCACTATTCAGCTTTGCATTGGAGATAATGTGTTTAATCATGTTATTGATGAGGATTCTGCTTTAAGATTATGGGCAAAGTTAGAGAAAATTTACTTGGCGAAAAGTCTTTCTAACAAGTTGCAGCTTAGGCGAAAGTTGTATCGCTTAAAAATGGAAGAAAATGGAGACCTCATGAAGCATATGAATGAATTCGATGGAATCATTGATCAGTTGAAAAAGGTTGATGTCAAGGTGGAGGAAGAAGAAAAGGCACTATTGTTCTTGGCTTCGCTTCCAGACTCCTATGAGGTATTTGTGGAATCTCTTATATGTGGGATGGATACAATAACGTTAGAACAAGCATAAGCAACGTTAATGTCTCGTGAAGCCCGAAAGAAAAGTAAAGAAGGGGATAGAGATCCAAATGGCTTGGCATTAGTAATTGAGGCTAATAGGAGAAAGTCAACTAGTAAGGGATCTAAGGGTGGCAAGTCTAGATCCAACAATGTTCAATGCTTTAAATACAAAGGGTATGGGCATATTAAAAGGGATTGTCCTACAAAAGGAGATGAAAGTAACGAGAACAAAGGTGAGTGTGCTTTCGTTGCTGAAGGTGATGATTGTGATGTCCTTACAATTTCAGAAAATATGGATGCAAATTCTGATTGGTATTTAGATTCTGCTTCTGCTACTCACATATGTTATCAAAAGGATTGTTTTGATTTACTTCAAGAAGGGGTGGCTGGGAATTTGACTTTGGGTAACAAGTCAATAGTGAAGGTCATGGGTATTGGAGTGGTGAAAATCAAAATGTTTGATAGGGTTGTGCGCTCTTTGGGTGGTGTGGCCTATGTCCCAAAGATGCGTAAGAATCTAATATCATTGAGCCTGTTAGACTCCAAAGAGTATGGATATTCTGCTTGTGATGGAGTAGTAAAAGTCACACAAGGCGACGTGGTCCTGATGAGGGGGAATTTGCATAATGGCTTGTATCGTCTAGAATGTGAGGCCTCGAAAGGATGGGAACAGTGCACAAGGGATGGTAGCTACCAAAGTGAGATTTCGTTTGTCGATGAGGTGATGAAAGGTTCCCATGGTGTAGACGATGGTGAAAGGACGAAAAATCTTGCCAGTAGTGAATTGGAAGGGTCGTCGAGGTCCCTTTCCGAAGTCAATTAGTGCCATTGACTTGACGGCTACACAGGTGCATTGGCCGTTTTGTGGAATCAAGTGTTGGACCATGCTTGATTCGGTATGTGTAGTCATAGTAATTATAAAGGCTAATGATTTAGAAAGTCTTGTGCTTGGAGAGTTGTTCAAGGTGTTGGAAAGTAGGTGGAGTTAGGAAGTTGCAATTAGGTGTGACTAGTGGAAGAGGTTTAAAGAGTTTGAATTCAAGTCAAAGGTGGAGATTTGTTGAGTTTTAGGTTGACTAGAATTCTAGATCTTATTTGATTAGGATTTTTGTTTGTATACAATATTAAGTAGTTGTATGGTTTTAAACTTCTTATTCCACATCGAATCCTAATCACATTCTACTTTTGACTTTTATACTATAAAAGTAGATTTTTAGGCTTTAGAATTGAAAGTAGTGCTTTGAGAGCTCTATAGTGGGAACATCTTGTAACTCTATCTTTTGCTTTAGGTGGAGCTAGAGTGGTTTGAGTGAATGTTCTTGAGAGGTTATTGAGGAAGAATGTGCAAGGGATCTTGGGTTGTTTTGGAGAACCATAAAGGTTAATTTATTGTACTTTAAATTCTCAATAATAGAAGAACGGTTTCACTCCGTGGACGTAGGCAAGAGGGCGAACCACGTAAATTTTTGTGTTTTTCTGTTTACTTATTTTCTCTGAATTTTATCTTTGTTGATTTTTGGACAATTTCCACAACAAAAGGGTTCCAAGCTCATTTGTCAAAGTACCTGAAAATCCGTTATGACTGAGATCCAGTCGTTGAAGCGTATTGCAATGAACAATCCCGAGTGGAATCTGTCCTTTGAGCGAATTGGACGAGACATTAAAAATTACCAGTTGAGACAATTTGCCTATTTCCTTAGGCAGCTCGGATGTGAAGCGATTGTCTGCAATTTGGAGCCGTTGAAGCGTTGTACAATTGCCTATCTCTACAGGAACTGGTCCTGTAAAATTGTTCCGGTCCAAATCAATAGTAGAAAGCTGCACCAGATTGCACAAGTCCGAGGGAAAGCTACCGGTAAGCTTGTTCCCAGCCAGACGAAGTGCCCATAAATTTGCACAGTTCTTGACCCCAACGGGGATATTTCCGTAGAGCTTATTAGACTCAAGGTTTAACCAATAAAGTTTAGTATGACGACTACGATGAGGAGGTATTTTTCCTGTCAAATGGTTCTCTGAAAGTTCAACAAACTCAAGTGAGCTGTAGAGTCCTAGCTGTTGAGGAATGGTACCTCTTAAAAAATTGTTAGAAAGATACAAAGCAGACATTGCAGGAAAATATTGAAATCCATAAGGAATTGGACCTGTGAGATAATTGAATGAAAGATGAAGCACTGTCAAGTCCTCAAGCTACAAAGCTCATTTGGTATGACACCAGTAAGTTGGTTCTCGAAGAGGCTCAACATGCGTAGACCATTTATCCTGCTGAACTCAGTTGGGATCTCACCTGTCAGATAATTTCTTGAGAAAGCGATTTCTGTTGCAAGAGGTAGATTCCCTATCTCCCTTGGAATGCTTCCATTCAATTTATTGGCAAAGAGATGAAAATTCTCCGAAAACTTGAGGTTCTGGCACAACTCAGTTGGAATGCCACCCGTCAAATAATCGTTAGAGAAATCAATCTCTGTTGCAAGAGATAAATTCCCAATTTCCTCTGGAATGTTTCCTTTCAATTCATTATTGTAGAGAAACAAGCTCTTCAGCAGCTTTAGTTTGCCGATCTCCATTGGTATCTGCCCCACAAGACCATTTGCACACAAAGCAAGGGTCAGAAGTTTCGAACAATTTCCAACTTCCTTTGGAATAAACCCTGTTAACTGATTATTGCATAACCATACATCGGTCAAGTTTTTCAGCATTCCTATTTCCTTGGGCAGTTCCCCTCCAATATGGTTTAGGGAAAGGGCAAGCATTTGTAAGCTCTGACATCCACTTATTTCTGCAGGAATTTTATCAGAAATTGCGTTGTCACCTGCTCTGACTATTCTCAATTTCCGGAGGTTCCCAATAGAACGAGGCAATGGTCCAGTCAAATTATTGGTGTCTATCACAAACTCATCAAGTGAAGACAAATTTCCAAGCTCCTCCGGAAGAGGTCCAGAGAGTTTGTTATTGCATATATTCAAACTTCTCAAATAAGAGAGCTTACCCAATTCATTAGGGATTGGACCACTGAACTGATTATTTTTCAAATGAAGGAACTCAAGAAGTGAACAATTTCCAATTTCCTTTGGAATAGGTCCCAGGAGCTCATTATAAGACAGATCCAGATATGATAAGTGGGTCAGGCCGCCGATACTAGGACTCAGGGTTCCAGAAAGATTCATTGAAATCAAATCGACACACCACACCCGTGGCTCGTAGTCGGAAGTGCAATTGAAGCCTATCCACCTGCATGGGGTCTCGTCAGTGGGTTTCCAGTTTCCAAGTTGGTTGAATTCATCGTGAATACTCTTCTTCAACTCTAACAGATATTTTCCCTTAGAATTCAGCGCCTCTGAAACACTAAGCACTAATGTCGCAACAAGTAACAACTCCATCAACCTACCTCCAAAGAGTCTCCTTGGTTCGAAATTGCTCAACATTTTCATGTACGTACTAAAGAAGAAAACATATGCAGATTTTGTGATTCTTGATTTAATGATCTATATGTAGACCGTTTGCTCCAAATCCATTGATCATTTGAATATATTTTTTCTTTAATTTATTGACTTGACAGAATCTATTTTGTCAACCTTCCTTAGATACAGCAGTAGATGGTAGAGGACCCAAATTCACTATCATATTTCATCAGTGCTGTTAATCATGGAATCTCTGCATTAGCATTTCGCACCCACAGGCGCATTAGTAATTAACCAATGAATTAATGATGAGGAATTCAAGGTCATTCATAATGATAATCCACAGAATTCACGTATTCCACACGGTATTGCAGAATGAAACCAAAATATTCATCATTTTAACATGGAATTATTTTGAAATGAATGCACGAACATAACTTTTTCAAAAAGAAGAAAAAGGCATTCATGAACCTCCAGGAATACTGATGTTGAAAAGTTCCCTGGAATAAAAGATGTGATTTTAATATTTAGAACACGATTAACGACGTCCAAGGATATTCAAGATTATTTTGACAAAGATGGTTTGCTTCTTCCCAAATATAAGGGTTATAACGCAATGTGCAGTTTGAAGTTGATACTAAAGTTTTAATACATATGATAAAGAATTAGTAGTACCCAATTCCCCAGGAATTGGACCACTTAACTGATTATCATTCAATTCAAATAAAGAAAGACCAGAAACCATCTAATTCCAATTTCAAATCTCGAGAGCAATGGACACCTACCCACCCACATGGTGTCTGATCAGTTGATTTCCAGTTAATTTCCAGGATTCTTCACTTCGTCGTGAAAACTGTTCTTGAGCTCAACCAGGATTGGATTGGCCATCCCCGGCCCTCCAAACTACATTTTATATGTTCTAAGAACATGCCAACAGTCTGACCAAAGGAGGGCAGTACAATTTATTATTCAAATTTATTGTGGTGCATTACAAGAAACAAAAAAAGCTAACTATACGTGTCAATTTAAGGAAGAAGAAGAAAAACTCAAAATGCCCTTAAACATTTAAGGGTAAGGTTAATTTAAAGGATAACCTTTGGAAAGTGAATCTCCAATAGCAAAATGTACTATCATATAGAAGATTATTTTATAAGGTTACATATTACGAGTAGAAATTACAATTTCAATCAAGTAATTTTTAATATACATATCAAATAGTATATCCGTTGAAAAAATCAATAGACAATTAAACAAACGACTAAATCAAATAAAATTAACATAAAATTAGATTCAATCCACATATGATGAGATTTGAATTTGAAATGTAAAAATAAAGATACAATTAAAGTCATCTAAATTAAAAGAGAAGGAAAAAATCCGGTAAACTTGTGAATGAGTTATCTCCCTCATTTAAGAAATTTAATAGTAATAGACTAATAGGTAGGGTTTGGATTAAAGGACTCAGGTTTTATTTTTTTCGAAATATAACTCAGGCTATTAAATTCTAAGCCCAAGAACATGTATAAGAATGTAGGACGCGGTGGAACGGTAACTAAGTCCAAAAGCTTCAATTCGTCGGCTTTGTTTCCAAGCTTTGAGCTTAGCTTGGACCAAGTTGTCTATAACCACTTCTCGTCATGTACAAATCGATGGGCTTTTCAAATAGATCCTAGCTATCTACTGCCTTCAAGAATATCAATCACTATTGGGCTGACAACCCAGACGTTTACATTTCTGGTTAGTTCCTCCCCATTGATCCACTGAACCCAATAAAAGCAGAATGATAAGTTAATTGGAATTAATAAAACTACGACTTTGAAGCATTTGTCTTTGTAAAGTATTCTAAATACAATCTGATACTTCAAAAGTATGAAAATCAACGTCCAACTTTAAAGTTGTACTGTGTTTTATAATTTCACAACATAAATAAGAAAAGAAACTCTGAATTTATTCAAAAAAAGATACATAATATATTGATTACATATTTTAAAACAAAGTTACTAGAAGAGTTTATTTTATTTAAAATAAAAATATAAAAAATTTGATTGAATATAATAGAAACATCAAAACTTATTTAAATGATTTAAAATTTTTTTAAAATATTATTTTTTATTAAAATATATATATATATATTGCTCTTTTGGACAAAGCCAGGCTGTCCCAAGTCTCTGGTTGAGCTGGCGGGTTGTTACGTGATGCTTCTCTTGCCCTTTGTCGTTGGTGCGTATCTTCGGCTGATGCTCGGAGTATTGCTCTCACTTAACTCTGCTGGCCAGTCTGTTACGATTTGAGAAACTTCATCTTCGAGTCTTGATTCTGAGGATGCTTGTGTTTACCGCTTTTCGAGGGAGTAGCTTGCTGCCTTGGTCTTTTCTGCGTGCTTTTTGGGTGTCCTTTTCCTTCTGGCCGGCTCGCTTTGGTTGCTTCCCTCTTGAAGTCTTTTGTTTCTGATTAGTGGCAGAGCTGTTTTTGTGTAGGCTGCCAATTGCTTTTGATTATGAGCAAAATGCTCTGTATTGAGTAACTTTTAGAGTGTTTAGGTTCTTTATCTTGTAATGCTACCATTCCTCTCAAGTATAATGGCACAGCTTGAGGAGTCTTTTGCGGTTAAGTTTAAGACTCAAAATGGCATGTTGATGTTGTGACTTGTGATCAATAAAAATCACTTTTCAAAAAAAAAAAAAACAGTTTATTAATATTGGAAAATCTATTATCCATAATAGAATTTCTTTACCCTTAAATATATGTCATATTTTAGAGGTTGTTGGTTTTGCAATGTAAAATAAAAAAGCTAATAATATATTTGATGACAAAGTAAAAGAAAAATGAATTCTAGAATTTGAAGGCCCTTGATATAGACCTCCGATTGCCGATTATGTTGATATGATATGTACAAATGGGTCTTGTTTTCAAAGGATGGATGACAAATGGATCATTTAATCATATGAAGGCTACATAATGCGGAACAATATGTGTACACGAGAAAAGTAGGAAGAAATAACTTGGACACTCTACATTTGTTTCGTTCAAATCGACAACAGTGAGAAATGAGCGTGAGCGTCCAGGATGAAGAAAAATTTATATCAAATTTCCATGAGGGTACCTTTGATGCTACTGATTTCTTCTTGTGAACAGTGTCCTGCTGTAGCAGCCGGTTGCTCTTATTACTGGGGAGATATCAAGGGCACTGGAATCTTCTCCTTATAACTCTACTCGAGAAAATTTTACCTATATTAAGAAATGTTAGATGAATTTCAATAAACGATAATAAAGGGTGACACATGTCATGGCAACTTGTACATAAAGAATATGTTACGGTTACATGTAGACAAGAAAGTTTGAATTAATTTGAATGGTAAATCATAGCAAAGAAATTTTTATATTTTCTTTTCATCATAGCAAACATTATAATTTGAATTTAGAATTTATACTCAAAATGCATTTTATCTTTTATTACTTGAATCAAAATTCAATTTGGTGTTAAGATTCTAATTGGCACTTGCAATAAGAAATTATGATTGAAAATAATTATAATCAAAGTATTTATTATTTTTACTATTAAGAACCAATTCATTATAATCAAAATTGTATTTTTTTTTTTGACATATATAGGTCAATGGTAATACTAATCAACTCTAAACACCAATTATGTTGATTCAAATCCAAAGCATTTTGGATTGTAAACATCAGTTTATTTATAAATAATAAAAAGATGCAGATAATAATACTAACAGAAGCGATGACAGATGTAAGTATCATCGGGAGTGGTAATGGTATAGCAAAATCCAGGAGCATCTTGCCCGTATTTAATGCTGCAACCATTGAAGCATTCGTCTATTGCGCAACCTCCGTGGGCGACTACATCACAACTGCCAATAGCATTTGCCATCATTGACTCAGTTTGCCTGTGCCCAAATAATTTATATATTTATATATTATATATGTGGTGAAATTTATATATAAATTTAAAAACCCTATTTTTCACTATTGAGAGAAGATACAAATATACTTTAAAATATACTCTAAACATCTAAGATGAAAGGCTTTTCATGACTATGTGCTAGGAATATTATGAATGAGGATGGTTTGATGGTATGCTGGAGTGGAGAATTTACAGGCAATATCTCGAGAGAAGGAATTTCTGTGTAACCTTCTTCGGTATTGGATATTTTTACCTATTTTTAATTCTTGTGAAACTATTTCCGCAAGGGATGGAAATTAAGGAAAGAATTTCCTCGAGATTTTCTTGACCAATGTAAAATCTGCTCAAGTTGCTAACAATATATATAGTCAATTGAGGCTTTGGCAAGTAATATTGCAAGTGACAAGATGCCTTTAACCAAAAGCTTCAATTCGTTGGCTTGGACCAAGTTGGTCACGTGCAAATTGATCCTGTCTACAAGGAAAATCAATCACTAGGCAACTCCCAGGGGTTCAATTGCACAAACAGATAAGTGGCCTAAAACTGTTGTATAATTGAAAGAGCTGCACCATTTTCAGAAAATCTAATTTCATATCAGAATGTTTGAGATACACTTGTATCTGTACACTGGTGTTACTACATTGTATTGACTGGTGAATCAACTAGAGAATTTTGGGGACATCAGTTACTCCCATTAGCTATCAACAGATGCTTTCAGTCTAACATTTTCTTTAATGCTATTATAATCTTGCGGGGTAAAATGATTGCGGAAGAATCAGCAGAAAAAACCATCTCTGTCAATGGAAACTGGGAGTAGTCACGCACTTTCATGAGCATTATCCATCAGAGGAAGCTCATAAGTTGGAGACATTACCAAGTTGTGTTCTTGCTCTTTAGATTCTATAAGCATCATCACAACTTCCCGCATGGATGGCCGATCAAAAGGAGACATGCTAGTGCATATTAAAGCAATTTTTAAGACAGTAATCATGTGATTGACAATACTTTTATTTTCAAGATTTAAGCGATCATCCAATATGCCAGCAGTCAATGAGTGGTCACGAACATAATGTCTCACATGTGTGACAAGATCACCTCCTTGATCCAATGGCTGTACAGGAGTCTTTCCAGTTAACAACTCCAGCAGAACAACCCCATAGCTATAGATGTCACATTTTTCTGTAACCTTCATAGTGTATGCATATTCTGTCATAAAGAAGAGATACAATGTCAATCATCTAAAACAATAAAATATCAATATAAATGTCCACAGAGCATGGGAAAGATAAGAAAAATGGGACAAACAGACCGATCATTACATGCCTCACCCTAATTAGATCTTAAATTCTCTATTCACTAGCACTGAAAATTAATATGTTCTAGATCACTTGGACACAACTAAATATCCCATTTCAAGTGAATGACCGCATAAAGCAGATAAATAATAAAAATCTATAGAGAAAGACAAAGACAAAGAAAGAAATTCTTTAATGCATTAGATAGCAACAATATCACTGTTAGTGGTATCTTTACATATGGTCTTGACTGATGGTAATAATAATTAGTCATAAAACTACAAAACCAAAGACATAACTTACCGGGGGCAATGTAGCCATATGAACCAGCGACTGCTGACATGGACTTAGATTGGGGCATGTCAATCACCTTCGCCAAACCAAAATCACCAACATGGGCTTCAAAATTTTCATCAAGTAAGATATTATTGGACTTGATATCACGGTGAACGATCCTTGGTTTGCAGTCATGATGTAAATAAACAAGACCTTCAGCAGCTCCTAGGGCAATCAAGAACCGAGTGGGCCATTCTAAGCTACAAGAGGCCCCATGAAGCACTTCGCCCAAGCTACCTTTCTCCATGTATTCATAAAGAAGCAGATTGGAACCTTGGTGATAGCAAAAACCATAAAGCTTCACAATATTTCGATGCCTAATATTCCCTAGTGTTAGAATTTCGGCCCGAAAACTATTCTCAATGTTGTTTCCCTCTGCATTTGATGCAAGCCTTTTAACAGCAATGATTTGTCCAGAATGCATAACTGCTTTATAAACTGTTCCACATGCTCCCCTTCCAACAATATAACTCTCATGAAAATTATTTGTAGCCTCAATTAGATCTTGAAAAGTAAAGCCGTCCTTTGGATGAAAGTAAATATCTGAAGCTGGAGATGATATTTCCTTTTCTTGCAAGGATGCAACAATTTCAGGTGGACGTCTCATTTGATATATAAGAATTACAATGAGGATTATAGAGACCCCACCTACAACACCTGCAACTACCGTTACAATTTTTCCTCGAGTACCCTTCTTCACAGGTAGCATAGAAGGAGAAGATGGATCTCCAATGCAACCTTCAAGAGGCCTACCACAAAGCCCTTCATTTTCAATAAAGCTACTTGCAGGCATGTTCTGAAACAATGGGATGGCAGGTAAAGGTCCAGTCAAGTTATTGTATGAGAAGTTGCATCCCAATAAACTTGACAGGTTCTCCAATGTGCTGGGAATTACACCACTCAAATGATTATTATTGAGCAGGAGAAATTCCAGCATTTTAAGATGCCCAAGCTCTGGTGGTATACTTCCAGTGAGGTTGTTATTGCTGAGGTTCATTGCAATCTGCAAGCTTAAAAGAGAACCCAACTCTTGGGGTATCTGACCAGAAAACAGGTTGCCACCCATCTGCAGCTCAGTCAAACGTGAGAGGTTTCCTAAAGCTGCAGGTATGTTTCCAGAGAACTTATTTTCTGAAAGTTTCAGAATCTCAAGCTGTGAAAGGGTTCCAATCTCATTTGGTAAAGTATCAACAAAGCTGTTATGGCTGATATCAAGTCGCTGAAGCATCTTGCAGTTAACTATCTCATGTGGAATCCGTCCAGAAAGTAAATTAGATGAGACATTAAAAGTCACAAGTTGAGATAGATTACCTATTTCCTTAGGCAGCTCAAAAGTAAACTGATTGTCTGCAATATGAAGCCTTTGAAGCTTTCGGCAATTTCCAATCTCTGAAGGAACAGGTCCAGTAAAGTTGTTCTGGTCTAATTCAATAGCAGAAAGATTCACCAGTTTGCATAATTCTGAAGGAAAGCTCCCCGAAAGCTTGTTTCCAACCAGACGAAGTTGCACTAATGTCTCGCAGCTCTTGATCCCAGTTGGGATATTTCCATACAGCTTATTAGCCCCAAGGTTTAACAAAATAAGGTTAGCATGCTGACAAAGATAAGGAGGTATTTTTCCTGCCAGATGGTTGTTTGAAAAATCAACCACCCAAAGTGGGCTGTATACTCCAAGCTGCTCAGGAATGGTACCGCTCAGAGAATTGTCAAAAAGCTGCAACTGAAGCATTTCAGTCAAATATTGGAAACCATAAGGGATGGGACCTGTGAGATAATTGATTGAAAGATCAAGCTTTGTCAAGTTCCTCAAGCTACTAAGCTCATTTGGTATGACACCTGTAAGCTGGTTCTGGAATAGGTACAATAAGTGTAGACCCTTTATCTTGCTGAACTCAGTTGGGATCTCACCTATCAAATAATTCTCTGAGAAATCAATTTCTGTTGCAAGAGATAGATTCCCTATCTCCCTAGGAATGCTTCCATTTAATTGATTCCTGTAGAGATACAACTTCTTCAAAAACTTAAGGTTCCCAATCTCCATGGGTATCTGCCCCACAAGACCATTTGCATACAATGCAAGGGTCTCAAGGCTTGTACAGTTTTCAAGCTCCTTTGGAATAAGCCCTGATAACTGATTCTCCCATAAAATCAGATCAGTCATGCTTCCGAGCATTCCAATTTCCTTCGGCAGTTCACCTCCAATACGGTTCTGGGCAAGACCAAGCATTTGTAAGCTTTGACATCCACTTATTTCGGCAGGAATGTTACCAGAAATTGCATTCTGCCCTGCTCGAAATATTCTTAACTTCTGGAGTTTCCCAATAGAACGGGGCAATGGGCCAGTCAAGTTATTGGTGTATGCCACAAACTCATCAAGTGAGGACAAATTTCCAAGCTCCTCTGGAAGAGAACCAGAGATTTTGTTATTGCATATATTCAATTTTCTCAAATAAGAGAGCTTACCCAATTCGCCAGGAATTGGACTGCTCAAGAGATTGTTATTCAAATAAAGGAAGACCAGAAGCGAACAATTTCCAATCTCCTTGGGTATATTTCCACTGAACCCATTATAAGACAGATCAAGAAATGTCAAGTGGGTCAGACCACCAATACTAGGGCTCAGGGTTCCAGAAAGATTCATTGAACTCAAATCAACAGACCAGACCACTGGCTCATAATCTGAAGTACAATTGACACCTATCCACCCACATGGTGTCTCATCACTGGGCTTCCAGTTCCCAAGGTAGTTGTATTCATCATGAAGGCTATTTTTAAGCTCTAGCAGCAATTGGCCCTCAGAATTTAGTCCGTCTGCTATGGTAATTAGAAGAGCTGCAAGCAGCAAAAACCTCCAAAATCCTACTTCCAAAAGTATTCTTGATTCAAAATTCCTCAACATTTTACTAAATGCAATAATCTGTATCCTGCACAAGAACAATTGCTGCTATTACAACCCCACAGAACCACATACACACCATAGTATACATCAAAACACATAAAATTTCGTAATTATAGTGAATGTAGTATTTTTATAATTTTGATCACATTCACAAGGACCTCAGGACCAGTCATCAACACATCATTTCCGCTTCCCAGAACACAAGATGCAAGAACCAACATAATATTAAGTAACAACCCAAATATAGTATTCAATTATTCAACACCCCCAATGAAAACTGCATAAAAGATTCCATAATTCATCATTTTAACAGAGAAATATTTTAGAAGAATACATTGAGACACATTAAGCGAGAAGAGAAAAGAAACAATTCAAAATCCAGACATTCATTTGTAACATTTCATTAAAAGGGGCCAACAACTATAAATTTAGAAACCCAATTACTCTAATATAACATGAATTCACAAATTCAACCATCTATTCAAAATATCAATTTAACAGACAACAGTGAAAAACCAATCATAAACAACTCAACACTTTCAAACACAATTGAAAAGGGGGACAAATAAAAAATCAAACATAAAAAACATACCTTTTCAGCCAATCCCACGGTCACCGGTTCATCAAACCAAGAGACAATAGAAGCAACAACTCCACCATTTCACTGCAACTCCCTGACAACCACAAAGAGAAGACTACTGAGTTTAGGAATAAATCAGAAAAAACCAATGCAACGTTGTTTCACAAATGATGAGGATCTTCAAATCTACCACCTTATATATCAATCTTAAAGCGCAATGAACAAAAGAGAGAAATCGATGTTAATGTTGACAGAATTAAAAATACTAAGCTCTAAGTAAAAGGCAAGAAACTGTTTTACATAAACCAATCAATTCCTCATCCTTACCTATTTTCTTCCAAATCTGATTGACTTGCAATCTTCAAGCACGCGTTCCAGGCATGTAACCTATCATAAGCACATAAAAAACACCACACAGGTAACCTTATAGAGTGACAGAGCCAAAAGATATAAATAAGTAGAAAAACAATGAATTATACTGTAGAGAGATGACTCTGGGGTAATATGTTTTTTACCATCCTATTGAGATTCATGACCCAGCAAAAACACCAAACATGCAAGATTAAACAGAGCACTGCAATTACTGACAATTAATTTTTTGGCACATAAAACTTTAAAATTCAATTCTCTAACTTTCTTCATCAGTCAGAAGGAGAATTTTGCTTGGAGTAGTATAGCGTGTAGGATAAAAATGTACAAAATCCATCCAAAGGCGGGATAGTATATTCCCCGCCTCCAATACATGAAAACCGTTTAAACTAAACCCCACATACACCTTTTCTCCGTCAAAGAATATACAAGAAGACCAAGCAAACTTTGAAAGAAAAGAGAAAAACTTTTAACTGAAATCTGAGTTTTCCTTAGACAACAACAACCAATCTCAAAATATTATTCTAGTACCAAAAAACGATAAAAATAGAATACTGTGCAAAGCAGGCAGCAAAAGAGAAAACATTTTTTGGATTGGATTTGTTTTCTGAAGAACATCAACTCCAAGCTTTAACACCCACCAAAATGCCAACAAACAAAAAACCCATAAATCAAAACCAAAAGTTAGTGACTGCAAAACTATTGGTGAGATTGAGACCCATTAAAGGTTTTAACAAAAGAAAGAAAAATGTTAAAGTTTTTAGAACTTACCTTATCTCTATAGAAGAACAAAGCTAACCCTTTTCCTTCCACTTCTATGGCATCCAAATTTGGCAGCAATGTTTGATCCATAAAGGAACAAAAAGAAGATTTAAAAAAAAAAAAAAGACTTGGGAGTTAACAAAGCATTAAAAAAGAAAACTGGGAGTAGCGAAAATAGGTGGGAACTTTGGACAATAAGGATCAGCTCAGTTCTTCTTCTTTTTTGTTGAACTGGGGAAGGTTCTTCCAGCAAGCACCAAAAACCAGGCTACTGTGTCAACCTTTTTTCTGTAGGGAAAGGAAGCAAACTTTCTCAAGAAATTGGGGATTCTTATAGGATTTGATTGTGACAGCTTTGGTGTTTCAAGGTAGGCACTGCAAAAACAAAAACAAAAAAAAAATGGCAGCTTATTCACAGGCAGATCAAAAAATATTCAGTCCAAGGTAGAAAATTTTCTGTGGTAATTTGATCAGCTTGGTAAGTCAATATTTGGGAGTTTATATTAATGTCTAAATTATTATTATTATTATTATTATTATTATTACTACTACTGTTTTGTAAATTTTTGGGTTATTAAATGAATTTTATTTCCTCCTCTTTTAACTCCATAAATTGAGTCATGTGGATTTGTGAAAAGAATCTAATTGATTATTATCTACCTTTAGGTTAGTGGGCTTTTAATTGAACTTTTTAGATGATGACGTGGTATTATACTTAAACCTCCATCAATCAACTTAATTGCAACGTGCAGTTAACGGTGTCGTTTCGCTTTTTATTGCTTGACACTTTTTTTTTTTTTGCTTTATTATAATTTTAAAACAGAATTGGTTATCCAATTCATCCGTACGTCTGAATTAAATAAATTATATTACTGAACTCATACAAAAACTAATTAATATTTATAAAAAAATAAATTCTTTTAATAAATAAAAATAAATTGAAAAGGGGAGCATAAGATGATGGGATTAAGAAGTGGGACCTACACATTTAGGCTTTGGAAAAGAAGAAGACAAAAGGGACCTACCAATCTCAAGATTTGGACCCACAAAATGGGAGTGGGATAGCTACTTAAGCTGTCTAACCACTTGCTTTATGTCCACATCTTTGTTTCCCGACTCTAGTCTCGGGGCTAATCATGCAATCTTGAAAGGTGAATTTGGCTTTGTCCCCTTCTCTCCTAATTCTTTAAAGCAGTTCATGTTTTAATTATGAAATTTATTTTATTTTTCTTATTATTTTTCATTTTGGGGTTGGCTCATCTCCACTAAATAATCTCTATTCAATCTTAGTACGTAATATTTGACCTTACTTGTCCTTTTGCTGCATTAGAGGGAAAACTCTCATTCTTGGGATTTACACGTTTTACTTATAAATTTATATATTTTAAATTTTATAAATATATTAATAAAAAAAATTAAAAATTAAAATACGTTAATCACTACCTTCACTTCACCATTGATTCAGTCGATTGCTGTAATTAAGAAATTATACTTTTTCTTTTCTATAAGAACTGATTGTAAAGTCGACAAATTGCAAAAGCATCTATGCATTGTAAATTGAGAAAACCATCATTTCAAACTAAAGTCAATTCCATAAAATAGCATAGTTTTTCACTAATAATATATGTATGCAATGAACTTTTTCGCACATTAGATATTCCGTAACCTTTTTGCATATAGTATGAAGAACATGTTATCACACTAATAGAGGTCATAAGGTCCTAGATGTAGATGGGTCCAGATTCCTTTCTTTCAGAGGTAGATTTTTTAGGGATTACTTGTCTCTAAAATGGGACCATGTCCTACAATTTTATTATACTACTCGACTTTGAGCTTTAAGGGGAAAAAAAAAGGGGAAATCTTATGAGCTTTTGCATGCCAACTTTCCAATTTATAAAATAAAAAAAGTAAATATAATATATAGTTTAAGATTAAACTCATCTTAGTTACTATTTTGTAAATTTATATATAACATGTAAATATAATATATTTTGTTAAACTATTTACTATTTTTTTTTAATCTCCTTTCTCTTCTTTGGTGCAAGAAAATTTATTTATAGTAGGATCGGATCTGTCGACCTTGACCTCTAGTCAACACGCCTAAATTTTCTTAAATCTTTACAAACATTTTTTTTATTTCCCACCTCAGTCTCT
The DNA here is from genome assembly GCF_053813885.1 of Theobroma cacao. Taxonomy (NCBI): domain Eukaryota; kingdom Viridiplantae; phylum Streptophyta; class Magnoliopsida; order Malvales; family Malvaceae; genus Theobroma; species Theobroma cacao. Next base: position 36,048,954 of record NC_142642.1, read on the forward strand.
CAATTCAGAGTTGGCACAGGGTAATGCATTATTCCCTTTGGTGTCAACTACACTCCACGAAGACGAGTGGAGAAGCTGACAAGTCCAAAATAGTTAAATAGCTTAAATTCATAGGTAGGTTATATGATGGAAAATGTTCACGAGTTTGTGGTGTGTCTAAGTTGTGAACATGGGCAACCTTCAGCTCTCTTTAATGGCAAAGAAAAACGAAAGTATTGACCTTTTCATCAGCCCCCATAGCGAAAGTCAGCAATGGCCCATACAGCTAGATATTTGGATGGCTGCCATCAACCCTATGCTCCAAATTACTACCTACTACTGTACACTTTTTCGTTGGTATATGGGATTAGCTTACATGTGCACTTGCATCCCAGATGGTACATATGGAAGATGGTAGGCAAGAAGTTTGAAGTGAAGATGAAGAAGATAAGAGATGATGGAGTTTGAAAAGTAATGAGAGATGATTGAAGAGGTGAGCAAGGTGCATGCTGGTTGACAAACCATGCATGATCAGCAAATCTTATGGCAACATTGACTAAAATTAGGCAGAGTTGGACTTACCCAATTCCGGTACAACTCTTCCATTAATTAATTAAACCAGCAAACTAATATTGACTATTGACTCCCCAGGTAATGTTAACGAGGCATTGCTACATTTTAAGTTGAATCTTGGGGTTTTTACACTGGCTAGTTCTAATACAAAAGTTGCATTATTATTTCCTATCAATATAAAAAAAGTTTTGATTTCTTATGGAATAATTGATCATCCAGTTATTTCTTTACGCATGAAACTAAAACCCTGACTATATTTCACCCTAATTTCATGAATTTTGTGGTCCAATATTATATATATATATATCTTACTACTAAAGTCTTTGCTCTTTAATTATATCTTTCATGCGCTTTCTCCTACATTTAACACTAATCACCTAATTTTAGGAGAGAAAGTTGATTTTCCTTTTTTTTCTTTTATGAATTTCAAACTTTTGGGACAATTAGCCACTCAAAACAACCCTAGATCATTTTGTCATTGGTATCTAGTCAAATTAATTATTTGGCCCACTTATTGTAGTAATGTGACATTTGCAAACTTAGTCATAAAATCATAATAATGGAACATCAAAGAAAATGTAATTTTGAATGATTTGAATTTACATGAGCTTTGAATATATCTTCCCCCAAAAAGTTTACCACTATTTGGAGTACAACTTGATCAGTGGGTTTAGAAGAATTTTGGTTTCATTCAATTTGAATGAAAATAAAGATGAGTTAAGAGTGAGATTTGAGTTGTATCCCTTTTGCACATTATTAAAAAGGCATGCCATGCCGCCAATAATGAAGGCCCAAAAAAGAGAAGGTGTGATTACAGCTGCAAAAGTAGCCTCTTCCACTCCTCCACCCATACATCAAATTGGGGCTTGTAAGTGGCAGGAAAGTGCTTGTGAAAAACACTTCCATCACAAGCAATCTGCCTCGACTGTACTCTAGCTCTAGTCATAATCTCTCTACAGTATGTCCAGCAAATGCATGAAACCAACTCTTGTCAAAAGTATGATAGCTATTCAACCAAATTTATAAAGGTAGTGTTTTTGTATTTTAAATGGAAACAAATTCAGAGGGAGGAAATATCTATCTACTTGAGAATGGAAAGACCTCAAAGACACAACCCAAGTTGTATGGTTGGATGGTAATACCTTACTGGGTAACATTTGCTGTGCCTAGAACCTGTCCCCGGTGCTTTCTTTGTGGGTAGGGGCCTGGGGCTGCTTTCTTCCCGTAATGCATACAGGGAAAAGTGGGAGCATCTACTGTTTTGATTGCATACACCCACTCCATCCAAAAGGCAATTCACTTTTTATTTTTTCATTTTATCTGTCCCAGTTGGAAGGAAAGGAGGGGAGCGTGAGTCACCTTACAGAATCAGCCAAACAAATTTGCTGTTTTCTAGGATTAGGTTGATGACCTGATTGGCTTGTTGGATGCAAAAGATTCCCCTTGCTGCCAATGTATGCCAAGATAAGGTGGCTTGGCTATGCCTATGATATGCTAATCTGTAAAGAGGAGAGAGCATTTAAGCCCAATCAATGAAAATTTCTCTCTGCTTTTACTCACCCACACAAATGCTTGGCAAGTTGTCTATTTGGGACTATCTCTTCATGGGAAATCTGTGAAAGAAGTAAACGATCTTCAAGTTTGGTTTGATCAGATTACTTTGCTTCTTTTGTCAAGTTCATTCCATTAAGATTTTATTTTTCAATTTTCATTCTGAAATTTGAGTGGAAAAAGAAAGACCGACACCCTTACCTTCCTTCTTGCATGGACCATGGTGAGCTGGGACTGAGCCCACTCTCCACCTAATGGCAAAGGCCACAGGCGCGAGCTGACTCTCAACTGTGGCCCTAACCATCTCATCCGAGTCCGCTTCTTGAAAACAATGCAAACCCAGAACCCACTAACAAGGTCACCAATAATCCATTATTGGTATTTCCCTGCAAAAATAGATGAGGGCACACACTTCGTTTTTCCTCTCATTAATCTAGATATCTATTTAGATGCCAAACATATCATTATGGTTCGCCTTTAATCTTAGATTCCTTTCATTAATTTGGTATTCAATTCAATAATCCCTTCTTGAATTCAATAAATAAACAATTGGGTTTCCAAAACTTAGTACTTAAATTGTTTATCCAATTAACAACACTTCATGATGAAAGGTTCAGGAAATCTGTACTCTTGGATTCTTTTTGGGTCTCATTTCGGTTGGGAGCTTTGTGATTTTTATGGTTCCTCGTTTCTACTTTCTTCCTTTGGGGGTTCCTTTCGTGTTCTGTTTTCTAAGCAGATCTCCTGTGTATGTTTCTGCAGATTTTATGGTTTTTAGGTTGTTCTTTGAAAGATCATTTTCCCATGTCCTGGCTTTGTGATGATTCCTTGCTGGTGGTTTTTTGTGCTGTGAATTTGTATTTGTACAGTGATATTTCTCACACCAGGATTTCTAGGCCACTAAAGTCTTCTGTCAATCAGACTAAAGACTTGTCATGACATGAATTGGTGATGAAGGAATAAAATATGCTTTAAAAAAAAAACACTTCAGGATGAAATACTTGAAATTCCATACTTCTAATACTTAAGGTAAATTTTGGAACTTTAAATATCCTAGGTGTATATCATCACTAGCAATAATCTAAACGAATATTCTTGAATGCTTCTGCTAGGACTGATCCTAAATATAATAGCAACAGTCCTTCAGCAAAGCTATATCAGATAAAACATGGGCTGCCTTACATGGTTTCGACCTTAATTAAGTAAAGAATTCTTAATCTCATGCAACTTTGCTAATGTTTCTCTCATTGATAAACGATCTTTTGCTGATGGAGCTGCACATGACAATCCAACTCTAATTATAGCTGATAAACACTCTTCATATTTGCCAGGCCAATAACTGTCATTCTTGGTGCTGCTGCTTCTGTCAATAGAATAAGTATTGAATGAGCTCTTCTTTGAACTTCAAAAATCCTTGAAAAGCCTCGGATCAGCAATCTCAAAAGCTTGATCACTATCCACCGCTGATTCAAATTGATTGAGGCTCAATCCTTCTTTGAACATTCCATCAGTTGGCCTCTTTGCTATGAACATTTCTAGCAGAGGGATTCCAAAACTGTAGACATCTCCACTGGTTGAAGATTTGCCACCTAGACCATACTCTACAGAAAAGTACAGCAGAACATAAGACTTTAAGAATTATCAGAATGCATAACACTAGTGTTTGACTTCAGTAAGCAAACGCATTCACAGTTGTGCCCTTTTTTGATCAATAAAAGCTAAGTAAAAAAAAAAAAAAAACAGCTATAGTTAAAAGAGTGGTTCACTGACCTGGAGCAATGTAACCAATTGAGCCCTTGACTCCTATTGTGCTGCTCTCCTCTTGTGAAGGGTGTTGAGGAAGGAATCTTGCCAATCCAAAATCCCCTACATGAGCCGCCATATTTTCATCCAAAAGTACATTCGCAGGTTTCAAATCGCAGTGCACAATTGGCGGTTCGCAGTCATTGTGCAAGTACTCCATAGCAGAAGCTACATCGATGGCGATATTGAGTCTTTGCAACGAGGATAATGATAACCCAGATTCCATATCCTCAGGATATAACCACCTATCTAGGTTGCCACTGGGCATGAACTCCATAAGCAAGGCCTTGAATTGATCTCCTTTATGATCAATACTAAAGCATGAGGTGATGATCTTCATGAGATTTCGATGCCTAATATTCCTCAAGGTCTCACATTCAGCAAAAAAACTTTGAAGGGCTTTGCTTTGTTGCAAGTCAAGAGCCTTCACAGCAAGGGTAATGTTACTGGTGTTGGCTCCATTGTCACTAGTGATGAATGAACCTTTATAAACAGAGCCAAAACCACCCTTTCCAATCAGATTTTCAGCTGCAAAATTGCTTGTAGCAAGCCGGATATCTGAGTAAGATATCATTGGAAGCAACCCCTTCAATGAAGGTGAAGGTTCACCGTCTTTGTCCACCTTGTTTTTCTTCTTTCCAGGTCTCAAAGCCCATAAAAAGCAGAAAATTAAACATAAGAATAAAGTGACTCCCGCTGCTGAAACTAGAATCTTAAGCAGATGATACCTTTTTATTGCTCTTGTTTTACACTGAGGGAGTTCCAAATACCTTGCAATTTCTTGATCACCACTGCAGAGCCCATTGTTTCCCTGAACAGAGGTCAGGCTAAGATTCAAGAAGACTTTTCCTTTTGGAACTTCTCCTTCCAAATGATTGAAAGACAAATTTAACTTCTTCAGATACTGAAGATTTTCCAAGTCTCGGGGAATTGGTCCAGAAAATTTATTAAAGGAGAGATCCAAAACCTCCAGGGAGGTTAGCTTTCCTACTGAACCAGGAATTCCACCGCTGATATTATTTTTGGACAAGTTGAGCAATTGCAAAGTAACACAGCCACCAATTGATGCAGCCAAATTCCCAGACAACTGATTATCAGAAACATCCACCACTTGAAGCTGCTTTAAGTTACCAACTTCACTGGGGAGAGGACCCCAAAGTTTGTTGTGTGACAGATTCAAGTTGGTTAAACTTGAAACTCTGAAAATCTCATTTGGAATGCTTCCATTGAGCCTATTCGAAGTCAGGTTCAATGTCTCTATTTGCTGGCAGAATCCCAAGCTATTGGGAATTTTTCCGGATAACTTGTTATTGTCCATTTGATCGTCGGAAGGTTGTGTAAGATTACCAAAGATATCTGGAATTTCTCCTGATAACATGTTCTGGAACACACTAAAACTCTGTAACTTTTTAAGTTTTGCTATGTTCTTTGGTATCTCACCTGTAAAAGCATTTTGCTCTATTGAAAGAGAAATGAGGTTGTGAAACTTATCAAACCCCTGGGGGAAGCTGCCAGTCAACAAATTGTTAGCAATGCAAAAGTGTTGGAGATTGCTTGACAGATTGGCAACTGAGGAGGGAAATTCACCAACAAGCTGGTTGGAAAAAAAGCATGAAAATTTCTAGCTGCTTACAGCTTGTGAGATAATCAATCAGCTGAAAATTCAGGGCTGTAGTTGAAGAGAGAAAATTTGAACCAAGATTCAACCAGATAAGTTTCTTCATGTTGCCAAACAGAGGAACCGGCCCATGAAATCTGTTCATTGAGAGGTCAAGATATTCAATGCCTGAAGCATTAGAGATAGAACCAGGTACAATTCCTTCAAAACTGTTCTGCGCCAAATAGAGTTGCCTGAGATTTGGAGGAGCTTGAACAATATCATTTGGTAATTTTCCTCCAAGGTTATTTTGGGTCACAGATAAGAAGAATAGAGATGAAACGTTGTAAACAGAAGAAGGGATTTCGCCAGTGAGATGGTTCCCAGAGAGCTGAAAATATTGAAGGTTGCGAAGGCAACCCAACTCACTTGGAATTTCCGCAAGACTCTGGTTTCTTGCAAGATTAAGTGACGTTAAAGAGGAAAGATTTCCAAATGTACGAGGGATTGAACCAGTGAGATTATTGATAGAGACAGAGAGAGTTTTGAGTTTTTGCAGACTGCCCAACTCAGGTGGAAGCTTACCACTAAATCTGTTTTCTTCTAGTCGAAGTGTTTCAAGGTTATGGCAAGTAGAAAGAATAGCTGGAATAGTTCCATTAATGAAATTATTCTTCAGGTCAATTTGCTGCAGAAGTTGAAGCCTACTAAACTCCAACTGAATTTGGCCGTGAAATAGGTTGTGGGAAAGGTTAAGTGTGTGGAGGAAAGTGAAGTTTGAGAGCTGAGGGCCTAAGGTGCCGCCAAGGCCAAGCCAACTAAGGTGGAGGGATTGTACTCGGGATCCTTTACTGCTGCAAGAAACACCATACCAAGTACAGTGAGAGGAATTTCTCGTCCACCCTGAGAGTGCATTTTGAGGGACAGTGACTTGGAATTTGAAAGATAGCAAGGCTTCTTTGTCTGCTCTGGCGCCTTCCAGACATCCCATCTTGCTCATACCCAAGTAAAGACGAGTCTGGAATATGGTAAAAACCAGTAGCAGGAAGTGCAGATGTTCCATGGTAATATGGCTACACTCTTTGCCTTGCTAGAGATAGATAAGATTTGAACTTGTGGGTAACTACATAAATTCCTCTAGTCTAGTATTTATAGGCCTTCGATGGAGCTGTAGAATCCTTGTAGGCTTTAGTATAGGCTTTTGCCTATGCGAACTTTTTTGTCAATCAAGTGTTTAATTATCTTCTTACCAAATCTTTTGTTAGCATTGTGTTCGTTTGGGGTTAATTTGAGTGTAAATTACGCTATGTTCGATTGATACTCTAGAGTGACACTGACAGAGTGACAGGGAAATGATCATCTTTTGGAGAAAATTCTGTGTTGACTCCTTCTTGCTGAGAAAATTCGTTGCCTTCAATACTAAGTCTGATACTTTTTTCAGTACTTTTGGGAAGATACTATACGTACTATCTCAATATCAGTAACAGTGAGACTTAGCTGCTTCCTTAAAGATTGCAAGCACTTCCCAAGTACTTGTGTCCATCTTTTAAAGCACGTGTTCCTTAATCTATGCACGTATTCTAGGTACTAGGTTACTTACTGGGAGTTATTTTAATTATAATTCTGTTATGCTATAAAAAAATGCCCAAAAAAATATTCCAAAGATTTTAACACAACTGAATAATAAAAGTCAGGTGATGACCTTTTCAACTTTGGAGTCTGATGCTGGTTAGCTCGATTCACCCCCAAATTTGTGCAGCCATACCAATTAACACGTCTTAGCACGTAAGCTTAGTACTGGTTTAATTAGTGATCTATCACTTGGAACTTGGAAGTAATGCTTCTTGTTCGTCTATAAATACCAAGCTTCAACCAGCATTCTGCCTCATCCCTCTAGGCTCTAGCTAGCTTTAATTAATTATTTCTCTCTTTCTCTTGTCACTTATTGCTCGCATATCTAAGTTATTATCAATTAAGGTGGCAAATGGCTTTCATACCTAAGTCCTCCCAAGCAAAGATGATGATGGTTTTCGTAGCCATCATTTTTCTCATTTCTTTTGCAGCTGCTGTTGTCCCTCAGGCTGCCATTCCCAATCCTAATATCGGGCAGTATCAATGCACTATGCTCATTTAGTCTTTTATTAATTAACTAACTAGAAAATCACTCAAAATAATAATAATAACATAGAAATATGAAGCTATATATATATATATATACATTTATATGTTTTTAAAGAGATATTTCTGTTATTAGAATTTGAGATTCCGTATTGAAAAATATTGAGTTGGGTAAAATGACATTTATGAAATAGAAAAAAAATTATTTTTCATCATGTATGAAATAATATATAATACTATTATATTTTTCTTTATATTTTAAAGACATTTTATTTTCTTATTGCTGCAGCTCCGAAGCTTGTTGACAAGCATCAAGGCAGAAAATATGAAGGGTATGGGGTAGGATTCTCAGGGGGATCCTCCACATGCTGTCCTCCTTAGGAAGCCGCAAGCACCTAATTATGCATGAAAAAAGGGCCCAAAGAAAAACATGCATGTTTCTATCACTTTTTTCTTCTTCTTAATTTCTCAATAGTATCCAATATGCATACTTTCTTATCATTAATATATGGTTACAGTAAACCATATCTTTTCTTATTACTTAATTTTACGAACGTCATCTGTATCAAGTAGGTTGAAGCCGAGTATGTAAACGAAGATGATGGGAATGCGAATATATAGAGTTGCAGTATCTGAAATTTTAATGCATGTTTTCCTTTGCACTTTATGTAGTAGCTAAAATTATAAATGAACACTGATATATATTATTAATCTTATTCTATACCTTTGTCTTTATAGTACAAGGAAGATCTTGATAAGACAAGTTTACATGTTTATATACAAACGAATTAATATAAATAAAATTTAACATTTGAATTCAATTTTGCTCAGAAAATTGTTCAAGAAAAAACAGAGATAAAATTTTAAAAAAATCAAACAAATAAAAAGACTCAAAAATTTATGTAATTCTATTATTTGCGTTTACATAATGAAATAAATTAATTAATTATTTTTTAAATTGGAACTTTGTTACTCAATAATTCCTCATAGTTTACATGATAATATTTACAAACGAAAGCATTTATCTGCTCCCATATATCAAAACACTAAAAAATATTAGCACACTCATGGGGTAAGAGGCTGATGGGCTGACTCATGATAACTTCAGTAAAATTTTCTTAATGTCATGCAACTTTGTCAAGGTTTCTCTCATGGATAAACGATCTTTGGCTGATTGAGCTGCACAACATAATGCGATTCTTATCACTGCTGCTAAACATTCTTCATATTTGCGAGGCCAATCACTTTCACTGTTGCTGCTGCTGCTACTTTCACTAGAATAAGTCTTGAATGCGCTTTGCAGTAAACTTCCTTGATACTTAAAAAGCCTCGGATCGGCAGTCTCAAAAATTTGATTGCGTTCCATTGCTAATGCAAATTTATTGAGGCTTAATCCTTCTATCAACATTCCATCAGTTGGCTTCTTTGCTATGAACATTTCAAGCAGAAGAATTCCAAAACTATACACATCTCCACTGATAGAAGCTTTGCCACCTAGACCATACTCTACAGAAAAATTCAGCAAAATTAGACTAACAACTACGATCATCACATAAAATTTGCCTTTTTAAGTTAAATTTTTGCTCAAAAAAAAAAAGTTAATAAGAGTAGTTTACTGACCTGGCGCAATGTAACCAATTGAGCCTTTCACTGCCATTGTGCTACTCTCCCCTTGTGATGGATTTTGAGACAGAAACCTTGCCAATCCAAAATCCCCTACATGAGCAGCCATATCTTCATCCAAAAGGACATTTGCAGGCTTCAGATCACAGTGCACAACGGTTGGTTCACAGTCATTGTGCAAATAATCTATGGCAGAAGCTACATCGATGGCAATATTAAGTCTTTGCAGAAAGGTCAAACATAATCCAGATTCCTCATCTTCTGGATACAACCACTTCTCCAGGTTGCCATTGGGCATGAACTCCATAACCAAGGCCTTGAATTCATCTCCTTTATGATCAACGCTTGAGCATGAGGTGATAATCTTCACAAGGTTTCGATGCCTAACATTCCTCAAGGCCTCACATTCAGCAAGAAAACTTTGAATGGCTTTGCTTTGTTGCAAGTCAAGAACCTTCACAGCAAGGGTAGTATTGTTGGTGTTCGCTCCGTTTTCATTAGTGCTGAATGAACCTTTATAAACCGATCCGAAACCCCCCTTTCCAATCAGATTTTCAGTTGCGAAATTGCTTGTAGCAAGCCGGATACCAGAGTAAGATATCATGGGAGGCAGCCCCTTCAATGAAAGTGAAGATTTACTGCCTTTCTCCCTCTTTTTCTTCTTTCTGGACATCAATGCCCATACAAAGCAGAAAATCAAACATATAAATGAAGCAGCTCCAGCAGCTGAAACTAAAATTTTGAGCAGGTGATTTCTCTTACTTTTCCTTGTATTACATTGAGGGAGCTCCAAATTTTTGGCAATTTCTTGATCACTGCTGCATAGCGCGTCGTTTCCCTCGATAGAAAACGTGCTGACGTTCAAGAAGACTTTTCCTGTTGGAACTTCTCCTTCCAAATGATTGAAAGACAAATTTAACATCTTGAGAAACTGAAGATTTTCCAAGTCTTGTGGAATTGGTCCAGAAAGATTGTTTGAAGAGAGATCCAAAACCTCTAGTGATACTAACTTTCCTAACGAATCCGGAATTTCACCACTGATATTATTTCTCGACATGTTGAGATATAGTAAACTTGAACAGCCACTAATTGACGAAGTTAAATTTCCAAACAGCTTGTTTTCAGAAACATCCAACACTTGAAGTTGCTTTAAGTTACCAACTTCACTAGGGAGAGGACCCCCAAGCACGTTATGTACCAGAATCAAGTAGTTTAAACCCGAAAGCATGAAAACCTCTTCCGGTATGCTTCCATTGAGCCTATTCCAAGACAGGTCTAATGTCTGTAGTTGCTGGCAGTTTCCAAGGCTGGTAGGAATTTTACCAGAGAACTGGTTATTGCCCATTAGGATTTCAGAAACTTGAGTAAAATTAGCGAAGCTTTCTGGAATTTCTCCAGAGAACATATTCTGGAACACCAAAAAGCTCTGTAAATTTTTAAGTGTAGCTATACTCCTTGGAATCTCACCTGTAAAAGAGTTCTGCTCAATAGAAAGGGATATGAGATCTTGAAACTTCTCAATCCCCTGAGGGAAGCTACCAGTCAACAAATTGTCAGAAATGCAAAAATGCTGGATATTGCTTGACAGATTTGCGACTGAGGGAAATTCACCAGAAAGTCTGTTGGAATTAATCATCAGATATTCCAGCTGCGTACAGTTTGTAAGAGAATCAATAAACTGAAAATTCTGAGCTGTAGTAGAAGAGAGAGAATTTGCACCAAGGTCCAGCTTGATAAGTTTCTTCATGTTGCCAAGCAGAGGAATTGGCCCACGAAATCTATTTCTAGACAGGTCAAGGAATTCAATGTTTGAAGCATTAGTTAGAGAACCAGGTATAATTCCTTCAAACCTGTTTAGTGCCAAAAACAGTCGCTTGAGATTTGGAAGAACTTGACCTATATCAGTTGGTAGATTTCCTGAAAGGTTATTTTGCGTTACAGATAAGAAAACTAAAGAAGTGATGTTGAAAATAGAATAAGGGATTTGGCCGGTCAGATGATTTTCAGAAAGCTGTATCTGTTGAAGGTTTCTAAGCCGACCAAGCTCACTTGGAATCTCACCAACTAACTTGTTTCTTGCAAAAGCAAGAAAAGTTAAAGAGGAAAGGTTTCCAAATGTAGGAGGAAGTGAACCAGTGAGGTTATTGACAGAGATATCCAGGATTCTGAGTCTTTGGAGATTGCCTAGTTCAGGTGGAAGGTTACCACTAAAACTGTTCCCTTGTAATCTAAGTGTTTCAAGATTATGGCAATCAGAAAGAATAGCAGGAACAGTTCCATTAATGGAATTGTTTCTAAGGTCAATGTGCTGAAGAAGTGAGAGCCTACTAAACTCCAGCTGAAATTGGCCATGAAATAAGTTGTGGGAAAGGTTAAGTGTGTGGAGGAAAGTAAGATTTGAGAGGGAAGGGACTAAAGTGCCTGCAAGGCCAAGACTACCAAGTTGGAGGGATTCTACTCGGGATCCATTGCTGCTGCAAGAAACACCATACCAGTTGCAATGAGAAGAATTCTGTGTCCACTCTGAGAGTGCATTTTGAGGATCACTGACATGGAGTTTGAAAGATAGCAAGGCTTCTTTGTCAGTTCTGGAATCCAAATCTCCCATCTGGCACATAACCGAGTAAAATTGGGTCTGGAATAAGGAGAAAAGCAGCAGCAGAAACTGCAGGTATTCCATGGTTTAGAAATATGGTTGAACTTGCCCTCCTTACCGTATGGTTTTAGAATTTGAATCTCTGTACATATAATTACCCATGGATATTGAGTTGTGGACTTTTTGGAGAAGATTCAACCCCGAAGACCAAAAGGCTGCTTGAAAAAGTCTTAACACTGTAGTCTGTCCCAATCTTCAGGTAAGTCATCCTAAATTAGTTTTAGTGGGGTTACCTAATTTATATTATAAAAATTATCGAAAAGATCCTCTAGAACTCCATGCCAAATTTATTCCGTTGCAATCATTATGGAAGTCAAAGAAGAACAGAAGGCTACTAGAAGGATTAAGGAGAATGGCGGGTGGGGAAGCAGTCAAAGGGCATCTTAATAGACTAGCAACACTGCCCTGCCAAAACATGTTTTGCAACATGTAGCTTTTTAAGCCTTGGGTAGAAGATTCTTCCGATTATCTTCCGAGAATGTACATTACAAGATGGCCTGATTCATGGTTAAAACATTGTTTTTACCGTTTCAATAATAAGATAAAACCCAGTATTTTATTCAATTGTCCTTTTGAAATTGATCTTGAGCAATATTTTTTAGTTATCATATGGACAAATCAATTTAAAATTACCATAATTTTCTTGTCACTATTTCCTATCATAAATCCCTTTTTTTTTTTTTTCTCACTTTTAACTGCTTAGTCAAATATACTCTGTCCTTATGCTCCTCTGGTATAGTCCAAGAAGTCGGTGACAGTTATACAAAACTAAAGAAATCAATGAACAGAGAAATCATGTGCTATCAGACTATTTAGGCGTTGAAAGGGTCGAATGAGTTTGCAAATCTTGGACTGATGCTCCCCTTATAAAGTCAACATTATTTTGTTTGTATTTTTAGCTACCTCTTGCAAATTCAAGCTCGTGTCTGAGAAAATTTGTTTATCTTCTTTTTTGAAAGAGTCGGATGAAACTTTTCATTACTCGCCTTTCTGTCCTACTCAATCTTTCCAACTATAGCTTTTGATTGGTACCATGCTATATTTAACTCCAATCTTTGCTTTGTCGGTCAAATGCAATTTCTTGACAGTTAATTGGTAGGTGCATGCATGACACTTTGTATCTCTCTGTCTCAAAAGCAAAACAAATAACAATGTTTCAACGTCAAAAATGACTTTTCAGTTGTTTGTCGCAAGGAAGACTTCATTAGTCAATACCTATTCATCATTCATTTAAATGCAGAGAGTCTTGTATTGAATATTCATGCAAGTTGTATGTCCTTCCAATTTTCTTCGACTTCTTTCCAATTCAAAGATATACCTATCTTTCCCAATGTCCTTACCCAACAAACTAATTCACCATTAAAAAAAAATATCATTTAAGTGAACATGTTGAATTCAAAATTCAATAATTACATTGATAATGATTGTTAAAATATAAATTTTCTTGTTAAGTATGCATATTGAATGCATATAAATGCAAGCTTTAACCTCTTCCAATTCAAACATGTACTGATTTTTTCGTGATATCCTGAGTGAATTAACCAATTTACCATGACTTGGATTTCATGAATCAATATTATCATCATTTGTATTGATTGTTTTAGTTTAAAGTTACCTCTCAAATACGGTATAGTATTAAATATATAGAAATGGCAGTTATCTGCCCTTCAGATTTTTCAACCTTTTTCCCAATTCAAACATGTACCAATCTTCAATTCAATGCCTAACCAACCAACCATGAGACCTAGTCGTTCATTGAATATTCTTTACTCTTGAGATCAGTGTAGACTGACTTAAAATTTCAGATTGTGGAATACAGTAATCTGATGATTAGTCATGATTTTCTGTCTATAAATACTAAGCTTCAACTGACATTGTCCATCACCCCTTGCCTTCTCCTGCTCTATTTCCAAGCTAAGTCCCCTAACTTCTTTGCAGATTCAATTACGTTGGCAAATGGCTTTAACTCAGTCCTCTCAAGTGAAGATGTTGGTGGTTGTCTTAGCCATCATAGTTCTCATGTCATCTGCTAGTGCCGCTGTTATCCCCCAGGATTTGATCCTGAAACCTATTAATCTGGGTAAGTTGTTTCTCTGCTACAGCACAGGTTCCAAATTATAGACTAAGTGTAGGCTTTTAATTAACCACATTTGATGATGCTGGTGCAGGACGGAAGCTTCTTGCTAATTATTATAACCCTCCCAACGCATATCCTGGTATACCAAGTGGATCAGGAGGCTATCCATGCTGCAAATAAGAAGCTATAAACTCTGCAAAAGAGTTGAGAAGAAAAAGAATGACAAGAACAAGGGCAAAGACATTACTGTATTTGTTTTTAAGTGAATTGAGTGTATGGTTAGGAAAAATATATAAGAGAATAAAATGAATGGCACAAACCGTATTAGTATCTGTGACTCCATATTCGTTCAGTCTAGATTGCTGTCAAAGTGTTAAACCAGATAGCTCCTTCTTCTTTGCTCTGTTTTTTTTTTTTTTTGACCATATTGTATTGATTAAATGCTTTCATTAGTAAATGTCTCAAGGCTTAATTGTTTTGAGAAACTTTAAATTGTTGAGTTTGATAGTAATATGCTAAATGCTATATGCAATTGAGATGATAAATGTTGGATGGATTAATTCCAATTAGGCAATGCCACTTAAAAATTAAGACAAAGGATAATCCCTCCTCCTAAATGACCTCAAGTTTTTATTGTCAAAATACCTGTTGTAACAGTTGTTGACTTTAGCCAATCTCACTTAAGTTAAATCCAGAGAAATTGAACTATAAAATAAACCAAATTAAAAAAAAAAGGGAATAATGTCATTTTATTCCATCCAATAATTCGATTATTCTTTGAACATAATATATATATATATATATATAATATCATTGATTGAGACGTTGGAGTGCATAAATAATAGGAACATAATATATATTAAGAAATTTATGAATATATGTATATTTTATGAGTACTTTAGGACATTTTACTTATTTTTAATTAAAAATTAACCATAGCCTTAATCATTACTTTCAGTTTTTACTGCATGAGAAGATGCAAAGTCAGGGCACTAAAAGGTGCTAAGCAGAAGACCGCCGTTTGAAAGTTTCACTACAAAGCTTCCAAAATTTTATCTAACACATAACACACGTGGCAGCCAACGAAAGCTTACAGAATCAAAGTGCCACGCCCGAACACTTTTGAGCTGTCTTTTCAATTCAATCTCAAACTTTAACTCCTCGTCTCTTCAGATTCTTCAAACCACACAAAAAAAAAAAAAAAAAAAAACGCATAAACACAAGTTTGTCTCATTCTGTTCTTGGAATTGAAGCAAAGAAGTGAACCTGTAAAAACGGGAAGTTTTTCTATTGAATTTGTAGCTGTTGAAAATGCCGAAACTGATTCTACATAATGATAAAGCATTCTTGTAACAGGGAGAGAGACAGTATTCTAAATAAGTAAAAGATGTGTTGGAGATGGTGTAGAGGAAGATTGAAACAATATCTTAAATGCTAAATGTTGTGATAGGTGAAAGAGAATGGATAAGCTGTAGAGTAAGGTTAAAGAATAAGTAAAAATTTAAGTGAATGGTGGAGTAAGGGTAAGTATAGGTAGCGAACAAGTGAGTAACGGAGTGAGGTTGAGCATAGGGCAGACAAGGACTCAAAAAAGAGAATTTGACAGAGAATATTTCTAGAGAGGGAGATAAGATTGAAAACGTGTCTGCCCTAGCTTCATAAATTTTATTATGTCCAAAATGAATTATCAAAACTCTATATAAACAATTAATCGAGAACAAGTTTTAATGCACATATTAAGTAACAACTTTTTAAAGTAATTTTATTGACACTAAACCATTATGTCATGAGAAGTCTCTAACTTTTAGCTAAAGACTACTATTGACATAAGATTTCTAACTTGTGCTAAAACGATACATACAGTTACGGAAAGCTTGCCTCACGAAATCCAAATCGCATTCCTTCCCTGTCCTAAACTAAAAGAGCGGAAGATGGCTCTCACTCTTTTCCTAGAAACCTGCTCTAAACAAGAGAAACTCGAAAGAGAAGCAAGCTCATCACTCCACCTCTAAATCCAGAATAAACGTTTCTGTCAACCGCTAGAAGCCGCCCAAAATAAAAAAAAGTCAGACCACGAGCAAAGATGACACCCTAATGGACGTCCTACAGAGTCCTAGAACGACCATTGCATCCATCTAGGCTCCACCATTCGTAAGAGCAAGACCAACAAACAGGGGAAGTCCTCTGTTCCTCCTGACAGACATAACAAGTCAGCGAACATCCATAAGTCAGACCGAATCCTAGCAGGTCAGCCACTCAAGCACCGGCATCGCGAGCATTTCCACAAGAGAGACCATCGTCCGCAACCAGAAAGCAATTTCCACGACGAAAAGTTTTAATATACACAATGAATAATAGTTACTGAAACTCATCATAACATTGAAGTAGTAATGAATAATAATTAGAAACTCATTATGTCACTATTAAAGTAATTGGTGTTTTATAGTTATTAATAATGTAATATGAATGCTCTTAAGTACAGGGTAAGAGGGAAAATGTATAAGATAACAAGTTAAGAGAGAAAATATGATAGGAGAAAGTAGTTAAAGAAAAGATTAAGAGGAAGATCTCTTAACTATTATCATATTTGAGTCTCCAAGTTAAATTCTTTAAAACATCTCAAGTTGAAAACAACTTATGAAACCAGTCACTTGTTCCAATTACTTTCGCGATCATTCACGTAATGTAGCTCTTTTCCTCATTTTATATGTTTTCATCACTTTTTGTGTAATATTAATTATAATATAATTTTTTAAAAAATAATAAATTAGTAACCAACATAAAAATATTTACAAGTACACATAATTAGAAAGAAAAAGAGTAAAAAAAATGAATTTGCTAATCATGAATGATAATGACGAAGTTTTGTCTTAATTAAGGTCACCTCTCTGTCAAAGTTCAACTGATATCTTGAGTTTTGCTCAAGCTTAAGCATTAAATATCTGGTACTATTAGTAAATTGTACCCCTCAAATTTATTTTATTTTTTTTTAGAAGGTAGTAAGTTATTCGGTATATAAAAGTATAAAGCAACGATGGATCAAATATTAATTTAATATTGGTTATAAGTTGAACCTTTATTACTTAAAAATTGATCATAATTTACGCAATAGTAATGCAATTAAAAACATTCATCGGCTTCAATACATTAGAACCAACTCCAATTAAAACTATTAGCACACTCATGGAGTAAGAGGGTGATGGGTGCCTCATAACTTGAGTAAAATTTTCTTAATATCATGCAACTTTGTCAAGGTTTCTCTGGTGGATAAACGATCTTTGGCTGATTGAGCTGCACAACATAATGCAACTCTTATCACTGCTGCTGAACATTCTTCATATTTGCTGGGCCAATTACTGCCACTGTTGTTGCTGCTATTGCTGCTGCTGCTGCTTTCACTAGAGTAAGTATTGATTGAGCTTTGCAATAAACCTCCTTGATTCTTAAAAAGCCTCGGGTCGGCAGTCTCAAAAATTTGCTTACGATCCACTGCTGATGCAAATTTGTTAAGGCTTAAACCTTCTTTGAACATTTCATCAGTTGGCTTCTTTGCTGTGAACATTTCAAGCAGAAGAATACCAAAACTGTACACATCTCCACAGGTAGAAGCTTTGCTACCTAGACCATACTCTACAGAAAAATTCAGCAGAAATTAGACTAACAATTATGACCATCACATAAAAATTTACCTTTAAAGAAAACTTTTTACTCGGAAAAAAAAAAGTTAACAAGAGTAATTTACTGACCTGGAGCAATGTAACCAATTGAGCCTTTCACCGCCGTTGTGCTACTCTCCCCTTGTGGGGGATTTTGAGACAGAAACCTTGCCAATCCAAAATCCCCTACATGAGCAGCCATATCTTCATCCAAAAGCACATTTGCAGGTTTCAGATCACAGTGCACAACGGTTGGTTCACAGTCATTGTGCAAATAATCTATGGCAGAAGCTACATCGATGGCAATATTAAGTCTTTGCAGAAAGGTCAACCATAACCCAGATTCCTCATCTTCTGGATACAACCACTTCTCTAGGTTGCCATTAGGCATGAACTCCATAACCAAGGCCTTGAATTCATCTCCTTTATGATCAACGCTTGAGCATGAGGTGATAATCTTCACAAGGTTTCGATGCCTAACATTCCTCAAGGCCTCACATTCAGCAAGAAAACTTTGAATGGCTTTGCTTTGTTGCAAGTCAAGAACTTTCACAGCAAGGGTAGTATTGTTGGTGTTCGCTCCGTTTTCATTAGTGCTGAATGCACCTTTATAAACAGATCCGAAACCTCCCTTTCCAATCAGATTTTCAGTTGCGAAATTGCCGGTAGCAAGCCGGATATCAGAGTAAGATATCATGGGAGGCAACCCCTTCAATGAAAGTGAAGATTTACTGCCTTTCTCCCTCTTTTTCTTCTTTCTGGATATCAATGCCCATACAAAGCACAAAATCAAGCATATAAATGAAGCAGCTCCAGCTGCTGAAACTAAAATTTTGAGCAGGTGATTTTTCTTTCTTTTCCTTGCATTACATTGAGGGAGCTCCAAATTTCTGGCAATTTCTTGATCACTGCTGCATAGCGCGTCGTTTCCCTGGATAGAAAACGTGCTAACGTTCAAGAAGACTTTTCCTGTTGGAACTTCTCCTTCCAAATGATTGAAAGACAAATTTAACATCTTAAACTGAACATTTTCCAAGTCTTGTGAAATTGGTCCAGAAAGATAGTTAGAAGAGAGGTCCAAAAATTCTAGTGCTACTAACTTTCCTAATGAATCCGGGATTTCACCACTGATATTATTTCTTGACATGTTGAGATATAGTAAACTTGAACAGCCACGAATTGATGAAGGTAAATTTCCAAACAACTTATTTTCAGAAACATCCAACTCTTGAAGTTGCTTTAAGTTACCAACTTCACCGGGGAGAGGACCCCAAAGCACGTTATGTACCAGAATCAAATAGTTTAAACCAGAAAGCAGGAAAACCTCTTCTGGTATGCTTCCATTGAGCCAATTCCAAGAAAGGTCCAATGTTTGTAGTTGCTGGCAGTATACAAGGCTGGTAGGAAATTTACCAGTGAATTGGTTGTTGCCTAATTGGATTACAGAAACTTGTGTAAAATTGGCAAAGATTTCTGGAATTTCTCCGGATGACATATTTTGGAACCCCAGAAAGCTCTGTAAATTTCCAAGTTTGGCTATACTCTTTGGAATCTCACCTGTAAAAGAGTTCTGCTCGATAGAAAGGGATATGAGATTTTGAAACTTCTCAATCCCCTGAGGGAAGCTACCAGCCAACAAATTGTCAGAAATGCAAAAATGCTGGATATTGCTTGACAGATTTGCGACTGAGGGAAATTCACCAGAAAGTCTGTTGGAATTAATCATCAGATATTCCAGCTGCGTACAGTTTGTAAGAGAATCAATAAACTGAAAATTCTGAGCTGTAGTAGAAGAGAGAGAATTTGAACCAAGTTCCAGCTTGATAAGTTTCTTCATGTTGCCAAGCAGAGGAATTGGCCCATGAAATCTATTTCTAGACAGGTCAAGAAATTCAATGTTTGAAGCATTAGATAGAGAAGCAGGTATAATTCCTTGAAACCTGTTTAGTGCCAAAAACAGTTGATTGAGATTTGGAAGAGCTTGACCTATATCATTTGGTAGATTTCCTGAAAGGTTATTTTTTGTTACGGATAAGAAAACTAAAGAAGTAATGTTGAAAATAGAATAAGGGATTTGGCCTGTTAGATGATTTTCAGAAAGCTGAATCTGTTGAAGGTTTCTAAGCTGACCAAGCTCACTTGGAATTTCACCAACTAACTTGTTTCTTGCAATAGCAAGAGAAGTTATAGAGGAAAGGTTTCCAAATGTAGCAGGAAGTGATCCAGTGAGGTTATTGACAGAGATATCCAGGACTCTGAGTCTTTGGAGATTGCCTAGTTCAGGTGGAAGGATACCACTAAAATTGTTCCCTTGTAATCTAAGTGTTTCAAGATTATGGAAATCAGAAAGAAAGGGGGGAACAGTTCCATTAATGGAATTGTTTCTTAGGTCAATGTGCTGAAGAAGTGAGAGCCTACTAAACTCCAGCTGTAATTGGCCATGAAATAAGTTATGGGAAAGGTTAAGTGTGTGGAGGAAGGTAAGATTTGAGAGGGAAGGGGCTAAGGTGCCTACAAGGCCAAGTCTACCAAGTTGGAGGGATTCTACTAGGAATCCATTGCTGCTGCAAGAAACACCATACCAGTTGCAATGAGAAGAATTCTGTGTCCACCCTGAGAGTGCATTTTGAGGATCACTGACATGGAGTTTGAAAGATAGCAAGGCTTCTTTTTCAGTTCTGGAATCCAAATCTCCCATCTGGCACATAACCGAGTAAAATCGGGTCTGCAATAAGGAAAAAAGCAGCAGCGGAAACTGCAGGTATTCCATGTTTTAGAAATATGGTTGAACTTGCCCTCCTTACCATATAGTTTTAGAATTTGAATCTCCATATATATAACAGATAAAAAAAAATTAAATACCGATATATTTATTAAGTTCTGGAAGGCGTTTTGGAGAAGATTCAGCGCCGAAGACCAAAGGGCTGGTTGAGAAGTCTCAACTCTGTCCTTGTCTTCACGAAATTTTTGATTAAATTATATAATTAGCCCGTGTGTTCTATAAAAAATGTAGATTTAATTTTTGTATAATAATTTATATAAATTAAATTTTTGTAATTTTTTAATTTAAATTGAAAACTAACTTTATTAAAGTAATAAATTGAAAAAATACAAAAGCTTAATTGTGTAAATACACAATTAATAAATTGTGTATTTTTAGCCACCGCTTGCAAATTCAAGCTCGTGTCTTAGAAAATTTGTTTATGTTCTTTTTGAAGGAGTCCGATGAAACTATATTTTTCAACGTGACATATAACAATTAAATTTTCAACATAGCATATAACAACTAAATCTTTAATATGGTATGTAACAATTACATTTTTCAATATGACGTGTAATAACTAAATTTCAATATGCTGTGTAATAACTACATTTTTCAATATGACGTATAATAACTAAGTTTTCAACATAACATGTAACAATTAAATTTTTAACATGACGTATAACAATTATATTTTTCAATATAACATGTAATAACGAAATTATCAGCGTGATGTGTAATAATTACATTCTTCAATATAACATGGAACAACTAAATTTTTAACATAACATGTAATAATTACATTTCTCAACATGACGTGTAACAATTAAATTTTCAACATAACATGTAACAATAAAATCTTTAACATGGTAGATAATAATTATATTTTTTAACATGACATGTAACGACTAAATTTTCAACATGAAATGTAACAACTACATTTTTCAAAATGACATATAATAACTAAATTTCTATCATGACGTGTAATAACTAAATTTTTCAACATGACATGTAACAACTAAATTTTCAATATAGCATGTAACAAACTAAATTTTCAACATGACATATAACAATTATATTTTTCAACATGACATGTAACAACTAAATTTTTCACATGACATGTAATAATTATATTTTTTAACATGACTTGTAACAACTGAATTTCAATATAGCATGTAATAACTACATTTACAATGCGATTTTTTGTCGCGTGTGATATACGCTCTATTTACTTATCAACATAACCCTTAATTATAAAAAATAGAAAACGTTTAGTTCTTAATTGTTACAACTGAAACGTTTAGCCCTTAATTGAAAAAGTACCCAAACATTTAGCCTCCATTTGAGCGTTTAATTTTTTTAAAAAAAAATCATTTAAGTGAACATGTTGAATTCAAAATTCAATAATTACATTGATAATGATTGTTAAAATATAAAATTTCTTGTAAAGTAAGCATATATATATATGTATATATAAGTTTTAACCTTCTTCCAATTTAAACATGTTCTCATTTTTTCATGATTTTCAATTTGTTTTTAAAGAAAGTGTTTTTATCCAATCTTAATATATTTTGGAATGTCATTTCAAATCTCTCACTTAATAGGTCAAAAACGATATTAGAAACCTGGCATGGGAAAGAAAATATGTACAATTACATGGAAAGCACCATCCAAGGTAAAAAACCAAAATCACGAAAAGCCCCGAAGTAGAAAAAAGGCGATACGAAAGCCACTAAACAAAAATAATAATAATAAAACTAGATCTTAATCGATGTGCATTTGTCATCAGCTTTGAATTGTAAATAAATAAAAAGATAAAATACCCTACACTTTTAAATTTTAATCGAAATTTTTAAATGAGTCCATTAATTTTCGAAATAGACATTTCACCTTAAAAGTTTAAACACCGTTACTAAAGATTATGAAAAAGCTAAAATATGTTTTTTTTTTCTTTATGAATTTAAAAAATTATTATTATATTTTTTAAAAAAAGGAAGCGTCGATCTCCCTAAGAAAGGGGAGCACCAACCGATGCTCCTTAAGGGAAGGAGCACCAAATCTTGGTGCTCCCCTATTTTTTTTAAATAAATTAAAAAATTAATAAAAATTATATAACATTAATTTTTAAAATTAATAAAAGGTAAAATTATTATTTCAATATTAACATATCATCAAACTAACAAAAACACTAATGATTAGCTAACGGCTAGATCTATGTGTCTAGTCGAAGATATTTTTTTAGATAGATTGTTTATTTTAAAAATTAATGAACCCCGTTTAAAATTTCAATTAAAACTTAAGAATATGAAGTATTTTACTGTAAATGAAAAGATAAAACTTCACCACAAAGTTTGAAATTCCTTTGCAACATTAAGTCAGATGGGAGACACCAGCCGCATGCTACTCACTTGTTGACACCAACTTCAAAGATGATGAAGGCATAAACAGCTCAAACCCCAACCTTACACTGCTCCCAGAACCTTACGAGTTCACTGAAGCAAAGGCACTCCTTCCCTAACAAACCTCAAAAGACAAAACCAGAGCGACAAAGTGGAATTGCTCAGCAAAAACAAAAGTTGAGAAGATCATGATTACCCAATCCTAGCAAAAACCGAACACCGTCGTTTGAAAGTTTTGACTGTCAAAGGATATTGGTTCCGTCACATGTTATCGTAACAGTTGTTGACTTTAGCCAATGTCACTTAAGTTAAATTCAAAGAAATTGAATAAAAAATAAACCAAATTAATAAATCGAATAGTGTCATTTTATGTCATCAAATAATTTGATTATTTTCTTAACATAATATATATGATATTTATTAAGACATTCACGTGTGTAAGAACGAGACTCGTAATAGAATATCAGATAATTTTTTTAAAAATTTATTAATCACTCTTATTGAAAAAGAAATCATTCAAAGCTTTGACTTTTTTTTTAAAAAAAATAAAATTTTATTGCTGCATTTTGTCTCAAAAAGAGACTTACAGAAGTAGAGTCAATCAAAAGTGTCCCTTTGAGGTGGACAGGCAAGCATCAGATTAAAGGAATTTGATGTGCCATTGCCAAAAAATGAAAAGACAAGCATTTCAATTCAAGCCTATAGCTAAAAGCTACTCTTGTCTCTAATGCATTACATAAGAAATACAAACTGAATTCGAAATCGTAGAGACTAGCTAGGAGTAATTGAGTCTTGGAGTGTTCCCCATGTCGAAGTAAGCTTTGAAGTTACAAGCTCGCAAAACCCCAATTTTTGTCAAACCATCTGCTACTAAATTGGCTTGCCACAAAATATGAATAAAGGAAATCCCCACATTGTTGCGCAAATAAGACTCAATAGCGTTTGAAATAAATTTCATACGCCATGGTACCTTGTTATGGTCTCTAGTCCAATTGATGGCATTGAAAGAATCGCATTCAACTTCAAAATGGTGTGTTGCAGCCTAAGGGGAGGAGAGAAAAAAATTGATGCCCTCCTGAACAAATTTAAATTTAGCATAATTAGATTCCTCCATTCCAATGTGCATAGAGATGATGCCTTTTATATATCATAGATGGTCCTTTTGAATTCCTATGCCTATAGGGTCAGGTTTGCCTTTTGCTGCTCCATCGATATTTAGTTTGAGAGACCCTGGCAATGGGGGTGACCAGCTTCCACTTACCCTTGTTTTGGCCTATTGGCGCTATTAGAAAGAAGTGTGAGGTTAGGTATACATAAGTTGGTAGGAAGATGTCCCATTTGCCACTTTTCTTTGCACAACAATGAGAGTCGAAGGAGGGTAATGTCAACAATTTGTTCGACTTCAAACTTCTTACCTCTAAATATAGTCTCATTTCTACATAACTATAATGTCCATAAGTTGGCAAAAAACAACATTTTCCAAACATGCTTGACTTTGGGAGAAATGGGATGGATTTGGCACATTGCTTCTTCAGCAGTCATAAGCCCTCTTTCCATTATGATGGATTTGGCACCCATCTTACCTTTCAAGACTTGCCAATAGAATGTTTTCACTTTTGGTGGTGCATTTCCAGTCCAAACATTGCTCCAGAAACTATCAAAGGATTGAGGAACGTCGTGAAAAGCCTTGCAGAAGGAGGATGAGGAGTAAGAACCGCTTGTGGTTGTTTTCCAAATCACTGCATCATAATCAGTTGGGTGAGGTTAAATGTTGCTTATAAGAGCTCTAAATTCTTCCCACTGATCTATCTCGTAATTGAATGGTTGTCTTCTCATGTTAATACCCCAAGTCCATTTGTGATTGACCCATTTCCTAATTTGACAATGGTGGCCTTTTTGTCGATTGCTAAAGCATAGATGCGAAGAAAAGTCGATGAGAGAAGGGCACCACTTAGCCAAAAATCATTCCAAAATGAGATAGTGTTCCCTTTTCCAAGAAGATGACCAAATTTGGAAGTGACCAATTCATGGTATCTATTGGAGGGTCGAAGAGGTTTAGAAATGTGCTTCCGAAGGAAAGACGGTTTGTGGGAGAGTAGCATACAGCTTGGATCAAGTCTGTTTTTAGCTGAGATGACTTTGTGCCATAAACTATCGAGTTCATTTACGTATATCCACAACCACTTGTTTAAGAGAGCTCGATTTTTAAGCTCGAGGTTCATAATCCCTAAACCCCCTTGGCTTTTAAACTTGCAAATAAAAGGCCAATAAATGTAGTGTAACCTTTTCTTATCAAAATTTCCTGACCATGAAAAATCCTTCTAGATGGCATCAAGTTTTTGCTTAACTGAAGCAAGCATCTGGAAAAAAGAGAGGAAATAAAAAGGAAGGTCGAAGAGAACTGAATTGATAAATGTTAGCCGTCCTCCCATTGGGAGAAATTTACCCTTCCACCCTGCAAGCTTAAATTGAAATTTTTCAACAATTGGCTGCCAGGTGAGCAAGGAGCAAGGGTTAATTTCCAATGGCATGCCGAGATAGCTAGTAGGGAAAGTTTTCACTTTGCAACTAATCTTGTTTGCCCAGAACTAAATAAGATTAGTATCAGTGATAGATATTTTTAATTTTATAAAAGACTGTCGAATTTAATTAAAAATACCTAATCTTAGCATGCAATAATTGTTAAAAATATTTCTATTTTGTACTTAACAAGTAGTTGGAGTTATTTGTGTAATTTTTAATTAATTTTTTTCATTTAAATTATTTTATGTTTTTATCAAACATTCAACTTCTAGTATGAGTTTTTATAAACATTGTTTTCGTCCCAAATGCAAAACTCTAGCTCTCAACTGATTATATCTATTTTGTATTCATCATTTTTATTGATTGTTCTAGTTTAAAATTACCTCTCAAATACGGTAAAGTATTAAATATATAGAAATGACAGTCATCTGCCCTTCAGATTTTTCAACCCTTTTCCCAATTCAAACATGTACCAATCTTTAATGCTTAGCCAACTAACCATAAGACCTAGTCGTTCATTGAATATTCTCGTCAGCAATTCTGTGGAGATCAGTGTAGACTGACTTAAAATTTCAGATTGTGGAATACAGTGATCCGACAATTAGTCTTTGATTAATCTTCATTTACGGAAAAGGTCATGATTTTCTGTCTACAAATAGTAAGCTTCAATTGACATTGCCGATCACACCTTGCCTTCTCCTGCTCTATTTCCAAGCTAAGTCCACTAACTTCTTTGCCGATTTAATTAGGTTGCAAATGGCTTTAACTCAGTCCTCTCAAGTGAAGATGTTGGTGGTTTTCCTAGCCATCATAGTTCTCATGTCCTCTGCTGCTGCTGCTGCAGCTGTTATCCCCCAGAATTTGATCCTGAAACCTATTGAATATCTAGGTAAGTTCTTTCTCTGTCATAGCACAGCTCCCAAGTTATAGAGTAATCGCAGTGTTTTAATTAATCACATTTGATTTTGATCACGATGTTGGTGCAGGACGGAAGCTTCTTTCTGCTCCTAACCCTCCCCCTCTCCCATCCTATGCTACAGTAGCAAGTGGATCAGGAGGCTATGTATGCTGTCCTTAAAAAGCTATAACTCTGCGAAAGAGTTGAGAAGAAAAAGAATGACAAGAACGAGGACAAACAGACATTACTGTATTTGTTTTTAAGTGAAGAGTATATGGTTTGGAAAAATATATAAGAGAATAAAATGAATGGCAGAGACCATATTAGTGTTTGTAACTCCATATTCATTCAGTCTAGAACTCTAGATTGGTGCCAGAGTGTTAAACCAGATAGCTTCTTATCCTTTTCTTTTCTTTTTTTTGTGTGACCATGTTGTATTGATTAAATGCTTTCATTAGTAAAAATTAATGTAGTATATACTTCAATGCTTAATTGATTTGTTGTGTTTAATAGTAATATGTTCTATGCATTTAAGATGACAAATGTTTACATTTGAGTATTTGGTTCATTGATTAATGTATAATCTCTTTGTCTAAAAAGTAAGATTCAAATCTCTCTTCCCTAATTATAGAAAAAAAATGATAAATGTTTGTTGAAAAAAGGAAATTTGGGAATTAATGCAAATTAGGAAATACCAATTTAAAATTTCTTCTTATAAGTGAAAAAATAAATCAAATTAAATTCAAATTACAGCAAAATCTTTATAAATTAATAATCTCGATTAAATAATTTTTGATCAATCTCGACTTGAGATCAACGTGGTAAGTTAATAATTTTCTAAATTTATAAGATAATACATTTACAAAAAAACACATCAATCCTCCTTCTTATGTAAATTAAAAATTTTTTTATGCATCAAAATTATATATGTATATATATACATTACTCAACTAAGAAGTCTTTACAAAATACGACTCAAATATTACTTGTTTCTTCTTGAAATTGATATCTCATTAGATCTCATTTTTAACTTTTCTTAGTACATTAAAAAGCTCAGTATAGTGTTTTCGTATTGTAAAAGAAAATTATGCAATGTGATTATTACTTAACTCACTTGCAAGTTAAACTTTTCTGATACTCACTATTGCAATTACTTTTAAGTGCAATTTAGATTTTCTATGTTCTAATCACACATTACTTTACGCATTTCATCCATCATTATTGATTTCTTTATTCTTTGAAAATAAGAAGTCGTTGTGTTTAATTTAACTGTTTATTATATTATATATTCTTTTTATAAATATTTTTACTTGACTTAATATTCATGAAATATATTAATTAAGTATATATCGAATGTAATTTTAATTTGTTATAAAAATAAATAGATTCGTGACTTATATTTAATAAGATTAATTACATTCATAGATTTATTTTGGTTAAATAAATATATAAAATAATAATAATTTGTAATTCAATAATTAGGTAATATGTGTATAATCATAATAATTTTTTATTAAATAATATATAAATTAATAAATTATTAATTTATGAAGTAAATAATATCTTAATTAATTAATAAATTTTCATAATACAAGAGTATTTATTTATAAAGATTATATTATATAATGTGATTTTGTCTCGTCAAGTAATTGGGTTAGTCTTTGAACCTTAAATATATAAAGTTATCATTAATTGAGATGTTTAGGTGTACCAACATAATAAATACTTTCGGACATTTTATTATTATTTTAATTAAAAAATTGACTTTTAACCTTAATCGTAACTTTCAGTTTTCTGTATGTCGCGCACTAAAAGATGCTCAGGTAAAGCGTCGCCGTTTTCAAAGTTGCATTACAAAGCTGCCCATTTTATCCAACACATAACACACGTGGCGGCTAACGAAAGGTTACAGAACCAAAGTGCCATGGCTGAACACTTTTAACTGTTTTTTCCAATTCAATCTCAAACTTCAACTCTTCTTCTCTTCATATTCTTAAAACCACAAAGAAAAAAAAAAATAAAGAGGCCCGTAAAGGCAAGTTTGCCTCATTCTGTTTCCGGAATTGAAACAGAGAAATGAAGTTGTAAAAACAGGTTTTTTTTTTTGAATTTTTAACTATCGAAAATGCAGAAATTGATTCTTCATAGACCACCAGTCATTTCAAGAGGGAAACTTCCCTTGTTAGTTCTTGCGGATTCAATGCCATCTGCTGGTAGCATTTCACGAATACCCAATTCTCCTTCATGTAAGTTTTCCTCTCTTATCTTCTTTGTTTTTATTCTCTCCTCTCTCTTTTTTTTTTTTAGTGGGGTTCATGGAAGGACTTAATTTCTTTCAGTAAGAGCATTGCGTGTGGCTTTTATAAATTGACTCTATATGAATTAAGTTGAATTTTGTCCATTTGTGTCGGAATGGATTAAATTGAGCAAGAATGATGTTATAACCGTCAGAATAAAGCAGCGTATGAGCTGATGTTTTAAAAGTTTTGTTTACTTAATTTGGATGAATTTTGGAGGTAACTGAGGGTAAGTAAAAATCAGGTTTTAAGTTACGCATAATTAGAGTTTGAAGTTTGCGTGGTTTGTGACCTGTTTTTTGGGGATAGAGATGAATTGAGGTCATGTGCAAAGGTGTCATAAAAAGGA
Organism: Theobroma cacao; assembly: GCF_053813885.1. Lineage (NCBI taxonomy): Eukaryota > Viridiplantae > Streptophyta > Magnoliopsida > Malvales > Malvaceae > Theobroma > Theobroma cacao. The sequence goes on from NC_142642.1 coordinate 36,077,814, forward strand.
AACGAGTTTCAAACAATGTTAATTTTCTAGTATTTTATGAATTGATGTAAAGGAATTCGGCATTACTTTTGCTTTGTAGTCACAGTGAATTGCATTGCATGTGCTAATCAGGAGTCTGAAGACTGTTCCCCTACCGTATAGGCTGTTGCTTGGTTAAATTGAATTCGTCATGCCCTTGTTTGAGGATGATATAAACTGAGTTTAAATTTTGAGGATAACAGATTTTAGGGCTCTTAACAATTGCATGTGTTTTAGATGTCTGCTCATAAAGTCAAATAAACTGAATAGCCAGAAGCGGTTGGAGTTCAAAGGGCTTCCACTCTTTCCTTATTCTTCTTAATATTACTTCAGCTGAACCTTATCCTGTTTATTCAGCTTGCTTTGTATGGTTTGAATTGCTGTTCAGTATAATTACACAGCTTAAAAATGTTTCTTTGCTACTTTTTATGACGTGTTGAATGGCTGTACTCATGGTAAACTGTTCGAATTTATGGTCATACACATTATTGATTTTATTCCTTTTTTTGTTAGACACAGCATCATAATTAACTTGTCACTTAACCTTTTTATAGTACGATGTAGACAAATATCAAGGTTGAGTTCAACGTGCAGCACATTCAGAGCACAAGCATCCAATGTAGGTATTGGATCTGGGGGCTATGAGGGCAGGGAGGAAAAGGAAGACCATAAAAGTTTTGTGAAGGCTCCATCCAGTGACGGTTCATCAGAAGCGTAAGTGATGTCAAATTAACAAAATCTTTGATGCTAGTTTTTATAATTAGCATTCAGTTATTTGAACAATTTTAACTGTTAAAGGTAATATTGTCATGTAGAGTTTTTTGCCTTCATATACATTCATTGAGTTTAAGTCATCATGTGGTTAAAACAAGAACTAGCTAAAACTTGATGATTGCAAGCAATAAAAGGATTTGGTAGTCTTCTCTTAAAGATCAACTGTATAACAGCTTGTTTCCCGGTCAGGAGACTACTGGAGCCATAGAAAAAGTGAAATAGAGACTACTAATCCTTCTAGTATTGGATTTCTTATCTACTTAATTGCAATAGTAGTTAAATTGATCAAATTTTTTATAGCTTTCTAGTATGGTGGATGTTCTTCCTTCCATGGATGTAAATAGATGCACGTCATTGATGAAAATATAAATTAGATAAGCTCAGGCTTCTACTTTTCACTCTTATGCTAGAATTACTTTGTTTTGAAAAGAACATACTTCATAGTGGTTGTAAGTTTATTCAGATGAAGTCAACATCTAGTTTGATGGTCTTTTGTATAATCTAATTCTATGCTTTTCGATTTTGATATGAAATGCCACTGTGTTTCGGTCTTTGTCGATGTACATAATTTTTATTTTTGCAGTGTGCAGCCTCCCAGTCAAATTCCTTACCCTCTCTCCATTGCTATTGTGCTATTGGGATGTGCTTTAGTGTTTTCACTGATTGCCTTTGCAAAAGGTGGACCTTCATCACTCTTAGCACCATTCGCAAAGTCAGGCTTGACTGCTGCTTTCACATTAATATTTGTTTCTGAAATTGGAGATAAGGTAACTAATTTATCATTAAAAACTTCATGGATTCTTGATCTTTTCTCTCCGTAATTTAAGCTATTAAACTATAGTTCAAATTGTGATTTGCCAAGTACGCATGTTTCTTCATCTACTTCTTTTAATAAATTCTTACCTTTTTTTTTTTTTTTTGTGTAATTGATAAGTTCTTCTTTTGGTAAGCTTCAACCAATAACATCTGTCTCACTTGGAATTAGTTTGGTTCTAATTTAAGGCTTGGATAACCCGACTAAGAGGAAAGGGATTAGCTGTCAATATCTAGATAGAGCATTTACCGACAGAAAGATTTATAATTTCTGGCAGTCCGTCATATATCATGCACTTTGGCATCCACATTAAATTAGATCCATTAAATTCCTTATTAGCTAAGCTCACCAGTTAATTATCCAAAATATTTTGTCATTTAAAGCATTAATTAATCACAACTCACTAGTGCTATGTTTAGGGCCCATTTTTTTGAAACTGGGAACAAAAGAAGCTCCTATCATTAATCCTTTTAAACTAAACATCTGACCCAAATTGAGTACAATGATGACCTTAACCAATGATGGATTGATGAGGAAAGTTCATGTTGCAGAAGCCAAGAAGGTTGAATAAGGCTTATAATTATTTTAAGAATCAATATTAGTTGTCTAGTCTATCTCTTTTTTATTTTCAGGGCCTATTGCTCCATTTAATTGCTATGTTTGATTGAATGGATCTGACTCTTCTAGAACTGATACTATTGAATATAGGAATTTTTCATTAATTTCTTAAGTTCATTATATATAGTGCAAACCTTACCAGAGATTAAGTTATATTTTTCATCTCTTGACCAGACATTTTTTATTGCTGCACTCTTGGCCATGCAATACAAGAAAGGACTGGTATGTTCTCTCCTAATTACTCCTCTGTGTGTGGGTCTTTTGCATTAGGTTCTCACTCTATTCTAGATTTTGTTGTTTTGGATTAATTTTTTTAATGAATATAAATTGGGTATTTAATTTTTGACTTTCTCTTTTGGAAATAAAAAAAAATAGTCATTTGTGTTGTACAAAAACTTGAAGGTGAGCTTCCACTTCTGTAACATTTTGTTATATTTTTTGTCACATTTAATCATTTTGATACATATAGAAAGAATCTATTGATGATATGAGAAATTACAGCACAGTCACCATCATATTAAAATGCTATAGCTTCTTGCCTACCTGGGCAATGTGGATTGCAATGGTAAAACACTCCTAATCAGTGTTATGACGAACGTTCATCCTTAAAACAACTTAATTAATTAATGTTCATATTATCATGCTTCAACTTCTAACCTATTTTAATGGGGTTGCTTCCATGAAACACATTTGTGTTAAGGATCTTCACGGACCCATTAATGTACCATAATACTGTATTATCCTTGAAAAAGGTTTTTTCCTTTGTTATTTGGAGTATAAATTGCAGATTTTATTGCATTTTGTCTGGTTCTTTGATGATAAATGTTTATTAAATCATTGGGAAGGTACTGTTGGGGTCAATGGGTGCACTTTCTCTTATGACAATCTTGTCCGTGATAATCGGACGTGTCTTCCAATCTGTTCCTGCTCAATTCCAGACAAGTAAGTTCTTACTCCTGGCATCTACCATCTGTTACAATTCTTTGATGATTTAAACATTGCAATAATACAGGCACCCTGGCTACTACATAGTAACACTAACACTGCAATCATATGCTGATTTGCTGTGTAATCTTTTGACATATATAAACATGCCATTGAATTTGATTTAATTCAACCAACAGCTTCAACATGTGCATATAGCTATATACATTTCCCATTTTGCTATGCTAAATACTCCATGCAGCCTTAACCAATATTAGTTCCACCGGTCTGAGATATTCATGATATATAATCCCTTAAGCTGAGATATTCATGATATATAATCCCTCAAGCTAAGTATATTGACAAGTTCATTAACTCTGGAATCTTATATTTTTCAAAATGAATTACAGATTATCAGTTATTATTATTTTTTTTTCAATTTTAACATTTCTGATGATTCCATTGTTCTTTGATTTATTCTGCAGCCTTGCCAATTGGAGAATATGCAGCAATAGCTCTTCTTGTGTTCTTTGGCCTGAAATCTATAAAAGATGCATGGGACCTTCCACCAACTGTACCAAAGAAAAGTGGTGAGAGAGGTCCTGAACTAGATGAATTTGTCGAAGCCGAGGAACTTGTGAAAGAAAAGGTAATCATCTTTCTTCTGTGAAAGGAAATGAGTGGGCTGTTTCACATGCCTACTATTATTAAAAGAAAAGCAAAATTAATAGAGAATTCTATTTTTTAATGTATTCAGGTCTCAAAACCGCTCTCTAATCCACTTGAAGTTGTCTGGAAGTCATTCAGCCTTGTATTCTTTGCTGTAAGCGTCTCTGAAATCCTTTTTTAAAACAACATTTTATCTCCCAAAGAAAAGTCTTCTCTTTTGGTTAATTTGGATAACTCTCCATGAATTTGCACATTGCTCATAGATGTCAACTGAAACAAGAAAAATAAAAAGAAAAAGAAAATGGCTTGTCTGTCAGCAGACTAGATATATTGCCAGAGCACTTTGTGTTTGTATAATGATGTGGAACTAAAACTGTAGAATAAATATATATGGAGAATTTAGCTTTGTATGCCTCCATGTGCCATCGGCAATTATTTTTTGAAATTATATTTTCATATGTTGTTTATTTCTTCCAATAAGTGTTATTTAGACATAAAATATTCCAATTGCTCCCAGGAATGGGGAGACCGTTCAATGCTTGCAACAATTGCACTCAGTGCTGCACAGGTGCAACTTTGCTAATTTTAGTTCTCATGGTTTCTTTTTATTTTTCTATCCTGTAATTCACAATTGTTCAATGAATGCCTCTACAGTCAGCATGGGGTGTGGCAAGTGGAGCCATTGCTGGACACCTACTTGCAACGTCAATTGCAATTGTGGGAGGAGCATTTCTTGCCAACTATATTTCTGAGAAGCTGGTAAGACCGGAAATTTTTCCTTTGCTAGTATGATATTCAAAGACTTGCCGTTTGACCTCCATGCAATTGTCTTATCTTCAATCAGGTTGGTTATTTGGGTGGAGCACTTTTTCTAATTTTTGCTGCAGCCACATTTTTTGGAGTTTTCTGATAGAGTATATGGAGCCTAGAGAGAAAACAGAGGCTAGTTTCCGGTGCAATTGTTGTGATACAATGCCATCTGTGGGCAGAGAATTTGTTGTTAGAGAAAATGATGAGAGAAAAAGGAGCCCTAGATCTTCCTATGGGGCTCTTAAGAGAAGTGTTAGTTCTTAGAAGCCTCATTGGAAAATTTGCCCATTAAATGTTATTCCGTACTGCAATCTGGAACAATTGGAAAAAGGGATTAATGTTAGAAATATTAGCCTACTTTGATGAATTTTGTGTACTTTAGCTCTTTGGGCCATAATTGATATATTTTTAAGGATTGTTGATGCAACTTTCTCATTTATGTATCTCTGCTTTGACATGAAAGACTTGGAAAGTTTTGATGAATGTTTGGGAGTCCTGTAGTTGCTTGGTTCTGGGTGACTGAGACTGGAAAACAGACAACTATAGATTGGGTTCAAATACTTCTGTTCCTTTTCATCTTTTCTACAAAAGCAGAGGATATATGGTTATTGGTGTTTCAATATGGCTCAAATTCGATCTATTTGGTCTGTCATTCACATAGCCGTTCTTCTAATGATTAGCAACCTCTTCCAGATTTAACAATATGTTTCCTCACCTTATTGCTTTATTTCGTTTTATTTATGTCATGTGCATCCTGCACGCTACTCAATTTAGTTAACAAGGAACACTAGTCTAAGAGGCAATTAAATGTTAATCATATGCTACATTGCTAATGCTTTTGTCTGCCTTTTTATCAAAAGCAAAGTAATGGCAATAACAAACAAGCAAAACCTAAGGTTCTACTTAGATTTTTTTTTTTTTTGTTTTAATTTTGGAATTTAGAAAATAAATATTAAAAAAAGGAGAGAGAGAGAAGGGGGAAAAAAAGTACTTGTCAATTCTTGCTAAGTGAACGGTCCAGAAATGGCCACGGTACCAAATCCTCATTCCATTTTCCGACGAGGAAGTTCACCAAAAACACCGGAGAAACCAAGGGCTCTCAAACAGAAACAAGAAAAAAAGCTCATGTCAATGAATCTGCTGGTTTGCCACTATTACATACCCAAAACAATGATAGCATCATCATCACCAACAGTGGCTGTCACTTCTCCTGGTGGCCGAATCTCCAGTAGGGTATACAGACCAAGAACCAGGCCAGCAAAGGTGATGTTACAGCAACAAAAAAAAAGACCAGCAGCGAGAATTATACACATTGTTGGTTGGAGATCACCGTCAGAATCATTTTGGGCAGTAAAAGCAGCAGCATCAGGGGGAGTCCCACTTCCACCATTGGACTTGACTGAGGAAAACATTGAACTTGTCTTAGCTGATGCTCGCGTTGAGGCAAGTATCTTTTGCCATCAATCTCTCTTGTATATATTTTATTCATCTCAATTACTAATCTTGTTAAATTTATCTTACCTTTGCAATATTTTATGTATGAAATCGGTGTCTGTTTTGGCAGCTTGCTCAGCTTTTCGACACTTCGGTTGGCATAACAGGTGACTCCTCTTAAGGTACATTATGACTTTTATTTTCTACAGCTATAAACTCGTTTAATACATTTTTTAAAGTTTGGAACTGGAAATACGTTTAGGACAAGTTGAACTAGCAGAATTGGATGGACCCTTTGTGAAGATTAGTCTCAAAGGTCGATTTTGGCATAAACGTTCCACAGTTGTATCCAGGGTTGGAAATTATTTGAAGCAGAGAATCCCGGTAAGTCAAAAATTTGTTCATTACTGTTAGCGTAAGCTTCAAAGCCTGTATGATCATGCCAATTTATGTTGAGAAAGTGTTTATCCTTCGCTCAGGAAATCTTGGAGGTTGATATAGAAGATGAGAAACAATTGGATGACAGCCCTGAAAACTTTTGAGATGCTCAATGCCCAGGCTGTTATAGAAGATGAGAAACAATTAGATAACAGCCCGTAAAAAGTTTTACGATGCTCAATGCCCTAGCAGTAGGGTGTTCAGTTTAAGTGTTGTGTTTTTACAGTTCAGTGGATGCAAATCTGAATTACGAAGTGAAAGAATGGCTGCAATTTGTTCAGAAATTAGAAGGGTAGAGATTTGATGAAACTTCTGTCTTATGATTAATAAATTCTGTGACCGCCTTTTCATTTTAAAAAGTTTTTCTTCCTTGCATTTTAGCTGCTTTAGCCTTTCTTAAGGTAAAGGGAACATGCCTGGCCTTAAAATAATTACTTGCAAAATTTCTAATCCTGGCTGAATTTTCTTTAGATTAATTAGTTGATTTCCACATGAAAACTTTCTGAAGGAATATCAGTACTTACAAGGGACCCTTCATACATATTAACATAAACATCCAATACAAGTTACAAGGGAACCTTCTCTATGTTTCAGTCAAAGGAAAAACAAAAGTAAAAAAGGCTCGAAAGCTTTTAGTAATACTCGGAGAAGAGCGATATACATTGAAAGTTTTAATAATTCCAAGAATGGGCATAGCACACAGCGTCACACCATATAATAGGATGGAAATTGCATTTCTTCTGCTACTAAACAAATGTCGAGTACAATAACAAATGAATCGTTGCTATTCAAAAATTTATAGCAAAACTGGGTGCTTGATCAATATTTGGTGCTCCTAAAAAATTGACAAGGCCGCGGTTAACTCTGTAGGAAGTATTGGATTGAGGGAAAGAGAACTCTATCACTAGTTGCTTCTTTCTTCTCCCATTTCATATGATCCCCTTTCATGGTAATTGATTCAGATCATTCTTCTTGACATTGCTGGGATTGAAACCTACCGTCTGAAAGTGATTCAACAATACGTTTTTCAAGTCTTCTTGCCCCTGGACCAGGTCTCAAGATATCAGCATCCCCCCAAACTGAACATGTGCCATTGTCAGGCTCACCTAAGCACCATCCACCTGGTACAGCTTTGCCAGGGCTGCGTTTCAAAATTTCTTGGTCGATACGGTCAAGTACTGGATCATCAAACCGGAACTGTGTCGCAAAGGCAGCTCCGCTCTGAATCATCGCATCAAAATCTGCAGAATTCATTTGGGGAGGCTTCTTCGTAGAGGATTTGTTGAAGGCTATATACTGTAGGTTATGGTTTATCACAGTTCTCTTGAATTGATCAGAGTTACAAAGGACAGTAGGGAAATAATTCGTGAATGAATATGGCGTGTTTGCAAAATACATCAGCAAAGTCCTTGGAAGATTGTCTGTACCCAGGATGCAGAACTCCATAAAACTACGAGTTAACATTGTAAAAGATGAACCTGCAAAAGACCAGATCTTTAGTTTTACTCTCACAAGTTTCTTTTGCATTGTTTGGCCATGCCGGCAGAAAAACTTCTCCGCCAACAAAATGGCTAATATTATTTTGTATGACTAGAACAGTTACGTATAAACAACAAAGGAAGTGATCAAGTGAGAGCTTATTGGTTGTTTCAAAGGCCATAAAAAAGTAATAGATTGGACATCTAAACTTGGTAGAGGATGGAAACAAAATAGCTCTTGTTGTCTACAATAATGATCCTTGCAGATATGTTCTACATGGGCATTTCACCCATATTAACACTTTCCCAAGGGAAGGGAGGATCCTTAACCTACTTATCATACCTTTAATGCCGTACAAATATGCATGAAACCACATGTAATCTCCTACAACAGTCACATAACATTTTTCAATATACTGCAATGGATAGTTTTATCAGTTGTGTTACATGGCAAGATGGTATCAAGGGTTTCTTTTAGAGCTGAAAAGATTGCTCACATGTGTACATAAGCCTAATAAATGCATGGAAAGTTTCTTTCTTCTTCTTTTTTTTCCTCCCCCTTTTTTCTTTTTCAGCCAAGGAAATTGCAGTTGAGTATTGAAATTAACAAACCTGAAAATGTATGATGGAATTAGTAGGTAAATAGCACATTGAGCCATTTACCAGTGGATCCATCCTCACAGTTTTGCCAACAAAACTGCCTTACTTTATGCACCTAGCTCAGGCCCTGCTACATAAATGTAAAGAGGCCTATGATTTAAGTGCAATTTACATGCATAGAAGAATCTTTTCAATTTATAAACAAGAATGTTGCTAGCGATGTACTTGAGCAGTCCATAATACATTCAACAGCTTCACCAAGCAAATAATGAAATTTAAAAAATGGCAAGGAGGATGTCTCTGAGCTCATAATTATTCACATTCCCTTTATTATTGCTTTGCCTTCTCGCCCCCTCACACTTTAATTCTACAAAATTTCCTGTCCCTATAAAATAGGCTGTAGAACACAAGCATTCTTCAGTGGACTAAACTTGCTTCCTGCTGTAGCTCTTCCTATTCCTTCCCCCCTTTTCTCCAAACTGTATCCCTTTATGAACCTGGATTGAAATTGATGCATTCTGTATGGAGACTCTAGCTCCTGCAAGCATCCTCAACACCACAAGGAAACCACCATTAACTACCAGGTGGGATCCATAGTCTAACTTGATTTTCTGAATTCAAACCCTCTCTCTAGTTCACCAGATTGCTCTTCACTCAAAAACTGCAGTCCCAAATGCAGCTAATATTTGATTTAGTTGATGTTCTTTACATCTCCTCCAAGACAGTAATTAGATCAACAATTATAAGACCAGGTGAGGATTAAAAGTTGGTTTCAAGCTGATAGGTCCTTGAGGATTACACTCCAGAAATGACATCCTTCTAGCAACTATAGTAGGTGATCTAAAGATTATGAACCAATGTAGTATCATGTGCTTAGTGTATGAACCAATATAATATCATGTGCTTAGAGCCTCTAAGTTCATCAAGAAATAGCAAGATGATTACCGCATTCACCATATCTATGCAATTTTATGATCTCACACAAATGTATAAAACTATATATTCAAATCACATTCTTAATCACCTCTGTATTTGCAGGTCCACCCACTCTAAATCAAAGCTATCTTTGTTCATTATCTATTAACATCAGCTACTCCACTAATTACGAATGTACACAATACACATGCATTTCACATTTGCTCCAATATTTACCAAATCAGTTTTTCTTGGTCACCATTAAAAATGAAGAGCAGGAAGTGCCCAAAAACAAAACAAAAAGAAGTCAGATGTAAACACATACCTGAAAACAACCTGAAAGCATTAGGCAATTCCCGCTTCTGAGAAGCATAAAATATCTCATGCTTTTCCAAAAGATAAAGCCCTGTATCAACAATTATCGGTTTCAATCTCTTGGACCTACAATAAGAAACACCCCAACACATAAGACTAATATTAATCAACATTCATCAACTTAGCACCTGTTCTAACAAATATACTACTTCGTTTTTGTATCCGAATGTGCATGTTGCAAAAGTAGCATAAGTTGAAATGAAGTTAACATACTCTTTCCAGCCAATATAACCGGTGTGATTCACAAAGTTGAGATCTTTTGGCAAGTATGACAAAATGTGAAGAAGATCTGCACATTCCACAAATACCCAGAAAAGAAAATCCATCAAAAAAACAAAACCAAACACTTAATCCCAAAAAAAAATCCCAAAAGAAATTTTTTCGCTTACCATCTTGAGTAACAAGCGGGTAATCGCCGGCATTGAGAGAGATAAACCAATCCCAATTCGAAGCCAACCGTAGCAAAACGGAGGCACCATGAAGAGTAGAAGAGATTGTGGAGGACCCTCTGGGGTAAGCATAATCAGCTTTCCCTATAACATCGACATTCTGGGCAGCTTTAAAAATGGGCACTGATTGGACTGTAACGGCCAATCGGTCACGTTCAGTCTGCGGAGCAGACAGGTCAAGGTGAAGTAGGTAATGGTTTCTCGGGTGATAGGAAGCGAAAAGGAGGCGGAGGATCCGAGCCGAGTCGCCGGCAGATCCGGATATGAGGTAAGCAATGGAGGGAGGGGCGGGTCCGGAGGGGAGCTCGGTTGGGGAGATGGGTCGATCGGGGAAAAGGACCGGGTCGGGTCGGATTTTGATAAACGATTGGGAGGAGGTGGATGATGAGGGGGAAGGGATGGAGATAATGAAGAGAAGGGAAAAGAAAGAGGTGGCTAGAATTATGTAAAGAGTGATTCTTGTGTGGTCTTTCGGGAGGTTAGTTGTTGCGGAGGCGTTAGGGGCAAATGGTGGTGGCAGCGTCGGTTGTTGGTGGTGGTGCATTATGGTGGTGAAGGTTTTGGGCCTGGCTTTGGCAGTTGTGTTGTGCCGGAGCTGTTGATTTGAGGCAGTTGGCTGGATGGCTCAGTATGTTTTTCACATTTAGTAACAAGGCCCTGTTTGGCAGGCCAATATGGTGGTTAATTAAAGGAGTCCTAGTCGAATTTAAGTGTTAAAATAAATATTAATATTATTTTATATCCATATAGTGTACATCATTAAAATTATTAGAAATTATTTAATTATTCATCAAAGAGAGTTGGAATAGATGGTCACTAATTTTAAATTATTATGTATGCGTAAATAAAAGCAATTGTGAATCAGTGGGTGAAAGTGAGGGTACTAACAAACAGGGAATATTGTGTATTGATTGGTTTCACTATTTTTGTGCTTGGTTAATAAATAAATAAATAAAAGGCTCCTTTGGCGAATGAATCTTGTTTACGTGTTGGTTATGGCTTTTTCTCTTTTTGGTGCCTTGTCATCGGTGCTACAAAGTGCCCGATATGACTTCTTTGAATACATGGAACATAATCTTTTATTCCACATTCCTAACCAGAAAGAAATTCAAAGAATATATTCAGTGCAGAGGACTGTCAAGGTCTTTGCTTTAATAAATAAATCAATCTCAAATTAAAATATGTCCACGTATGAAAATGATGCTAATTTTACGTAAATTGGTCAATGTTCACATTTGTTACTATAAAATGACACAAAACCTTATTGGCTCTCTTTTTAATTTTTTTTCAAACAAATTCTTAGAAATTATTTTATCAACCTTATACAATGATAACTTATTTTTTTCTTTTTTTTTTAAAATTACTGAGTAGAATATAGATTGAAATCACCTTTTTATATTTATTTTACAAGACATTAAAGTAGAATAGTATAAGAACAAAAAAAAAAGAATAATCAATCATAAATGTTGTTCATTGATTGAACGGTAGGAAAAAATTAACAAAAAGGGAATCAGGGAAGCCACTCTTTATCAGAGCCAGGTTTCGATCCTGGGACCTGTGGGTTATGGGCCCACCACGCTTCCGCTGCGCCACTCTGATTGTTGATATAATAGCTCAAACTATATTTACTAGTCTTTGAATCCGAGAGTTTAAAAAATTTCAAAAATAGACTTAAGAGTCAGAGTTAGGAGTCATTACAACAAGAAAATGCCCGGAAGAGCTCGAGAGAGAAGACAGAAATGGAAGCCGAAAAGCAAAGGGAGTGGGGTCCAAAAGCATGGGCTCACCTCAGCTCGGTCCGCAACCAATCACCGTTAATCCAGTGCATCACCAACTTCGTCTCCATGGATCTGACGGCCAACACTCTCTTATCCGCGGGTGCATCACCCGCCATGCTGCACTCTCCTAACGAAACCCCAGACTTCACCCCTCAAGTCCACGCGCTTTACATCAACGTAGGAACACTCTCCGACAACTGGCTACCGGCCATGAAGCTTGCCGCTGAGATAGCTTCCAAGTTTAAAAAACCCTGGGTCCTAGACCCTGTCGCCACCGGTGCTTCCGGTTTTCGGTTACAGGCGTGTTTGGATCTTATCTCCCTTAAACCCACCGTTATCAGAGGCAACGCCTCCGAAATCATCGCCTTGGCTAACGCTTCCGTGGGGTTCACCAAAGGCGTAGATAGCTCTCACGACTCAACTGACGCCGTCGAAGCGGCGAAATCCTTGGCTAATTCCAGTGGTGCCGTCGTGGCGGTATCAGGGGCCGTCGATTTCGTCACCGACGGGAATCGAGTCGTCGGAGCTCGAAACGGCGTGCCGATGATGCAGAAAATCACGGCCACGGGATGCGCTGTCACCGCGTTGATCGCCGCTTTCGTTGCGATTGATCCGTTGCAGGCTTTGGAAGCAACGGCTTCCGCGTTGGCCGTGTTCGGCGTCGCCGGTGAGATAGGGATGGAGATGGCGAGAGGTCCGGCCTCGTTGCGGATGCACTTGATTGATTCTCTCCACGGACTTGATCAAACGACCGTGATTTCTAGGGTTAAAATCACCACCTCGTAAAAAAAAACACATTTTTACTTGTATCTCCTCTTTTTCTAGTTCAAGAGTTAACAAGAGCAAATTTCAGATATTATAATGTAATTACAATATATGTTTTTGTTTATTAAAAACATTTAAAGTTAAATAATCCACGTTTAAAATGTGATATATGATTTTTCATTTTAGTATATTAAGAATAATATAAATATTTAACAATTGGGCATTTGTATATTGAAATGGAAGGAGAAATATTTTGAACATTGTAATTGTTACATTGAAAGATTGAAGCTGGAAAGGCAGACCATGTTCCATGTTTTCACACCATCAAACTCATAATTTTCAACACAGCAGGGACAATATTTAGTATTTGAGATGGACAGTGATCCTCAGCAATGTCTCAGCACCATCGGTGACATGTTGGCCTGGTGGGATAAGTGGTCGAACCTCGGCAAGTCCGCAAGCATTCTTGAACTTGCCTGTTCCACCAGTCACCGATACATGCGACATGGTGCTTCCGATCTTGTACACTCCGTAGAAGTTGAGGTTGTCGTTGTATTCACCTCCTTCGATCATGGCTGTGAATGCCATCATTTGGGTTGTTCCATCCGCAGAGCTAGCAACGTAAACTCCTTGAGCCTTCCCTATTGCCTGTGACCCCAAATCAGGGCTGGCGGTGAGTATGTCATCGATGACGGTGATGGTTCCGAAGCCTAGTCCCAAGCCATCTGGTCCTAGAGGAATTTGGGGGTTACCGTTTTGGTTTTGATCGCCGGCGAATGCTGTACCAGCTAACCCAGTTCCTAATGGCAGGCCGTTGACGCCATTAACAGTTGGAATAGCACCATTGGCATTGGGGATTGCAACTCCACCTTGTGGAGGGAGGAATCCCACCGGTTTAGCAAAAGGTACTTGGCCACTGTAGATGTTTCCTAGTAATCCAGTTATTGGCCTAGCCGTGGGACTACTTCCCCCGAGGATATCATGCATGTAGAACTCAAGAATGGGTTCTTCTGCTGTAGCTGCTGCCGGGTTGACAGCTGCCAAACACGTCACCATGTACACTGTAGCAATTAGCAATGCAATGCAAAGTGAAGATTGTAGCTTGAACATTGTTGTAATGTTTGCCTGAGGGTCTTTGGTTCTCTAATGAACTGCTGGAGTAAGGCTTTTGAAATTGTATGCCAGACATTATGAAGCTTGCTCCTTAAATAGAGAGGATAACAGCGGATTATGGAGTTGTTTGAAGTGGTGAAGTGGTTGGTGTTACAATAGTTATCAGGAGCTAGTCAGTCTGCTCTTCTGTTCTTGGTGTATTAGTTAACATTTCCATTACAAAAAGTTTGGCAGTACCAATTTTAGAATGGGATGCAACTATTCCTGATTGTTTATACTGATACTGAAAGTTGAATTTTAGAAGTTTAGATGGGTGCAAATCTTTTATTAGTAGTACTTCCAGTTAAGCATCAGTATGGCCTTTATTCTTGGCCACTTCTCCTTTATTTTTCTGGCACACGAGCTTCATGCTAGTTCCTTTCTTGTTAAATGCACATAACAATATCATTCTAACTATGATTTTGCATCTATTATGGTTATCTGAACAGATTATGACTCGACCCTTTTAACCAGTGCCAATTTTTCTTGTTCACAGAAAAATGCAGCATCATGCTTGACATGGATTTTTTTCAACGTACTGTTTTTCAGTTGAAAGAAACTTTTTGGTGTTTTATCAGCACTGCTCATTGGTAAAACTTATTGTGGTGGCTATCAGCAGCAATCTCTTCGAGTTTTTGACATCTGAACTTCAAATTTTGGTATTAGTGTCAATCATGTATGTCGTTCAATCTTGAAGCTTTGCTACTAGGATAAGTTAGCTAATTTGTGATCATGTTTTGGCCAAAGGCACCTTGACCTTGAGTCATGCCAACTTTCTGGTTGTTTCCTTCTGGCAATTCCTAGCCTTTTACAGTCAACTCAGGAACAATGCACGCATGAAGAATCATGGTAACAGGTTGTCTGAAATCCAACTGCATATAATTTAATTGTGGATTGCAGGTTTTTAGCCTGCATCATCTTTCATCTCATGGATTGGGTGGAAAAAGGTCCTACAATACTGTGGAGTGGTTGGCTGTAGCTGATCAAGTGCAGAAGAGGATAAGTACACCAGACTTCTTAAGTTGGACCCTGTCTGACTTGGTTGTTGCAGGATGTGCTTAGACTTAAGCTGGTCGTAAACTCTTATTTATCATAATTAGTGCACTAAGAAGTAAACTTTCAACCTTTGGCAGTTAAGAAGAAGCCAACTCGTACTTGTCTGAAGTTTGTAATTGCGGGTATGGCGGATGCATCGGATTTTTGTATTCCTTTTAGTGGTCATCTGATTCCTCATATTCCATAGATGAAGCAGTGGGTAACGAACAGCAAAAATATTATATCCATTGTAGTTTTCCAGCAACATGTATTATATTTTGGGTGAAAAAGGTTGTAGATTTTGTGACTGGAAATATCTTCTTAGATAAAAGAAACTACAGACTATATATGCCAGCAAGCATTTGACAGAAAGAATATTAACTCTTTAGTCCGGAAACACTCTCTGTAGCTTATATGGACTAGAGTTCTCAGCAATGTCTCTGCACCGTCAATGACATGCTGACCGGGTGCGATAAGTGCCCTTACTTCAGCTAAGCCACGTACATTCTTGAACTTACCAGTTCCACCAGTCACTGACAAACGCGACATGGTGCCACCGATCTTGTATATACCATAGAAGTTAAGACTATCCCCGTATTCCCCTCCTTCAATCAATGCTGTAAATGCCATCATTTGTGTTGTTCCATCTGCTGAGCTTGCTGCATATACTCCTCGAGCTTTGCCTACAGCCTGTGATCCCAACTCAGTACTGGAGGTCAGTATATCATCAATAACAGTTATTGTTCCAAATCCTAGTCCTAAGCCATCTGGTCCTAACAGATGAGGATTTACGTTTTGATTATTTAGTTTTCCAGCAAAAGCTGTACCTCCCTGGCCTGTCCTTAATGGAATACCATTTATGCCATTAACAGGTGGAAGGGCACCATTAGCTTTGGGGATTGCTACCCCGCCTGCTGGGGGGAGGAATCCTAATTGCTTAGCAAAAGGTACTTGGCCACACCCTATACGTTCCTTAGCAAGGCTGTAACAGGCCTGGGTGTTGGGCTGCTCCCGCCAAGAATGTCATGCATATATAACTCAAGAATCGATTCTTTCCCAGTTGCTGTTGCAGGGCCAATTGCAGCCGTGATTTTTGCTGCTTGCATAAGAGAAATTAGCATTGCAAAGGAAACAGAAGTCAATAATCCATTGAACATCTTTACAACCAAGGATGAAATTCTGGAATTAGTCTGCTAATAGACTGCAGGCTTGGATCCTAATATAGAACTAGTAGATTGGGTGGAGTTGTTATATTTTGAAATGCAGTGAAGCTGTTGAGTTACACTGATCATGGAAATGCAGACCATTCTGCTCTAACCATTGCTCTTCTGCATTAATATCTTTATTTTTGATCACAAAGTACAAAACGTATGCATTGAAGAGTGGGTGGGATGCATGTATCTGATGGTTTCATCAAATAGCCCAATCTCCAAATTTGGCAAATTGTCATTATTATGTCAAATTGTGGTTACAACTCAACCGATTTCATTTGACAAGCAATAAAAAGGGCCCACTGGGTTACGAACATAGACCAAGGATACATACTAGAGAGCAATTCTATCATTCACAGTTGAGGTGAGAAGGCTAGTAATCATTAATCAATTCAAAGAATTCATTCATTATAAAACCATGATAGATTTCTGAATTCTTGCTTGTTTTATACATAAGCTTGAAGCTCAAATTGGACAAGTAGAACCAGCCAAAAAACAAATGAGGGAAAGAATGAAGAAATACAACAATGGAGAAGTACAATCTTAGTTGCCAAACAAAATCACGGCAAGGTTGAATCATTTATCTGCTGCACAGACTCCTCATGGTTGATGACCCTGGGTTGCTTCACAACGGGGGCTATCAACTTCCACACTGTATAAAAGAAAAGAAAGAAAGGATAAGTATTAGTCTTTTTCTCCATAGTCGTGGCTCACAACCTGGCTCAGGTTCATATCTTTAACTTGATATGCTTTCACTCCGAAAATTTCATGTGAAAAACTTTTAAAAGTAAATTTTTATTACAATATTGGCTGTAGGTCAGACTTAGTTGGCCTAAAATGATTCCATCAAAGTGCTTGTTTATTAGCCAAATTTTGCACTAGAAATAATCTATAGAATTGGCAAAGAATGTAATTAAAATAGGGGATGAAGGGAGTATCTTTGATGCTGCTATAGTTTTGTTTGGTTACTTCCAGTTGACTCTATAATCACATAATCTCAGGCAGATAACTTTTAAAAAAACTGAAGGCAACTAGGGAAGTAAACATCATCTAGTTGCAAAAAGGCAGAAGTGATCTGAAGGGGAAGTAAACCTCATCTAGTTCACTTACTGTATATCGTGGCTGCAAACCACTCATTGATGATTTTCACCCATGTACTTGTCCAGCCAACATCAATGCTCCATCTGATTGTTGTAAAGTGAGTATATGCATATAAACTTGAAAAGTATTCTCAGAAAATTTTTGTAAGTAATATACTACTTACTTCCTTGCTGAATTTTCCAGGTTCCAACTGATGAATAACATTGCAAAATACATGGCCCCCAAGGAGAATATCATGTGGAAAAATCCATAGTTATAACGGATATCATCCTCTAGTTTTACCTCATCTTTGCGAAACTGGAAAAGCATAAGAGCTGCTCACTATTTCTTATCAAAACTGATAACTACCAAAAATAATGGTTAAACTTTAGCTCTATATGGTTGCCTTTTGTAGATCATCTCAACTAAGACACACTAAATAGCTGTGTAGCATACATCAGTAGATGCTCTTCAAATCAATGCAATTGTAAACACCGATGTTCTGAAATTAAATTTTGCAACCTTCACTCTCAGCATGCAGCAGAAGTTTGCATGAACAGTTTATTTTTCCTTCTGAACTGCCTGAGAAATTTGTCTTCATTTACAACGTCTAAATCTATGCTACCAACAAAAATGCAATTAAGCCTGGACAGAGGAGTATTTTACCTGAAATGATTTTGAATCAATCCCTGTTGAAAAGGTTGCCATGACAATGGCACCTATTGCAATCAGGAACCCCTGAAAATGAGGAAAAAACAGAAGACAACACTCAGAGAAATATACAGCGGAAAGGAGGCTGAGAGATGAATTCAAAATTTTCATCAATTCTGGGAGACAAAGTTTGCTTGCAACTGTGCTATGGTTTGAGATAACAAGTAGAATATACAAGCTTATAATTGCAGAAAATATCTAACAGTCAAAACTGGGAAAAAGAATTTCCAACTCTTACAAGTATGGCGGTCCAATCACCATGTCCATCCTTTGGCTTTTCTAGTTTGCATTTTTCATCAGCTGGTTCACTGGAAAGCCATGTGGTCAAACCAGATGTCAGTTTTTTCTTTTGTTAATTTCTTAATGCAACTCTTAAAAATTACAAAATATGAGGCTAATAATAGAAATGCAGGAAATCACATCAATTAAAAGCATGCATGAATTAGAGTCGTTTGACCAGAGAAACAATCAAGAATCAATGAAGAAAACGTTTGACCAGAGAAACAATCAAGAATCAATGAAGAAAACAACATTAACTTTAGACCCTGGAATGTCTTCCAACATATTGCAAGTTGGGAATTGATTTGAATTTGATATTGTTAGAAATTAACCTAAATTTTGTTTAATAAAAAAACTAGAGATGGATATTATAGTAGTTCAAACCTAAAATGTCAGCATTTGGAAAGAAAAACTAGAAGCAACATTGGCAAATCTGAACGAGATAATGCTGCTAAGGTACTAAAGTGACAGTTGAAATTGAGCCATTATGACACCAGTAGTGACCCTCAAACAATGAAAGTGAGTGACTCACTCCTTTAATCTTCAACAATAACATTAATTGGACTGTAAGTATGAAAAAAGGATCATAACATATATAGTAGAAGATGAGGAGAAAACTTAGACTTCCTTTAAAGTGACATTTTCAGGAGAAGCACTACATTTATAATATACTCTACTGGCTGAGATATATGCAGTTAAACCAAATTTCAAATATTGCAGTTAAGTTTAGCCTTCATAGTGGCATTATGATCAAGCACATACTAAGCAATTACTCTTCTTCCTGCTACCTTTCAAGCCCTTGATCTTAAAGGCAAACACTTATCTATCTAACTATTAAAACACAAGGAGGGCAATATTAGAGCATTGCTATGTTGATCCACAATAGGCACTGAAATAACGTCATCGATATATCAATAGATTGTTTTTATTTAGCACTATTAATGGCACAATAATAAATTTTGAAGCAAGAAATACAAGGTGGCTCATATTGGGTGACCTTCAACTCGAACTATTGCAGCAGGTTAGAATATGGGATGAAGTCCTAACCTTCTAATAGCAGACCAACAGAGGAAAACAACATAAGAAGCCATAATTCCTGAAGACAAAAGACCTCTATTAACCTGCATCAAGTATAAAATGGTAATACTCTTTATATCAAATCATTTAGATGAAGAGAATTTTTAGCATAGAAAAGTCAGTTATTAATTGAAGTTATGACACAACATCACAGCAGAAAAAAAAAATAACACATAAAAGTTCCATAGAAATCATATTTTAGTAGAGTTGCATGTTTCATATTGTCACAGGTAGTAGATGATGTTCCACACTGTAAAATGCAAAAAGTTCATCATAGTGATAACATAACCACATCCTGAAAATGCATATATATGCCTGCAAATCTTTAATGCTAGCCCCTTCCCAAAGTTATATTATCTGCATCATTGGAAAAAGTGCTGAAAAGTCCTCAGAGTTGGCAATAAATGATATTCCAAAGAAACTGATTCCTTGAAAAGCATACCTTTGAATGCAAGGACATAGCCATCATCACTATGAGCAGAATGGAAGTCCATGTAATAAAGAATATGTTGAGAGAACATGCTGGTCTTGGGGCATAAAAATAGTACATAGACACAATTCCACAGATTGAAGCAACATAAAAAACTGTTGAGGTAAATAATGCAAAGAAGCAGCTGCAGACGGACAAGAAGATGGTTATACATTAGCAACTACTTATTCAATTTCAAGAAAATGAAAAAGGCCTAAAATGTTATCTTATCCATAAATTATATTGCAATCATTTTAATTACTTGATAAGATTATGCTTTTAATGCCGCATGACCTCAATCCGTGGTTGACTCCAATTCTATAATTTTAATGATATAAAGCCTTTGTTAGAAGGTAAAAAATACCTTTGTTTCCTTTGCTCATCAGGTGCCCAGTTGTTATTCCACCATCCAATAAACTCAATCACGCTTATAAGTTGCAGAAGGAGAAAAACCCTATATCACATGAGCAAAAAACTACATATTTACTCTTACACTCAAAAGCTAATATACAAGTAAAAACAAAATTCATTTTCATTGTTGTCAATTTCTTTCAGGAGTTTGAAAATGAGACAATAAATTCTTTTGAGTGCTGATTGAAGCCCTCTCCATGTCCTAATAGTTTATTTTGTTATTCTGCTCCAATATAGTGAATCAAAACTTTCTATTTCTTCATGCAAGTAATAAGTCCATTCTGGTTTGCCTTGAAACTTACTTTGATTCTGATTCATATATCATTTTGCTGCTGAAAATGAATGATTCAGTATCTATGTGACATGTGAGGCATGCTTTAAGTAATTAGGAGAAGAAAGCATGAAATTATACCAAGTATAGCAGATAGATAGCTTTATATTGTCTTTTCAGATTAATATCGAATCAGAAAGGCAGGTTGCTTTAGGACACTTTAAATGGTCGTAATATTAGATTACAATTTGCACCATGATGTCAATAAGATTATAGTTGATCATGATTTCATAAAATGAAGAGCTGTTAATTAAAGGTTGGAAGTATAAAGAATACCCTGCACCAATGCGAGCAACTTCTCCTGCAAGAAGAGAAAATAAGCTCCTTAGTTCATGGTAGAAAGCCCTTTTCTGTAGTTTGTAGATGATAGCTCCTCATGATCTAAATGTTTAAGTTAAGGTTAAATTTTCAAGTTCATAGATTTGGCTTTCAAAGCAAACATACCATATATGTGAATAAAATCTGGAGGGAGGAAGAATGGAACCACAATTGATACAACCAATAGGACAAACTTCAACGCCCACCATCCTGAGTGCCATTTACTGCAAGTTTCAAATAATTTTCTTGTACTAAATGTGGTAAGAAACATGAGAAAGAAAAATATCTGAACTCTATGTCAAGGAACCTGATTTTCAATGATCGGAAAGTAAGAATCTAATTATATGAGTAACAGAACAAGGATAAAACAGTTTCCTAAAACTAAACAGCGTTGGTAAGCTCTGGCATTTTGTAAGAAGACTAAGACTCCGGCAGGACTTTTTCGGATGTTACGACTGTTTATTGGGTTCGGACATTTTCTGGACACAGGAAAGTAGCATTATATCCCAAAACCCAGTATAATACTTCAAGGAAGAAAGAACAGGAAAGATTGGATTTTTTCCTTTTTCCTAAAGGAGAAAGCAGCATATTATAGGAGTATAATAATTATGGACAGATGATAAATAAAAGGTCCACAGAGTGAGATTCCAGCTTCCAGTTTCTCAATCCTGAATATAATCACAGAAAGTTGAGAATTTCTTGTGGAAGGATGGAGAAAACTTGAAACAATGTTGAATGAAAGATACAAAACATCCTAAGCTCACACGGAGAACTCCCATTGTGTGAAAACAATCACTTCCACTGACTCCACAAGCTTTTCTATCTGTAAAAAAAATATTTTCCATATATAAATATGCAAGCAAAAATAAATAAAGCATGTAAATAATATTTTGTAACCATGTTCATAAGAGGTGTCTTCAACAACTGCACATGTCAGTAGCAGATTATGACATTCTAAGGGTACAACAAGGAGTATATGCCCAATAGGACCCACAATTTGAGATTAAAATATATGAATCCTCAAATTGAGGTTGATCTTGGTGAAGAGAGTCATGGCTCTAGAGGTTGTGCTTGTTTGTGCAATTTCTTTACAAAGGGTAGAAACCAAATGCTAATTTATGAGAACATTCTAATAAACTTTTTGGAGTTCAGAAAGGAAAATTGACTTACAGTACAGTCGGGGTAAGACACTTTGTCCATAATCGCGAATGAACCAGGCAGTAAGATTAATTATGAAGAAGATCAAGCCATAAAAGTATCTGGCTCGGAGTGACTTCTTCCTTTCTGCAGAACAATCCACATTCGTTGCCTCCATTGATGCCTTTACCCGCTGAACAAGCTGAGAGTTGCTTGAACTTATATGTAACACGCTAGCTTCAACTGCTGCAGCAGACCCACTCATTCTGCCATTTCAAGCATTAAAATGTTGTTAACTGAATAGCTCAGTACTTCAATTCTAGACTGTGGTCTGTAATATTTCATACACTATAGTAGAATACTACAAGAATTTTTTCTATGAGGAAAAAAAGAAAGGAGGAGCTACTGAATTGGGTAAACCAGAATGCATATATCTTGTGATGTTGAAAGCTTTCTAAATTGATTTCAAACAACAAAAATATGTACTTTTGGAGTTTGGTAGAGAATTGCATTATCCAGAAGTGTATACAGCAGATTTGCAGCTTCTTCCGAGATTCAAGAATGTATTGAATCAGATAAATATTTAGGAAATGTTGAAATCTCTTAAAGTAAATTTCATTTTTCCATATCACCACTGTAAATAATGCTTTTCTCTGAAAAACAATGTGAGGCTTAACTTTACATTGGCAATGGTTAGAAAACCAGCATTTTCTCACAAAGAACAAAATTCTGAAAGCCATTGTTCTAGCATCTAACTGTGGACATAGAAGAACACTCAAAACCATGAAAGAAGCTCTCTTGGACGGCCATGATAACAAGGGAATCCAGATGATAATAAATGTAATACAAAAGAAAGAAAATATACAGTAAGAAAACGAAAAAGGTTGAAACTTCAAACCTTTTGCTTCTGGGGCCTGATCCCTGGACTGCAAATCGAGGCTTGACAGTCCCCAAGGAGATAAATATAAATGAATCTCCTAGAGCACGCGTTAAAGTAACTAATAAGAAGAGCACCAAACAACCATGAAGAAGCAGTTTAAAAAAAAAAAAAAGCATTAAATAGCAGCCTACTGAGTACTGAGTACATACTGCATAGCCGTTGCTTCTTTTCTGCCCTTTTTGCATGTTCACTTTTTTTATAATGTAATGATGATATTCTAATCAAACAATATTAACCCAAAGTTTGAAACATAAGCTTCATTGCTTTTCTTTACTGTCATGCTTTGCTTTTTCTTTGTCCATTTTTTACTATTATATGCAATCTACCATTGTACATACAGCTCATTATCTTGAAGCCTGTAAGTTTCTTTCATTTTCTAACACCTTCTACACAGCAAACATAATAAGATTAGTCATGACAACAAGAAATAGTAGTAAACGTGTAAGGGAACAATTGAGGAAGCATCTTCACTAACATATTTGCCCCATAAAAAACCTTTTTTATTATTTTCACACATGATAGATATGTTTTTGGTTTTCACATTATGAACTAGCTAAGTAACTTCCATATTTATCCGAAAAGGGAAGAAGGATTCATTTGGCATATAAATTTCTCTTCTCACTGTTAGTAAACATAAACTTATTTTCATCCTTACCTTAGGATACTATTATTAATTAACTTATTGATATATGCATTCGAATATTTAACCTTAATGAGTAGGGTTAAAATTTTTCTACTCTCAAATATATATAAAAAAAGCTTATTTATATAGGATTGACATTACCCAAAAATGTTACAAAATCCTTTCTTATTAGGTTAGGAATGGCTTTAAAAATTAAAACAAATTGAAAAAGGTGTAAATAAAGTAAGAATGAAAACATTCTTAAATAAATGTGGGAAAGGGACAGGAGAAATTAAGCTGGTGGGGCAGGAGTCTTCTGACTAATTAAACACCCAAGTATAGCATGGATTATATATTATATTATAACATATTAATAATGATAAAGGGGAGGTGTGGATGATTATGATTAAGATTAATGATTGTTTGATTATGAAGAGAGAAAAAAGTAAGTATTATGGTTAAGGACTAAAAATGTCGTGACAAAACTCATCATGTCCTTAATTTTCCTCCTCCTGATTTTGAGAGAGCGTGTGGGGACCACCCGCACAGCACCATCACGCGGCGCTCCCATCACCACCATTCACTCCTTTCTAATTTGTAAACCAAAGGGCTTTGGCGCGTTACTCAATTCCTATTTAAATTTCTGTACTTGTCGACATGACTTCTCTTCTGCTACTATCTATTCTAGTTTCTATTGCACCCAAATGTTTTGTTGGATTTGGGCAGGAAAGAATTCAATCCAAAACCAGCAAGTTAACTAATAACAGCAGTTTCTGGTCAGACCTAAACTTGACTTAATCATGTTATCAAGTTTAACTCTCATCACTGTTGTACATTACCCTTTTCCTGTTTTAGCTTTTATCTTGGTAATCATCTTTTCCTTGTGACAATTTTATGGAGAGTTGGCCATTCACTAAGAGACACTGTTTCCTAGAACCCATGAAGTCTTTCTAGGCGTTAATAATAATTGGGTTTAGGTTTGTCTTTGGTAATAGTTGAGTGGGGAATACATATGATCAAGTCCTAAAAAGGGATAGGATTAGGAATGACATTGGGTTTGGTATAGATTGGCAAGAATGCTAAGGGAGGGTATTAATTATGTTATATTAACTTAAGATGTTGAGTAAGAGTGAGTATGTTATGCTTTTATAATTTTTTACATTAATTTTTATTTACAATAAATAAAACAACTGGAAAAAAAAAATATATATATATATATAAACTTATTCTGTAAGGAAAATATATTTATTATTTCAATTCTACATTAATTTTATTTTTTAAAAATACATAAAACGAAATTTCAAGGCTCAATTCAAACATTTTCAACTTCAACCATTGTGGAACGCCGACGTTTCGACTCGCATCAAAGAGGTTGGTCCCATCTTCGTAATTATCTGAAGACGGTAAGGCTAAATATGTCATTCGGTGGATGGAAAAATAACCCGATTTCAGCTTCTAGGGCTTCAAGTTCGTTACGCCGGTGGCGGGACGAAAATCTGGGACATTTCCCATCGAAATTCAACTGCCAAATTCTAAAACCCTAAATCCCTAAAATGTCCTTCATCGATGAATTTCAAGCCGGTAACTTCTCCCTTTTCCAATTCTCTCCCTTTTTTTCTAATTTAATTTCTTTTGGTTCTTTTTTTTACCTCCTATGTTCTAAAATTTTTTTCAAAAAAACCTAATTTAAAATTCCTGCTATGAGATGCTAATTAATTTAATTTTAAAATTATTTTTATTGAAATTTTACAGATTTGGAAGCATTGCCCAATATTCTTCAGAAAAAGTATGCGTTGATGCGTGATCTTGACAAAAGTTTACAAGGTATTCCTTTACTAGTTAATTTTTAACTCTTTTGGAATTCATTTGAAATTTGTAATTTTTCTTTGTTAACAATCCAACAAAAAGAAATAACTTCAAACATATTAAATTCAAAATCAATCTTTGATATGAAATCCCATATTAATTCAGTTCGAAATACTACCTTTTGTTGTTTTTGTGAACAGAAATTGTGAGGCAAAATGAACAACGCTGTGAACAAGAAATAGAGGATATAAGACGAGGCGTCAGGGCTGGAAACATTACACCAGATACTTCACTTCTTAGATTTTCAGACGAGGCACTTGACGAACAAAAGCATAGCATTAGGATTGCGGATGAAAAGGTTGCCTTGGCAATTCAGGCATATGATTTAGTGTGTGGTTTTTCCTCAGAACTCCGATATTTGATTCAGTGCATGTATTTATCTGATGCATATGCCATAACTATGATTCAGAATTCCGATTGCTTTTTGATTCTTGGCTTGCATTTTTGCTGTTCTATGGCAGTGCTCTAGTGGAGAAAAGTGTAAGTATTCAATGCTGTTAGATTCTTTTCGCATTGGCTACCTTAGGAGATAGAGGTGGGGTTTCTACCATCATTTAATTGGGTGCATGTTTTTGAGGTTAACACTTCAAAAGTCTGTAGGATATGGTGTTTTCTGTGTGGTCTTACTCTGTCACATGGATCAGTGACCAAAGAGTTACAAATAAAAAGTCATATCAATAACATCGTTGATGGTTCTCTTTCTCATGAAGTAAATATTTGTATTATTCCGTTGTGGAAAGAATTCAAAGTTGATTGGTTTCGTTTTTAATATGATTGCCAAATTGATATTAGCTTTAAGGTGACTATATTTGTATGAAATCCTCCCTCTTGTAACAGAAAGCATATTAAGATTTCAATGCTGGATGGAACTAGCTTTGCATCCTTATCACTTAAACCTGTTTATGATGTAATCATGTTTTAGGTTGATTCACATATACAGCAACTTGATCAATATTTGAAAAAGTCTGATGAAGAGCTACGGCGTGGTATGTTGCTTAATTTCCACTTCCACTGTTATTTAGTGTATCCTTTGTTTGCTTTTAAGCCCCTCCACCTGCATTGCAATTTTTAATTTGCACCTGTAATATGTTTTTCTGACAGAAAGAGAGAATGCTGCTGCTACTGCATCCTCTGGTCCAAGTCCTGATAGTACCACTAAATCTGGAAGGCCTAGTGAAAGTGGAAGAGGAGGGCGTAAAAAGTACGCACTTATCATGCATAAGCTCATTTATGCATCCAGTTTTGATTCCTACTTCTGAGGAGGCTCTTTTTTGAATATTAATTTATCAATATAATATGACTGGAATTTGCTAAAATTACTTATTAACAGTATGAAATGGATTCTAGTGTAAAGGATTGTATTTTTTCTATTTCAGAAGGAGCAGAATTTTGAGTTTGGAAAAAATCATACCGAGAAAAAAAAAAAATCTCATATTCCTTCCATTACATGCAACATATGTTTCACTGGTATATATGATGTCATTTGAACCACATATTTCCCACAGAACACGTCTGGCAACAGCAGCAGCAGCCGCGGCAGCTGCTGCGGCAACTGAAGTGGCGGCAGCAGCAGCAAATCCAACTGGTATGGAACTAGATTTGCCAGTGGATCCTAATGAGCCCACTTACTGTTTGTGCAACCAAGTTAGCTATGGAGAGATGGTTGCATGTGATAACCCTGATGTATGTAACTAAGTTCTTTATATATTTTCTCTGAAACTATTTTTGTTTGCACTCCCTGTTTTTGATCTGATGAAACTCTTTGCTCCTTTTCACAGTGCAAGATAGAATGGTTCCACTTTGGCTGTGTTGGTCTGAAAGAACAGCCAAAAGGGAAATGGTATTGTTCAGATTGTGCAGCACTGAGAAATCGTCGTAAAGGCAGGGGATGATAAATGTTTTCTTGTCTGGAAAGTGTGCTACTGCATTTGGACAGCCGTCATGTGAAAGCTAACGTTTTACAGCCACATAATCAGGCTGTTAACATTTTCAATTTCATGCTTCTTTGATTGTATCTCTCTCATGTTCTAGTAAGCTTTGTCTTTTAACTATTTTAGCTTTGCTATATAGCTATTTGGATGCTTGTACGATTTTGTTCAAGAGCATTTTGCTTGAGATCCATGCTGTAAATAAATTCTTCTAATTGTTTAGAGTGTTGATTTGCATTGAAGATGATGCTTTGGTAATTTTCTGTTGGCTGGTTAAAGTCGTTAATAAACATTGTTGTATTTAGGTAAGTTTTAACACAAACCATCTCTCTTCGGTTTCACGCTGCCGATAAAAAACGTTGAGGGTTCAGTATGAAGTTGAGTGTTAAGACCTAGGTCTAGAGTGCGACTGTTGGTGCATTAACCGACTTGGTAACTTTTTCTTTTTGTCCCCTTTGATAAGATAGACACTGGCCGTCTAAAGTTTAAAGCAGAAGTTTATCTGATTCCAAGACTTCTGCTGAACCCAGTCCCTGAGTTTTCCGGCTTTCAGTTGTAACAGTAGCATTAAGGTGTGCTTCACCAGGTTGAAGTAAACAAGTATAGCTGGGACAACTGCAGTAGCATCAAGGATTGAGTAAACTACAACGACATGGATCCCAGTGAAACCAGGAAGAAGAGGGCCAAGCACTTCATGGTTTGATGGTAATCAGCCACTCGCAGCAGTCACTTAAAATCTCATGCGTTTGAATTGCTGATGAATGCTTGAGTCACTGATAAGCACCCTAAATAGTTTTCGAGAGGCAACTAGGGCTGCAAGCTCCTGATGTTAGCTTTCTGTGCAGGGTATATAATCTGTTAACTTGTCTATTTTCATCCTGAACATCAAGTCACTGATTAACTTGCTTTCTTGCTCAAGCTAAGCAGCAAAGGAAAAGGGAAACTGAAAAATGAGCATCAAGGTCGGACCACTTAGCACTAGCTGCTGGAGGAGTTCTTGACTTCTCTGTCAGCTAATTTTATTGAAGTGAGCTCTGTCATGCAATGTTCCGTCGAAGTTCATGTTGTTTTGATCTTTTGACAGTCTTTCCCACATGATACCCAGAAAGAGGGAGATAAGAACAGTAACCGAAATTCATTGCAAGTGCTTACATCAATCACAGTCAACAGCTTAAGGAAGATTGTCTTTTTTTTTTTTTTTCATATTCCAAAAAGATATGCTCCATACAAACCAATTCTTGCTATAACCAGAGATGGCTTTGTCCTTGATCACCAAAACTACCTACAACTTGCTTTTTCATTATGCTAGCACGTAGGCCTTTCAATTGAAACAATTAAAGACTTAAAATCAACGAGCTAATACATGCAGAAAGTATGTATAATCATAACTGACAATCAAAAGACTTGACAAAAATAAATCCTCTAAAACAGAATTAAAGACTTAAAATATCCCTCTTAGACTTATGAAAGGGATTGTAGACAAATTTTCATCACTGCCAATACAGGAAACCATTTCTTCCTTTCATGTATACCTATCCAGAAATTTTTTATATGCAAAACAACTCAATTCCTTGATAATTTCCCAAGTGATCACAACTCGCATACCTGTCCAGGTTTAGAACAAAATCAAACCATTGTGCATGACATAAACAAAAAAATTCGAGAAACTTGTAGGGCTTGATAGTTTGTGGCTGCAATCAACTATTTACAAACGGCCAGATCTTGCAAGGCAAAATTTCAAGTCAGTATTCCTTCTGTGCTTTCCATAGATATAATAGCTGTGGTCTATAGCCTCTGTACAACAAAATCCACGGAATCATCCCAATTTGAACAAGAAGGCTGCTCCACATGACCAGAGTTCCAGTCCCACAATCTCGCAAACAAAGTAAAACACATTTGACTTCTTGTTCTTTTCATGCCAGCACTCATTATCTACATACTCTACTGAGTTAGGAATGTTCATCCTCATCTTACCATTTCAAATCAATCACACAGATGAATCTTAGTCATGAGTTCTCCTGTAATCTCCGAAATTGATGATTTATGCACCGAAAATCCAAGGCTATGTACAAAATTTTACCAGCCTTCCCAGAAGAAGAATCAATCCATGAAGAAAACTTATGAAGAAGCTACGAGGAAAAACAATTCTGTGGATAGCAGCCATAAGATACTCCAGAGTACAGTTTATAATGCTTTTAGTGTACTTGATACATTCAAGAAAACGAACCGAGGCTAGAGCTCACCAACGGCAGCTCTCTCACTATCCATAACAAATAAGTTAGCTCAAAATATTCAAACCTGAGTGTATTACAACCCAAATACAAAAATCAACCAAAACCCTCGTTCTTGCAATCCACATTTTGACCAAAACCAAAAACCAAAATGGTTCAAGAATTGGACAAAAACCAATTAAACACTATTCCTTTTTTCATTTGGAAAAACATCATCCAACCAACCAAAACACACTAAAGTCAAAATTTCCGTAAAGGATTTTCAACTTCATCAAAAACAAAAATCAAAATAAAAATAGTAACTTTCACTAATCCAATCTAGCCCCATTACAACCAAACTCCTAATTCACTCCTACAGTAACTAAACTAACTTAAAAATAAAAATAAAAAACAAAATTTAAAAAAAATATATAGAAAGAAAGAAAGGAAAAAAAAATGCAGTGCTCAGCTCACCAGAACACTACCCTTTATCCATAGGCTTCATTGCAGAAAACCCAAACTGCTTCTGCCTCCTCATCTCTAATATCTTCCGGTGGGAATTCGAGTGCAACTCAATCGAAAACGTAGGACTACTTGCTGGACGATACTCAGGTACCAACCGCCCGGACTTATACCTCACTCCACAAGCATTGCAAAGTGTTTTAGGTCCAAGTGGCCCTGCCCTCCATTGCGGTGTCTTTTCCGCCCCACAATGCTGGCATTTCCTTCCAATAGTCCTCGAACCCGCCCCCTTCACATGGGCACTGGCATTCTTCACATTCTCCTGAACCCACCAGCTGTTTTCCTGGTTTCTCAAGTCCCGACATTTGCGCAGACGCTTAGAACGCGCTTTAACGGGCACTTTAAGATTGCCACAACAATACATTACAATGTTTCCATTGGTTAAGGTTGAGCTACCGGAACTGTTGCTGCTGCTATTGCTGTTATCCAGTACTGACACCGGGCTCTGGTGCTTCGCCGCGGTCCCTAAAATATCGACGAATGTTTCCACGGATGGAAATGCATCCTTGTTTGATATCCATTCCAGTTCTTCCTCTGCAAATTCCTGCAAATTTAAAAAAAAAAAAAAAACCTCCTTAACTCAGCTGATTGACTCAGTTAACTCGAACGAGTCATAAAACTAATGAACAAGTGGTTTCTTTTTTTTTATTATTATGGGGCACTTGCGGGGACAAAGACAAAAGTAGGTCTTGTGTAGGATTCACGTGCGACAAGTAGAAGAGAATGTTTGAAAGTTGGACAAAATTGACTTTTCATACAAGTGAGTGGAATTATGATAAAGATTTATAATGGAGTGCTCGTATCAATTATTTTTATTTCTTGGGAGAGCGAAAATGGAAACCTCGCTGGACATTTATTAGTACAGCGCTAAGCCTGGCAAGCAACAGCTCACATCAATAATGACCCCTCGCCCTTTTGAAATATCAGTACACCGAAACCACCCTTCAACATGATGTCCATAATACGGGGTCTTATCCAAAAATGTGAATGAATATCATGGGTATATTTGTCCTGATCGGAAAAAATCATGGGGCCAATCAATAATAGGCCCGCAAGAATCGGTTTCCACCAAGCCATCCGTTTCCCGAAAAAAAAAATTAATAAAAATATCATGTGACAAAGTGCCTGTTCAATTTAATGCCGTGCTCTCTGACCCGACCCGGGCCATTCTCAGTGTTGACTCGGAACAAATAGCCCGAGTCTACTCAAGCCAAACGCGACTACCCCAACCGAGTCGGGGCCGAGTCAGCTCTCCTCCCCAGTTCCCCCAGCATCCAAAACCCTACCAACAGCAAATACTCGGCCGAGTTAGCACCAAACTCGGCCTCTTTCAGCCCTCTCCAAAAAAAAAATAAAGCATAAACCCATGAAAAAAAAGACTTACAGGAAAAGAACGGTTAGCGTTAAGAGAAGAAGAAGTGTTAAGCTTTGAAGACTTGTTGTTTTCTTCATCTTCATCTTCCTCTCCGACGTCGGAGCCAAAGTCCAATAAGTTTTCGTCAAAAGAAGCCGCCATGTCAAAAGCTTCCATTTCTGGACCAAACCCTACCTTCTCAACAAAAGGATTTTTTTTTTAATCTGCTTATCTTTTCAGACAACGCAAAAAGAAAAGAACCAGAACAAGATGAAGAAGAAGCCCTTTTTTTTTTGTTTTAGTGGGAAAACGAGGGGAGGTCGATTTTTTAGGGTTCTTTTATTATTTATTTTCCTTTTTCAGTTTTTTTTAACTCTTTTGATTTTTCCTTTTTCTATAACGTACATTGATGAGTAATGCTCGTCTGTAAATCTGGTCCCCATTCTTTTCACCTTTTCTTGAATTAAGGACCGTTCGATGAATCTTTTAAAAGATTGTTTTTTTTTTTGGTACCTGACAGTGGGACCCCGTTAACGGTAATCAAGGAGTGGATGGAGGGGAAGAGGTTCACTGTAATTATGGTGAACGTGATTAAATATATTTTCCCAGCAGTTTTCAGTTAATTATGTCACGTGAACTTTCCATAATTGATTCATGAGGGGTGTGAGTGTAAATATGGAGAAAGATTGAGGTATTATTGGAATATTCGAAGTCTAGAATTTTTCCCATTTATTTTTCCTTTTCTTACCCTTTTTTCAGTCGAAGAGTTAAATTAAAGAAGGGATGGGGAGGGCCGCTTACGCAACGGCCTGCCCTAACAAGGGACGACTTTAACAATGATTCTTCGCCAATTAGCTCCAGAATCCCACGTAATTGCACAAATGGGATTAGGCCACGTAGGTTAGGTGGGGATTGTTTCGAAATAATGTTTGAAATCTTTGACTTGCCCCCGACACCGCACGTGGCGGCGATGATCTTTGTGAAATGCAATGCACAAAAATAAAAGAAGGACAAATGGCGAGAGAGATTGTCAGCTTCGTTTGGGAGTTGCTAATAGATTTTAAGGAATGGGGCCCAATTTGCATGGTGTATTTGCAATTTTGCATGTGAGTGGGTTGGGCGGGGTGGTGTCCACCACCAACCTCGTCCACTCTACCCGTGGGGAGTAGGTGGAACGGCGTTCATAATTCTCATAATTAATCACGGAGGTGTCGGGTCGTGTAGGGGCCGAACTGGTAGGGTTCGACCCTGGTCTAATTGGGCTGACACCCTGAAAACTTGATTTTTAATTCGATCCAGTCCACCAATTTATTCATTATTTCGATATTTTAAAATTAAAATTAATTAAGTAAGATATTGGATTCAATTTGGGACGCGCACAGTGAAAAGGAGCCACATTTGCGTGCGTGGCCTGGGAGCCTCGTCGATAGATAGATGATAGATCATTTTATTTTATTATTATTGTTAGGCTACAATACATTATCTCATCCTTGGTAGGTCATGGAAGCTTCCAAAGAACAAAATGCATGCTATATCGGGCAGTTGGCAAATTATACTTGTTAACAAACTCAGTTGAGATTAAGCAAAAGTTAGCACAAAGCAGTCCTGTTGCGTTTTCATGCATCTTATAATTCTATTATAATCGACAACTTGTAGCAGATGATGGTTCAACACTCGACCACTTACGTTGGGAAGGAGTGGAGGAGAAGCGGGGGCAATTCAGACCCTGGGATGGATGGAAATTTTGCATGATGCTTCCACCACCAATACCCTTGATATCTTTATTTCAAGCACAATTTAGATCTTGATGGTGCCATTCTTTTGCTAACTTGCATTTTGGAATATAAAATATAAAATTTAGCATCTTGTTAACTTCTCTGTTGATATATCTTATTGGAGTGGCTTTGTGACTTTGTAGTACAACAGTCTTCCCCCCTTCCCCTCCCACATTATACCAAGAACACCAGATATAAGAATAATCAAAAGACTCTTAGCAAGAATCAAAAAAAGTGTGCAAGGATGATAGTGTTTCTTTTTTTCGTTATTTCCAAAAACGATGGTTCCATGCAATCCAATTCTTCCTACCAACAACAATCAAACAGTTTTGACCTTGATCACCAAAACTACCTACAAGTTGCTCTCTCCTTACGATTACATCGATTGCCTTCCAACTGAAACAAGACTAAAACAACTAAAAAAAGCTGATATTCTTTTCTTCATGAGATATTGGGAAGGAGGAAAAACAGTTACTAGATCAAGGCAATTTCAATCAGTGTGTTGTTAGGAATAACCTCAATAATCCATGCCACCCATACCGCCAGGCATTGCTGAAACATCCTTCTCATCCTTGGGAAGTTCAACTACAATAGCTTCGGTTGTTGTCATCAATGATGACACACTGCACCAGAAAGGTAACATAATCAGCTTGTTCCTTCTAGAAATTAAGGACAAGGTCGACCATGATGCATAACCTAAACACAGCAGCTTACCTTGCCGCATCAACCAAAGCAGTTCTAATTACTTTCAATGGGTCAACAATACCAGCCTTTACCATATCGACATATTCACCTGGTTATTCAACAAAATGAAGTATAAGCTGTGTTAAGTTCCATTAGAATGGTAAATATATGCAAGGAAAAAAACTTTAAGTCATTCACTGACCTTTGGCGGCATCATACCCAAGATCCGGGTTATCCTGCTCCAACAGCTTACCAACAACAACAGCTCCCTCCACTCCTGCATTCGAAGCAATTGTGTACACAGGTGTCTGCAACAGAGAAATCCATTTATGAGGGAAGTGTGAAACTTCACACATCAAAATCACCGGCATTTTGAAACTTTACAGTGCAAGAGCTGTAAACTTTTCAACAATTTATCTAGAATGAATTTTCCTGAAGTTGATCCCTCTGAGATGTGCAGAAAAGATTTTACAAACCTTTAGAGCATTCTGTATAATTTGAACACCAATCTTCTGGTCAAAGTTCGCTGTAGGTAGCTTATCCAACTCTTTGGATGCATACAGAAGAGCAACACCACCACCTAGATGGGAAAACTCCTTATGTAATGTTTCCACTGATTCCAAGTTTAATTGAAACCTCATGAGAAAGACCACTAAGACTTAAAAGTCTTTACCTGGCACAATACCCTCTTCTACAGCTGCCTTTGTGGCATTTAATGCATCCGTAACTCTATCCTTCTTCTCACCAACTTCAGCTTCACTAGCTCCTCCGATCTGCAATGTTCAGCAAATTCTAAGCTTCGTTAACTCCACTCAAGCAGCAACAAATAGGACAGAAACCAGCTGTTGCATTTCTAAGTTGACAAGTTAAATGCCAGTAACTATAAGTTGACAAGAAAGCAGACCTTCAGGACAGCAACACCACCAGAAAGCTTTGCCAATCTTTCTTGCAACTTCTCCTTATCATAATCAGAGGTGCTCAATTCAATTGCTGATCTAATCTGTTATTACAAAGGATATATGTTATAATCTGAATTATAAAGGAAATTACGTATAGTTCAAGAATCAAAAGATGGCCAAACAATTGTTCATAAGAAGCAACAAGACCTGTTCGCATCTTTCTTCAATGGCTTTCTTGTCACCATCCCCATCAAGAAAAACAGTGTCATCCTTTGAGACAGTAGCCTATAACAGCCAAAAGAAAAAGAATCATGCATCAAAATAGATGTCTATACATATAAAAAGGGCTTAAATAGTTCCGTTTTACCAAACTCAAGAACCTCCTTGTTAAAGGAAAACAATACAAAATCACCTCAGGCAGATCCTGTCCAAATAATAGATATCATACCTTTTTGCAAGTGCCAAGCATGTCAAGATCCACCTTTTCAAGGTTCATTCCAAGTTCTTCAGTTATAACCTACAGTACAGAAGTAACGGATATCATTCCTCAAGAGGTCATGCAATTTCATGTCAATGGAACTATCTGCTATATCAACAAGACAATCTCATATAGCAGAATGTTGCCTCACCTCTCCTCCTGTGAGGACAGCAAGATCTTGCAGACTCGCCTTCCTATTTTCTCCAAAACCAGGGGCTTTTATGGCACAGACCTGCATCATGCACAATCCATATAGGATAAGGATAAGGAAGCATTCCTAAAATAGAGGAAGACAATACACAGAAAGAGGAGGGGGGATTTATATCATACTGAAAAAATCAAACCTTGATTCCAGCACGAAGCTTGTTAAGAATGAGGGTCGCAAGTGCTTCACTCTCTACATCTTCAGCTACAATCAACAATGGCCTTTGTCTCTGGAAAATAAAACATAGAACTTATTAATGTTACAATCAAAAACAAAATAAGAAGTTTAGGGCAGTTTTAGTGAGATAAACAAGTGGATCTTTATGAATGATGATTAACCAACATATAGTCAGGTAGAGTGGTCTGAATGCAAGCATTGATCAAAATTTGTGTACCTTCAAAGCTAACTCTAGTACTTTCACCACAGCATTTAAGCTAGATATTTTCTTCTCATGGATCAAAATAAGAGGATCATCTAATTCCTGCCATAAAACAGTGAATTGAATCAGTATTATCTCATGGTCAAGAGATATGCCAAAAGAGAAACAAGATACTTACACATTTTTGGTTTTTCGTGTTGGTGATGAAATATGGGGATATGTAGCCCCTGTCAAGCTTCATGCCCTCAACAACTTCCAACTCATTAAATAATGTTTTCCCATCCTGTACAAGGTATAACCAAGGTAAGACATCATACCATGTGTGAAAAAATGCAAGAGATTTAATATATGACAAGTATGAGCAGTAAAACATTAAAACTAGAAAAAAAAAGAATATGAACAAGCAAAAATACCATGAAGGCATCAAAACTTACTTGAATTGTGATCACCCCCTCTTTGCCAACCTTCTCCATGGCTTTTGCAATTAACTCACCAATTTCCCTCTCTCCATTAGCTGATATTGTTCCAACCTATTACAAAATACTTCCATTATAGCCGTAGTAGGTTAAAAGTTCACTACCTTTGCAGTTTTGATTCTAAAGTACTACATCCATCTGACTGCAATAAGCTTTTGACAGAAAAAGTTTGAACAAGCAAACCAACCTGAGCTATTTCTTCAGATGTGCTAATCATCCGTGCCCGGCTTTTCAAGTTTGTTACAACATCATCAACTGCCATTGTTATGCCACGTCTTAGATCCATTGCATTCATTCCAGCAGCAACTGACTTGCATCCTTCTGTAAATATTGCTCGTGTAAGCAATGTTGCACAAGTAGTCCCTGCAAACATGTCAAAGCATTCTCATGACTCAGCTCTCTACATAATTAAAAAATGCATACATTCTGTGAACGTGAAGTTAGTTGGCTGAAAAAGTTAATACATGCAAAAAGGATGTACCTAAAATAGAGTTAAAGACCAATACTAAATAGAAACTATCTAAAACAAAGTTAAGGACTTAAAATAAAGCTATTAGATTTATGAAAGTGTTTGTGCCTCACCATCACCAGCTACATCGTTGGTGGCATTCGCAACTTGTTTCACAAGGCTAGCACCAACATTCTTGATTTTATCCTTGAAATCAATGCTCTTTGCAACAGTCACACCATCTTTAGTCACTTTTGGAGCACCATAGCTTTGTTCAATAACCACATTTCGTCCCTTTCAATCAAAAAAGAAAATGATGAAAAGCTTAATCACTACAAATGTAAGCATCATTTCTTCCTTACACCGGAGCATTTGGCTCATTGGTTGGTGCATTATCCCTTTACTTAAAGAGCGGGCTTTGTATTCCCCTCCCCCAATTATAAAAAAGAAAAACGTCATTTCTTACTTTCATCAATATTCCTATCCATAAATTTTAAGTCCTAGTTATTATCCTATAGAGAAGAAAAGGCATAAACTGTTTCAATCAAGGATTAAATTTGAATAAGAGAATCCAAGACATAAAGAAAAGAATCATAGAAATAAAAATAGGGATATGGGATTTACCTTAGGACCCATGGTAACTTTAACAGCATCAGCAAGTTCTTCAACGCCTTTAAGCATCAAAGCTCGAGCTTCTACCCCAAATTTTATATCTTTTGCGGCATAGTTCCTATTCCAACTCAATCTACTGCCAATCTAGCACACACCAAAACATAAAATTCAATAAGAAAACCAAATCTCATTGAAGGATCAAATCAACATTAACCAAAACAAAATAAATAAAAAAGGTAGTAACAACTGCTAATTAACTACCTGATGTGTAGTATTCCTAGCAATCCTGAAACCCAAACATTAAAAAAGAACAAAAAAGAAACGAGAGAAAATTAGTTTCTTTAAAGGAACAAAAAAAACACTTAAAAATGATTAATGAACTAGTGTCTTTAAAGTACTACCTAGCTTTGGAAGCGAGGCTTGAAGCGAAACGATACATGGTTTCTTTGGGGAAAGAAAACAAAGGAATAGAAGAAAGCTCTAGAAAGTAACAAAGAGAGTGTTGGGATGTCAAGACAATGGGAGAGCTTGGGGGTTGCGTTTTTAAAGGGAGAAAAACCCAGAAAGAGAAGGGAAACGAGAAGGGTCTAGAAGCAGCAGCCAGCCAGCAATTTGTAGTTGTTTAACCTTGTTTTCTCTTTTCTTTTCCCTTCTCGTGTAGGGTTTAGGGTTTTACGCCTTTGATTTCTACCTTTTTACTTTTCAACTTGACTGGGTTTATGGGGTTTTGAAAATTTCTTGTGTTCCTACCAGGCAGTCCACTGTCATTCACGAACTCTTTGTATGATCTGACCCACATTTTTTGCTGGATTCAGATTGAACCCGACTCGCTTCTTTGAGTTGGGCCTAAAATGGATTGATCGCAAGGGCTTTAAAAGGTTCGGGGTACAATCCAACTGATCCAAACTAATACAATGTCCAACTCAAGCTCAACTCAAATTCAAAAAAGGATCTTTGCTCTGCTAAATTTGTTACTTTTTTAACTTCTTTTCATTTGCATGGATAGTATTGGTTCATCATGGGTTTAGCTGTTTCTGTTTCTTTATGGAATAAATATAGGGACTTGTATTAACTTATGAAGCTCAATTTTGATAGGCAAAGGCATGTCATTAAGTTGCAAGTTCTATTGCACTCCACAACAAACTACAAAAGCAATGCTAGAGTCAAGCCAGAGAACACTTTCTTGTGTTAGAAGGAAAAGAGGTCAACCCCAGTCCTGTTCCAATTCACAAAAATTACACACTATTTCTAGATTTTCACCTTTCTATTGCAACTGGAAAGCACAAGCAGACCAATACACATGTACAAAAATGCAAATAAAATTAATTGAATGAAGAGTACAAAACCCTAGTTCACAGATTCCAACTGCTGGCCATTGATTGCTTCAACAGAAGTTCCTTTCCTGGCCTGTGCAATTCTGTTGGCATAAATAGTCACTAGACGCAACTGGGCACCGTTGAGATCCTGCAAGTATGGCAGGAACGCCTTCCCGAGCATGACATAAATGTCGACCAGGCAGAAAACAACAGTCTGCAGCCAGCATGGCCAAACAGATATTTGAAAATACTGAGCATGATTGATCAATTAATACCAGTCAAGGTGAAACTTAAACAAGCAGTGATCAAGTACTAATATAACAGATTATTCACACAATCAAAATTGGTAATTAGGCACTTGGATAAACATTCAACTGCAGCCTTTCTGCGTTCTTTTGTTGTCTGCAACTCAAATTTTTTCAGCATTTAGGTCCCTAAGTCTTAATGTCATTTCAGGTATGTAACTCTTAGCATGTTTACCCTGAACTGAAAGTAAAATAAGATAAAACTTTCGATGAGCAACTTTGACAAATCAGTTCCAAATGTCAGTGGCGCACAAATGCGTTGCAACAAGATGGCTTAAAGAAACTTATGGCTAAGGTGAAACCTAATTGGCTATATCACTACATATAAATGAGGGTTCTAAGTTCAAATCCAACTCCTAGAGCTATCCAAAACAAAGAACATATCTACAGCACATGTCCCTACACCAAAAAGCGTTCCAAGTTTAAATCACACTTCTACAGCTATCCCAAAACAGAACACCTCTGCACCACATGTACCAACAAGCACAAAGTTTTACCTTGCGAACTTCAGCACTCTGATTGCTGAATGCATCAAAAAGAATTGGTAAAAACGAAGGAAGCTGAGCCAGTAGTTCCTCTTGAGAAAGCCGGCGAACGAGCTTGCGAAAGGCAAAAAATTTGAGTCCATTATGTGACATTGAAAACAGGGCAACAAACTACTTGGGCTTTAATATCATGTTATCCATCCAACTTAAAATTATTGGCCATAGGTGAAGACATCTAACTTGAATACAAGGTCACAACTAGATCATTTTTCCTATTTATTTTTGAATTTTCATTTTATGTCATTCTTATTTGAACAAACTGCCTATAGTCTGCAAACACTGTTGATCTGCACCTATAAGTTTCAGTGAACCACATTTTTATGTTGCATAATTTTTGGTCATCCCCATCAAACTGCAGCACCTCAAGACATCAGAAGGATATAGTCAGCTATGGATACCTTTGTTAATGTCTTGATGCAAATAATAAGAGTTTTCTCATCTCCAGCGATTAACAGGGGTACAGTTATCTGCAACTCAGCATATGAGACAAAATTATGTCAGGAAAATTCAACATTAATCCAAGAAACGTCATGAAAGTTAAGTAAACATACACTCAGACATCGGAAAGGATCATATTCTGATAAAATAATAGATAAGCATTTCTCTGCTTCAATAGAAACCTGAACACAGAATCTGAATGCTATTAGGCTCAAGGGAAGGGGTAACATTAGGTCTCAGTCTGTAATAAACAACTGATGAAAATAATGGCACCTTGGAAACTGCATCCTTAGCAATATGAAGTAACTTTTCTATTACAATTTCAATAGAATCTTCCATTGCATCTTTCTGGATTCACAAAAACATAGATTAAAAACACATTAAAAATAATAAAAACATAGGCAAAAAGAAAAGGTTGGAGAGGATAATACTACTCAGAACTTCATTTGTTGGATAGAATGTTAGTTTTAGTTCCACAGACCTGTTTGTTCACCATTACAGTTACTAACTGCAAGGTGACTTCCCTGGTTGAAGAGTTAGGATCATCCAACACCTCAAGAACAGCTTTCAAAATCTGATTGAAATACTGCAAATAAATAATCATCCACCAGCATCAGCAAATTGCTGCTAAAACTTTATAACACTCCTTGGACATGTCACTAATTAAGATTCCATCCATCATAAATAATTGCTCTCTCCCGCATGTGTACCATTAAAACTATATCAACTCTTAGCATAGATGTTCATGCCAGTTATGCTAGAAGATTTGAAAAGTGATTCTTGCTCAATGTGTTGGAAAATCAAATTCCTCATGAACATAAATGGCAATTAACATACTATGGATGCTCACGCATGTGTATATGTGTTGGACAAGCACATCTCTAACAGTGGAGATCTCAAACATAGTAGCTTACAAAATGTTTAAGTAATAGGCTTGTGCTTGCTTCTGGAAGAGAAGGAAAGGGTCATGAATTTCAATTATGTTATACCTTTGTCCATATGGAATAGTTAGTATCTGTGGAAGCCTCTATGAGTTGCTGAAGTGCCTGCTTTCTAATGGCTGCACTCTCATTATTGTTAGAAATCTAGTAAAAGCCACGAGTAGGAAGGCAGTGAGATATTGGTTTCCAGATGATAACAGGACAACAAAAAATTACTCTGATAAAAGGATGTTTTTCAGAGTGTGAGGCAAGAAGGGGGTGGGGGGGTGGTTGGTAAGGAAGGGGAAATTTTAACATTCATAGTTCACCTGGTGAAGAATTTGAGGAACGCTGATACGCAATTTTAGAGAAGAGCCAAACTTAGTATTCATGGAGTTCTCACTGCTATGATTGACATCAACCAAAGTGTCACCATCAACATTGGAACTGCTTACTCCAGGATGATTAGAACTTGTCACCATATTTGTGTCAAAACATGATGAAGGCAAGTAATTATCCATAATATTTTCATAATCAACATTGTCAGGGTGGCTCAGAGGGGATTCTGCCTTTTCACCAGCACCAGTGGCACTGCAAATAATTACATTATTGGAGCTGCCTTCAAGATTCCAATGTAAATGTTCATCAGCTTCGTTGGATACTTTTTGAGCAATAGGTTCTAAAATTTGCACTGGTTCTTGCATGGTGAACAACTTCTTGCTATTATCGGTATCACTAGAACCAGAAGAATACCTTCCAAAATAGTTAGCTTTCTTCAATGCACCTGTATATTCAGCATCAGGAGAAAGCCCAACATCAGATAGCTCATAAATGTTTTTGGGACGTGGCCTCTCTCTCTTGTTCTGCAAGAAGTTCATAAGATCCATTTCGATTCGAGGAGTTTGCAGCCTAAGAACTCGCCTTAGAGAATTTTGCTCTTCAACTGACATGCACATGATGTAGTTTATAACACCGATTGAATCGTAGTGAGTATGTACAGATATAATGCAAGAAATGGCTGCTTCCTTCAGTTTTGTGTTCTTATCATAGACCAAAGGTATCAATTTAGCAAGCCACAGCTTTAGAATGCCACTATTAGCAGCACCTTCAGAATTCATAGCATTTTTCTTGAAGGAACCAATAGCATATTCTATAACAGCCAGTTTTGCCTTTGGTGATCTCTGTTCATCCAATGCACGAAGCAAAGCAGGTAAAAGAGAATCTATGCCATAGGCCTTGCTCACAACTTCCAAATTCATTACAGAAAGCTGCCGAACTAACTGCTTGGGATCAATTAATCTTGAAAACACATGGTGTAAGATTCTGTCCAAGTAACTTTCAAAAGGTTTTCTACAAGTTGGAATTATATCTGCAAGGGCTGAGAGAGCAGCGTGTCCAACTTTATGGTGGGGATCATCTAAGTGTTGGAAAAACAGCTTCATGACTTTCTCGAAATTCTGTATAACTTCTTGGATACCTTTTTGGTCCTGCTGCAACAGACTTCTAATATAATTAAAAGCAGCAACCCTAGCAGACCAATTAGAACTAGGACTTAGACCCTCTGCCAGAGCCTCCTGGAGTGATGCTGGACCATCCAAATAGTTTGACATTTCACCAGGTAATATCTGATTATCATCGAGACAGCTTCTGCTGTTTCCAGAAACTCGACCAGAAATATTCTTTCTTAAAAGAGGCCTTTGGAAGTTAGGAATAGTATTGCCCTGAGAGTTCCTAAAGTTGGAATCCTTGGAAGATGTGTCTACATACTGTCTGTCAATATGATTATTTACTGATTTTCTGGCAAACCTGTCATCAGTGTGCTCTTCCATAGAACCACCTCCCAGTCTCTCAGAAGCTTGCTTCCCTGCATTCAAAGATGAAACAGCTAAAAAAGATTCAACGGTTAGATTAGAGCGTTGAGAAAATGGACATATCAAAATCTCTTCAAGCTTGAATGTGGTGAGAAGAAATGCAAAATAAAAATGACAACAGCGCTTCTACCTTTAATGGTTGATGCAGTTGAATCAGTGAAAATAGCATTTGTAGCAAGAGCTGAAGCAGTAACAACTGGGGGAAATGGGAGGCCACGAGCTGAAGGAGGGTCAACTCCTGCACTAGGGACCAGAAAGAAATTTTCATCCACGTTAAGGAATGTATTAGTCACAAGGAAACAATTGTTCCATGACTGACAATCTCAATGGATTTGCTGAGCTACTTAGCATATACCTAAATCCAAGCTAGCTAATCGCTTCTTTTGAAAATTGAGTTCCTCAGATATATCTAAACCAGCAAGCATGTTTTGAATGGCAGGCACCCTCTGTTTGTTTGCACGTGGCATGTTCTCAAAACTTCTTTCTGTACCATTTCCGAGTGACTTTACCTCTGAGGAAAATGGGCCAGAGGATAGAGGAACACCTACAGGTACAGCCCTACTCCTATCTGTTGTGGTAAGCAGAGAAGTTCCAGGTTCAGATAAATTTGTAGAAGTAGCTACATGAAAAGCCTTATGGCATTTACGCAAGTCCCTTCCTCGAACTGAAGGAGAAGGATGGCGTCTTTGCGTGCCCCCATCTTCATCATTTATAATCTGTTTGATAACTAAATTCCATTATTTACCAAATCCATCAATCAAAGAGTGGAAATGCAAAACGAAAAAAAGAAGTTTATACCCTTTGGATGACAGGATCAAAGGACTGAAATAGTTGCAGAGAACGTTCTGGCCAAGTTTTCTTGAACATTCTGTAGCAATGTCGAGCATTTGACCGTACCTGTCATTTTGCAAGATTATTGAAGACAAACCATATTGTTGAGCATAATTTCTATAGAATATATATAACACAGAACCAACAAATAGATGGTAAATGCTCTGTGTAAAAGGACCTGAAATCGAACAACCACACAAGATTGACAGTATTTTAGCACTTCCACCCATAAAAAAGTCGTTAAAATAAAAAAAATGAAGAAGAGTGACAGTTAAATCAACCAAAAGCTCATTATAACAAGGAAAAGAA
This sequence comes from Theobroma cacao, assembly GCF_053813885.1. Lineage (NCBI taxonomy): Eukaryota > Viridiplantae > Streptophyta > Magnoliopsida > Malvales > Malvaceae > Theobroma > Theobroma cacao. The sequence continues at coordinate 36,121,817 of NC_142642.1, forward strand.
AGATTAAGAAGTAAAACTTCAAAAAAAAAAAATAACGAAATCTATTTCTCACCTAGTCCTTACAGTGTAAAAAACTCTTTATAGCACACATACATAAACTCTTAGCCTAATTCTAAAAGTAAATTACAATTAAATTACCAATTTCCTGATATATTCTAACTGCCACAAACTTGTGCAATAATCCACAGCAACAGAAAATAGCTGCTTCTTGTAGTTGGTACCTGCATCAACTACCTTTCTCTATTCTTAACCACTTTACTGTCTCTTTCAATCTAAAACTAACTACAAAAGTTATGATTGCCAACAGGAATTGCAGGATGAGACTTCTGGGAACTGTTCTTAAAGACAAGGTAGTTGTACCCTAATTTAAAGAGAATGCATGACCAAATAATGAAGATAAAAGTTCTCAGCAAAAAAAGTTAAAAAAACAAAAATGACCATAGTTGCTACTTTTTCCAGCTGCAGTGACACTCCTTGATTAAATACAAAATCTATGTCAATCTATCATCATCATAAAAGATTTACGCTCAACTTTCTGGACATAATAGTCAACTGGAACTGTGAGAGGTAGCTTCAATTGTTCATACTATTTGACCACCCAAATTAAGGGCAAAGTGGTTTATGAGATATCACAAATAAGGATCAAAAGTGAAAAGTATAGTACATGCAATAACCAAATTGAAAAGAGGTTGATCTACTTGAATGAGATACATAATTAAATATTCAAAGCTAATATATCAAAGTGTAGATGCCTCCTTGACAAGAAAAGAATTATCAAAGCAATACCTCACTCATTGCATCTGCTATACAGCATTGTATGAGATCCTCGTAAAGATCAGCTGATCTCTGTATCTCCGGAGCATCAGCCCAGTATTCTAGCATCAGAAGCGAGTACTCACAGCATCTGTACTTGGGAATGAGAGTTGTGAGAGGATTTATAGTAATAAATATGTAATCAAGGAATGAATAAATTACCTAGCACGGAGTACTGCATTACGGTCATGCTTTGCATGATCAACTATTTGAGGAAGCACACGTGAAACTTTGCAACTACACAGCATCTGGACAGTGTAAATATGAATCAATGCAAGCATTCATGTAAAAACAGAAAAAGTACAGGAATTTTCACATTGTCTGCACATACTGTTTTTATGCAGGTGTCCGCAGATTCAGCAATTACAAGAACAGTTATAACAACCAGTTTGAAAAGGACCTAAGAAAGGCATCAAATTATAATGTCAGAACTTAGAAGCAACCGTAAGGTTAGAACAAAAATATCTAAGCATAGTATTGAGGATGTTATGACAATCTAATGCTACTATATTTACTACTATTTTTATCAGACAAGAAAACATTCTTACCGGCACAAACATTTCTGCACAAGCCTCAAAATCTCCCAATAGCTCTTTCGATAAGAAGCTTAAGAGATGACAGGCCTGAGGGCAACAAGAGGGAGTTGAGAACAACAGTGGTTTTGAAGAATAAAAATCTATTATAAGAGTAAAATCTGTTGCATTAAACAAGTTGTTTGATGTGCTCCAACATACATAATTTCCTTTTTGTATTTTATTTATCTTAAACCCCAATATACATAGTTTGAATTTATTGATTTTTAATTTGCTATCTCTATTCCTATTTTCTAATATTTTCTGATTTGCTAAATGAATGTCCAATACTTTGTGCATCGAACAAATTAACGATCTGTTAGCATAAAACAGTTGTATATTTGGCTCAAACATAACATCATTTTTTATGTAAAATTTGTCTTCTATCTCAATCTGTGCCATAAGATTTATTGACTATTTGTAGTAGTATTTCTTCTGTAATCAACATTAACTGAATGCCTTTTGTGTTCTGTAGGCTATCCAAATATAGGTAAAGGCACTATACACTTGTGATATACAGGGCAAGCAGCAGGAAAATATAAAAGTAAAAACTCAGACATTTGAAAAAGCATGTAAGCCTGGCATCCTTCAGGATATAACATCAATTTAACTGATTGAAGAATACTGGTAAAATACAATTATAAAAGACCAATCTTCAACATGAAGAAATTGCTAAGGCATGATGCAAATTATCATTAAATGCAGAGAAGTTTTTCCGGCCAATGCAGGATTTATGACTTTCAATGACAACCAGCACAGGAGAGCCAATCAGTGGCTGTACTATTGCTAATCTCTGAGTCATCAGTTCATTAAGGCAAGTGCAACAAACCTGCTTTACAATGCTCAACCTTCGATCAGATAACTGCGTGCAAAGAGGTGCAACTAGTTGCTTCAAGAGAGCATGGAAGCACAGATAATCAACAGCACCTAACAGAAAAAATTGAGAATTAAATACTTAACATTCATTTTAATCCCCACACCATTGTGATTACAGAAGGTTTTTAGCATGTGAATGCATCTGCATTTCACATAAATTTCACAACTTAAGAAAAACCAATTTCCATATTTCAAGTTCAAAGACATGCACGCTACCAAACACAAGGCTCTAATCAATTTCTAAGTTATTGTGCAGTACAAAGCTCCTCTTCAAAATTTAGCTCTTGGGCACTAAGCCTGGTGAAACATGAACATGGCTGCAAACTATCAAAAGGGATCTTTCATTTGCTTCCAGAGGACATGTTTCCTATGAAGCATAATGGCATAATAGGATCCACATAGCCAAACCCCATAGAATCAAGAAACGCTTAATTCATTCTTATTTAGGATATTTTTGTTTTTAGTTGGGACTTTTAATTTAATCTTCAAAAAAAAAAAACAAGATTTTTTTTTAGTATTAAGCAAATTACTTGAAGTTCATTATACATAACCTGAAGATCTGAGTCAGTAAACAAGCCTGAAATCAACTTGTGGAAGTATACAAGTCAAGCACTAGGTCAACAATGTACTAAAAAATGAGCTCAAAACTTGCAATTTGAGCATGAGCTGAGCAGCTCAAACAAGCTTAGCTTGCGTAAAGTTGCAGAGAAGATGAACAAAGTGATAAATAACACAAACCTCCAATGACAAGAGCTTGAACTTGCTGCATGGCAGCTATTCGAACAGACCAATCATTTTCCGCCATAAGCATACATGCAATCTTCTCCATTTCTCTTATCAGCTCCTTTTCAGAGTATAAAGTAACTGGAACTACTGGTTTATCTATCAAGTCAATCTCTCCTATATAACACATAAAATAAGTAAATTAGTGAGTCATGCCACTATAGCTTAATCATCTGAGAGCAAGACAACACAGAAGCACTCAAAACTAAAGTAAACAATAATTATAACAAAAAGAACCACAGGATAACCTGAACTATGTGCAACACCATCAATATTTCATGAATCAATTTTGAAGTGGAACTGTAGCCTAAACCACTAATAGTATAATCATAACACGCCCCCCAGCACTTTGTTTTATTTATTTATTTACTTTTGGTTGCAATGCTGTTCAGAACCATTAAATTAAAGCAAAAGGAAAAAAATATGAAAAGCTTTATTTCTAATGACATAATCACAATATTTAGGGAAATGTTGGACAACTTCCAGATGAAATCATATGAAGACATTAGACATCCCTAAAAAAAAATTAGCAGAAAATTTAACACTGCATCATATTGTAGCATTGTGTTTGAGCTAAGCTATATGCATGCTGACCTCCAGAAACAGATATCTCTTTAACAGAACTCTTTGTCATAGAACTGCTCTCTGCTTGGTTCACCTTGACCAAGTCAACACCATCAGGAGAAGTATGGCACACAAGTCCATCAGAACTGCAAACCTTCGGCTCTATCTGCTCCAGTCTGATATTAACATCTCCTAACTGCAGCGAAGGATTGCGCTTTATGAGAGTGATAATCACAGGAACTGGCAGATAGTTAGCAGAATATTTTTTGACATCAGCTATAAACTGTGATGTGGTTATAAACAGGAGGGAAATAGAAAATGTATCAAATTCAACCAAAACCTTCAAATAAAAAGTTAATGACGTTAGAGATCCAAAAGCCATAGTCAACTTCAAAAAAACACCCAACTGGAGATCAGTATCAAACTTAAAGTGACCACAAATTTATTACTATCACCACATAACTGTGCTTAGAAGAAACCATGAAATATGAGCCAAAAGCAATAATGCAGAACATTACCACTGATGAAGGAAGATTGTGTTGCTGGAGTTCAGCACGAAATTGAGGCCCAAACTGCATATACATTTCCTGAAAACAAACAATAAATTAATTAATTACAGTAACCTGCCTTATGCTTTACATTTTATGGTCCTAGAGGATTAGGGAGCTTGAATGTATTATCTATCTACCTCAAAGAAGAAAAGGTAGACAGCACAAAGTAAAAGGAGTTATATGGAACATGTGACTTGGAAGTTTTGTAGCATAATGGAGAAATGCCTTATTCGTCCTACTCATTCCCAGCAACAATAAAAAGCATTCCAACTAGGCCCTTCTCATCTCTCATATTTATAGAAAAAATAAAATCCAAAGAAAATAAAAGAGGGAAAGAGAATTCGCATTAAGCTAATGACTTGAACTGGAGAAGTGCAATGGAGCCATAGTAGGGTGACTGGTGGGCAATTAACCAAACCTTGAATTGAAAAGCTAACAGGTCTAGAAAAGAATCATAAAGCGCTGACACAAATATAGATGTATATATTGAGTATATAGGCACATTCAAGCACATAACCAGACACAAAGGAATAATAAGTAGAGCTTTTTTTTTATGTGTAGCCGGAGTTTCAGTGAAAGAAAAAGGAAAAAGAATGCGACTACACCTAATAAAGAGAAAAAAGGTGTTTATTTTGCATCTGTAGTAACAAAAACTATTTGGCCAATTAAAAGAGAGTTGCCTAAACTCATAATGGCACATACCTCAATGCACAACATAGCAGCTTCTCTAATGCTCTGAGTTGAGTCATTCAACACCTGTAAAATCTGACAGAACAAACCTTCATGAGTATAAAAAGAACACATGTTCTGAAAAGAACAGTACCGAAAAGTTATTTGGTCCTCAGCTACCAGTCACTATGGACATACAGGAGGAAGAATAGCCTTCATAAACTCCGTAGATGCAAAAACAGTGACAGCAGAAGTGACAATCCTCACAAACTCTTCACGAACTCTCCAGTTGTTATGCACCCAAGTGACAGGCCCAGCTTTGTCAACAATGATAGTTGGAGAAGAAACCTAAAGGATTAATAATTACGAGCAATCAGGTCCACCTACTCCATTTCTAACTCTCCCAATTTTAATGAAGCTTTATCAAAGAAGAGAAAGAGAGAGGAGGTGGGTTCTTTAAAATGTATAATAAACCCAGGGTTCAATCAGAGTGGAATCCAACCCTTTATAAAAATGGCCAGATATATTATCAAAAACAAGGTACAAAACTTATAAGAATGTAACAAAAGCTGCTTAAGTGAAATTCAGCCCTTATCAACAACTATGTTTGTTAACATCATACACATGCAAAGCAGCATTTTTGAACAAATTAATGCACAAAATAAAAAGTAATGGACTAGACCTAATTGAAGCCTAACTATGCTAAAATCAGAACAAATCAACCTATTGCAATCAGCAACTGCACAAGCATAAAAAAGAATGCCCCAATGGAAAATCATAAAGTCAAATGAAAATAATAAAGGAGAGATAAACTGAATTGATAAAATTGAAGACTTGAAATTCGCTTTGAGAAAATTAACAACACAACATAAATTCTGAGCGTCAAACCAAAACCAGACACTCATAAGACAGGGGACTAGTTGAAAAAGAAAAGAGTAAATGACAAAGACAAATAAAAGTGACAAAAATAATGTAACTAAAATTGATCAAATTAGATATTCATCAACCATAGGAAAACAAAAAATAACAAAAAAAAAAGGGTAATTCAGAACCATAAGGAAGCCCCACAAATATGCGGAGAAATATTCATAACAAAAACCTACTAAACTGGCCAAAAATAAAAAACTTTCTAAGCCAATGAGTCTTTGTTCTAGAAAATGACAGTTCAACACTTCCAGCACCCCACCCCCCCCCCCCCCCCCCCCCCCCCCAAAAAAAAAATCCAACATTGGTATATACTATAAAAAAAGGAAAAAGAAGAGTGAAAGCTTTACAGAAGAACTACACTTAGACGAATCACCACAAACCTCAGAAAACTCCATGGTATTAAAAAGCTAACTGGATTTTAAATCACTACAAAAACAACAAAAGAAAAGAAAAGAAAGAAAGGGCCGTTCAAAACCAACAAACCTCCATGAAAGTCAGCAACAACCCTCTAGCTGCATCACGTAAAGGCTGATTGTCATCCCCTAAGCACTCCACAACAGCAGGCACAACCCCATCAAAATGTAGCTTCAAATGGTCAGCTGAGAGCACGGCTGCAGATGCTAAACACTGTAGAGCTCCCAAAGAGGCCTTTAAGTTATATGGGTCGTCGAGAAGGTCAAGGCAAGTTGACACCAGAGATGCCACGTCAGAGGAAGACAACGGTTTGGTCGAAGACTGGAGAAGGGAATGAAGAAGCTCTGCTTTTGCTGCTCGGCCCTTTGGGTCCTTGGAACGTGCTAGTTCAAGAGGTTTCTCCATCGAGTTGAAGCTGAAAATGGAAGATCTAAGAACAAGGAGAAGAAGTGGGAGTTAAAGTGAGGCTAAACTAAAGAAGAAGATTGACCTGACCGTTGGGAGTTTAGGCAATGTGGGCATTTGGAGTTGAGTGAGGAGTGTGGAGTGAGGTTGAGTACAAAGCAAAAACATAAAGTACACTACTTGACTGTCCAAGAAGCTAAAGATGCAAGCTTTTTCAGCCTTTACAACGTGAAAATGAAGAAAAGAACAACAAATACTACTATAGTACTTGGTATTTCTTACTATATTGTGCTTGATTTGATTGATTATTGCTCTAACTCTAACTCTAATTTTCCATATATTGGATCATAGAAAGTGTAATTTAATTGTCTATACATAATTTAGATGATACTTAAATGGTACTTAATAGTATAATGTTCAATAATTTTTGTTGAAATTTAACTTTACATGGAAATTAAATAAAAAATATTAATTTTAATTTATTTTATATGAAAATTTAAATTTTTTTTAATATTGAATCTAATACAAGTAGTTATTAATTTAGAATATAAAAAGATTAAATTTAATTTAAAATATAAAAAAATTATAATTCCAGAATAAATGAAGAATAATAAGGAGAATTAACTTAAGTCTACCAAACCAAAACCAAGATTTTATTCCCTAAAAATATGAAAAAAAAAAAAAAACCATTTTTCCTCCTTGCTTGTTTGAAATTTTAGGAGAGCAATGATAACCTTACGGGCAGGTACCAAAAGCCATCTCTCCCACTAAACCACCACGTGGCATAGCTCAAAGCGGACCCCGAAGCACAAACAAACACCCCCCTCTATAACGCCACCACCACCGTAATCCCCTCACTTTCTGCACTCTCCATCTTTCTCCGATCGACAACTAAAGAAGAAGAAGATAAAATGACGGAGGCGGTGATAAGGAATAAGCCGGGAATGGCAAGCGTGAAAGACATGCCGATCCTCCAAGATGGGCCTCCACCTGGTGGTTTCGCCCCGGTCCGATATGCCCGCCGGATACCCAACAAGGGCCCCAGTGCTATGGCTATCTTTCTAGCTGCTTTTGGTGCCTTCTCTTATGGGATGTACCAGGTTGGCCAAGGCAACAAGATCCGCAGGTTTTCCCCTTTTTTTCTCTCTCAATAAACCCTTAAATTTCTCATCTTTTCTTGATTTTCTAATCTGGTGTTTTATTTATTTTCAAATTACACTGATTTTTTTGTTAAATATTTAAGCTGTTTTTTTATTGGGTTTTGATGGAATTGAAACCTTTTTTAGTTCATAAAAGGTAGGAAATTGGATTATATCTTGTTCTGTTGTTTAACTTATGTCTGGGTCTTTCTTTTTAGTTGTTTTTTGGAAGTTAAAGGTGGAAATTTTATTGTTAGCATTTGGATTTTGATTATCCTTTCAAATACAGCTGAAAACGTGGAGTATTATAGTGATTATTAGTTACACATTTGTGCCCGTGAGGGTCTGTTTTTTTTCAACCTAGTATCAAGTAATGGATCAGAGGATTGTAGGGGCGCTTATTATTTGATTGTTTCAGTATACGATTTTCTTTTGCATTTATTTACAATGGTGATGGGGGAATAGGATGCAGTTGTTTTGGGGATTAAAACTGATAACTTGGAGGCAATTCGTTTGGGCTATCACTCTTTTAATTTGGTGTCCTTATCATGTATGATCTCAAGTAGCATCATATCGGTTTTTGTTTAATAAATGGCTTTGTTGGGTCTGGATTCTTATGATTGGTATTTGTTGGTTTTGACTTCTGATTATCCTATGTACAATAATTTGCTGATCAGGTTTAGGTGGTTATTTCAAATGGCTTTTTGAATGCAAACTATGAAAAAGATGTGAATTACATGAATTGAAGTTGATATGAGGGGAAAAGCAAAGACAAACTTGAGATACAACAGTTTGTTGACAATGCTATAATTTGGTCCTGACATATGGACAATGTATAACAATTTCAAGAGCCAGCGTATGTGCTGAGTTTAGTTATTCCTTGCCTTTCACAGGGCAAAACAAGTAGTTAGTGAGTGAAGTAGGTGTTCTTTCATATATCCAAATCTTACATTTTGGTGTATCAAGACTGGCAATTGTCACAAGGATTGTAGAGATAAAACTAGTGTGTGCTTTTAGACGGAGGAGATTACCTTTGAACACGAGTCATTCAACATGATCTTGTTTTTGTGGGTTGATGATGATTTATTAATTCTAATGGTTTTTATTGGCCAAGCATTTCTTCTAATGCTTAGTCTCCTGGGAATTGGTGTAAAATCATGAATGGTTCTGCAAAGGATTCATTTGCGGATTTATTGATTCTTAAAACCTTTTAATTCATGTTATTATTGTATCGAATATAGAAACTTTTAAGGTGATTTTCCCACTGCATTATGCTACAGGTATAAATAGTGATGATATCAGCTATAAATTAAATCGTATAATTGGTCTCAAAGCTGTAGATTTGGTGGGGGTTCTGTATATCCTTTCTTGGCTTCTATTTATCTTAGACTGACAAGGAAATAAGGCTTCTAGATTGAAGCATGAACTATCTTTCTTTTCCTTTTCATGTTAAAGGGTCACAAACATGAAATTAATGCAATTATCCATTAGGTGCAAAATCTTATCTGGCTTTATCTTTTCTATGTTGGGATTTTTAGATTCTTTCTGAATTATTAATTTGTAATAAAGTGACGTAATCAAAGTTGCATGCAAAAAAAAGTTGAAAAATTTCAGGTCCTTTTTGTTTTGAGGACATGCTTCTGATTTACTGGTCTGATTTATTTGATTAAGATAAATAGTTTAACTATCAGAGCGTGGGATAATAAAGGCAGAGATAAAACTTGATACTTCAAGCTGCATTCCATCTTTGTACACCTTTCTTTGATCATAGGTTGGTTGCATCTTTTGCGCTAACTAAGCAATCCCTGTTGTCAGAGGGAAGATGTAATGCAAAAGGTGGCAAATTTTATGTACTTGGTGCAAGATTTTGGCTGATAGGACAGTCTTCTATCATGCTCCCCTAAAGAAATTGATTGCTTTTCTCTTCATTTAAAGTATGCTTTTCTGAAATGGATGTTTCAAATTAAATAAATAGATTGAAAGTTGTGTTGTTTATTGATTTTGATTTTTGATATCCCATAGATTGGTCCTGCTTTATTTCCATTATTTTTGGTCATGCTTTAGTTTCTCTTATGGGAAAACTAAATTTAATACATAGGCCAAATTCCAAATACCACTTTTTTGGTTTCTCTTGTTCCATTTTCATTATTGAAAATGTTTACATTTTGTAGAGCACTGAAGGAAGAAAAGTATGCTGCACGGCGAGCAATATTGCCAGTGCTTCAAGCTGAAGAAGATGAAAGGTATTTTAACTATTCATACTACTTTATTAATTTCCCAGGTAAAATGTGTGAATAACTCCTTGTTTGCTTGCTTTCTTTCTTTAGATTTGTTAAAGAGTGGAAGAAGTATCTTGAGTATGAGGCTGAAGTGATGAAGGACGTGCCAGGTTGGAAAGTAGGCGAAAGTGTATACAATTCTGGGAGATGGATGCCCCCTGCAACTGGAGAGCTGCGTCCTGAAGTTTGGTGATACCTTTCTGTCAACCATGCTAGCTTTTTATGTTGCTTGGTGTTTTTCACATTAAGAGAAATAAAAGATTTGAACAGAAACTTATTTCTGTATGGAGAGTATTACCAGATATGATCATTATTTGTTTGCCCCCTACCTCTTCTTCCCATAACCTGAAAATGTGCAAGGAAGACTCTTCTTAGCTAACTAATTTTCATGAAATTACTGCCATTGCCAGCAAAGTATAGTAGGAAAGACATTTTATTTGGTGGGTAAGGTTTCAGTTCTTAATGTTTACCTACCTAATAAAAGATTAACCTCTCAGAAGATCTTGACAATTCTTTTTACTGTTATAAATACTATTTATGCTTTTATTACTATTACTGCTTTATCATGCAGATAGCAATAAGTTCAATAAGTATGTGATTCAAGTGGCTCATTATTGGTCAATTGCATTCATGTGCTAATTCACTTGTTCAAAATTGTAATTATAAGAAATTGACTCCACTTTTGTAAAATCCAAAAATCTTGAGGTCAAATTCAAAAATTTTCCCTGATCACTGATGTTTTTGGTTTTAACCATTAGCACGGTTTGTCAATCATTAAAAAAATAATAATAATAGTACATAAACATGTTAAACACAAATTATCTCTTTAAAAAAAAATTTACTCATCTTTTTTCTATTCCAAAAATTTTAATAAAAATCTATTGATATGCATTTTTTTTAAATCTCCATCTTGATGATTTTTCTCCTTTTCTCTTTTGATTTTTTTTTTCTTTTTCCTTAGCTCTTCTAACTAAAAGAATTTTGATTTGAAAAGAAAAAAAGAAATGCAAAGAAATTGATTATATCTCTTAACCACTTCCATCAAATTTGAAATATCCATCATTAAACAAAAAATTTACCTTTAATTCATTCTATTCAATAAAAAAATCCCCAAACCGTTGGAAAATTAAAAAATGTGATGAAAATAGATTTTACTTCAAATGGCATTCAAATCTAATTTCTTTTTAAGAGTTTTCTTTTCTGATAAAGATTTTGAGAAGAGAGATGAGTAGATATTTTGAAATAATAATCTAAAGAGTATTTGTATTTTAAAATATTTTTGTAGTAATGAATCCTAGTTTTTTGAACTATTGATTAATACTGTTAACTGTCAAAGAGTAAAATATATCATTTTAAAAGCATATTTGTTTTGACTTTTTTCTAACTTAAAAGCTATTATGAAGCTTTTATGAAAAATAATAGCTTTTAAAATTAAGCTAAAATTATTTAGTAAATTTCTTTTTATAAGTTCTTTTTTATAAATTATAATTATTCTTAACAGATAAGGATATTTTTAGAATACAAATAAAAATTCTTTTGTATTTTTAAAAGAAGAGAAGAGAAAGTTCCTCATAGGAGCTTTTCTTGAAGCTCTTTTTTTAAAAATGTTATTTAAAAAAAACTACTTTTTTAGAGCTTTTCAAAATTTATATTTGGTCTGATTTTTGCTTTTAAGAAATAGATAAACTGAAAAAAATCAAACCAAATAAGCACCAAAACAAGATTTTAAAATAAGAGAGACGATTTTGATATTTATTTTAAGTAGAACAAACACAAAACAATTATTTATAAAGTAAGTCAAAACAAGTGGTAAAGTTCATGAGTTACATTCACTTTTGAAATTAAAATGATATTTTTTTAACATGTGCTTTACCCTTTTTTTCTTTCTTTCTTCTTTAAGAATACACGTGTTATACTATGAAGTGTCATTACTCTATTACCTAACACTTACGCCTATTACCCAATTATATAATCATTCTCTTAATATCCCATAAACCGTTATTTAACTACTCTTTTATAACAAGCACATTTTCTCATAATTGAATATATTCTTCCAGCTACTTTTAAAAAAGTGACTTTTATTTAGTATAAATATGATAACGTTCGAGGTTAGGAGGTAATAAAAAATTATTGGAAACCCAACAAAGATTATTCTGAAAATTCTCTCGACATTTCTCTAAACATTTTTTTTATTCAGCCCTTCCTATTCGCTGTAATCCGTTGCTTCCTCCACCTTTTCTCATCCCTCATCACCTGCCATCAAAACACTTATGTTTCAAAAACTGTTCCAGTCTTCTTCTATGCTGCCTCTAGCACATTCCTATTCACTTATTACAACATGTCCTCTCTCCTTATCAAAAGAACCCTTTACCGAAATATATATATATATATATATATATATATATGCAATCTCTTAAGATCCCTAGTTCCATTTGTTATTTATTACTTGTCTTTTGATACAAGCTTTTGTCTATAAGTTTTTTAGTTCCTTTAAGTTTCATTCAATTCCTCTTGTCTCATTAAGTATGGCTCTTATTGCTTACCTATTTATAAAGTTACAGTTGCATTAAAAGACTTAAAAGAGTGACTAAACTTTTGTAGGTAAGATTACATGAAACTATTAACGACTCCTTTTATCTGTGAAAAATAATAGACGATTCTTAGATTATCATACAACCTAAATAGAAATTTTCCTATTTTTAATGTCTATTATCCTGTCCTATAACATATTTATAGGCACTTTTCATCTCCAATTATGTCTTTCTGCAACAACAATTAGATCAAATGCACTGTTAGCCCTTATATGTGTGTGTGCGTGCATTCTTGGCTTTTATTGCAACTTTCTTTACCATTGAGTTTACATCTTTGGAACGAGTTTGAATAGTCAGACTGAAAGTGACTATCTTATTACACTTTCCACTCTTTTAAGAGTCATATATTTATGATTATATATGAGAAAATTGTAAGAAATAATCATAAATCCATTTTAGAAATAACATTTAATATAAAATTAATTATTTTTATCCAATTTTAACATGAGATGACAAAAATACCGTTAAAATCATTTCAAACAAATTAAATGTTCTCAATTTTTCTCTCCCATCATTTGTTTGTTGTGCTTCAACCCTCTCTAATTTTGTCACCATCATCATCTTTTTGTTTATTTCTTATCATCTCGTCATATTATCATCCATCTGCAGACCAAAGAGTATGGAAGGTAACAATATATTCTTAAGTTTATTAGTTTATTTTTTAAAAAAAAACAAATGCTACAACTTTTACTAAATAAATTGAAAAAAAAATTGATAGTGAAAATCCTACAAAAACTGAAAAGGAACACAAGAGAAGAAAATAAAGACATAAAAAATCTCCCCATTAGATTGGCTGGCCAAAAACCATAGCACATAAAAACATTGATAAAGGTTGAACAAAAATTTCAATCTTTTGGAAAAACCCTATTCCAACTGCTACAATATCCTTTATCCATGTCCTAGTAATTCCGGAGATTGAACCTCAAATTTACATTTACAAAACCCTCTATTGTTGATCTACAAATCAAAAAGTATGGTATGATGAATAACAATAGGTTTTTGAGTTTATTGTTGTTGAGTTTTTTAATAATTCAAGTCTGGTAGAACATGCTTTGGTGTGTAACAAATTGATTCATATTTTGACGTGTAATATTAGTAGGGAGAAGGAAGTTTTGGCGTGTAATATCTGATGCTAAAGTTTTTACCTTGGCATGTAACATCTGGTGCTGAAACATTAGTCTTGATGTGTAACATCTGGTGCTTTGACCTTGGTGTGTTGAAGCTTAAATATAATGTGCAATAATTTTTTTTTTAACATGACATATAATAATTTTTTTTAACATAGCGTGTAACTTGATTTCTATTTTTGTATTTCACTAAGACATAAATTATTGAAGTTAAACAGTTTAAACATGGTGTGTAATAACTTTGTTTTTCAATGTAACAATTTTTTTTTACAGCATGACATGTAATTTGATATCTATCTTTGTATTTCATTAAGATATAAACTCTTAAAATTAAACACTTTAAACATGACTGTGTAACAACAATTTTTTGAATATGACGTGTGACAATATTTTTTTCTAAGTTTTTTGATTGGTCCCTCCGTCGGAGCTTTTGCAACAAGTGCATAACACCAGTACATCCTTAAGCTTGGAATTATCAAGACTTTGAGAATTCTTTGCAGCAACCCCACTAAGTAAAAAAAAAAAAGAAAACAAAATACTCATCGAAAACCAAAATAACTTTGTCTCCACTTCTCTTTTTTTTTTTTATTTGTTCGTTTGTGTATATGAGAAGATGATTATGATGAAGGCCCTTCTTTCCTTTTTTCATTTTTTTTATACTTCAAATATTTTGCTGTTATCTTTTGCATTTCTGTATCATTATTCTAGAGTAGTAGTGATGTTAATTTTTTCTTTTTGAAAAAAACAACGTTCCTTTCGCACTTGAATATAAGGAGTTTTCATTAAAGATAATTTTATTCAAAATTTTTTTCTTTTGACTAAAAAGAGTTAGAATTAAAAAGATGGTTATTTTTTAAAACACCCTATCTTTGAAGATTAAAAAAAACCATCCCATTATATATATGTGTTTATCATCCATATAATTACTTTCATCATAATGTGCCGTGTGTGTGTTGAAACTTGCTTAACGGAGTATTCCAAATTACATTATGCAAAAAACACAATTTACAGTTCTAAACTTGTCACAGGAATTAAAGGACATTTATTTTATAATTACAATGTTATTGGAGCATAGTTTATGAACTTGTTTCACAACTTCTAGACTGTAATGAGCACTGTCAAACTTCAGGTTGGTGCTTGTCTTCTTCGGATGCAAACCTTGTGACTCCGCATAAGAGCACAGGGAATGCAGGCATTCGTCTAGAAAGAAAGCCTCTGTGATGGTAGGCTCAAATGCATGACTTGAATTTATTAGATTAACAGGCCAGCAATTGTCATGTTGCTGTATCTGAGTGAGTGGGTATGCTACGCGATCATCGAGTGAGGGTGTTATGTTGCTATTACATTGGAAATGTTGTGAAATGTACGTGATCTTTTGTTGTTAAAGTAATGCTTGACGGGGCATACTTCCATTGCTCCATGAGTTATACTTTTCGTTCGGCCCCCGCCTCAAAATCTGTTTTCCGAAAAGGCCCTCAAACCTCCCAGAAGCCGAAACGGATAAAATCAAAGAGCTCCAAGCATCAGTCCTCGACTCCAATAATTGCACCACCAGTGCCAGAGGAGAAGAGATGCAAGAATCACCCCTCGACTCTAATAATTGCACCACCAATACCGGAGAAGAAAACCCCCAAGAACCACCCAAGGTTTACTCCGATAATTGCATCACCAGTGACGTGACCAGTAACATCACTGCTGGCGCCTCCTGCGGCGGCACTGGTTATATTTGTACTACTTCTAATCCCATGAAATGCCCCTCGACAGAGCTCCTCAACGAGGCAAAAACCAAGAAAGCCATCTTGCTCCCTAACAATCCTAACTCGGGCTTCTCCAAGATTCATCTCCCTCCACCGCTAACTACTTCTTGCATTTGTAATCACTTCAACCCTCCACAAACCCCCATGCAGTCACCGCCTGGGAATGCCAACATAGTGGCAGAGCCAGTGCAGAGGACTTCCGACTCCTATCCTTCGCCAGGCAGGACAGAGAAAAGTTTTAATGATACGGTTCGCATTTTTTTCTTTAGGTTTATTGCTTTTTGAAGGTCGTGGTTAGTTTAGACAAAGGTTCTTTGGTTTAAAGTTAAATCTTTTTACTGTGGTTTCAATTTTCTTGGATTCTTTACTTCTGAGATTGATTTGATTATGGTGATGGGACTTATGGCAGATTGTGAGGGTATCGCGTCGCACCAAAGGGGCGAACCCATCTAATGATGCAAAACGTGAAATTAATGTAGTATGCAATCAAACTGTTTGATTTTGTCTGAAAACTATACCTCTTTATCTGTTTGATTTCTAAGAAGAGGTCAAAAGGGAAATATCTTGTTTTGTTGTAGCATGACGATGTGTCAGTGGCAAAAGACATGAATTTGAGGGAAACGAAGTTGTAATCGAAATCAAGTGTTTGTGCGAGAAAGACTACGGAATTCTTTACTCAAAAGGAGGAGGCTCATATAGCCTCAAATGTTGAGTTTCATCATTTTTAGCCCAACATTTTTACATGAGATTGTGTCAGATCCGTTTTAGGCTTTTGATCTTTACTTTGTTCATCATTTAGATGATGATACCTTCATCATCGGTCCCAAGTTTACGCCAATTGTCCTCTAGAACTAATCCCTTATTAGGCCAAAATGTGATGCTGTGGTGTGCTTTAAGGAATAAAATGAATAAACCTTTTTGTGTAATACTTCTTGTGTTTTCCTAGCTCCAGTTTATTCTTTATAATAATTCCTTGAAATTTTTCTTCGTTTCTATGTAGGATTTCAGGTTTGTATAGCTCAAGATTACAAATTCTTTTAGAATAAGGAATAGGGGTATTACGAAAAAAAACAGTTGAGTACTTGTTTAACAAATAATAGGTCATTGTATCTGAACATTTAATTTATTAATTGATGTATGATTTTTTGTATAAAAAGCAAGTTCGAATTCTTTCTTCTAATTATAAAAAAAAAATATCACTGCACGTTAAAGAAAGAAAAAAAAAATTAGATTTTAAATCTCCATTATATTAAAAAATAAAAACAAAAACTGAATTTATCCAAATTAACCAAATTCGATGATTCAACTTGCCGTGGAAGGAAAACTTCAGCTTGGGTGGAGAGAATATAATTTTGCCCACTGTATATTTATAGTATCTTTAGCATTGAATCACTCGTGCTTGCGAGTATTTGTAGCGTGGTCACCTGCGTTATAGGCAAATATCTATTTTTATTATATATTTTTAAATAATAAATTTGTATATATTGTTACTAATATTTAAAATATATAAAATCTAGAATAAAAATAATTGAAATTTTATATTTTTTAATTTATAATTAATATGATATTATTAACATTGAAAATTTTGTCAATTATAGTACCTCAATATCACAATAACACTCTTATGTCTCAAAAAGTGATGATTTATTATTCACTATTTATATTAAAAGTGAACCTTTTTTTTTTTTTGTAATAATAACAATAACTAAAAGATCCAATTTGGCATAAAAAATCCATGAAACAGTTTCAATCCTCCACAGTCCTCTTTGAAACTATTTTTAAGGACTCCCAATTTTTATGTATCTTAGGTGTTGAAACTTATATTTGGAAAGAGCTCTAGACATAATATAAACAATCCGAGAATTTCAACTGCAATGTATCACATGTGCGCTAAGGCAAGAAGCCTTGTTACCTTTGAATATTTTCGAGCTTTGTTTCAGGGTAATTAGACACACTTAATTGGGTGAAAAAAAATTCTTAATAAAAAAAAAAAAACAGTATAAGAAATTTTGATGTGCATTTTCTCAAATCTCCGTTTTGATGATTTTTCCTTTTCTTTCTTTGGATTTTGTTTTCTTTTTCTCATAACTTTAACTCTTTTATGTAAAAGAATTTTGATTTGAAAAAAAAAAAGCAATACAAAGAAATTTATAATATTTCTTAGTCACTTCCATCAAATTTGATATATACATCATTAAATAAAAAATTTACATTTAATTCATTCTTTTTAATGAATTTTTTTTTCAAATTGTTGGAGAAATAAAGGTGTGATGAGAATAGATTTTACAACAAATCAAAACTCCTTTTTAAGATTGTTTTATCAATATTTTTGAAAGAGAGATGGGCATATATTTTGGAAAAAATAATATAAGGGGCATTTGTACTTTAAAATATTTATGTAGTATTGAATTCTAGTTTTTTTAACTGTTGACTAACATTTTTAACGATAAAAAAGTCAAAAGTATTATTTTAAAATAAAAGAGATAGTTTTGAAATTTACTTTAAATTTGAGGATATAATTATTGTATAATTTATAACTAGGAATTCAAGTTGTTTCTAATTTTCCATTTTTTGAAGGAATAAAAGTGTGCGGCAGAAGTTGACATTGATGTGTGTCCCAAAAAAGAAAAAGATATCTTCTCCTTAATATTTAGGATCTCCCCTTTAATGAATTTGATATTTGGACTTTCTTCTCATTAATATTTAGGGTCACCCCTTAAATGAATTTAAGTTAGGATTAAAAAAAGAAAAAGAAAAGACTATGGCCTATTATTACTTGCTAATAATTCGCATTTAAGAGATTTAGAGCCATTTTTGCAGCATAAACCTTTAAACCACTGATTGAGGAAATGCTGTGATTTTGGTGGAGTTGACCGGTTCCACACATTGCAAGAAACTCTTGTCCTGTTGTCCTCTTTTCTCATGTATTCTTTCTCTTTCCAAAGATGTAAACATACAGAGACCTTTCCATACATGGCTCCTTCAAATTCTTCATATAAATTCTGTCATATGTTACTTTCATCTTTATCCAAAAAAACCCAAAACCAAAAAGGCCACCATTAACCATAGTCACAGTCATGTCACATCAAGTCCGAGGAGCAGGCTTCATTCTGATTTTCATCCTGGTGATATCCATGGCTGAACCAGGATTATGTTTCTACTGGAATTGGAAATTCCATGTTCACTTGCTGAACCGGTTGAGCAGCAATGCTCACCCGCTAATGGTTCATGTCAGGTCGGGAGACAATGACCTCGGGGAGCATGCTGTTTGGAGAAACGGTGATTTTCAGTTCCACTTCAAGCTCAACTTCTGGGAAACCACTCTTTTCTATTGTGACTTCACGTATGGTAACAAACACAAGAGGTTGATGTATTTGTAGATGGTGATTATAAATCTGAAAGCTGTGTATGCAATAAGCCCCACAAAACTGTTTATTGGAGAGTAGCTGTGATGATCAACAGTATGTGAAGATGCATGACTGGTATAACGGGTAAATGATGACCGTCATGCACCATGCAAACAATGTTTAGCCTTTTATATTTGGCCATGCAAAGTCTAACATATTTATACAAGTTCTCCTTTGGAATGACTGTCTTTCGGCTATCAATTGGGCTCATATTGGTACAGTTTACTTCAAACCATGGGGATTGAGCTCTTGATTTCCAGCAAAATTAAAGCAATTTGTTAGACAAGGAATTCCATTTTGCTTCTTAATTAGTTCCATTATTTACAAGCTATAATTAAGTAAAATCTTGTGTTTTCCATGACACCAAAAATTTCAAAGAACAATGCTCAAATGTCTAAAATTTGCAATCAGAAAAATCTATATATATATATATATATATATATATATAATATGGAAAGTTTAAGCAAAGAAAAATTTTACATTGTTGGTGTATACATGTTAGGCTAATTAATGCTCTTTGTGTTTTTCTAGGTATTATGCCATTAGAATTTGATTTCATGCTACGCTATTGTTTATAGTTTTATACAATTAATTTCATATAATATAGGGAAATGTTAACGGTGCCTACATATAATTTACCATGAAATCAAATCCATGTAAGTTTATTGTTATAGCTTTTTTATAATTTGCTAGTTACGATTAGTATATGTAATGTCAAAATAGACTAATTAAAAACCAAGAGTTTATATTTTGATATATCATCAGTGTATAGAATATCAATATTTAAAAAAAAAAAACCGTAAAATATCATACCTGCAAAACTATAAGGAAATTGTTTCTGGAAAGACAATGAGGATGGGATTTAATTTAGCAACAATAATCGAAATCGAGAGGAGAGGTTTAGCTGGTAATTTATGTATATCAACGATTAATAAAATTATGTTATAGCCATGATCTTCAAATTTCATTTCATTTGTTTTTTTAAAGTTTATATTTGATGTTCTATTGGTGTATAAATATTATATATTATCAATGAATCAAATATTATGAGTTTATTGATAAAATTAAAAGTTATAGACCTTAAAAGTAAGTACTCATAATTTTAAAAAATTTAATTTATAAAAGATTTTTAAATTTTTATCATTACACTTTTGAGGACGATGGCTATAACAATTTTATTAATCATATATATATAAATCATAACCAGCTAAACCTTTCCTGCCAATTTTGATCATTGTCGCTAAAATAAATGGCATCCCCATTGGCTTTCCAGAAACAATTTCCTGTAGCTTTGCAGGTATGATCTTCTACGCTTCTCTCGAAAACACTGATATGAATTATTCAACAACTTTTGAGCCCCATTTTAAAGCTGCAAATGAAATGAGTTTTGGTTACAAAGCTATTGATGAACTTAAACTTAAATTCCTGGTCCTTCCACAGGGTGTGCGTGTTCTCCAAGATCATCACTGGTGGAAATGGCAACCAATGATCGAAGGCTGAGCATTATTTGCAAAGCCATTCACCATGTGAACTTTGAGCCTGAAACGAAACAGTGGTTTCTCTTCTGCTTTAAGAGCTAATGACGTTTGAAGAATGCAAAATGCAATGAAAAATGATGCAATGGAAGAGTTAATTTGATGATGTCTTTTCCATGACTTAATTTGCTGGTTAAGATGGGAAAACATGTGATATAATAAGAATGGGCAACAACAAAAACATCTAAAGTTATTAAAATCAATTTCCATACTGACTATAACATAGTTTTTATTAGTGGTTTAGATCCTCTAAACATTGAGATTATTCTCTGTATTGATAAACATCACTACCAGTCAAACCTTTTCACCCAGTTTTGATCATTGTTGCTAAAATAAATCCCATCTTCTTCTGCTTTCCAGAAGCAATTCCCTGTAGCTCTGCATGAGCTAGTTTCAGCATCGTTCTTGAAAACACTGATATTATCCAATGACTTGGAGCCCCAGTTAAAGTCGCAAACAAAATGAGTTGTCTTGACAAAGTGTACAATGAATTTAAATCGAAATTCTTGGTCCTTCCAAAGAGTATGCTCTCCAAGATCGTCGTCCCGTGAGTGGCAATGAATGATCAATGGCTTAGCATTGTCTGCAAAGCCATTTAGTATGTGAACCTTGTACCTTAAACGAACCATGAGTTTATCTACTTCTGCAGCAGAAGCCGGTAGTGTTTGGAAACTGCAGCAGGCAAGAAAAAGCATGCAAAGGAGAGGAGCTAGAGCACTGTAAGACATGATTTGATTTGCTTTGCTTGCAAAATTATGTCAATTTGTTAATGGGAATTTTTAACTGTTTTTTGTGTGTTTTTTTTAAGCTGAAGATGAGAGGATTTATACGATTGAACAAGAACAACTTGAGAACTCAGAAAGAGGAAAAAAGTTTGTGTATGTTAAGCCAGAGTAATACCTAGTTGGCAAAGGGCTGTATTTGCTCTTTGTTTATGGATGGTTGACTAGGATTTTTTTTAATGTAGACTTCCTGTTTTGGTGAAATATTAATGAGTAAACTATCAGTTACAGGAGATATGATCCTATTTTCTTATGATAAATTTTAATGTATGTTTAATTAAGTGAAGGCTTGGCATGCTTTTTTTAAGAAGAATAAGAATGCAATTACTTTTTTGAATAGAGCCATATGTCTTCCAGTTTCACATTTATCGGGTGGTGAGTTTTGGCCATTGTCCATAATTAATAATTATTATCATTATTTTTTGTGAGATGGAATTTTGGTTTTTATTTGATTAGTAGTTAGCCATTTATGTTGAGAATGGAAGGTATAATTATCTATCCTATGGGCCTTGGTATCAATTCAGAACAGCAGAAAACACACTCTTTGTTCAATACTTTAGCTTAATTACACATGGATGTTTCCATTAAGAAATGAAAATTTGAAGGAGTATGGGAAATATGAAATTACATTTAGGTTTGCATGACGAATTATCAAATTTCTGTTCCTAATGGGGAGAGAATAAAGATGAGAATTACTGGAAAAACTGCATATATTGTAGTCAATATGTACATGAGAATCAGCGTAGAAAACACAAGTATAGACTATAACAACCCTAATGATGTTACTAATTCTATGTCTAGCATACGTATAAACAAAAAAGCAAATACCATAAGCAGCAACCATAACTAAGTATCATACATACTGCTACATACAGCACCTTTACAAGCAAAAAAGAAGATAGATCCAGTTCACCCTAAATCACCTACCAAATGTTTGAGGAGAGATATTTACACAAGGTGAAAGTAAAGGCCCTGTCCCACCTTTCTTGTCAGCATCCGGAACACTGGTGTAGCAGTAGAGGCAATTAGACATTTCCCAGCTCCAGTCCTGATTTCTAGAAACAAACATTCGGGGCCATCTGTTTATCCTAACATAATGCACCCTGATCTTTCCTTCACCAACAACACTAGTTACTACAGAATAACAGCATTCATGTCCACCCCAGACCTTGTCACCAGGATCTGCAGTTTGACTCCCATCTGGGTGGAAGTAGCGGCGCATGAGAGGACCGGTGCCCTTCCAATAGGGATCAAGATTTCGCCAATACTCTGGAGCAGCCTGAGAGCAAAATGATATTGGTCATATTTTAATCAATTTGGGTCATGGAAAAAGGACTGTATTTGGGGCTCATGCAGACTACAATATGAAAACATATGTTAATATGAGGTTCAAAAATTAGTCAGGAATTCAGTCAACTGAGGGACAGTTGTTGGGGGGATGGCATGAAATCAGTAAAGGTCTTCCAATTAGCACTTGCAACAAAATATGATGATAATTGAAGGAAGCATTAAGGAATCATATTACATTCAGCAACAACATCTTATGAAAGCAGCAGCAAGAAACAAAGGGAAGGGAAATTCTTGTGACAACTTCAACTATTCAAACCTTCTACCAGTAATGCATTTCTGGAGTGTGAAGATCAAACAGTTCTGACTCTTGCTGACATACAATAATGTAGCACATACCTTGTTAAAATGAAACTCCCATACATGATCACACAGATCATCCTTCATGATACGAGTCTGATCAAAGAATAACAAGATACAATCAGTGTCAATAATGCCCCAAAGCACAACATTTAAATAGGTGTAAGTCAATGTCCAAGCATGCATATTTTTATGTGTGAAAGCATCCATGGTATTCTTTGTACTACTTGAGAGAATAGAATTTATTAACTCACGCGTTTGCCGTCCATGACAGATATTGAATAAGCAGCAAGCTTGGATAGTCCCCGGGCTTGGGATGCACGAGGTATGTGTGCCTTCCCATGCCACAATTCCTCACACTAAGAAGGCAAATAAAGTTCTAGTAAATCTTTTTTGCAACATCTCCTTCAAATTGAAACTGCCACATTACATAATAGTTAAAAGTAGAAACAAATATAATGTTGCTTCACCACCGCAACACGCATGCCTCACCAGTGAAATTTGAATTTCAATAATTGAAGAAGGATTCAGATCATACTTAAAGTCGATGAGAAATTGTGCAGTCAAAACATGAATTACAAAATCCAGTAAAATCCTGGTACAGGCTTCCTCACAAAGCAATGCTATGCAAAACTTATCAAATGATAAATAAAAAACCACTATGGTAATACCCAGATGCTGAAAGGCATTAGGCAAGTAAGCTTCATTTTAATATAAAAATAAAATTAGCTATGGCAGACATTCATGTGATACACTGGTTTAGATAAATTGCAAGACAAAAAGGTGAATTGATGCAAAGGATGACATCTAAAGTCAGTGCAATCTCTTAGGGTATCAAAAGCTATCAACTAAC
This sequence comes from Theobroma cacao, assembly GCF_053813885.1. Taxonomy (NCBI): domain Eukaryota; kingdom Viridiplantae; phylum Streptophyta; class Magnoliopsida; order Malvales; family Malvaceae; genus Theobroma; species Theobroma cacao. The sequence continues at coordinate 36,145,508 of NC_142642.1, forward strand.
GACAAAAATAATATAATAAAACACCAACTAGCATGCTGTTAAAACTTTCAAGGATTAATCCAAAGACATGAGGCCATTAAAATCTCAACCTTCCCATCCTCAAGACATCATAATCCATCTAGGCTAGCTACTTACCTTTTTCTTGAGCTATGCAATGCAGGTACCTCCTACTCTAGGCCCTGTTAAGTGTTAGTCAATAATAATCTCATTTTATACAGAAAAAACTGAAAGGTTAATTTGTGAATAAGGAGAAAAAAGAAACATACACAAGACAAAAGTCTTCATTGAGAATAACCTTCATTCCTTGTTTGCTGGCTGGACACAGTAATTCACTACCCTTGTCTTTCTATTTTCATAGATGTGTTCTACTTTGATATTGGGTGAGAACAACCTTAATTCAATTGTTAAAAGAGTAGACAACATTCATACAAAGAGAATTTTCTAGCATTCATTTTTGGCTTGTTTAGGTTAAGCTTCTCACACACAGATGATTAAGAATACTCAATGGTCCTAAATGACCTATTAGCATGCTTAATTTGATTCTATTTCACCACATCCTCAATGACAATGTCCACCAGTCTCCACATACTCCATAGCTATCTAACTACATGTGAACAACAGTCATAATTTGGCCATCCACATGTTATGGCTTAGTAAAAGTAACAAGTCACTACTCCCTGGCACCATGCAGCGGAATGTCAAACAGATTCAAGAAATTCAATCTGTCACACCCCATTGTATGCAGCTAGACATCAGTTGTTATGATCCATATCAACTCCTTCATTCCTCTAACACAAGCACTTCAGCTGCTTTTTCCTTGGAAAATGCTAGTAAACCATGTTGATTAGCTGCCACAAGAGTGGCAAGATATAAGGTAACTTCCAAATTTTAGGCATTGATCCCTTTTTCACGCATTTTATGACCAACCTAAAGTTGTAAATTATTTCACATGATGTCATTTGTTGTGCATTATGGAAAATCACATTGCAAATTTCCTCCACAGCTCCATCCAATCATGTTCAACAAACTATGATGCTGTTCTCGCACATTTTGTATAACTTGCACAAAATTTTGTCTTTCATTTTCTTCATGACACTAATAAACATTACAATATGAGGTGTCTCAAACTGATAAGTGCTTCCTTATCTGCTGTAAGTAGTTAGGTAAATTACCTTTGAATATCTTATTTCCTGTAATTGCATTGCATGATCCAGATAAAAAATGCTGAATATCTCAACTTGAACCAAAAGTCGCTGACTTCTACAAATTTGATCTAAATAGCTTTCTATTCTTATCCCCACTTTCCCCCTTTAAACTAAAATTCAAAAGAGGAAATTAACTAATAAAATGATAACTAAGAATGTACACAAAACTGTGAATGATAGTACCTTTCAAATACATATAGTAACCATGAAGAACAATTGCCTCCAGATATGGAATAACCAAATAGGCATGAAGGAAAAACGTGATCATAAACAAGATTATACGAGTCTTAAAGCTAAATTATCAACCAGTAGCTAAGCATAAGAATAATTACAAAACAGAGCAACAGAACCAACATTACAAAGAGAACCCAACATAGAAGCGAGTAAAAATAAAAATAGAAAACAAGAAAATGTATTTCAATTCAAACATATCATTGAAAAACAACATCCAAAACTCTACTTAACGGATGCACAACTAAACCCCAGCTACAAAAGCTAAAACCCAATTCCTAAAATTCAACAAAAATGAATAAATTTTACAACCTAATCCACATGCAATCAATTAACTAAATTCCCAAAACACCAAACCAGAAACTGAATTCAGAAACACCAAACCTTGGAGCTCCAGAGCCTATCACTGGAAGCAACACCGTGCCAAGCACGTGAAACTAGGAGAGATAGTGCCACGCTGCGTGCGTCAAGGTTGCTTAGTATCATCACCATTATGTCCCTTCCAAAAACCTCCAGTGGGTCCCTTGCGACAACCTCTTCTTCTTCATTTCCTTGTTCTTGTTTCTGATCTTCTGGGTCATTTTCTTCATTCCTTTTCCTCTTCTTCAACCTCCTTTCTCCTCCCTCTTCGCCCATAACACTCCAGGGCTTTTCTTCAGTCTCCATACAAAAGATTGAGAGCTTCGTGGGATGGAGTTAAAGAGAAATGGGTGTTTTGTTTTCTTGTGAGAGATTCGAAGAAGGGTGAAAGGTAAAGGAAGAAGCATATGAATCATGCAACGTACATGCAATCGTGGGTGATGATATCACTTAAAACTTGGATTCTGTTGTTGACACGTGGACGGTAGATTGTAGGCATTTAGGGACTGTTAGGTGGGACCCAGTGTTTAGGTGGCAAACATCCGAAGCTTAGCGCACGATGAATTAATAACTTTGGGTCTTCCACTTTTGTCCTTTTTTTCTTCTTTTCTATTTTAATTTTAATATAATTTATATGTAAATATAACATTTATGATTATTTTCTAAATTTTGCAAATTTATTGATAAATTTGAAATATTTATATGAATTTGTGAATTATAAATTCATTTTCTTGTGATTCTTTCCTATAATTTCACATAAATAGATATATTGAATCTTCAATAATTTTTACATAATAAATGTATTTTATACTCACAATTCAGATAAAAACTAAATAAAAAATTATTGTATGAGTTTATTTTTGAGGTGATATTGAATATCTTGTTCGGTAAATGTTTAAATAAAATTAAAAATAAAATTAATATAATTAATAAATATATAAATTGATAATAGGTGAAAATTAATTAAAAATTTTTACCAACAAAATTAACTGAAATGAAAACAATAATACTGTAGAATATACTAAAGATCCCAGTATTTTTTTAATTTTTTTGTCAATTTTTTATATTTGTGTCAAATTAATTAAACATAAAAGGGAAATAGAGAGAATGTAATATATATATATATATTATTTTTTTCACATAAACTTTTTTCTTTTTTACTATTAATTTTTTTATTAAAATGTTGAAATGTTAAAAGAATTACGAACCCAATTCCGTATAAAGAGCTAGGGTTTCAAAGCTGGGAGAAGAAAATAAAATTAGTGAAAATGAATGAAATTGGACGGAGTTAAATGTTTAAAGTCGTTATAAAAATTCTTGAAGGGTTTAACGTCAAGCAAAGCGAAGCAACTTTGAGGAAGATTTCAAGTGAAGTTAATGAAGAGGTAGAAACAGAAGGAAAATGAGAAGGAAGTGTAGGATTTGGTGGCCGAAGCAGCTCTCGTCAACCCAACAACTTTCTTACAATCTTCTTTTTGGCTGGTTTGTATCTTGCTCTTCGGATTCTCTTGACATTGTCGTCGCTTTCGCTTCGAATCACGAGTCATCTTCGAATCGACAATCTCCTCTCCAGGTAAAGCAGTAATCTTGATCTCATTTTCGTTTAAAAGATTTGTATGTATGAATTATAATTGTTTAGGGAAAAGGGTACTTAGAAATTAATGAAAGAAACTTAATTCTTGTGTTCATCATTCTTGCTGAGCTTGTAATATTCCATGTAAAGCACTCATTTTTCCATTCACTTGTTTGTGTATGAATTATAATTGCTTTGGAAATAAGTTACTTGAAATTCAAAGAAAAAAAATTGCTTCTTGTGTTTTTGAACTGTTATCTGCTGAGCTTGTTATAATGCTGTAGCTGGATTTGGTAAGTGGAAAGTGTTTTAATTTGGGACTTTCTTTCACAATGTTGGATATTTCTTGTAAACAGGAGATCCTCCATTCTATTAATGGCAATATGCATGAATCTCTTCAAGATAAATCGAAGTTTTCTTTGTTGGGTCATCATAGAGCTTGTCTCAGCAGTGGCCATGTGTTTTGCAATGGAGTGGAAGAGGATGATCTGAGAAAGTCCTCTGCTTACTGTGCAGATGGAACCAGCAGATGTTGTGGACAATGGAGCTGTGGATGCATAAAACTAGATAGCTTATTGGACGAGTGTAAACAGATGTCTATGGAAAGCAATTACTGGATTGAGCTGGCATATGATTCTCTTCATGTTCATGCCAGGGATATTCGTTGGATTCCTAAATTGCATCGTATTCATTGGAATGGGGAAACAGTGGCTCGATGTGATGTCCACGTATGTAAGTCAGATTGCTTCTGCTGTTTGGTTTGTCTTTAAGTTGTATTTCTTCATGGCAATTAATCTTTGGCTTTCTGTCTGCACAAATTCAGGTTATAGTCTATGAAACTCCAACATATGGTGCACACCATTTTTCATTGAGATTCTGGAATTCTTCTGACCATGGGAAAACTTCTCTTAAGAAGCCTCAGTGGGTTGATGAACTTCACCAAAAGCAGCCTTTAAATGACTTGGTAATATAGTTCACAACCACCTTTTGATGGAATTAGGCCATTTTTTTTTTCTTTCTTCTTCTTTTTTTTTTAATATATATATTTTAAAGCAGGATACTGTCATTTTGGCAATCAACAGTGCCGCTGCAGCTAAGAAATTTTTTGAGAAACATGATGGCGAGAGATCCAGTGCTAATATTCCTATTATTTGGATGTAATCTATCCTAACTATGCTTTGTCGTTTGCTTTTGCCATGCCTCTATCAGCATTTTCTGATGCATCATTATGTGACTTTGCAGGTTTTGTGCCTTAATGTGGCATTTATTGGCCATGTCAGTGGCATCATTGTCTACTTTTTTCTATATTTTTCTTCAGTTTTCTCATAGTTTTTTGAATTTTGGACCACAATCATGGGTATGTGCTGCATCAGCAAAGGCATTTAGCAATACCTGGATAAATATTCGAATTCGTTGTTGCCAGATCTTATATTGGCCTATCTTTCTTCAGGACAATGATCTCAGGTGGCAAGTCTTTCGAATATATATGAATTCATTTATTGATATATCAAGTTCTCAGTCCGTATTGAACTGAGGAAGTTTTCCGAATAGTGCCCCATTATGCCTCCCCTCATCATCCTGATTTATATTGATGTTTTCTTTTAGGTCTCAATCAAGCGTGGAATGTGCAGAAAAAGTTGCATTACATAAGCATTCCATGTGGTCTAGTTTGGTTGTTGATATCCTTTTGGGAAACTTGATTGGTTTGGCACTCTTATTTCACGCAGAATCTGTCTGTTTGTGGGTTTCAAAGTTTGCCAGTGACTTTACAAATGAGTTGCTGCGGTCGGGTTGTGTGTGGTTGATGGGTGTCCCTGCCGGCTTCAAGTTGAACATAGAATTGGCTGGAGTTCTCGGCATGATTTCTCTTAATACGATTCAAATTTGGTCTACCCTTTGGATGTTTGTGGGTTCCCTCTTCATTTATTTCATCAAAGGACTTGCTATATCGGCAATTATTTTTGGGATGACAATACCAGCTGCTTTGGTCATAGACATGATTACGATAGCAACATTGCATGTGTCAACCCTTCATTGGTTAATCTCAATTCTCTATTCACAGCAGTTACATGCACTAGCAGCTTTGTGGCGTCTTTTCAGGTACCGCTTCAGCATTTCTCATTTAGGATTTGATTGGCTCCTGCAATCCAGTCGTTATTGTAAACTAAAATCATATTTACAGTGTTGTGTATAGTGCAAGTATAGTAGTCCCATGAGTGTCATAATGGATCATTGCTACCATGTAGTAGAACCAGTTAAGAGGCTGATTTGAGCCTTTTTCTTTGAAGTTGTATTAATCTGACCTTGAATGACTTTGGCACCTGCTGAAGGCAGTGTTTTTGTACATAGTGGTGCAGCAAAAACTGAAAAATTAAATAGAAAAGCTTAAGCATATTAATAGATCATTGCAGGTCCTAATAAACATTGATCTCTACATCTGATAATGCTGAAATATGGCTGTCATAAGATGTCATGGATTGTATTAGAGAGAGTGGGGAAAAATGATCTTGTGAGGATTTTCTTTTCATGTTTTGAAGAACATAATTTGGCCTGCTATATTCTATCTCAATCAAAGTGTTTTATAAGGTCAATTTGTCTAGAATCCTATTTCAGTTTAAAATACTGGTTGCTTGGAAGAAGGGATCCCATGCTTTTGAAAGGCTAGCATTTTTCTTCTTTACATCCCTCATTAATATCATTATTTTGTTTTGCGTCTGTTATAGCCCTACAGCTTTTAGCTGATAGAATTTAAAAGGCATACAATTTTTTTTTATTAGAAGTAAACTATGCCATGCCATATATCAGATATCAATGAATTAATTTCTTTGTTGAAAGCTGTTCTAAGAGCTGCTGTACTGTTGGCAGGGGACGAAAGTGGAATCCTCTTCGTCAAAGATTAGATAGCTTTGACTACACTGTGAAACAACATGTTGTTGGATCTCTTTTATTTACACCACTTTTGCTTCTTTTGCCAACAACCTCTGTTTTCTATATTTTCTTCACTATTATGAACACAGCCATCAGCCTTAGCTGTATGTGCATTGAAGTCATCATATCTGTTATCCATGCTACTCCTTATATTAAAATTGTTCTTCGGTTGATAAAACCAAGAAGATGTCCATCAGGGATATGGTTTGAAGTCATAGCCTGTCAAAGTAATAGCAGTGATTCTCCATGGAGTACTTCTATTGATAAAACCAATTTGCCATTTGAAGAGGTGCCACAAAAAGAGGATATAAATAGTATAATATCCAGTGTTTTGATTTCAATTCTCCACAGCAATTATTTGAGCATCGGTGAGGCCTCTTATTCTCAGAAAGTCATTGATATTCATTGGAGGAAAAATTCTTGAGTATAAGCCATTTGTGTAAAAACTAGGAAGGACCTAATGCTTGAGAAGGGCTTATTTCTCCATTCAGGATTCTTTTGGCTTTTCCCTCCAAAACTTGGAGGGAGAAAGGAACAAAAAACTAGTTAGTGAAATTTAAAGTAATGATAAGTTCTCCCATGATGCAATTTGACAAATCTTAAAGATCTCCTTTAACTTTTCATCTGCCAACTGAATATGAGAGTCTTTTAGGTCCTTGTTTGCTTGGGTTCTGATTGGAATGTTTAGTGCTAATCATAATGGAAAAAATCTTACAGGACACATGGTCTTACCTCACTATAGAAAAGCTTATTCCGAAGTTTCTGGATCATATTTTGCCACATCAGTTCTTGGTCTTCTTAGTGGTAACAAGTAAGTTGATTTACTATATTTAGGCATTCTGATTGTTCTGGGCTTTCGCATTATATTCTAAACTTGACTTCTCTACCTTCTATCCCCTCTTCTTTCCAGAATTGCATCTACTTTGGGAGCCACACTGCCCTCAACAATGCCATGGTTGTTTATCCCACACAAAGAATATTGGTGCCTCTGTCGTAATGTGATTCTTGCGTGCAATGTAGATTGCAACAATCATTGATGTCATGATTTAATAACCCCTTCATTGTACCTAACTGGAGTATTTGAATTTTGTTGCAGTCTTTAAGCTGTTTTTGATTATATAGAGAATTTTGGTGGGACATAAGCTTCATCTTCTTTTTGTTTTGGTTCAAACTTGGGCGTTAGAATTAACTATAACAGATTTAGGACATGAGGGGTAGTGTCCAAGGAGATCAGTTAAAACAAAAAAAAATGAAAAACGGGAAATTTATGTTGGTCAGCCATTTATTAGGAATCATTTGTTTGTTGCTACAGATTGTGCATATTAATTAATTATATTTCCAGTTCGGTTTTGGCATAAATTTGTTTACCAAGCTTTTAACTGTACTATGATCGCTTCTCCATTTCTTGATTGAAAATAGTGTGACATTAACACTGTTGGATAGGATGGGATATAGAGAGAAGAGACAAAGGTAAGAAAAGTAAAGAAATTAGTGAGTTGTTTCCTCCCACTCTCTTCATTTTATTTCTCTCTTCCTCCTACCAAACCTAGTGTTAATGTGTACAATGCTAGTTTGTCATCAGTGTTAGCTATTTTTGTTCGCTCTGGATTGCCAATAATTGGTTATGGTATGCTCGCAGGATGATGGCTTCATATTTTCATTTGATGACAGATTGATTTTATTCAGAAGAATCTCCCATATTATGATTTGTAAACCACTGGTTAGGATTGTTGAAAGATGGATTAGACGGGGGCTTTTCAATTGATCATGGCTAAAGTAAATGATATCAAAATCAAATACCCAATTCGAAGTATATTAAGATGAACGTTACTCTAAAGTGCATAAGCAGCTCAATCACAATTTACATTCATTTCTAGTTAATGAAAATTGAGAAATGAAATCTTATTCTACACAAAAATGTGTAAAAATGGAGACTTGGGAGAAAAGCCTTGAATAGAAAGCTGAGGTTTCGGGGTTGTCCTTCCAACAATTTTATTCGGTATACAAAATTTGAGGCCAATGGAATAATACATCAAGGACCAGGAACAGGAAGAAAGGGAAATGGAGCGATTGAGGCATATGCTACAGGTGGGCGTGCTTGTGGACCACCTGTGAAATGCCTCGTTTTCTTCTTCTGATCATCTTCGCTTACATCTTGCAAGGAAGATGAAAGCTCAATATACCTGTCAGGATTATCTGCAAGGCCTCGCTGTTCATCAGAGAGACGATGAAATAGGAGACCTGACATAAATACAGGAAGATACAAAAGGCTAGCATAGAACATCCTTCTTGCTTTTTGAGTGGTCCGGTCACGGTAAAATGAAAATGCTGCAGCACTTATTGCTAGAGTGATAAGCGATGATTCAACACAAAACCACCCAGAAGCCACACCCCCTGCAGAAAGAATTTCACTTAGCTTATATGAAGACAAAAAAATGAGAATGAAATCTAACGCATATAGTCCACACTCATCTACTGTAGTAATTAAGATAGTTCAAGACAAATTATTTGTTTGACAAACAGAATTCTGATTCAGGTTATAAATTTTTGGTTCATATCACTATAACACTAAATCCAGTAATCGGAAATTTTAATAAATATAAATGAGTGCTAATGGAAAAAAAAACCTAGCAAGATAATTTTCATGTTTGGAATGAGGTAACTCACAGTCATAGGCTATGAACCCCAAAGGGATAAGATATAGGCAGTTCCTGAAAGCCACGGCAGCCGTCCTCTGACCTGAAGCATCTGCAAGGGAGAACATCCTGTACCTGAAAAAAATAAAAAATCTTGGAAACTGAAGTCAAGGGAGAAAGACCACGTGAAACACATTAACTCACCAATTTACATGCAAAAGGGGGTCACGTGCCTCACCCAATATCCATGAAAAAATCATCCTAATGAAATCTTCTGAAATTTAAACTACATACATTTCTTGATTCAGAAAAGGGAAACATTTTCCCTTTCCAGGATATATTATCAACAGCATTGGCCTACAGTGGAGATATTTAAGATAATTTCTCCAAGCCAAAGCTTAGGTTTCAACACAAGATTGTGAAAAAAGTGAAAGGCTGAAACAGAAAAGTTCAACTTTTCCTGCAGAGAGAAGAGAAGTTATTGAGCTAATCACAAACCAGTTCTGAAAATGCTTATTGCAAAAACATGCACATACCCTCCTGCAGCATAATCATCACGGCACAAGTATGCCAGGGCCATAAAATGAGGTATTTGCCAAAAGTAGAGAGCTGCTGGAAGAATTAATCCATTGAGGGAAATCTGACCAGAAGCTGCAACCCACCTATGAATTCAGACCAGAAAATAAGCCTGCACATTAGAAGTGGTTGAATTTAAAGTAAAATTTAAAGCAAAACAACAAAGCCTTGGTTAAAAATCTTCTTTTTATTTTCAAATAAAATAGCTAGATATATTCAAGCAAAAGTATCTACGCTCTTCTATATCCTCTCAACATATACTACCATCAACAATCAGCATATCAAACAAGTCTTCTAATCACAATGATCAAATAACTGCATACAGCTGGAGTTCCATACTGGACATTTTAGTTACAAACCTTTTGTATGTGACATACACGTTTTAACAGGTATGGAAAAAGTTGACACAGTTAAATACTACCCAGCCTATTAATATATAAACAAATAAAAATTTCTTTGAGGCAATCATCAGAAAACTTAGTAGAATTTAGAGACAGAATTACCCTAGAAGAGGAGGAATAGCACCAACAACAGCCCCAACCCATGTATTCACAGGGTGAATCTGCTTCAATGGAGTATACACAAATGCGTAAAGAATAAGATTGGAAGCTGCAAGCCCAGCTGCCAACATACTAGCCTGCAATAACCTTGTGGCAGCAACGACATTAGTCACTCAGCTGACAACATTTTAAGCAATTGCTGAAGATAAAAAGATTCAGAATTTGAAATTAAAGAAACAACGAAAAGAAGTGTGAATTCATCTGGCCACCTTGCACGCCAACATAGCAGTGCCAGCAAATCCAAGTGAAGACGCCCAGGTGACTGCATGTGGTATTGTGATGCGCCCCGAAGGTAGAGGTCTTTGCCTCGTTCTCTTCATTTTGGCATCATTATTTATCTCAAACACCTAAGGACATGAAAACAATAGGTTAACTGAAATCTCGGTCAATCTAGACAATTCATGAAAAGTATCTTAAAATACAACCACCGGGAAAGATCATTTGCTTACAAAATCAACCAACTCAAGGGTGTGCGTGTGTGTGTGTGTACACACACAGGTGCCAAGGGAATTTTTTTGGTAAAGTTACCCTGTCCAAAGGGATGAGAGGTGCCTTTTACTAACATGACCTCTATACCTAGGCATGTGCCTCAACAACAATTAATGTATGAAGACATCAAATTAATATTCATGCCATTCTACCATTCATGACTTCTCAAAAAGCAAGAATCCCGCTCAAGAGTTTGTTTCAATAAGTGTTGTCAGGGTGTGTGCTGAGGTACATTTAGGTGCTAAGGTGAGAAACACATCAATTAAAGTGCCTCTCAACCATTACACAAGGACCTTTGTTGAAGTGCAAGCCTTTGGCACCTAAAAAGTGCCCCTTTTGTAATGCAAGAGTTGCAATAGAGGCACACGTCAAAAACGAGAATTTTTTTTCTTCAACCTTTTTCTTACTTCTCCATGAGCGATACTTTAATTGACAAAGACAGTGATAATATTGTTCATATGTAACTTTTTTCCAAAGATAATGCTATTATCATGCTTGGAAAATATAAAATAGTCACTAGTAGATCTCTATTTCATAACAATACTATTCTATAAAGCGGGCTATGAACTGCTATTTCAATCTGATCAACCAAACCTTAATTCAGGTTTCTCAGTTCCAGAATTGTGCTTAACAAAGTGTTCAAGAGAGCAATCAAAGACTGAAAAGAAAGAGAAAGCCGACCTGATTCAACGAATTCGCAGATGCGGCAACCATCATGGTTCCAGCACAAGTCCAACAAAGCCCCGCCAAATCAACAGCGTTTCCACTCCCTAGCACATATCCAGTCCCGGAAGTCGCTACCACCAGCATACTATAAAAACGAACAAAAAAAGTCAATTTTTTTTTTTTAACAAATCAACATTTCAAAGATCTGCCTAAAAATTTGTATGAGATTTGACCTGAGACGAGCCTTGGAGAGCTCCCAGTAACATCGACCGTAGTGACGAGCGAGCTGGATGGCATCTCTAGCTTTGGAACTCAAAGGTCGAAACCCGAGGGATCTGTCAGCGAGAAACCCTAGCTTTATGACTGAGTCAGATGAAGGAGAAGGCGAAGGCGTCGCCGATGATGAATAGAAGCGTCGATAAGAAGAAGAAAGTACTGGTTCAACGACGCCGTTCGGACTTAAAATGGAAAAAGCGGATGCGTAATGGAAGCAATAATGATTAATGGAAGAGGCAGAGGATAGAAGCTTCGAAGAGAAGCTTAAAGTGGCGGAGTTTCGCCACATGGATGATTTCAAGAAATTTTCTTCAGGGAAATTTTGGCGGAGATTTTGGATCTTTACGAGTTCATCGTTATTATTCTTTAGGTCGACCGTCCAGACAGACGCTGCCGGTCGAAGTCGTGAAGATGATCCAACTCTTTAGAAAATGGAGTTGCCAGTAGCCACAAACCCAAGACCAGGCCCAATAAAGCAACAACATCCAAGAAAAAAAACCCATGAAAACAGATGTAAATCTAATATTTTGTTTTATATGAATTTATTAATCGAAAATATTTTTAGTTGTTTAAATAATTATGTAAAAAAAATTTTCCATGACCACCCATTTTCAACAAAAATTCATCTTCAATAACCTTTTATCATGACATGACATGATAAAAATATCCACACTAGTCAATTATGCACGATATTCAAAATATTTTTTATATTTAATATATTATATATAGGGATAATATTTTATAATTTTTATTTATTTGTTTATTTCTCATTATACCGTTATATTGATTAGTTTGTTAAAGGAATAAATTATAGCTTGGAAATAAAGGAGAGATTTTCATGTATGAAAAATTTATTTTTTATTTTATATAAAATTTTTAATTAAATTTAATTATTTTTTATTATATTAAATATTGTAGTATTTTTGTAAAGATAATTATAGGTGATATGGTTCGTATAGAATGACTGAATAAACATAGTTCATGATACTTTGCTGAAAAAAAATACTAAATAAAGAGATAAAACAAAGAAAAATAGTTGAATAATACTTTGTTGGGAAATAGTTGAATAATAATTGAACTCACAATTAATTGTTTCATCGAATCGTATAATCCCATTTCCCACTATAAATTACAAAATCTCAACTTTGGCTATTGATGTCTCAAACATGGCTGAAGTGCAGCTTGTCGGCTCATGGGCTAGTGTTTATGTCTTTAGAGTTATTTGGGGCCTGAAACTAAAGGGAGTGGCATACGAATACTTTGAAGAAGATCTCTCCAATAAGAGTCCTCTGCTTCTTTAGTCCAACCCAGTTCACAAGAAGATACCTGTTTTCATCCATGGTGGAAAACCCATTTGTGAGTCCATGATTATTCTTGAATATATTGAAGAGGCTTGGCCACATAATCCCTTGCTGCCAACCGATCCCTTTGACAAAGCCACTGCTCGATTTTGGATTAAATTTGCAGAAGACAAGGTATAGTTTAGATTCAGAATCTGCAGTTTATGGCAGTATTAGACTATGTCGCTACCCTTATTATGTACCCTTCATTCTGGCAGATTGCAGCAACAGTTTGGCCTCTTTATCGAACGGAAGGCGAAGAACAAGAGAAGGCAGTGAAAGAGAGCTTGGAAATGCTGCAAACTATCGAAGAACATGCCCTTGGGGTTGGGGATGAGAAGAAGTTCTTCGGAGGAGACAGGATTAATATGGTGGACATAGCCTTTGGTGGGCTAGCTCATTGGCTGGGAATTATTGAAGATGTAGCAGGAATGAAGCTAGTCGAACCCCACAAGTTCCCTCGCCTGAATCAGTGGATCGAAAACTTCAAACAAGTTCCTGTAATCAAAGAAAACCTCCCTGACCGTGATGCAACGTTTGCTTACTTGAAGTGTCGCCGGGAAATGCTGCTTGCATCCAAGTGACAGTACTCTTTCTAATTTTTTTAATATTTTCTTGATCTTATTCTTAACTGCAGGAAATGAATCGAAGTGAATAAACTAGTGCTTTTTATCTTTTGATTTGGCTACAATTAATGAATAAACTTACTTAGTTTAACAGAGAGAAATGGGACTTTATATCTATAGATTTTCTTATCCTAAACTGCACCAGTATAATTGTATAAATGCACGGACAGACACATTTCCTTTAGTCTTATTCAGCTGTTAAACGTGGGGCATGAGGACTTCCCAAAAGGTTCTCTTTTGACTCGAAAGATTACAAACTCCATTAATTCAGATACGTCATGGATGATGCAAGATAAACCATGTGGGACAATCGAATTTCACATCCTGCCCAATGCAAACTAAAGTGACCTCGGTGCTACTGCTAACTAAGGGAGGCCTAAGACACATAATTTCTACTTGTTATTTATTTCACTAGGTAATATCCATAAAATGAGTAGATTGTATAGAGAAAATTCAGAACATAGATTCTGGGACAATGATGTCATTTAGAAGCAAGTATCATCTCCCTGCGGCGCTTGAAGAAAGCAAACATCTCGTCACGATCGGGAAGGTTTTCTTTGATTATTGGAACTTGCTTGAAATTCTTGATCCATGTTTGCAAACGAGGGAAATTGCCAGCTTCAAGTAGCTTCACTCCTGTTACATCTTCAATAACTGGTAACCAGTAGGCAAGTTGTCCAAAAGCAATATCCACCATGTTAATCTTGTCTCCCCCAAAGAATTTCTTCTCTCCTAGTGCATGTTCTTCAATGGTTTTTAGCATTTCGAAGCTGTCCTTAACCGCCTTCTCATGTTCTTCACCGTTGGTCCTGAAAACCATCCAGATTGCTGGACTCTGTAAGAATCAAAGATGCAATAATAAATTATCAATAACAATTAAGTAGATCTTGTACAATTCAGATTAATGAAATGAAAATTAGGAATAGCATATGCTCCGAAACCATGTCTAGAAGGCAAAAGATTTACCTTTTCATCGGCAAATTTGATCCAGAAACGAGCAATGGCTCTGTCATAGGGATAACTTGGTAGCAAGGAATTTTGTGGCCAAATCTCTTCGATGTATTCAAGAATGATCATGGACTCACAAATTGGCTTTCCACCATGAAGGAGTACTGGTATTTTCTTGTGAACTGGATTATACTGGAGAAGCAAGGGGCTCTTGTTGGCTAGATCTTCTTCTATGAATTCATATGCTATGCCTTTCAGTTTCAGGGCCCAAACCACTCTATAATAAAAAGGACTAGGCCATGCTGCAAGCAGCTTCACTTCAGCCATGTGAGTGAGATCAAGTATTCAGATTCTTGATCAATCTGAAATTCTGATAATGGTGAGACATTGCATGCCTTCTAAAAGTCAATTTATAGAGAATAATGAAGTGCACCAACTCAAACAGTCAGCTTAAACATTTTTAATATTTTTCGGTTAATCCATGGTTGAATTCCAAAACGGGTTGTCCTTTTCGAAACTCTCCATATATTTTATAGTGGGAACTTGGGAAAGAAGATAAGTCCTGTAGTGGAACTGGTCAATAGTCAAAGAAAACGAAATGATTATATTATTTTTGGAGTAGGTGAAATCTGCCTATTTACTGCCCTTTATGTATAATATTGCTTAGAAAATTTAGCTCCTTAATTCTTGGTTTTAATTGGAAGGTGAAATTGGGTAAATGTGGGCAAGATCATCTTAATGGAATTCAAATATGAAATCTCAAACAAAACAGCTCAGTTGGGATCTCAGAGACTAATTGAAGGAAAAATCATCCAATAATTGACTGGCCGATTCTCTTTATTCGTTTTTGGACACTAATATGGTGCTATGATTCGTTCAAGGCATATACCTCATTATTCTATCTCATGAGAAAATGACCAGCTCATCACAAATGAACACTCTCGATTTCGACTACAACAATTGTATAAAACCATTTTTGTTTATTTGATTTTGTCTTGGAATTTAGCACTTGCCGATTCTTTGATTACTATAAAATTTGACTAGCTAGAGATGCGCAAGGCCATTGCCCATTCTGATTGATCTCTCAAACATGGAACAAGTGCAACTGCTTGGAATGTGGCTCAGTCCTTACAGTTACAGGGTCATTTGGGCTCTGCAACTCAAAGGCATAGCATATGAATACATAGAAGAAGATCTCTCCAATAAGAGTCCTTTGCTTCTCCAATGTAACCCGGTTCACAAGAAGATACCCGTGCTAATTCATAGTGGAAAACCGATATGCGAGTCCTCGGTTATTCTTGAATACATTGAAGAGATATGGCCCCAGAATTCCTTGCTGCCATGTGATCCATATGAGAGAGCCATCGCCCGGTTTTGGATCAAATTTGCTGATGATAAGGTTTCCATAACAAAATAGTTCTAGCAAAAAACCGTTACCATTTTTATTTTAATTGATAGTTTGTTTAATTTGACGTCGCCTTTTGATTCTAGCAGGGTCCAATAGTATGGAAAATTTGTGGAACTAGAGGCGAAGAACGACAGAAAGTAATTGAGGAGAGCTTGGAAATGCTAAAAACCATAGAAGAACATGGCCTTGGAGACAAGAAATTCTTCGGAGGAGACAAGATTAGCATGGTGGACATAGCCTTTGGCGGACTCGCCTACTGGCCTGGAGTCATTGAAAAAGTACTAGGCAGAAATCTACTGGAAGCCCACAAGTTTCCTCGCCTGCACGCATGGACCAAGAATTTCAAGGAAGTCCCCGAAATCAAAGAAAACCTCCTTGATTTTGGTCGTTTGTTAAAGCGAGAGACATAGATTTTCATTATCTATCGGAACAACATGTACCAAGAAGAAAAAATAAAAAGTTATCTGCTGGAACTTGGCTCTACTTTTACTGGTAGATGTACTTTCTTTAATTACCCAATGTCCATTTTGATTACCCTGATTGATCTCAAACAGAGTAGAGGTTAAGTATTTAACATATAATCTTACCTTCCTCCAAAACCCATACATCAAATATTTGTTCAGCCACCAATATTGAATTTGCTTATTGTTGACTTTTTTTACTCTTGACTTCAACTACTGGAATTGTCGAAGTACTCTTTGAATCCATTCATTTATTATAATTCAATTGGAGAGCCTATTGCTATTTTAAGTTATAGGTTCGAGTACCAAAAGAAGAAAAGAAAGAAAGAAAGAACTCAACTGATATCTCAAACATGGCTGAAGCAAAGCTGCTTGGAACTTGGGTTAGTCCTTACACTTACAGAGTCAAATGGGCTTTGAAATTGAAAGGCATAGCATTTGACTATGTAGAAGAAGATCTCTGCAATAAGAGTTCCTTGCTTCTCCAACACAATCCATTTCACAAGAAAGTACCAATTTTCTTTCATGGTGGAAAATCCATATGCGAGTCTTTGATTATTCTTGAATACATTGAAGAGATATGGCCACAAAATTCTTTGCTGCCTAGTAATCCTTATGAGAGAGCCATGGCTCGATTTTGGATTAAATTTGCTGAAGATAAGGTACAGTTCTTCATCACTTATAAGGTTTCTGGTCATCTAGTAAGAGAACAGGGACCTCTAACTTTTCTTGGCAAAAGAAATTTCTAACTTGATGAAATGTTTCCATTCTTTGGTTCTTTACAGGGTCCAGCAATGTGGATGGTTGGTCAAGGGCAGGAGAAAGCAGAGAAAGATAGCTTGGAAATGCTAAAAATGGTTGAAGAACAAGCACTTGGTGAGAAGAAATTTTTTGGTGGGGACACGATTAACATGGTGGATATTGTCTTTGGACTTGCTCATTGGTTGGGAGGGGAGAAACTACTTGAAGCTCATAAGCTCCACCGCCTGCAGGCATGGCTCAGAAATTTCAAGCAAGTTCCTGTCATCACAGAAAACCTCCCTGACCTTGATGAGATGTTTGCTTACTTAAGGCGTCAAAGGGAAATGTCTCCGGTAGCTAAATGATATAAAGGAGAAGTCGAATGAAAGGGGCCCAAGAAGGTGGGGTGTGCACTTTGAACAGAAAATATATCTAGATAATTTTGTTTGTAAAAACTCATTTCTCTGGGAATTTAGCTTTGTGTAGTCATACTTTAGTTTATCTTTCTCTATCTCCATCAGGGCTAATGTAAAAGTGCAAAATGTACAATCTTTGACCCTGTGAGTCTGTTTTTTGCTCAGTATTGGAAGCTCAAGATCTTTTGTTCTGATCCAGCCAGAGTATTGGAGGAATTTGCCCATACATGTTTGGGTGTAGTGTCCAATACCTTGTTCTTTTATTGTGATTCTGTAGGTGGAACTTTTTCACTCCCCACAGATTAATGAAAGCCCCTAAATAATTTTCAAAAAACAAAAGATGTTAGTAGAGGGAAGACACTTGTTTCTTGTCAATTAGCGTAATCCAGTTTTCTATTCTTTCTTTATTAATAATTGACAAGATGAAGGATCTGGTGAAGTTTCCTTGGACTCAAATACAAAACCAATTAATTAAGCTTGCATCATGCATGACATATCCATATATAGCTGAACAACACAATTCAAAGCATGTGATACAATAAAATTAAGCACACTCGTTTCAAGAACCTTAGTGATATATATTAAAAATTCATAGATCCACTTTTGAAGTCAAGTCTCCATCTTTTCTTAAACATTTAGTACTTTCTTCAGGTCAATTTTTTATTTTTTAAACTTAAGCTTTACTTTTATGATTTGGAATTGGTTACCTTGGTGTAGACTTTGACCTCTAATCATTATTATAAAATTACTTTGAAGGCATCCAGGATCTACCAGATTGATTGATCTCTCCATCATGGCTGTCGTGAAATTGTTTGGAGCTTGGACTAGTCCATATTTTTACAGAGTAATTTGGGCTCTGAAACTAAAAGGCATACCCTATGAATGCATAGAAGAAGATCTCCTTAATAAGAGCCCCTTGCTTCTTCAGTATAACCCAGTTCATAAGAAGATTCCTGTGCTTGTTCATGATGGAAAACCAATATGTGAGTCCACCATTATCCTTCAATATATTGAAGAGATATGGCCACAACCTTCCTTGCTGCCAAGTGATCCCTACGGGAGAGCAATGGCTCGTTTTTGGATTAATTTGCTGATGATAAGCTAATTCTTCTTGCTTTGGTGCATATGATTTTTCATTGTTTAAGCTTTCAGATTTCTTTGGTTAGATTAGATGTATATGATATTGTAGGGTGCTAGCTAATATTGTAAAATACAGTCAGGATATTGGACTTCTTATGTTAAAAAACTTAAAAAATTGTTCCATTTTTGTTGATCATTGTTTAGTGACATCCATATTATCTCGGGTTCTGGCAGAGTCCCTCAATCTCAAAGATGTATCGAGCCAGCGGCGAAGAGCAAGAGAAGGCAGTAAAGGACATCTTGGAAATGTTAGAAACCATTGAAGACCATGGCTTGATCGGAGGGAAGAAATTCTTTGGGGGAGACAAGATTAGCATGGTGGACATGGCATTTGGTGCAGTTGCTCACTGGCTGGGAGTTATTGAAGATGCAGCAGGGCTAAAAATATTTGAAGCACACAAGTTCCCTTGTTTGCAGTCATTGATCCAAAATTTCAAGGAAGTTCCTATAATTAAAGAAAACCTCCCTGATCGTGATAAGCTGTTTGCTTTATTAAAGCTTCGCAGAGAGATGTTGCTGGCATCTAAATGAAACTAGCATCAGGAGCGTTGCCTTTTAATACTCTATGTTTCATTTATCATGTTATGGATATTAGCAAAATGAGACAATGGTATGTCTCTGCCTTGATTACCTGGTGTGGTACTATCTACTGGACTCTTAATTAATCAAACAATAAATCTTTTGATTCGATTAATAATGTTTGAGCTAATATCGCAACAAAACAGACTCATCAAGACTTACTACATGATTATTTATCCTCAGAGAGATTTTCTGAATGGTAAGTTTAAACAGGGGGAGAGTACATGAACTCTTCTTTCAATGCATGGGCTTTATTAATCTGGTTAACCCTCAACTACCCTTATGTCTTTTTATTTGAAAATCATATCTCACTTCATCTTTTGTTTGTCATGCTCTATACCTCAATGCTGGAACTGTGATAGAGATGCTGCTCCATTAACTTTAAGGACCAGTGTTATGAAAGAATTATTGATATTTTTGTTGAATTTTCCTGTGGTATGGAAGTCCTCCATAAACGACAGAATTTCCTTTTTGAACAAAGGCCACTGGTTCTTGACATTAACAGCAAAATGAGAAAACAAAAAGGGAAAGAGAAAAAGAAAGAAGTCTGTTGAGATCAGCAAAGTTGTATATTGAACTAAATCTAAATCAAATTGTAGACTCATTGACCAGTTCATATCTTCTAAGTTTAAAAAATTTGTAGGGACGATCAGAGTTGTCTTTCTGACCTGAAAGATGTATGCAAAATCCAACTAATATGAATACATCATGCATGACGTCTAGATCAAATTCAATATAGTACTACCTTTTTCTCACTTTGTAACTTTGGAGTACAAAAACTGCTTCCCACCCTATTCCAAAGTTCTTCATGGAAAACAATTTTTAATTTCATCATTGAATTCAAAATAAAAAAACTACTGAAATCTAACAGACAGATGTATAAATTTTGAGAGGGGGTAGGTTGATCATCTAAAGTTTGCTTTCATCCACACATTCCCAGAGCAGAATTTTATAAATATTTTACAGCAAGCATGGTCATTCAGATGCATCACCCATGACGCACCTGATTAGACAAAAATCCAACCCGAGGCAATGATAGACAACAATTTTGTCTCAGGAAAACTGAGTATCGTTCAGTGCCACCACTCACCCAAGTATATAAAGGCCACTAACACAAAATAGAGATCACAACATGGATGAAGTGAAGCTCTTTGGATTTTGGCCAAGTCCTTTTAGCCTAAGGGTCATTTGGGCTCTAAAACTGAAGGGTGTGAATTATGAATACATAGAGGAAAATCTCCCCAATAAGAGCGACTTGCTGCTACAGTACAACCCTGTTCACAAGAAGATTCCAGTGCTTGTTCATGGAGGAAAACCAATTGCAGAGTCGTTGGTTATTCTTGAATACATTGATGAGGTGTGGCCAGAGAATCCCCTGCTTCCAAAAGATGTTCATGAGAGATCTGTTGACCGGTTTTGGGCCAAATTCATAGATGAAAAGGTATATGTTATCCGGATTTTGTTTTTCAAAACTAGTCACAAGTGAGCAGTTTAGTCAAAAGAGTTGGTACTCTATCTCATAATAGTCATAACTCAACTCCTAAGTGTTTCATCATTTTTGTCCTCAATCTTTAATTGATCTCACTGTTTTTCCAATCACAAATGCTTTTATTCTATTTTGTTTTCAAATATAGGTTCATGCCTGTTTCAATCCAGGATTGATATTTGATCCTAGTTAGTCTTATGATTATATCTTTGCAGACTCGAACTATGTGGGAATTCTTTCATAAATTTGGGGAAGAACAGGAAAAGGCGGTCAAGGACAACCTTGAAATTTTGAAAACAATAGAGGAGCATGGGCTTGGAGACAAGAAGTTCTTTGGTGGTGACAAACTTGGATTAACTGATCTTGTCTTTGGATGGGCTCTTCATATCTTGGTGCCTATGGAAGAGGTAGCTGGAATCAAGTTTATCAAAGCCGATACCTTCCCTCGCCTGCATGCATGGATGAAGAATTTCAGTGAAGAACCTGTAATCAAAGACAATGTCCCAGATCACAACAGAGTCATAGATTTCTTTAAAACGAGAAGAGAATTATACAAGACATCACCTCATCATAGTCAGGCGAAAGTAAATTAGCTAGTAATAGCAGTTTGTATTACGCATTTATGTTGTGAGGAAGAACTACTTTAATCAGTTCTCTGTTTAATTTTCATGTTGGTTAAGGCTGGTTTTTATTAGTTTAAGAATAATAGTACATTAGACAATGATGTACAAGGATTGAGTTTTCTTACCATCTACATCTATAAGTAATGTAACAGTATATTAATCTCTGAGATACAATGGCAGCAGTCCCAGTTTATTTATCCGTTATAGCTACGGCTACAATTACACTATTGTGGCTTGTTGCTTTAAATTATTCTGAAATCATTTTGAAATTTTCAACCTTCTGAAATATTTCAATTGCAAATGGAGCATTTTTTATGATTGCATCTTCTATCTCACTTCCTACTTTGTAGATTAAACCTTTTGGAGCACCAGAAATCCCAAACAAAGCAGCTCAGTTGGGATCTCAGTGACTAATTGAAGGGAAAATCATCCAATAATTGACTAACCAATTCCCTTTATCCGTTTTTGGACACTAATAGGGTGCTGTGATTCGTTCAAGGCATATACCTCAGAATTCTACCTCACAAGAGAAAATGACCCTGGAATTTCCAGCTCATCACAAATGAACATTCTCGATTTCGACTACAACAACTGTATAAAACCATTTTTGTTTGTTTGATTTTGTCTTGGAATTTAGCACTTGCCGATTCTTTGATTACTATAAAATTTGACTAGCTAGAGATGCGCAAGGCCATTGCCCATTCTTGTTGATCTCTCGAACATGGAACAAGTGAAACTGCTTGGAATGTGGCTGAGTCCTTACAGTTACAGGGTCATTTGGGCTCTATATTTAGAATAAAAAATGGTTTAGGTTTAAATCAGCGTCGTTCGTTAGAGTATTATGCTTGGGGTTTAAAGTTTGATTAGTATTACATTTGATCTATATTTGATCGTAATAATTAATTTTAATCGTAAATGCAAAGTAAAAAAATACAACTTCAATCACAATGAATTGGTTTTTAATAGTAAAAGTAATAAATTCCTTTGATTATAATTATTTTCAATTATAATTTCTTATTGCAAGCATCAATTATAGTTGCGACACCAAATTGAATTTTGGTTAAAGTAATAAAAGATAAAAATGCATTTTCCCTCTGAAAAATTTAGAGAAATTACTACTTGTAACATTTTTTGAAAATTTCTTTTAAAAGATTTATTTTTAAATAATTATGAATTCTTATATTCAATATATTATTTATTTATTATTCCATCATATTTTTTACAATTAATTTATTATTATTTTAATTTATAATAATTTTCATAAATACATATATATATATATATATATGCTTGTAGAACTAATTTATGAGTAGTTTAAAAGATCATGATTGTAGTTTTGTAACCTAATTTTTCATTTTTTTATTTATGTATTTTTTCCTATTCTAAACAATTATGACTATATAAAAATTAATCTAGAATAATTATGAGTTAAAAAATTTTATTTATTTTATTAAAACTACAAATAAAATAATAAACGAGGAAAAAACAAAATAAATAAGGAGAAACTAAATGGAAAATTAGATAATAATACTAAGTCCACGCATTTTTATGTAGGGTGGGCTTACCTCTTCCAAACGGGCTATAGATAGTAACACAGGCCTGATCAAAACCAGCCATGTTAATCCCAACACATGAATCGACGTCGTTTATTATTGAACTCTTGTAATGACTGAAATGACGTCGTTTCTCTCCTGTCACGCGGTGTTGTTTTACTTCGAAACCGTAGCCTATTTCCTTATCCCGCTTGTCTTTGATTACAGGTTCTTCACTGAAATTCTTCATCCATGCATGCAGACGAGGGAAGGTATCGGCTTTGATAAACTTGATTCCAGCTACCTCTTCCATAGGCACCAAGATACGAGGAACCCATCCGAAGACAAGATCAGCTAATCCAAGCTTGTCACCACCAAAGAACTTCTTGTCTCCAAGCCCATGCTCCTCTATTGTTTTCAAAATTTCAAGGTTGTTGTTCATCGCCTTTTCCTGTTCTTCCTCAAATTTATGAAAGAATTCCCACATAGTTCGAGTCTGCAAATATATAATCATAAGACTAATTAGGATCAAATATCAATCCTGGATTGAAACAGGCATGAACCTACTCTTGAAAATAAAATAGAATAAAAGAATTTGTGCTTGAAAAAATAGTAAGATCAACTAAAGACTGAGGAGAAAAATGATGAAACATTAAGAGATAAGTTATGATTGTTATAAGATAGAGTACTAACTCTTTTAACTAAACTGCTCACTGACTAATTTTGAAGAACAAAATCCTGATAACATGTACCTTTTCATCTATGAATTTGGCCCAAAACCGGGCGACAGATCTCTCATGAACATCTTTTGGAAGCAGGGGTTCGCCGGCCACACCTCATCAATGTATACAAGAATAACCAACGACTCTGCAATTGGTTTTCCTCCATGAACAAGCACTGGAATCTTCTTGTGAACAGGATTGTACTGTAGCAGCAAGTGGCTCTTGTTATTGGGGAGATTTTCCTCTATGTATTCATAATTCACACCCTTTAACTTTAGAGCCCAAATGACCCTTCGGCTATGACCCAAGTGGCTCTTATTCTTGCATCTTGGGATCTTGAGCCCAAAGCTATGTCAGAAGTAAAGCTACATGGGTTCTGGGCTAATCCTTTTAGTCACCGAGTGATCTGGACATTGAAACTGAAAGGCATTGACGACTATGAATACATAGAAGAGGACCTTGCTAACAAGAGTGAGCTGCTGTTAAAGAACAATCCAGTCTACAAGAAAGTCCCATTCCTCGTTCATGGTGATGGCAAGTCGACTGCTGAGTCCCTTGTTATCCTTGAATATATAGAAGAAACTTGGCCACAGCATCCTCTACTGCCACAGGCTGCTTGTGAGAGAGCAATAACTCGGTTTTGGGTCAGGAGAGCAGGTTATTAATTAACTGTGTCTTCACACATCCCAGATTTAAATTGCTGTAACCTTATTTCGATTGAGTGAATGGGTTAAGAATTTTAAGGATGCTCTTGTAATCAGAGAAAGTCTTCCAGATCAAGCAAAGCTGATATCCCATATGGGGCGAGTCAGGGAAAATTTTCTAGCCACTGCATCAATGGCAATTCTGCATTAAGATAATTATTCTTATTATGTTAAATCAAGATGAGTTGTACTTGCGAAGTATATATGCAATCAAAGTTAGAACATAAAGTTTTAATCTTGGATTTAAATCTTGTGAGATATATGAGATGGAAGAGCTACTTAATCCCCAATTTATTCAAATTCAATGTGAATCAAAAAAAAAAAATCAAAGGAACCACAACAAAAAGCGGGTTGATTACTGATATCAATTGTGGCTTGTTGCTCATTAAGTATTACGATTAAACGGCTCTTGAAATATTTATAAATAAAAAAGATGATAGTCCATTCAAGTTTCTTCCAGGATATTAGAATATTCATGTAAATATAGTGATAAAGACAATTATCGTTGTCTTCAGAGTGAAATTAATACTGCATTGTCGAGATCATGTTTTCCATATATCATCATCTCTGTAAACTAATAAGAAAATTAGGGTCTAAAATGTTATATCAAATTTCAAGCAAACCCTGAGTTCCTCAAATTTTCAGCTATGTCCCCATAGGAAACATGTTGCCTAAGATGTATACCGTTGGTGGTATACATTATTTTGGGTTAAAAGTCTATTATACATATGCTATCTGCAATCAGATCATTAGGCCTTTTTTTTTTTTCTTTCTTGCATAAAGGCAATAAGGGGAGAAAAAGAAGTAATAAAATAAAAAATTTGGAGAGACCAGATGGCATGGGGTTGGTGGTGAAGAAGATCCAAAGAATAAGCACGTGATTTTCAAAGGTAAATCAGATAGGCGAGTCAAACACTAAACCCAACATATCTTTAAACAAATGAAGGGTCACTTTCATGGGTATGAATTTCAAACTTGAAACTTGCTGTCCAAGCATGTGATCCATTATATTGACTTTGGCCTGGCAACGAACTTTGCATCTTGAGCTCATCAAAGCAATGGCAGAAGTGAAGCTACACGGATTCTGGGCTAGTCCTTTTAGTCATAGAGTGATTTGGGCATTGAAAATCAAAGGTGTAGAATATGAATACATAGAGGAAGACCTTTCTAACAAGAGTGAACTGCTGTTGAAGTACAATCCTGTTTACAAGAAGATCCCTGTCCTTGTCCATGGCGGCAAGCCGATTGCTGAGTCCCTCGTCATCCTTGAATACGTCGAAGAAACCTGGCCGGAGAATCCATTGCTCCCAAGTGATCCTTATGAGAGAGCCATGGCTCGATTTTGGATTCAATTCGTAGAAGACAAGGTGATTTTGACTCTTTCATTATCTCCATTGAGGCATTGACCTATCATTCTTTTCTTTTATGTTCTTGTTAAGAATTATCAAACTTTACAATGATCCTAGAGTCCGGTTTTCCGTGCATTTTTTCTATCAACCGGTGGAGAGGAGCAAGAGAAAGCAGCAAAGGAATTGTTGGAAATGCTGAAAATTATACAAGAGAAAGCTCTTGGGGAGAAGAAGTTTTTCGGTGGTGATACCATTAATTTAGTGGACATCTCCTACGGAGTGCTGGCCTATTGGCTCAAGATCATGCAAGAAATAATTGGCGTTAAGGTGCTGGAACCAAACACCTTGCCTCGACTGCATGAATGGGCTCAAAATTTCATGGAAGTTGCTGTCATCAAAGAAACAATCCCTGATCGTGATAAAGTGTTGGCTCACATGAGAGGCGTGAGGGAGAAGATTGTTGCTGAACAGTTTAACAAATTGCATAAAAAGGCTTCACACTAGCTAGCCTTCTGGAAAATTGATTGTCCTAAACTTGGCAGCTTGGGATGCTTATCTAAAGCTATATATATATATATATGTAATCTGCTTAGTTATGCTATGTTGTATTAATTAAGCATCAAATAATTGAATTCTATTGTATAAAAGCAGAACTTTGTTTGGTTTTATGGGAGGATTAATTTTACAAGCCCATGATGATCACGAAAGAAATGGGTATTTTTGGAATTTAAGAAAGGGAGGCCATGAAAGCTGGGAATTTTAAGCTGGTTCTGTTTCGTTAGAACAAAGAGAGACAGAGAGACAGAGAAATTTTGAGAAAAATAAGGAGGACCAAATTAAAGAATTTTTTTTTTCTTCTAAACAATTATGGCGGTTTTACTTGCTATTATGCCACGTTAGGGCACCGGTTAAGAGAATGACAAATGTCATAATGATTAATACTAGTTAATTTTTTACTTTTTTTATTAAGTGTTTTGTAACTTATTTGATTTTAAATAAAAATATAAAATTTTATTAAAAATAAATAAAAATATAAGACTTGTTTGTATTTTTTTTTTCAGTGGAGAAGTTATAATATTAAATTGGAATCATCATAAGAAAACATATTCCCATCATATCATATAATAATAAATTTTTAACTCCCACTAGAGGAGTATTATGAGCAACATAAGAAACATCAAATAATTAAATAAAAAATTAAAAACAGATTTGATTTTTGACATAATAATCAAATAAGCTCATAAATTATTTAAAAAAATTAAATAAGCCTTTATTCTTTTATTGTATTCAATCAAAACTTTGTATTTTTATTTTTTGTCAAATAAGTTTTTATAACAAATGATTAACTAATTATCATTAGTTAAAATACTTATTATCATTCTATAACCACATACCATTAACATGGCATTGATGCAAATAGTAAAAAATATCATATGAACATGTTATTATATCAAATTAGTATGTCACGCCATCATCAATTTTAATATATCAGTATGTCACACTATTATCAATTATGATATGTTAACATGATACATCAGCATCACGCGATATAAAATAATAAGTGACATTTTGACTAAGTTAATTATTAGTCATAAAAGTTTATTTGACTCAAAATAAAAATATAATGACTTATTAGGTTTCGAATAAAAGTATAAAAACTTAATTGAATATAATAAAAATATAAAAACTTATTTGAATTTTACTAAATAGTTTAAGGACTTTTTTAAATATCATACCTTAGATTATTTTTTTTATAATTTAAAAACTTTTTCAAATATTAAGATCTTTGTCTTAAAAGTGAAATTGATCCTACATTATCTAGTTCATGTTTTCCATATATCCTCACTATAAACTAATTAAATCATGAACTCTTCAAATTAGGGCCTAAGATATCATATCAAATTTCAAGCACATCCTAGCTATTTTCCCACTACAAACATCTTGCCCAAGATGTATAAATTGGTGGTATATATTGTTTTGAATTATACGTCTATTATAGAACATATGATAAAATATGTGACAGAATACATTGTAAATAGTTGACTTACAAATGATGTGGCTGAATACATGACAACTGATGGGTTAGATAAGTTGTCATAATAGAAGATGTCAATACACAAACAATCAACACTGTGGTAGAAAGCATCAACATGGGTGGGGTGTGTGAAATAGAGATTTTTAATGTTTGGGGGCTTTGATATCATGTTATGAACAAATTTATCATAAAGATGAAAATAGTGTGTGTTATGTGTATATGTGTATATGTAAAATGTGTCAATACATGGACAACTGGTGTTGTGATAAAACATATCAATATGGTGGGATGTGTGAAACAGAAATTGTTGATGTCCAAGGTGACTTTGATATGATATTACCAAAAGATTTGTTATAAAAGTGAATAAAGTATAGTCTAACTGTATCATTATCTTTAACAGTTGATATTGATTAAAAGAGAGTGAAGGAAAAATAAAACTTTGGTGAGACCATCCGGTCCAAAATATTGTGGATTGAGAAAATATGGGCTAGATTAGGCTAGTTATTTTTTACATGAGAATTAGTTCTAAAACAGCAAAAATCATAAAGAGACAAACAGGAACATGATGAAACTTCTTACCAGCATGACAGGGTGGCCTGCACAATCAAAAGCAGGTTTGATTACCAAATATCATTTGTTTATTTCGATAATTAAATATTGAGATTAAGGGGCAGTTGGTATATAAATAATTAAATACGGCAATAGTCCATTTGAACTTTGTTTTATTCATTCCAAGAGGCAGGATATCGAAATTTTCATGCAAAGGTATATTATAAAACAATATTCTTTATCTTGAAAGTCATATTAGTACTGCATTTTCTAGTTCATGTTTTCCTTACACTGTAAATTAATCAGAATCATCAACTCTTCAAATTAGGGCCTACAATATTACATCAAATTTAAACCTGACCTTGATTTCGTCAAATTCCCAGATATTTCCTCATAGAAAACATGTGGCCTAGGAGGTATTCTATTGGTATACAAATGAAGGGTCACTTTCATGGTTATTAATTTCTAAATTGAAACTTATTGTCCAAGCATTTGATCCATTATATTGACTTTGGCCTGGCAACAACCTTTGCATCTTGAGCTCATCAAAGAAATGGCAGAAGTGAAGCTACATGGATCCTGGGCTAGTCCTTTTAGCCATAGAGTGATTTGGGCATTGAAAATCAAAGGTGTAGACTATGAATACATAGAGGAAGACCTTTCTAACAAGAGCGAACTGCTGTTGAAGTACAATCCTGTTTACAAGAAGATCCCTGTCCTTGTCCACGGCGGCAAGCCGATTGCTGAGTCCCTCGTCATCCTTGAATACATCGAAGAAACCTGGCCGGAGAATCCATTGCTCCCAAGTGATCCTTATGAGAGAGCAATGGCTCGATTTTGGATTCAATTCGTAGAAGACAAGGTGATTTTGACTCTTTCATTATCTCTATTGAGGCATTGACCTATCATTCTTTTCTTTTATGTTCTTGTTAAGAATTATCAAACTTTACAATGATCCTAGGGTCCGATTTTCCGTGCATTTTTTCTATCAACCGGTAGAGAGGAGCAAGAGAAAGCAGCAAAGGAACTGTTGGAAGTGCTGAAAATTATAGAAGAGAAAGCTCTTGGGGAGAAGAAGTTTTTCGGTGGTGATACCATTAATTTAGTGGACATCTCCTACGGAGTGCTGGCCTATTGGTTCAAGAACGTGGAAGAAGTAATTGGCATCATGGTGCTGGAACCAAACACCTTGCCTCGACTGCATGAATGGGCTCAAAATTTCAAGGAAGTTGCTGTCATCAAAGAAACAATCCCTGATCGTGATAAAATGCTGGCTTATTTGAGACGCGTGAGGGAGAAGATTGTTGCTGAACAGTCTAACAAATAGCATAAAAAAGCTTATCAGTTTAATATCTGATACGTGGGCCATTGGTCCACGTGATATTAAATTAATTTTTTTAGGGGGAGAGCCCATAGGAAAAACAAAAATAGCATAAAAAAGCTTCATACCAGCTAGCCTTCTGGAAAATTGACTTTCCTAAACTTGGCAGCTTGGGATGCTTATCTAAAGCTATATATATATCTAATCTACTTAGTTATGCTATGTTGTATTAATTAAGCATCAAATAATTGAATTCTATTGTATAAAAGCAGAACTTTTTTTGGTTTTATGGGAGGATTAAGTTTACAAATCCATGATGATCAGGAAAGAAATGGGTATTTTTGGAATTTAAGAAAGGGAGGCCATGAAAGCTGGGAATTTTAAGCTGGTTCTGTTTCGTTAGAACAAAGAGAGAGAGAGAGAGAAATTTTGAGAAAAATAAGGAGGACCAAATTAAAGAATGTTTTTTCTTTCTTCTAAATAATTGTGATGGTTTTACTTATGCCACGTTAGGGCACCGGTTAAGAAAATGACAAATGTCATAATAATTAATACTAGTTAGTTTTTTAATTTTTTTATTAAGTGTTTTGTAACTTATTTGATTTTAAATAAAAATATAAGACTTGATTGTATTTTTTTTTTCAATGGAGAAGTTGTAATATTAAATTGGAATCGTCATAAGAAAACATATTTCCATCATATCATATAATAATAAATTTTTAACTCCCGCCAGAGGAGTATAATGAGCAACATAAGAAACATCAAATAATTAAATGAAAAATTAAAAACATATTTGATTTTTGACATAATATTCAAATAACCTCGTAAATTATTTTAAAAAATTAAATAAACTCTTATTCTTTTATTTTATTCAATCAAAATTTTGTATTTTTATTTTTTATCAAATAAATCTTTATAACAAATGATTAACTAATTATCATTAGTTAAAATACCTATTATCATTCTATAACCACATAGTATTAACATGGCATTGATACAAATAGTAAAAAATATCATATGAACATGTTATTATATCAAATTAGTATGTCACGTCATTATCAATTATAATATATTAGTATGTCATACCATTATCAATTATGATATGTTAGCATGATACATCAGCACCATCCAATATAAAATAATAAGTGACATTTTGACTAAGTTAATTATTAGTCATAAAAGTTTATTTGACTCAAAATAAAAATATAATGACTTATTAGGCTTAGAATAAAAGTATAAAAACTTAATTGAATGTAATAAAAAAATAAAAACTTATTTGAAGTTTACTTAATAGTTTAAGGACTTTTTTAAATATCATACCTTAGATTATTTTTCTTAATAATTTAAAAACTTTTTCAAATATTATGATCTTTGTCTTAAAAGTGAAATTGATCCTACATTATCTAGTTCATGTTTTCCATATATCCTCACTGTAAACTAATTAAATCATGAACTCTTCAAATTAGGGCCTAAGATATCATTTCAAATTTCAAGCACATCCTAGCTATTTCCCCACTAAAAACATCTTGCCCAAGATGTACAAATTGGTGGTATACATTGTTTTGAATTACATGTTTATTATAGAACATATGATAAGGTATGTGACAGAATACGTTATAAATAATTGACTTACAAATGATGTGACTGAATACATGATAATTAATGGGTTAGATAAGTTGTCATGATAGAAGATGTCAATACACGAACAATCAACACCGTGGTAGAAATCATCAATATGGGTGGGATATGTGAAATAGAGATTTTTAATGTTTGGGGGCTTTGATATCATGTTATGAACAAATTTATCATAAAGATGAAAAAAGTGTGTATTACGTGTATATGTATATATGTAAAATGTGTTAATACATGGACAACCGGTGTTTTGACAAAAGATATTAATATGGTGGGATGTGTGAAACAAAAATTGTTGATGTCCAAGGTGACTTTGACATGATGTTACCAAAAGATTTATTATAAAGGTGAATAAAGTATAGTTTAACTGTATCATTATCTTTAATAGTTGATATTGATTAAAAGAGGGCAAAGGAAACAAATAAAATAAAAATTTGGTGAGACCATTTGGTTCAAAATATTGTGGATTGAAAAAATATGAGTTAGATTGGATTGGTCTATTTTTTACATAGACCATCAAAATTTCAATCCAGCCCAGCCCAACCCTCGTTAATCCATGAGTCAAGTTAGGCCAGCCCACTAGTTTTTTTCAAAAAATATTCATTTTCATAATTTTACTTAACAAACTCCTTATCAATAAAATTATTTTATGATTTAATCTATAAATTGAATAATAAAAATATATTACAAACAAATAAATTATATGAAACATAAATTAGCAAATAAATTATATCAAAGGTAAATAAAGTTTCAATTTTTAACATAAACTACAATCTCATAAACATAAGTAAAACATTTAAATCTTATTTGAATGGTAATAATGTCTCAAAGTTTGAATCATTATCATTTAATATTTATTACCATAAAAGAAAAAGAGATAATGAGTTTCAATCTTAACTAAAACTATTAATTTGACAAGTAAAAGTTGAAGACATTGAAATATATAAAATAAATAGTAATATTAGTAACTAAATTATTAATTTTATATAACTAAATATATAAAATTATTAAATTAACTAAAATTATTAATTTAATTTTTTTCTTCTATCTTGGAGGGCTAGCCCACATCAACATGAGATAACTCACTGATCAGATAAGTGGCCCATTTAAGCTTGATTTTAATATGGATATGAATTTTCAAATCCCAGCTCACTTAATTTTTAATAAAAAATGAACCAACTCAATAGATCAGGTCCATTTTAACAGGTTTCCATAGGTAAATCGGATAGAAGAGTCTTAACACTTGAATCAAAATATTCTTGAACAAGAAAAGATTCACTTTCATGGGTATTAATTTCTAAATTGAACCTTATTGTCCAAGCATTTGATTGATGCATATATAGACTTTGGCCTGGCAACAGACTTTGCTCCTTGAGGCTGGAGCTCATCAAAGCAATGGCAGAAGTGAAGCTACACAGATTCTGGGCAAGTCTTTATAGTCATGGAGTGATTTGGGCATTGAAAATCAAAGGTGTAGACTATGAATACATAGAGGAAGACCTTTCTAACAAGACTGAACTACTGTTGAAGTACAATCCTGTTTACAAGAAGATCCCTGTCCTTGTCCATGGCGGCAAGCCAATTGCTGAGTCCTTCACCATCCTTGAATACATCCAGGAAACCTGGCCGGAGAATCCATTGCTCCCAAGTGATCCTTACGAGAGAGCCATGGCTCGATTTTGGATACAATTTGGAGCAGAGAAGGTGATTTTGACCCTTTCACCCTCTTCCTTTAGGCATTGACCCATCATTTTATTCCTTTATTTTTCTATTTCCTTTATTAATTTCTTGTTAAGAATAACTTCCAAAAAAAATTCTTGTTAAGAATAATCAAACTGTATTTTGATCGTAGAGTCCGGTTTTCCGTGCATTTTTTCTATCAACCGGTAGAGAGGAGCAAGAGAAAGCAGCAAAGGAATTCTTGGAAGCGCTCAAAATTATAGAAGAGAAAGCTCTTGGGGACAAGAAGTTTTTTGGTGGTTATACCATTAATTTGGTGGACATCTACTATGGAACGCTGGCCTATTGGTTCAGGAATGTGGAAGAAATAATGGGCGTTGGGGTGCTGGATACAAACACCTCACTTCGACTGTATCAGTGGGCTCAAAATTTCTTGGAAGTTTCTGTCATCAAAGAAACCATTCCTGATCACGACAAAATGTTGGCCTACGCAAGACATGTGAGGAAGAAGTTTGTTGCTGGGCAGCTTAACAAATAGCATTAAATAGCGTCATACTAGCTAGCCTTCCTGAAAATTGATTTTCCTAAACTTGGCAGCTTGGGATGCTTATCTAAAGCTATATATAAGTAATCTGCTTTGTTATGTTTTATTGTATAAATTAAGCATCAAACAAATGAATTCCAGTGTATAAAAGCAGCACAACTTTGGGTTTTGTGGGAGGATTCTTTGTACACGTCCATGATGGTCTCCTCATGGCTTATTTATTTAGGTTAATCTAAAGTGAAGGTTTTGTGAATTTAATGCCTGTATTTGCTTTTAAATTTATGTAATGGGTATCCCAGTTTTATATTAATGAATTATTTATCAAAAAGTAATCTTGAGTCAAATAAATTTGTTGAAGGAAAAGGGTTGTGTGACTTCAATGCAAATTATATAGCAAGATTCGCCTTTTTAAAAATATCATGGACTTGAATGGATGTTTAATTTTTAAAAAACTCTAAATCATCTATAATGACAAATATAAAATTATTAAAAAATTATATTGTTTATTGATGACCAAGGCTGGATCTGCTCTCCACTCGTTTATCCAATCCACAGGAGATGAAGAGCAAGAGACAACAGCTAAAGAAGGCTTGGAAATGCCTAAGAAGAGCAGGCTCGTGATGACAAAAAGATCTTTGGTGGTGATGCTACAATTTTTGTGGGGATATGATATTGAGTCTTGCCCATTGGTTCAAGAACGTAGAAGAAGCAGTAGGTATAAAGATCATTGGAACCAATTACTTTACCAAATCGCATCAATGGAGTGAGTTAGAATTTCATGGAAGTTCCAGTCATCAAACAAAACGTCTCTCAAACTGTGCGAATGTTGGCCTATATGAGACGCATGAGGGAGATGGCTCTGTTTCAGCGCAGCTTCATCAGTAGCTTCAAAGCTACCTCCTGGAAATTTGATTTAAAGTTCACTTCATCCTGGACTCTTGTTTCTCACTTTTGTCCATTTTTGAACGAAACAAAAGCAAGGTGTCCAAGTTATTTATTCCTAATTTTCTCCTTTACCCGTATTGTTTCATAGTAATTTGATTAAATTAATCATTAATTATAAAAATTTATTTAATTTAAAATAAAAATATAAAAATTTAGTTAATTCAAAATAAAAATATAAAATTAAATTTAATAAAATAAAAAATAATAATTTATTTCTATTTTCTTAAATGGCTTGCAAGTTTTACCAATCTATTATTAGCTTTTTATTTTTCATTGCAAAACCAACAACCTTAATTTTTTAGTGTAAAGAAATTCCAATGTGGATGATAGATCTTCAACCTTAATGAAAATGTAACACTTTAAAATTTTTTTAAATTATTTAATAGAATTTAAATAAATTTTGATTTTTCTCTTATATTTAATCAAATTTTTATATATTTATTTTAAATTAAATAATTTTTTTATAATTAAAAATTAGTTAATTATTATTAATTAAAAATTTTATTATAATTTTACATTAAACATAACACACTGATGTGATGTTGATACGATTACGATATGCAGAGCGAAAGATATCATATCTTCATGTCATTATATTAGATACTCATTTGCTTTCGTTTTTTCTTTGCTGTTAAATCTTTAAGCAAAAGTGCGAAACAATCACGATAAAAAACAAAAAAAAGCCGAAAAATACGAAGGGTCCAAGTTCATGGTCCACCCAAGTCACGAAGATACCAACACACCTAGTTAAAACGTGTCAACCTCAGAAACATGAGGTAGTACATTCTTTCATACATTAAGGAGTAACTTTATCGCATTGATCCCACCCAAAAATTTCACTTTAAACAACTTACTATATAATTTTGAAAAATATAGAAAATCTCAAAAAAAAAAAAAAAAGCAGGGAGATCTGTCGAAAACAGAAAAAAAAAAGAATTTTAATATATTTTCCCACGCTTCCAACGAAGAAAAACAGCTCTCCTTCCTTCTTTCTCCGATCTGATCGGTCCTCCCGCCTCCTTTCATTATTTTGTTTCAATTTATTTCATTTCATTTTAGGGTTTTTCTTTTTAATATAAAAAATTTTCAAATTCACCCTACCGTTACTAATTCTTTCCTATATTTCTCGCTCATTTATCGACTCTCGTGTCTATTGATCTGCTTCGAATCTCAATTCTTGGGGGATTTTCTTTGTGGAATCTTTGTCGGTGAACTCGATAATTTCTTAATCTTAATTTTTGTTGTTTTTGATTGGCATTCCTTTTGTGAATTAATGGGGGTAAGAATTGGGAGTTAGAATCGTTAGATTGACGAGATTTTGACGGGGTTTTTGGGAAATGGCGTCCGCTCAGGTCTTGCCTAGTTCGCGGAAACAAGAGCATTTAGAAGCTGGGAAGCGTAGGGTACGTTATTGTTATTGTTCATTGTTTTTCCTTTATTGATTTATTTTGATTTTTTTCTTTTAGTTGTTTCTGTTTTGAAATATGATTAATCGATTTGGTAATTGAATCTGTGACTCATTAAATTTTACGGTTTTATTATTGTAAATTTTTAAATGGTTGTTTGCAATGGAGTTTGTTATAACTAAATTTCGGGTGCAAGCATCATAGATTGCACTTGGATTTTTGGCATATCTGGTCACTGATTTAGGATGTCAATTTCAAAATAGGACTAGAATTAAAAGTTTATTTTGGTATTCTCAGATATGATCTGTAGTATTTACATTGTTTTAGCGATTTTTTGGTCCATCATAGCTGGAATTGAGGGTATATGGAATCAATTATTTTGTTAGATTAGACCTTTGGCAAGTTGCACTGCTGTAATGCCTTAAATATTTTCTTTGTAATCATGTAAGGTAATGCCATTGGCGCTAAAAAAGATAATAGGCTAGGGTTTTAGTTTTTGCCCTTAAATTAGATTTGAGAGCTTATTTGTGTCATTACATTTGAATGGAGAGCTATGCTAGGGTTTGTATTCAAGCTAGAAAGGATGAAGAAGCTTCTTCTGATGCTATACCAAAGCAAGAATGGCTTGCCTGAAAGTTGAGACTAATTATTTAAAATGAACAGTTTATCTGAGTTATGTAAGTGATATTGTTGGAGTTTAAAATTGCTGCTATGCTTTTTTTCCTGAGTGATACATGAGTTGGAGCATTTCTGGTTGTTTAGAGTTCTTCTTCTGTTGTTCAGGTCATGCTTTTCTGTCGATGCTGTTTAACCAAATTTTTCGTTTTCATTAATTTTTTTTAATGATTGGTTCCGCAAAAGTAAAGGAAATTACATTCTACTGTTGTATGTTTAATTCTGAATGCTTGACTTTATTGCGTAGTCTGGTAAGTTAATATCCTCCTAATTTATCCTGTTGTTTGATTGAATTTTTTATAATTTTTATTCTGGATTTATGCTCTCAATAAAAGTTTCAGTTACATGTTTTTACATAAATGGAAATTTAAAAAAGAACGAACAACTTGTCAGGGTTTACATATCATGTGCTTTTACAATTAATACCTCCTTCCATCTTGCAGCTTGAGGAATTTCGTAAGAAAAAAGCAGCTGAGAGAGCCAAGAAGGCAGCATCTACCACCCAAACTCAGGCTTCAGACATTAGCTTAAATGATAAACATCAATTAGAAACTGAAAATGTGCGAATCACTGACTCAAATTGTGCTGGTACATCTGATGGACCTGATCCCTCTTCCGTAAATATAATTAACAATAACAACAACAACAACAAAACAACTGAAGTTTCCCTTGAAAGTCAGCGAGCTTACTCAAATGATACACTTGCTATCCCATCTTTTTTAGCAAATGATTATAATTCGTCGTCTACAGAAGTGCACATGCATGCAAATAGTCAAGAAAATGAGAAATATGGTGCTTCATGGAATGGTGGGCCGTTGTTTAATAATAGCGTACAGATAAAACATATGAGTAATGACTTTCAAGAACCCAAGTCAAAAGAAGATGATGGTTCAATGAAGTTTTCTACAGTTGTAAATCCTAATTCTTCTGAAGATTCTGTTACTAAAATATCTCCACAAAGTTCACTGCAAAGTAAGGCCAGTGAAGGCAGCTTGCTTGGTAATAACCATGTGCTATCTTCTTTCTATGAAGTTAATGTTGAATTTATGAGTTCTTGTGCTGAATATACTTGCTTCTAATGACCAGGGTTTCAATTTTATGTTGTTATTTATAATTTTCTTTTTCTATGGAACTGACCAGTATCATGTGTTCTGTGGTTTAATCATAGACTCTACTGAATCTACCTCGGGTGCAACAAAGTCTGTCCCTGAAGTTGGGCAGAACTTTCAAGGAAGTGCAGAATTTAGAGAACCTATGATTTATGATTTTGGGGAAAGAAAATTTAGCAGTTCAGCCAGTGGTTTTCCGAATGTGCATGCTCCAACCATGCAAACATCTGGATCTTCAGAGTTTACTTTTGATGCCAGAAGTTCCTCTAGTTACATGCCACTGCATTCAGTCACAAATGATTCTCGTTCTAGGAGATCTCGTCCATCTTTCCTTGATTCTCTTAATGTATCCAGAGCTTCTTCCGGTTCTCATTTTCAACATAATGAACCTACAAAGAGTGCAATTGCTTCCCATAGTTCACAACTTAGCAGCATCAGTGCCCTAGGATCATCCCCTTTTGAGAAACCATCAACCGAAGGTGAAACTATGGGAACTTTCTCCAAGCTAGGATATCCCGATTTTCCTGGTGCCAATGAGTATTCTGGTAAATTTTCAGTTCCTGCCAGTAGTAATGGTGACCTCTTGCAACTAAATGTTACTAATGTGAATACCTTGGATAAGAAGCATGAGTTCTACTCAACCAAACAGAATGAGGACTTTGCTGCTTTGGAACAGGTACTCATATTTTTTCTTGTTGAGTTTCCTATCGGTGCCACTCTTACCAGCTTTGTGATATTCTTCTGTTTTCTGGTTCATCCCTTGCCTGAATTATACTGTTTAGTGCCTGTAAGAATGAGTTTGTTAATTACATGGACATACAGTTTGTGCAGTGCACATTTTGATGCCTTAGAAATGTGGATTTATTTTTTTGTGAATTGTTAGACATGAAATATACTGGAGAAGAAAGGTTTGTGGGTCTCTAGAATGCAAAATAAAAAGGGGCTCTGGTTACCGGGCTAATGTGCTTAAGTATCCAATGCTGCTCTTGGAGGTGACAAATCCTGGTGGGAAGTTTAGAGCTTAATTGAGGATGAGGCTGATTCTTTTTGATTTATTGTTCCTTTATGGTGAAACAGTAGATAAGTATATTTGCATCCTAAACACCGTCTTGTATCTGTGGGGTGCTTGTTGGAGTAAGGTGTGGTTAGATTGGAGGATTGGTTTGTATATCAAAAGGCAAGGAGTAGCCTCCTGAGGATTTCACTTATGATGCACTGTTTCAGATTTGAAGACTAATGACATGTTGGTTTCTTAGAGACCACCAAATATTAATGTCTGGTATCTGTGGGGTGCATGCCGGAGTCAGGTGTGGTTAGGTTGGAGGATTGGTATGTTTGTATATCAAATGGCAAGGAGGAGTAGCCTCCTGAGGATTTTATTTGTTTTGCACTGTTTCATATTTGAAGACTAATGGCATGTTGGTTTCTCAGAGACGAGCAAATAGTAATATCTGGTGCAAGATTTCCAAAAAGCCAACTTCCTTCTATGTTTGAAGTTTTTAATACGCACATACTCACACATATCTTTTGATGTAGAAAAATTTAATTTTTCATATGTTATTTATCATGTTGGAGTTGTTTGTTGACTTTTTCCTGGATATCTTGTTTTGACTTGTTTATCTATATATTGTTTTTATTCTGCAGCATATTGAAGATTTGACTCAGGAAAAGTTTTCACTGCAACGAGCTCTTGAGGCCTCACGTACATTAGCCGAATCTTTGGCTGCTGAAAATTCATCCTTGACAGATAGTTATAATCAACAGGTTTGTTTGATATATACGGCATCACTAGCATATTATGGACAGTTGTCTAATGCTTTTGTTTAGGCTATAATGGGGATCTACTTCATCTTTTCCCTTTACATAATTATAAACAGCAGATATTATATTGGCAGTGTTGTAGTTTACTGGGATATATATATACTGATAACTTAAATCTGCTTTTCTTCTTCATGCTTAGTTCTGCAGCTATGTCATGAGGCAAGTGTACAGTGATTTTTAAATGTCCAAGCTAGAGTTTTTATGCCACCAAAAGTCTTAGAATCATAGTCTAAGACTGTGGGAGTGCATACTAGCTGCTGGACACAATCAATAAAACAACTACTTTAAAAAAAAAAAATCTGCTTTTCGTCTTCAAAAGTTTCCGTGCATGAAAGCCCCCTAACAATCAGCTATTTTTGGACATAGGAAAAGAGATTGTAATTTTGAAAACATTTCTGCATGCTCGTGAAAGAGATTGAAAATCTTAAAACAATATGGAAAATGACTCTATTCTTTGGAAACTTTCTTTAGTTTGTTTCTTAGTTTTTAATGTTTCTTATCTGAAGGGCACTCCGTCTCATTTAATTGCCTCCAATTACGATTTTGATTCCTTTTTAAAATCTATTTATTATCTATTGACATATTTTTCCTCCCCAGAGAAGTGTTGTCAACCAGCTTAAATCTGACATGGAGAAGTTACAGGAAGAAATCAAGGCCCAACTGGTAATATTTTGTTATAGTTTAGGGTACTGCTAATCAGCTTAAGTTGTTCACTGAAATAATTTAATCTTGCGTGGCTGCATATCGTGTCATTTATATCATATAGTTGATGTGGGGGTGTCTGTGTGGTGTGTTTCATGCGTGCACATATGCACATGGATTTCAGCCTTGTTTATTCTTTGATAAACTTTTATCTGAAAATTCAAAATCTACTGCTTTCTTCATTGCATTTTTAGTCAGACATGTTAACCAAAAAATGCAGTGAAAAGAACACTGAAATTACTGAGATTCTCTCCTCACTTGATGCTACAATGCTACCGATGCTGCAATACTGCTTTTTCCTCTAGCAAGGTTCAAAACAACATTTAATAAGTTCCCCAATTCGAAATAAATTTCATGGTTGATATTGGGCAGGGGTGTGCTGAGAATTTGAGATTTATGGAGAGATTTTATAGCTATGT
Organism: Theobroma cacao; assembly: GCF_053813885.1. Classification (NCBI taxonomy): domain Eukaryota; kingdom Viridiplantae; phylum Streptophyta; class Magnoliopsida; order Malvales; family Malvaceae; genus Theobroma; species Theobroma cacao. Next base: position 36,185,921 of record NC_142642.1, read on the forward strand.
TTTGATGGGCATTATTCCTCATCAGAGGAGGAAGATGAGTAACATTTTTTTGTTTGAAGAGATATCTATTTTACTTTTAATCTATAAAAATGATCCACATGGAGGTTGTCTATTGCTCCTGGATTTCACCTCGTTGTCGTACATGATGGCTGATAAACTGCATTTGGTGTTGTAGTTCTGCTCATTGGGTTGTTTAGTGTATAGTTCTGCAAGTCCTTTGGTTGCAAAAGAATGGTGCATAGGATGCAGCTCAGGGGTTTTTGCTGTATTATAAAATGCCATGTAGTATGTTTGCCGTCTGCATTATTTTTTGTGTTCTTTGTTTCATGTTGTTTGAATCAGTGGGGAGCTTTAGAAGCCACAAAATTTCATTTTAAAGTTTTTGACATTTTATTTCAGCGTAATCTTTTGTTATTTTTCTTGATATGTCTGATGTTTGATGTTTGCAGGCGGAACTTGACTCCTTTAAAATGGAATATGCAAATGCACGACTGGAATGCAATGCTGCTGATGAACGTGCCAATATATTGGCTTCTGAAGTCATTGGTTTGGAAGAGAAGGTAGCAAATTATTTTAATGGGTGAAGGTTTTCTTCCTTTTCTTAATATCATTCTATATATTATAAAACTTCTACCTCTTTAGGTAATTTTGCCAAGAGATTGGCAAATCATCCTGTGTTTAATATGCATGGTTGTAATATGTGCTACACAGTGTGTTTTAGGCATGTAAGCTTAAAGGTTTTTAAACTGCCAGTTTAACTTGAATGGCTCTCTTTTCTTTTTTCATATTGACTTAATGTTGTTAATTTGCTTGTTTTAGATGATACTATTAGCTTTTGGATTATCTCCTCTTCCATTGAATGTGTTTCTATGGCACCTGCTAGATTTAAATGTTTTTTAAATCCTTTTTGTAGGCACTTAGATTAAGGTCAAATGAGCTAAAATTGGAGAGGCAATTGGAGAACTCACAGGCTGAAATCTCTTCTTTCAAGTATGCTTTAATTTTTCTTTGATTCCAAAGGACTTGTGATCTATATGTTCAGCTTGAGTTGAATTCTTATTATTCTCCATAGTTCTCTGCTTATATACACATTCTGCATTCAAAAGTAACTTCTAGATTGTAATGCTCATGCATAATTCCCTGGTAGAGAATTAAAGGAGGTTATTGTTGCCATTATTAAACTGGTGCTTAGATTGTCTAAGAAATATTTATTCAATTAAAGTTTTACTAAGTTATCATGACATATCTATGCAAAAAGTAAAAGGAAAAACAAGAAATAAAAAAATTAAATGTGAATCTTAAGTTTTTAGTAAATGCACTGAAATCATCATAGATGATATTAGAAAGTCAGTTTTATGTGCACTTAGGATCTCATTATGCTCTATGTCATTTTACCTCAGATCATTCTTTGGTTAGTGATAATTGGAGAGCTGATCCTCAGTATGTTTGGATTTTTTTTTCTCTTAAGTACTATACATTTACACTACCTTTTTTTGGGTATTAAATTCTGCTGCATATGCCATGCAAATTATTGTTGTCAAGTGCCACATGAATAGAAAATTTATTTACAGTTAATCTTGTTGGAAATAAAGAATTTTGAAAATGAAGTTGGAGGTGGGATTGATTTTGTTTCTTCCACTTTCTATGATATTAACATGGGTTAGACTTCATTTGAATATATTTTCAAATTAAGTACTCTAATAATTTTAGAACTTCTTATGCCTTCTGAATCTTGCAGAAAGAAACTGTCAAGCCTAGAGAAAGAGCGTCAGGATTTTCAGTCAACTATTGAAGCTCTTCAAGAAGGTAAGTATGCTAATATCAGGTGTGTTTGTTTTTATGATATATATTTATATCGAAGTTTCTATATTTGTTTTCTATATTAGTCATATGTTTACTATGTCTTTTTCTTATTCATTTACACAGAGAAGAAGGTACTGCAGTCTAAGCTACGTAAAGCGTCTGCGAGTGGAAAGTCTATTGATGTTATTAAGACTCCTGCTAGTAAGAAGGACATGTCAACTTCAACAGAAGATCTTGGTAATGGTATCTCTTTTCCAGTTGCTGCATACATAAATTGCCATGTCTTATTTTACTGGACCAAAATCCAGTTGCATACTGTAGGAGGCTACTAAGCTTGTTCCCGATTCCAACATATTCTTGGTCAGAGTTGCATGAATTTTTTGCAAGGTCAACTTTTACTTAATAGTAGTCTACCCTTGCAAGTTGAGTAGACTTATTGAAACTTAGTGAGATGTAAAGACCAAAAACCCTTCTTGCTGGTCTACAATGTCTCTGGAATTTCTTGTATGGTATGTCATAGAGAGGTGGTTTGGTTGCATGAAATTGGGTATAGTATTATAATTTACATAGTCTTAAAGTTAAAGGTACGGATCACTAGTTTGATGCATGCCTTGATGCCCTTTAGGTTTAGGTCATGCTGGTGTGTGTTAAAGCACAAGGGCAGATGTTGGGATATTACTTTTAAATGCCAAATATGAGTTGCCAGGTAATTTGGTTAAGAAATCACTTATTGATGCATAATGATCTAGGGTATTGCAAAAAGTGCCCTTTAATTTTCTTATGATCTTTGAGAAAATCTCAAGGATAACTATCAGATTTTTATTTTATTAAAACATAATTAAAATAATAAATTACTGTCTCTGCCCAAGAGTCCAGCATCACAATTCCATTTTTCTGTAAATTGTGAAGTAACTGGGCTTCTGGGTGCGGTATTTTGTTAGTGTTCCTTTCAGGACCTTTGCTTGTCACATGAGTCTGAATTTAATATTTATGTATGTGAAAAGAAGTATAAATATCTTCATATACTAGATGCTCACTAATGAGTCTTTATTGGCAGCATTTGGTCTTGTGGAAGATTCAGATTAGGTAGTATTAGGATGATGGATAAAATACCTCAACTCTTCAATTTCGGAATATACTTGTTTCAGACAGAAGTCAGTCGCTTCAAAGTACTGTTTGATATAAGCATATCATCCTGTATAGCTGTACATATAAGGAAAAACTTATGAAAAACTAAAAGTACTTGTGCGAGACTAATAACAACATCCTTAACTGAAACTTTGAGTTTGAGCTACATATAAGGAAATTGAATGCATGACAAGCATTGCACTGCATATTGACAAGCTGCCAGTGCTTTAAAGCAATTATGAGAAGCCTGATAAGCAATGTAAAATGACAATGGTTTCTTAAAGTTTCTTTGATTTTGCATGGTCCTTAATTGAGTGTTGAGTCTAGTTACTGAACTTTTGCAGCAAGCACGGACACTACTTCTGATGACAGGGAAATGAATAACACTAATGATGCCTCTAGTTTGAGCTTGCTGCTTGAAGATGGACAATTTGAAGCTTCTTCTGTTTATATACCTCCTGATCAAATTAGAATGATTGGAAACATCAATTCTCTAATTTCTGAGGTAGCTTCTGTTCCATGATTCAGATCTTCTTGTGGGTTTTTAATATGGTTTTCTCCTTTTTCAATTGAGAAATTAAGTTGTTGAAGTTGGTGCCTAGATATACCTGTCATGATCATTAGAGGACCTTTTCTTGCAGTTGACATTGGAGAAAGAAGAACTGACACAAGCTTTGTCATCTGAGTTATCTCAAAGTTCAAAGCTGAAGGTAATTTACCTGAACTAGACATGTCAAAATTCAAGTGTTAGTATCAGTCTCATTTTGGTCTTACTGCTAGGTGCTGTCTCAGGCTTTACAGATATCTCTAAAAGATAAATTTTCAACTAGATATGTGGAATTGAAGAACATCTTTATTTATCAAGGTTCCTTTCTTTAGAGCTTGTTCTAATTATTATTGTTGATGAATGAAGGAGTTGAACATGGAGTTGTCGAGGAAACTTGAAGCTCAAACTCAAAGATTAGAGCTTCTGACAGCCCAAAATATGGCAAGTGAGCATATGCCAGCTAGACAACCTGAGTTTCGAATAATGCATGATAATACTCCATATGCTGATGAGGGTGATGAGGTACCACTTCTCTCGCTCTCTCTTATAGTAGCATGACCATGTGTCATTAATTGTTAATCTAACATAATTGGTTAATGGTAGTATTATGTTTTCTTTGGTGTGAGGACTGAGCCTTTGTATCATTGTTAATCTAATCATCGCTAAAAACTTCAGATATCAGAAATATTGAGGAGTTCCGAAGAACAAAAACATTAAACTCTAATAACTATTTAATTTCCTCGTAGGTGGTGGAAAGAGTATTAGGGTGGATTATGAAGCTCTTTCCTGGTGGGCCAGCAAGACGAAGAATCAACAAGCGTATTTCATATTGAATCCAGATATGTTGTCAAGCGAGGTCTATACTTGCATCGGCCTTTTTCGGGTTTGCCTTCCCTTGTTTTGGTGATGAGAGGGAGGTCGTGATTTGTATATTTTGAGTCAAATTATACAACCCATTCTTTATAATAGAAGGAAAATGAGTTTATCTCGAATCAAATTAGCATTGATTGGCAATAATCTAATTGTCAATTATTTGAGAGAAGACAATAATGCGTTAGAAATTTAAACAGTTGATTTTGTTGTCTTGACGGTGTTAAGGCCAAGGCTTCTTCCAGCCTTGGATGCATCTGGCGATAAGGAAAGGCCTTCGATGCAATATCCATCTATGTATACGGTTTGGACCATGTCCTCATTAAAAGTTTCATTCCAAAAATTGGTGTTACTGTTCTTGTTTTTAAGTGTTTATCTGGTTATTATAATTTTTTTAATAAATATGTTTTAAGCTGTATGATATCACAATGCAATGAAATGCATTTGTTCATTCATTTTCTCCTTTTGTTCCAAATTGAATGTTGGTTTTGCATTTTTTTAAAGTTAAATTTAATTAACTTTGATTATAATTTTTTAAGAAATTGTGTGAAATTAAAATTTTTTTCAAAATTTAATTTTGAAATTATCACTCAAAAACAAATTTACAAGAAATATTGGTTAAAGTTATTTTGTATGCCAAAAAAAGTTGACTTTTTTATCAGATATAGAAGAAATGTTTATGTTTTGGATAAAATATTTTTATCTTTTAAATTTTGATCAACATTTTAATTAGTTTTCAAAATAGATATCTTATCTAAATTTTTTTTTATTGTATATATAAGTCTAACAGTTAATCAATCGTTAATATTTTCGTTAATTTGTTAAGGTGGCTTAAGTAAAAAGATAATTTTATTTTTGATTAATTTTTATAATAATTATTATATTTTTTATTAATTAAAAAAAAAACTCCCCATGTGGTAGATTGGAGCTCCCTTAGGGAGCTCGATTTGGAGCTCCTTAAGGGGGCATCGGGGATCCCAAGGAAGCACCTGGTGCTCCCCAAATGGGGAGCCCGATCGGAGCTTCCTAAGGAAGCATCGGGCTCCCCATCTGGGGAGCACTAGGTGCTCCCTTGGGAGCTCCGATGTCTCCTTCCACCTCCTCCCTTGGCCGGTGCTCTCCTTTCTTGGTGAGCTGGAGAGTATCGTTCAGTGTTTTTTATTTTTTAAGAATATAATAATTTTTTAATTTAATAAAAAAATAATATTTTAGTTATTTCATAATTTTTATTAATTATGTTTGTATTCTTAAGACGGAATATTTATTTTAAAAATTAATAAATTTTTATATAAAAAAAATACCTTATCCTTATTTTTTTGACTAAATGAAGGGACTAATATGAAAATTGAAAGAACATAAACCTATGAAGTGTATGACCACCAGGTAATCAAGGCAGAGACATACCAGTGTCTCATTTTGCTAATATCCATAACATGATAAATGAAACATAGAGTATTAAAAGGCAACGTTCCTGATGCTAGTTTCATTTAGATGCCAGCAACATCTCTCTGCGACGCTTTAATAAAGCAAACAGCTTATCACGATCAGGGAGGTTTTCTTTAATTATAGGAACTTCCTTGAAATTTTGGATCCATGACTGCAAACAAGGGAACTTGTGTGCTTCAAATATTTTTAGCCCTGCTGCATCTTCAATAACTCCCAGCCAGTGAGCAACTGCACCAAATGCCATGTCCACCATGCTAATCTTGTCTCCCCGAAGAATTTCTTCCCTCCGATCAAGCCATGGTCTTCAATGGTTTCTAACATTTCCAAGATGTCCTTTACTGCCTTCTCTTGCTCTTCGCCGCTGGCTCGATACATCTTTGAGATTGAGAGACTCTGCCAGTACCCGAGATAATATGGATGTCACTGAACAATGATCAACAAAGATGGAACAATTTTTTAAGTTTTTTAACATAAGAAGTCCAATATCCTGACTGCATTTTACAATATTAGCTAGCACCCTACAATATCATATACATCTAATCTAACCAAAGAAATCTGAAAGCTTAAACAATGAAAAATCATATGCACCAAAGCAAGAAGAATTAGCTTATCATCAGCAAATTTAATCCAAAAACGAGCCATTGCTCTCTCGTAGGGATCACTTGGCAGCAAGGAAGGTTGTGGCCATATCTCTTCAATATATTGAAGGATAATGGTGGACTCACATATTGGTTTTCCATCATGAACAAGCACAGGAATCTTCTTATGAACTGGGTTATACTGAAGAAGCAAGGGGCTCTTATTAAGGAGATCTTCTTCTATGTATTCATAGGGTATGCCTTTTAGTTTCAGAGCCCAAATTACTCTGTAAAAATATGGACTAGTCCAAGCTCCAAACAATTTCACGACAGCCATGATGGAGAGATCAATCAATCTGGTAGATCCTGGATGCCTTCAAAGTAATTTTATAATAATGATTAGAGGTCAAAGTCTACACCAAGGTAACCAATTCCAAATCATAAAAGTAAAGCTCAAGTTTAAAAAATAAAAAATTGACCTGAAGGAAGTACTAAATGTTTAAGAAAAGATGGAGACTTGACTTCAAAAGTGGATCTATCAATTTTTAATATATATCACTAAGGTTCTTGAAACGAGTGGGTTTAATTTTATTGTATCACATGCTTTGAATTGTGTTGTTCAGCTATATATGGATATGTCATACATGATGCAAGCTTAATTAATTGGTTTTGTATTTGAGTCCAAGGAAACTTCACCAGATCCTTCATCTTGTCAATTATTAATGAAGAAAGAATAGAAAACTGGATTACGTTAATTGATAAGAGACTTATTCTGTATTAATATGTTCAATTGATATTAAACTGGATTACGCTACTAACATCTTTTGTTTTTTAAAAATTATTTAGGGGCTTTCATTAATCTGTGGGGAGTGAAGAAGTTCCACCTACAGAATCACAATAAAAGAACAAGGTATTGGACACTACACCCAAACATGTATGGGCAAATTCCTCCAATACTCTGGCTGGATTAGAACAAAAGATCTTGAGCTTCCAATACTGAGCAAAAAACAGACTCACAGGGTCAAAGATTGTACATTTTGCACTTTTACATCAGCCCTGATGGAGATAGAGAAAGATAAACTAAAGTATGACTACACAAAGCTAAATTCCCAGAGAAATGAGTTTTTACAAACAAAATTATCTAGATATATTTTCTGTTCAAAGTGCACACCCCACCTTCTTGGGCCCCTTTCATTCGACTTCTCCTTTATATATCATTTAGCTACCGGAGACATTTCCCTTTGACGCCTTAAGTAAGCAAACATCTCATCAAGGTCAGGGAGGTTTTCTGTGATGACAGGAACTTGCTTGAAATTTCTGAGCCATGCCTGCAGGCGGTGGAGCTTATGAGCTTCAAGTAGTTTCTCCCCTCCCAACCAATGAGCAAGTCCAAAGACAATATCCACCATGTTAATCGTGTCCCCACCAAAAAATTTCTTCTCACCAAGTGCTTGTTCTTCAACCATTTTTAGCATTTCCAAGCTATCTTTCTCTGCTTTCTCCTGCCCTTGACCAACCATCCACATTGCTGGACCCTGTAAAGAACCAAAGAATGGAAACATTTCATCAAGTTAGAAATTTCTTTTGCCAAGAAAAGTTAGAGGTCCCTGTTCTCTTACTAGATGACCAGAAACCTTATAAGTGATGAAGAACTGTACCTTATCTTCAGCAAATTTAATCCAAAATCGAGCCATGGCTCTCTCATAAGGATTACTAGGCAGCAAAGAATTTTGTGGCCATATCTCTTCAATGTATTCAAGAATAATCAAAGACTCGCATATGGATTTTCCACCATGAAAGAAAATTGGTACTTTCTTGTGAAATGGATTGTGTTGGAGAAGCAAGGAACTCTTATTGCAGAGATCTTCTTCTACATAGTCAAATGCTATGCCTTTCAATTTCAAAGCCCATTTGACTCTGTAAGTGTAAGGACTAACCCAAGTTCCAAGCAGCTTTGCTTCAGCCATGTTTGAGATATCAGTTGAGTTCTTTCTTTCTTTCTTTTCTTCTTTTGGTACTCGGACCTATAACTTAAAATAGCAATAGGCTCTCCAATTGAATTATAATAAATGAATGGATTCAAAGAGTACTTCGACAATTCCAGTAGTTGAAGTCAAGAGTCAAAAAAGTCAACAATAAGCAAATTCAATATTGGTGGCTGAACTAATATTTGATGGATGGTTTTTGGAGGGAGGTAAGATTATATGTTAAATACTTAACCTCTACTCTGTTTGAGATCAATCAGGGTAAACAAAATGGACATTGGGTAATTAAAGAAAGTACATCTACCAGTAAAAGTAGAGCCAAGTTCCAGCAGATAACTTTTTATTTTTTCTTTTTGGTACATGTTGTTCCGATGGATAATGAAAATCTATGTCTGTCGCTTTAACAAACGACCAAAATCAGGGAGGTTTTCTTTGATTTCGGGGACTTCCTTGAAATTCTTGGTCCATGCGTGCAGGCGAGGAAACTTGTGGGCTTCCAGTAGATTTCTGCCTAGTATTTTTTCAATGACTCCAGGCCAGTAGGCGAGTCCGCCAAAGGCTATGTCCACCATGCTAATCTTGTCTCCTCCGAAGAATTTCTTGTCTCCAAGGCCATGTTCTTCTATGGTTTTTAGCATTTCCAAGCTCTCCTCAATTACTTTCTGTCGTTCTTCGCCTCTAGTTCCACAAATTTTCCATACTATTGGACCCTGCTAGAATCAAAAGGCGACGTCAAATTAAACAAACTATCAATTAAAATAAAAATGGTAACGTTTTTCTGTTAGAACTATTTTGTTATGGAAACCTTATCATCAGCAAATTTGATCCAAAACCGGGCGATGGCTCTCTCATATGGATCACATGGCAGCAAGGAATTCTGGGGCCATATCTCTTCAATGTATTCAAGAATAACCGAGGACTCGCAAATCGGTTTTCCACTATGAATTAGCACGGGTATCTTCTTGTGAACCGGGTTACATTGGAGAAGCAAAGGACTCTTATTGGAGAGATCTTCTTCTATGTATTCATATGCTATGCCTTTTGAGTTTCAGAGCCCAAATGACCCTGTAACTGTAAGGACTCAGCCACATTCCAAGCAGTTGCACTTGTTCCATGTTTGAGAGATCAATCAGAATGGGCAATGGCCTTGCGCATCTCTAGCTATTCAAATTTTATAGTAATCAAAGAATCGGCAAGTGCTAAATTCCAAGACAATATCGAATAAATAAAAATGGTTTTATATAATTGTTGTAGTCGAAATCGAGAGTGTTCATTTGTGAAGAGCTGGTCATTTTCTCATGAGATAGAAATAGAATAATGAGGTATATGCCTTGAACGAATCATAGCACCATATTAGTGTCCAAAAACGGATAAAGAGAATCGGCCACTCAAATATTAGATGATTTTCCCTTCAATTAATTTCTGAGATCTCAACTGAGTTGTTTTGTTTGGGATTTCATATTTGAATTCCATTTAGATGATCTTGCCCACATTTACCCAATTTCACCTTCTAATTAAAGCCAAGAATTAAGGAGCTAAATTTTCTAAGCAATATTTATACATAAAGGGCAGTAAATAGGCAGATTTCACCCACACCAGAAATAATATAACCATTTCGTTTTCTTTGACTATTGACCAGTTCCACTACAGGACTAATCTTCTTTCCCAATTTCCCACTATAAAATATATGGAGGGTTTCGAAAAGGACAACCCGTTTTGGAATTCAACCATGGATTAACCGAAAAATATTAAAAATGTTTAAGCTGACTGTTTGAGTTGGTGCACTTCATTATTCTCTATAAATTGACTTTTAGAAGGCGTGCAATGCCTCACCGTTATCAGAATTTCAGATTGATCAAGAATCTGAATACTTGATCTCACTCACATGGCTGAAGTGAAGCTGCTTGCTGCATGGCCTAGTCCTTTTTATTATAGAGTGGTTTGGGCCCTGAAACTGAAAGGCATAGCATATGAATTCATAGAAGAAGATCTAGCCAACAAGAGTCCCTTGCTTCTCCAGTATAATCCAGTTCACAAGAAAATACCAGTACTCCTTCATCGTGGAAAGCCAATTTGTGAGTCCATGATCATTCTTGAATACATCGAAGAGATTTGGCCACAAAATTCCTTGCTACCAAGTTATCCCTATGACAGAGCCATTGCTCGTTTCTGGATCAAATTTGCCGATGAAAAGGTAAATCTTTTGCCTTCTAGACATGGGTTTGGAGCATATGCTATTCCTAATTTTCATTTCATTAATCTGAATTGTACAAGATCTATTTAATTGTTATTGATAATTTATTATTGCATCTTTGATTCTTACAGAGTCCAGCAATCTGGATGGTTTTCAGGACCAACGGTGAAGAACACGAGAAGGCGGTTAAGGACAGCTTGTAAATGCTAAAAACCATTGAAGAGCATGCACTAGGAGAGAAGAAATTCTTTGGGGGAGACAAGATTAACATGGTGGATATTGCTTTTGGACAACTTGCCTACTGGTTACCAGTTATTGAAGATGTAACAGGAGTGAAGCTACTTGAAGCTGGCAATTTCCCTCGTTTGCAAACATGGATCAAGAATTTCAAGCAAGTTCCAATAATCAAAGAAAACCTCCCCGATCGTGACGAGATGTTTGCTTTCTTCAAGCGCCGCAGGGAGATGACACTTGCTTCTAAATGACACCATTGTCCCAGAATCTATGTTCTGAATTTTCTCTATACAATCTACTCATTTTATGGATATTACCTAGTGAAACAAATAACGAGTAGAAATTATGTGGCTTAGGCCTCAGTTAGTTAGCAGTAGCACCGAGGTCACTTTAGTTTCCATTGGGCAGGATATGAAATTCGATTGTCCTACATGGTTTATCTTGCATCATCCATGACGTATCTGAATTAACGGATTTTGTAACCTTTCGAGTCAAAAGAGAACCTTCTGGGAAGTCCTCATGCCCCACGTTTTAACAGTTGAATAAGACTAAAGGTTGATGTGGGCTAGCCTCCAGGATAGAAGAAAAAAATTAAATTAATAATTTTAATTAATTTAATAATTTTATATATTTAGTTATATAAAATTAATAATTTAGTTACTAATATTATTATTTATTTTATATATTTCAATGTCTTTAACTTTTACTTGTCAAATTAATAGTTTTAGTTGAAATTGAAACTCACTATCTCTTTTTCTTTTATGGCAATGAATATTAAATAATAATAATTCAAACTTTGAGACATTATTACCATTCAAATAAGATTCAAATGTTTTACTTAAGAATAGAGATTGAGGAAGACATAAATGAGTCTTGAAGTTTTTATTTATTTAGTTATGTTCTTATGTTTACGAGATTATAGTTTATGTTAAAGATTGAAATTTTATTTACCTTTGATATAATTTATTTGTTAATTTATGTTTGATGTAATTTATTTGTTTGTAATATATTTTTATTATTCAATTTATAGATTAAATTATAAAATAATTTTATTGATAAAGAGTTTGCTAAGTAAAATTATGAAAATGAATATTTTTTGAAGAAAATTAGTGGGCTGGCCTAACTTGACTCATGGATTAGTGAGGGTTGGGCTGAGCTGAAATTTTGATGGCCTATGTAAAAAATGGACTACCCAATCTAGCTCATATTTCTCAATCCACAATATTTTGGATTGGATGGTCTCACCAAATTTTTATTTTATTTGTTTCCTTCGCCCTCTTTTAATCAATATAAAATAATGATACAGTTAGACTATACTTTATTCACCTTTATAATAAATCTTTTGGTAACATCATGTCAAAGTCACCTTGGACATCAACAATTTTTGTTTCATGCATCCCACCATATTAATATTTTTTGTCACAACACCAGTTGTCCATGTATTGACACATTTAACATATATACAAATACACATAACACACGTTGTTTTCATCTTTATGATAAATTTGTTCATAACATGATATCAAAGCCCCCAAACATTAAAAATCTCTATATCTTGCGCAAGATGTTTTTAGTGGGGAAATAGCTAGGAAGTGCTTGAAATTTGAAATGATATCTTAAGCCCTAATTTGAAGAGTTCACGATTTAATTAGTTTACAGTGAAGATATATGGAAAACATGAACTGGATAATGTAGGATCAATTTCACTTTTAAGACAAAGATCATAATATTTGAAAAAGTTTTTAAATTATAAAAACAATAATCTAAGGTATGATATTTAAAAAAGTCTTTAAACTATTTAGTAAACTTCAAATAAGTCTTTATACTTTTATTACATTCAATTAAGTTTTTATACTTTTATTCTAAGCCTAATAAGTCATTGTACTTTTATTTTGAGTCAAATAAACCTTTATGACTAATAATTAACTTAGTCAAAATGTTACTTATTATTTTATATCGCGTGGTGCTGATGTATCATGCTAACATATTATAATTGATAATGGTGTGATATACTGATATATTATAATTGATGATGATGTGACATACTAATTTGATATAATAACATGTTCATATGATATTTTTTACTATTTGTATTAATGCCATGTTAAAGCTATGTGGTAATAGAATGATAATAGGTATTTTAATTAATGATAATTAATTAATCATTTATTATAAAGACTTATTTGATAAAAAATAAAAATACAAATTTTGATTGAATACAATGAAAGAATAAGGGTTTATTTAATTTTTTTAAATAATTTATGAGCTTATTTGAATATTATGTCAAAAATCAAATATATTTTTAATTTTTTATTTAATTATTTGATGTTTCTTATGTTGTTCATAATACTTCTCTAGCGGGAGTTAAAAATTTATTATTATATGATATGATGGAAATATGTTTTCTTATGATGATTCCAATTTAATATTACAACTTCTCCATTGAAAAAAAAAATACAATCAAGTCTTATATTTTTATTTAAAATCAAATAAGTTACAAAACACTTAATAAAAAAATTAAAAAATTAACTAGTGTTAATCATTATGACATTTGTCATTTTCTTAACCGGTGCCCTAACGTGGCATAATAGCAAGTAAAAACGCCACAATTATTTAGAAGAAAGAAAAAACATTCTTTAATTTCGTCCTCCTTATTTTTCTCAAAATTTCTCTCTCTCTGTGTCTCTCTTTGTTCTAACGAAACAGAACCAGCTTAAAATTCCCAGCTTTCATGGCCTCCCTTTCTTAAATTCCAAAAATACCCATTTCTTTCCTGATCATCATGGGCTTGTAAAATTAATCCTCCCATAAAACCAAAAAAGTTCTGCTTTTAGACAATAGAATTCAATTATTTGATGCTTAATTAATACAACATAGCATAACTAAGCAGATTACATATATATATAGCTTTAGATAAGCATCCCAAGCTGCCAAGTTTAGGAAAATCAATTTTCCAGAAGGCTAGCTAGTGTGAAGCCTTTTTATGCTATTTGTTAAACTGTTCAGCAACCCTCTTCTCCCTCACGCCTCTGATATGAGCCAACAGTTTATCACGATCAGGGATTGTTTCTTTGATGACAGCAACTTCCATGAAATTTTGAGCCCATTCATGCAGTCGAGGCAAGGTGTTTGGTTCCAGCACCTTAACGCCAATTATATCTTGCATGATCTTGAGCCAATAGGCCAGCACTCCGTAGGAGATGTCGACTAAATTAATGGTATCACCACCGAAAAACTGCTTCTCCCCAAGAGCTTTCTCTTCTATAATTTTCAGCACTTCCAACAATTCCCTTGCTGCTTTCTCTTGCTCCTCTCCACCGGTTGATAGAAAAAATGCACGGAAAACCGGACTCTACGATCATTGTAAAGTTTGATAATTCTTAACAATAACATAAAAGAAAAGAATGATAGGTCAATGCCTCAATGGAGATAATGAAAGAGTCAAAATCACCTTGTCTGCTACGAATTGAATCCAAAATCGAGCCATGGCTCTCTCATAAGGATCACTTGGGAGCAATGGATTCTCCGGCCAGGTTTCTTCGATGTATTCAAGGATGACAAGGGACTCAGCAATCGGCTTGCCGCCATGGACAAGGACAGGGATCTTCTTGTAAACAGGATTGTACTTCAACAGCAGTTCACTCTTGTTAGAAAGGTCTTCCTCTATGTATTCGTAGTCTACACCTTTGATTTTCAATGCCCAAATCACTCTCTGACTAAAAGGACTAGCCCAGAATCCGTGTAGCTTCACTTCTGCCATTTCTTTGATGAGCTCAAGATGCAAAGTTTGTTGCCAGGCCAAAGTCAATATAATGGATCAAATGCTTGGACAATAAGTTTCAATTTAGAAATTAGTAACCATGAAAGTGACCCTTCATTTGTATACCCATAGAATACCTCGTAGGCCACATGTTTTCTATGAGGAACTAGCTGGGAATTTGAGGAAATCAAGGTCAGGTTGAAATTTGATATAATATTGTAGGCCCTAATTTGAAGAGTTGATGATTCTGATTAATTTACAGTGTATGGAAAACATGAACTAGATAATGCAGTACTAATTTGACTTTGAAGATAAAGAATATTGTTTTTATAATATACATTTGCATGAAGATTTCGATATCCTGCCTCTTAGAATGAATAAAACAAAGTTCCAATGGACCATTGCCTTATTTAATTATTTATATACCAACTGCCCCTTAATCTCAATATTTAATTATCGACATAAACAAATGATATTTGCTAATCAAACCCGCTCTTAGAAGGTTCATCATGTTCCTGTTTGTCTCTTTATGATTTTTGCTGTTTTGAAACTAATTCTCTATTTTGATATAAAAATCATTAATCTAATTTTAAAAATTACTTCCATATTTTTAATTTTCATTTTTACTTTCTAATTGTGATTAATAAGATAAGGTAAATAACTAAATTTAAAATAGCAAAAAACAATCCAATTGTAGTTGAAAATTTTGATTTTTTTATTATTTTTCATTTCATATAAAAAAGAAAAAAATTAAGGATTTTCAAATTTAGTTATTATCCTTATTTCATTCATAATTTTATTTTTTGATAGACATTTACCATTTATTTACAATGTAAAGGTGGAGATAAAACATATACAACATTCTATAAAACTAAATGAGCCCTTAGTTATTATTTCATAAGGTTTGTTTACTGAGATTCTTTTTAATACAATTTCACACGCAAAAGTATGAACTAAGCATAAATCCAACACAGAACAAAATGAAACAAAAGCAAAATTCGATAGGAACATCCTTAAAATGCTGCATCGATGGACAGGCAAAAACACAAAATGTCTATATATATTTATATATATGCTATCCAAAATTCTTGCTATTATTTTATAGCTATCCAAAATTCCGAAGGACAAGGAGGATATTCAAATATAGTTACATTATATTACAAGGGTTAACCTGAGACGTTAAAAACAAACAATTCTCTAACCACTTTCATATGGGCCAGCAGTTTTGCTTTGTCAGGAAGATTTTCTTTGATCACAGCAACTTCCTTAAAATTCTTTATCCATTGGCGCAATTGGGGTAGGGTGCCTGGCTTCAACAATTGTAGTCCCATCACTTCTTCCATCCCCTCCACCCAGTGAGCAAGCACTCCAAATTCAATGTCAACTAAGTTTATAGCCTCGCCACCAGAAAATTTCTTATCCCCAAGGGCATGCTCTTCTAAGATTTTCAGCTTTTGAACTAGTTGCTTTCTTGCTTTCTCTCGCTCCTCTCCAGTAGTTTGGAATAGAGAAACTACGGTAGGACCCTGGATCATCAAAATATTTAGTTATTCTGTGGCATGAGGTAAACCAAAAACAATAAACTAGAATAGATTCTAAATGAAAACTAAGAATCAAGATGAAAAAGTTGAATTTCAGTGAAGTATGAGGGTAACCATTTCTTCTCCAAATTTGATCCAAAACCGAGCTATGGCCCTCTCATAGACATCTTGTGGCAGCAGGGGATTCTGAGGCCATGTTTCTTCAATGTATTCAAGGATGACCAGTGACTCGGCGATTGGTTTGCCATCATGAACAAGGACAGGTTTCTTCTTGTAAACAGGATTGTACTTTAACAGCTATTCACTCTTGTTGGGAAGGTCTTCTTCTACATATTCGTAGTTTATCTCTTTCAGTTTTAGTGCCCAGATCACTCCGTGACTAAATGGACTAGCCCAAAATCCATCTAGCTTCACTTCTACCATTGCGATATGGGATGCGGGGCCAGTTGCAAGGCCCAAGTCAATTCATACAGATCAAAGGGCAGTTCTAGCTTGGGCAATAAGTTTGAAGTTCCAAAACAATGTCAATGAAAGCAACTCTTACTCTTTTCTAAATGTTTCTGATATCAGTTTAGACTCTTTCGGCTGATAATTTTGCATTTCTTATTGTAAAAGTCATACAATCTGTCACATAGTTGGATCAGATAAATTACTTAATCCAGTAACTACCATGTTACGGATATGATTGCTCCATGCAATATACAATAGGCCTGCGTCATGCATGACAAGTGATCATGTTTTTAATAATAAAAAAAAATGAATCAGTTTGCCCCTTTCAAACTGAATAAAACAACAAGTTTCAAAGATTGAAAAACCCTTCTCTTGGATAACGTTGTTCAAACTGAAATTGGAAAAATGGGGAGCGTTTCCGGTACTCCTAAGTTTTAGTCTACAAAGTAGGAAGTGAGATAGAAGATGCAATCATAAAGAATACCCCATTTGTAATTGAAATGGTTCAGAAGGCTGAAAATTTCAAAATGATTTCAGAATAATTTAAAGCAACAAGCCACATAGCATTGTTGTAACCATAGCTATAACAGATAAATAATTTAAAGGCATAAACCAACATGAAAATTAAAGAGAGAAGAAGTAGTTCTTCCTCACGACGTAAATGTGTAATACAAGCTTGTATTACTAGCTTATTTACTTTGGAGTGATTCTGATGAGGTGATATTATATATGACCCTTCTCTTTTTCAAGAAATTTAAAGCGCATTCTGTTGTGATATGGGACATTGTCTTTGATTGCGGATTCTTTACTGAAATTCCTCATTAAGGGTATTTGCTTTAATAAACTTTGTTCCAATTGCCTCGCGACTATTTCCATTCTTTATGTACATAATAATTACAAGAATCTTGTCACGTGCCATTGAGAATAGTAACCTTTTGTAACGAATGACTAGTAATGGTGTAATTAGATTTGTTTTTGTAAAGCACTTGTACTTAAAAAAACTGTTGAGAGGAAATTCTCTTTAACTATTTCCAAATCTAAGCTAATAAGTTAAGTTCTGCAAAACATCCCAATAGCAAAAGTAGTTTCTGAACAATATCACTTATTCTGATTTTTGAGTTACTTTCAGTTCATTATTGTTTGCATGATATAACTATATTATTCATTTTACTTGCTACCATTACTCTCTCCGAATGGTAATATGTTTTTTGTGAAATAACATTTTATACTATGAGAAATATAATATCCTAATAGTCAAAATCAAGTAATTTTAAAAAGCAAATCCAAAGATATAAAAATTCATGAAGCCTTAACCTTAGGACAACCAAAATAAATCATGAGGTGATCATCATGAACTTTTACAAGTAATTCTTCCGCAAAACCAAAAAGTTTTTTGTTTTTGAAAGGTTAATTTATTAGTTTCAGCGGCCGATCAATGTCATTGTTAATTTAAGGCTGTAACTACTAAAAACTCCCTTTGGCATGTCAAAGAACGGCTTGGACAAGGAAACCAATGCCATTGGCAATAGATTAGCTGCTCAAAAAGTCAAGGCAGCTTAACAAGTGATCAATAATAAAGAGAAAAGAAAAAAATGTCCTTTCTAATGAATGATTTCTTTCCTATGAGTCTGTCTTTCTTTGTTCCTTTACGTTTTTGCCAACCGGTTCTTTGCTGGGAGTGTAATGTTTTCGTCATGTTTCTTGTTTTTTAGCTTTGCTTGATACGGTGGCTTTTTTTGTGAGTTCATGGCTCGCTGTTTGGGCTCCTCGTATGTTATTTGAGGGAATCTCAAGGATAAGGGGTTCAGGTGTTCTGGGATCCTTTTTTTGTTCAGGTGTTTTTCCATTTTCCTCCTATGTTATCAAAAGTTGAAGTTGATGTTTAAACTCAAAACAGAGTTTCTAAGCATTGAAAGCTAGTGCTGAGCCAAAGGAGAATGGAAATCTTGTACTTAGAAAGTTAAAGGATTGAATGTACACGTGTATTATTTATAGTGGACAGTATATTTTTAGGATTTATAGTTTACTGCATTGTAAATAGTAATTTTGTCAGTTAGTTGTTAGTTGGTTAAATCTCTTCTCTCATTGGCTGAAGAGTTCTGTATATAAACACTTGTAATAACTAATTTCAGTAACAAGAATACAATTTTTCAATTCACTAACTTGCTTCATAGCGACTTTATTCTTCTTTCTCTGGTTTTATCAAGCATCTTCACATTTGATTCTCTAGTTTTATCATGGTATCAGAGCAATCAGGTTAAAGATTCTAAATCTTTCTTACTTGTTTCTAATCAACTATTGATTAGATTTAAGTACTTGTGGAATATCAGTTGGATTTTTTATTTCTTTGAGCTTGAGATTCTATTTTCCATGGAAAAGAATATAGTTTCTAGGAATATAATTTCACCAACTCTGGATTCACAATCACCTTACTTTCTGTATCATTCAGATCATCCTAGTTCAGTTGTTATAACTCCCAAGCTTAGCACAAATAATTACATTCCATAGAGCAGATCCTTTGTCCTTGCCATTTCAATTAGAAATAAGCTAGGTTTTCTCAATGGTACCATTACAAAACCCTTGGTAACAGATCCATTATCTGAGCCATGGACTAGATGTAACAATTTAATTATGGCCCGGATCTTGAAATCAGTCACTCCACTGATAGCTTCAACCATTTTTTATATGGATTCTGTCGTTGAAATTTGGAGTACTCTAAACTAAACTTTTCACAACCAGATGACACTAGGGTTTGCACTTTACAGTTTGCCCTAGGAAATGTGACTCAAGGAACAAAGTCTGTAGACACTTACTTTATAAAATTGAAGGGGATTCGGCAAAAAATGAGGAATTATAGGTCGTTGCCTCAATGTGAGTGTGGCAAGTGTAATCCTAGTTGCTTCAAAAAATACTCAGATCAATACTAGAAAGATATGATTTTTAGGTTTTTAAATGGACTTAATGACTCTTATTCTACTATAAGGTCACAAATTATAGTGTTGGATCCTATACCTACCCTGGACAAGGTTTGTAGTTCAGTTCTTAGGGAGGAAACACAGAGAAATTTCTTGATACAAGGTCAACCAGTTTTGGAATCTACTACTATGGTAGTGATGTCTGATGAAAACAAGAAATATAAAAAGGAGGTGATTTGCTCCCATTGTAACAAAAAGGGTCATCCAAAAGAAAAACGTTACAAATTGATAGGATTTCTAGAGGATTTCAAGTTCAATAAGGGTAAAAATGCCTATAAGAAAAGCAAGTCAGTGAATTGTGTTGCAATAGTAAAAAATAAACAATTTGCACAAGAAGATGAGATTGCTGGTAACAACACCATGTTTCATATGTCTCTCATTAAGCAACAAGTAAGCAAGCTAATGAATCTTTTAAATGAGAATGGTATTAGCTTTGATGAAGGTAAAGATGGATCTACTTTTGCTTCTGCATTTGTTCCTGCATCAAATCAGCAAAGCAAACACTCTCTAGTAAATTATGTTTTCTCGGGTATCATTTTTGGTCATGTTTGTTTCAATATTAAGAATAATCTCCCTTTTAAGGATCAAAATATGACAAGTCTCATGATTAAACACAATTCTTGGATTATAGATATAAGAGCAATTAAGCATATTTCTTATACCCTGGATAATTTTGTTTCTGCAAAACCAATGATCAATTGTTTTGTTGAACTTCCAAACAAAGTTAAAGCTTTAGTGTCTCACATAGGAACTGTCAAACTTACACCATTTCTCACTTTAACAAATGTTTTGTGTATTCCTAGTTTGAGGTTTAATTTCATTTCAGTAAGTCAGCTTACTAACTCAAAGAAAAATTGTATTTGGTTCACTGATGAATTGTGTGTTATTCAAGATCTAGTTTCATGGAAGGTGATTAGGGTAGCTAAGGTCATCTCAAGTTTATACTTCATGCAAATTAATGCACATGAACAAGCCTTGTCAAAACATAGTATTAACAAGATCATAAAACCAGTTAACGTTTCTTCCATTCATAATTGTAAATAGTTTTGACCTTTGGCATTTCAAATTAGGTCATGCACCATTAGAAAGAATAAATGTAATCAATAAACATTGTTCTGAGGCTCATAGTTCTAGTAGTTTACTTTGTGAAGTTTGTCCTATGGCTAAGTAGAGGAAAATGCGATTTCCTACTCAAGTACAAATAAGTGCCAGTTCTTTTGAAATTGTTCATGCAAACATATGGGGTCTTTATGAGGTACCAACTATTTCAAATCAAAGATACTTTCTTACTCTAGTTGATGAATTTTCTCATTGCACTTGGATATTCTTGATGAAGTGTAAATTTGATGTTTCAACTATTATTTCCAATTTTTACAATTTTGTTAAAACTCAATTTAACGCTTGCATCAAAATTTTAAGAACAGACAATGGAAAAGAATTTGGACTTACTGATTTTTATGCCAAGACAGGGATTGTTCATCATTTAACCTGTGTTGAAACCCCTCAACAAAATGGTAGAGTGGAAAGAAAACATAAACATATTTTAGTTGTCATAAGAGCATTATTACATCAGTCTAAAGTTCTTTTTCATTTTTGAGGGTATGCAGTTCTCACTGCTGCTCATATCATGAACAGAATGCCTAGTAAAGTTCTTCACAACTATACACCTTATGAACTGTTGTTTAAAAAACCTCCCTCATATGATCACCTCAGAGTTTTTGGTAGTTTGTGTTTTGTGTTTACTCTTAGTCAACATAAGAAGAAATTTGATAAACGAGCCAGTAAATGCATATTTTTATGTTATCCTAATGGTGTCAAAGGTTATAAGGTTTATGATCTTCTTGCTAATAAGGTATTCATATCAAGAAATGTGATTTTTCATGAGCATGTTTTTCCTTTCCATTCTTTCAAGCAAAATTCCTATGATCATACTTTTTATCAAACACCTCATATGCATGAGTCTGATTCTAATTTCTTGGATTTTGTTGTTGTTCTTTCTTTAGTTCATGAACCTATTAATATGTCTACACCTTCAATTTCACCTTCCGTTTCTTCAGACATATCTCAAACATCAGATTCTTTGAATTCTTCATCAAATTCACCTGAACAATCTACTTCTAGTAGTCCTGTTGGCTTTACCGTTGACTTTTTTATTCTATTTCTTCTAAACCTTCTTATATTCCTAGTGATTCTATGCCTACTAAAAGAAGTGACAAACCTAGGAAATTACCTAAATATCTAGAAGTTTATGATGTTCAGCTACCATCCTCCTCAAATTTTGTCACATCTTATTCCATTGCAAATTTTTATCTTTTAGTCAGCTGTGTTCTCAACATAAGTCCTTTACTGCTTCCTTGTCTCATATTCATGAACCTACTACTTATCATCAAGCTATTTAACATGATCATTGGAGAGATACTATGGCTGCTGAACTAACAGCTTTAGAGGATAATGGCACATGGAGTACAGTTCCACTGCTTGCTGATTCTGATGCAATTGGTTGTAAGTGGGTTTTCAAAACTAAAATGAGGGTTGATGGCAGTATAGAGAGGTTTAAAGCTCATTTGGTTGTAAAGGGCTATAGTCAAATTGAGGGCTTTGATTATCAGGAAACCTTTAGTTCTGTTGCTAAGCATGTTGCTGTTAGAGTTTTTTTGGCACTAGCTGCAGTTCCATGATGGTATTTGTCTCAGTTGGATATTAACAATGCTTTTCTTAATGGTGATCTTGATGAGGAAGTGTATATGTCATTGCCACCTGATTATCAGGTTAAGGGGGAGTATCCATCTGATGTCGAGCTAGTTTGTAAATTACACAGATCTTTATATGGCTTAAAGCAAGCTTTTAGATAATGGAATGCTAAATTCATAGCAATACTAACAGAGTATGGTTTCAAACAGACTTTATCAGATTATTCTCTATTCACTATGAATGCAGACAATGGTGGTTTTATAGCACTGCTGGTTTATGTTGATGACATTATAATAGGATCTAGCTCTCCTCAGTTATCTCATGATGTTAAATGTTTTTTGATTTTGCATTTTAAGCTAAAAGACTTTGGAGAGGTTAAATATTTTCTAGGGTTGGAAGTAGCAAGGTCAACAGAATGTGTTTCCATTTGCCAGAGGAAGTATACTTTGGATATGTTGGAAGAACATGGACTCCTTGGTGCAAAACTAGTGTCAACTCTCATTGACTACAATCATAAGTTGGAAAGGCTACTGATGAACTCTCATCATGCCATTCATCAGGCCCATCATCCGAATTGTCATCAAATCTATCTTCACCGGTAGGGAACAAATCCTCATTTCCCTCATCAAATGCAGTATTATCCTCGAGCATCACAGTGTCACCTTCCAACGTCGTAGTGTTATACTCAAGTGTTGCATTCTCATTTGAAAATGCCATTACACCCTGTACAGTTTCACCCGATCGTTGCATTTGTTGAACTCAAGTAACTAATTGGTTCAATACACATCTTGATCGAAATTGTGCAACCAACTGTTCTGTGAATATTGTGTGTCTACTGGGCTGCATAAAATCTTGTGCATACGTCAATTGCCATTATTATGGGTTTCGAACTGAATGCTGTAATATATGTGAAGCATTGTATATATCATTTTGATTGAGCTAATTACCATGTTGTTCAGCTTCTTCATGTGACATAACATTTGTTTGGCGTCCCTTAATGCTAATATACACAGCCGGAACATTCATATGTTCTAGCAGAATTAATGCAGCATCCTCATCGTCCTTGCTAATTGGCCGTGATAACTCTCCAGGTGTACTGATCAATGCATGTAACTCAATCTCGTCAATTTCTTAGTATACCCTAACAACATCTTCAACTAGCTTCATCAATCTCACAAATGACAAATCACTCCTAACCCTCTGTAT
Organism: Theobroma cacao; assembly: GCF_053813885.1. Lineage (NCBI taxonomy): Eukaryota > Viridiplantae > Streptophyta > Magnoliopsida > Malvales > Malvaceae > Theobroma > Theobroma cacao. Next base: position 36,209,329 of record NC_142642.1, read on the forward strand.
TAGTGACTCATCACCCGTGTAAATACCATCCACCCACTAACCACCGTGTCTTATCACAAGTAGCACAATTGGAATCCCATTGAAATTTTGAAAATAACAATAATTTGTTAATCATTTAACACATTATATGACATGCTGTGTTCTAGAATTTGTCAGTCATGTTGTAACACGCCATGCATATAACGTAAATTGTTATAACACGCCATGCATATAACGTAAAAGATTATAATACGCCATGCATATAAAGTAAAATGTTGTAACACACTTTACGTTGTAACACGCCATGCATATAACGTAAAATGTTGTAACACGCCAATGCTGACACACCAATCACTATAATTACCGTGTCTTAACATGAACTGGCTTAAAATACCCATAGCATGTGACATGCCAATTAGTGTAATTATTGACTCGCTACATGAATTGCCCTAAAATAACCAATGTTGTGGCATGCTAAAATAATGCTAACAAATGTTATAGATGCATGGCGTGTAACAACTATGGGCAATGTTTCTAATCCATGTTCTAATGTACACCAAATATTTCAAAAATTTAAGTGTTGTAGCAATAAACCCAATAACATACCTTGATGTCATCTCTGCTATGGTCAAATGTCAAGAGATAGGCCACAGCCCAATGACGATGGTACTCAACAGAGAGTTGACATAGCTCATACAGTTCAGAGAGCTAAAAGAGCTGATGATGATAGTTCTCAACAGAGAGTTGACAGAGTTGAGACAATTCAGAGAGTTTAGAGAGAAAGATGATAGAGCTTAAACAACTAAGCATTTATTTATTTTTATTTTCTTTCTGGCGAGAGGGAAATATCGAGACTCTAATTGAAATGATGTTTTTAAGAGCATTTTGGTTTACTCATGTTTCTTTTTGGCTAGAACAGGTAACTTTATATGAATGGTTATTTTTGAAATCACCTTATCATGAGGTCTATTTCTCATAATTTTCTTTCTTCTATACATTCAAGGATAACAAGGGACTCAGCGGTTGACTTGTCATCACCATGAACGAGAAAAGGGACTCTCTTGTAGACTGGATTGTACTTTAACAGCAGCTTGCTCTTGTTAGCAAGGTCCTCTTTTGTGTATTCAGAGTCGTCTATGCCTTTCAGTTTCAATGTCCAGATCACTCGGTGACTAAAAGGATTAGCCCAGAACCCATGTAGCTTTACTCCTGCCATAACTTTGGGCTCGAGATCCCAAGATGCAAGGTCGTTGTATACTGATCAGTGGCGACTGCTTGCTTGGACAATGGTGATAAAGAGGACCCATTTTCCTTGACTTTGCAAATGTTTTGATCTATTTAATAAGTCATTATTCATGTCTAATTGTCATGACTCATGACTTTGTTTCACGTCTATCTGTTAGATTCATCTAGTGTGGTTAATCAATTGTTAATTTAATTTAATATATTTTAATTGAAAATTTTCAGTTAACAGTGAACTTTAACTTTTCAAATAGATGCATTCTCTTCCATATTTTTTTGAAGATTAAGTAATTTCCATTACCATCAAAAGGGGAATATCCGTGAACAAGAGAAGGGGCCTGGCTTGGGAGAACTCAGTCCAGATGCCCTTCCTGAAACCTGGTCTACAAAAATTAACCAGCAATCAGCCTATAAGCTGTACAAAATAAAAACAATCATGAAGAATCAACAAGAAACAACCATCCACAAAACATCACGGAAGGTAAGAGTGAAAAATATGACCGTTTTGGATGTTTTCTCCTCTTTCAAACCCAAAAAAGAAGTCATAGTGTTCCTAGAATGGTGGCTGTCTTATCTTGAGTGAGATTGATCAAAAAGCTGCCTCTGTTCTGAGCAAACCTGCAACTTCAACTCAGTAGTAAAAGGAAACAGCATATCCCAAGCTCAGTCGAACAAACACTCAAACAGCTAGGGGCAGATGCGAAGAAGATCATGAGCTCTATCAATTCCTGATTTAACAAGGCTGTCTGCTGCCTCATTACCAGACCTCGGAATCTGACTAATCTGCCAACCCACAACTCTACCTTTAAGAGAAGCAATTTGGAGGAAGAGTTGTCGTAGCTTCCAAGGGGATTTCTCAGGAAGTGACGCCCATGGGACCACATTCACCGAGTCCGATTCAATAATGATGCCAAAGCATGAAAACTTGGACAACCCACAATGGGCAACCTCATGACTTCCAAATTAACACATCACTGTCTATCTAATTCACAAGATTGCTTCCGTGCAAAGCTTTTTCAAGAAGAAGAGGAGAGACGATAATGAATACTTGTATTTGGTTCTCTTTATCAAAAGTTGTCCGTCCGATGTTGCTATGATCAATAAATATTATAAGGAAATGGCACTCTGTGTCCATCTTGATAAGAATGATTCCGTTGCGACTAAGAAGATGGTCTGTCAGGTTTAAAAGACTCCCTTATCTCTGCACAACAAAAGAAGAACAAAAATTTAACGGAGATGAATTCGAATCTTCTTAATTCTATTTTTTTTTTTTTGAATTGGATTCATTTTTACATGTAGTCAAAGTTTTCAGAAATAATATATAGTTGGCTCTGATTTTGTAATGATTTGATTCTTTATTCCTACTGTCACTCCAATTTTACAATTAATCACAATTATCATTAAGCATTCTGTCCTTCTACAAGTTCAAATGCTACCATCATGCAAAGTAAAGTGAAGCAAATTATTGAAGAGTACTTTTATGTAATTTTCTTAAGCATTGAAGATTTGAGTATGTTTTGTTTAATATTTTAAAATTTTTTTGGTTAATTTTGTTGGAAGAAATTGCATATATACATGTACAATTGAACATACATAAAATACCCAACCCTTACGTTAGGATATTTTGTCAATGGTTCAAGAGGTTATTGTATTAGGGAACTGTGTTTTGCTTGTTGGATTTTGTATGTTTTTGGCAATCCAATTCTTTAAACTCTTTAGATAATGACAAGGTTTTGATATGGAACAGGATTAGGATGATTTGGGATTGATTTGAAGTTTACGATGCATTATCTGATGGCATGTTTACTGAGTTGTTGATGATTGGGATTGATTTGAAACCTAAGTTTTGGATGGAGGGAAGTGATTGCTTCTTTGCATGGCGGTGAAGAATGTTCTGTGATGAAGCTCTGATTGGTGTGCTAATTTTATTATAATGTAATGTATCCCATTTAATCTTTGGAGAATGGCTTCAGAGCCTATGTAATTCTTGTAATGTTTGTAGCAGTCTTCTGGTGTGTAGACACTTTCTCACTGAACCTCCCTGATTATAGTGTTGAAGTGAATTTTCTGGTTCTATGTGACCAACTTATCAATAAAATTGTTGAATAGAAGAATTATAAGAAGGTTCCAGTGCCCTTGATATCTCCCCATTAATATGAGCAACTTACTGCTAGAATACAAGCCTGTTCACAAGAAGATTCCAGTGCTTGTTCATGGAGGAAAACCAACTGCAGAGTCATTGGTTATTCTTGAAATCTTGTACTTAGAAAGTTAAAGGATTGAATGTACACGTGTATTATTTATAGTGGACAGTATATATTTAGGATTTATAGTTTACTGCATTGTAAATAGTAATTTTGTCAGTTAGTTGTTAGTTGGTTAAATCTCTTCTCTCATTGGCTGAAGAGTTCTGTATATAAACACTTGTAATAACTAATTTCAGTAACAAGAATACAGTTTTCCAATTCACTAACTTGCTTCATAGCGACTTTATTCTTCTTTCTCTGGTTTTATCAAGCATCTTCACATTTTATTCTCTAGTTTTATCATGGTATCAGAGCAATCAGGTTAAGGATTCTAAATCTTTCTTACTTGTTTCTAATCAATAGTTGATTAGATTTAAGTACTTGTGGAATATCAGTTGGATTTTTTTATTTCTTTGAGCTTGAGATTCTATTTTCCATGGAAGAGAATATAAGTTCTAGGAATATAATTTCACCAACTCTGGATCCACAATCACCTTACTTTCTATATCATTCAGATCATCCTAGTTCAGTTGTTATAACTCCCAAGCTTAGCACAAATAATTACATTCCATGGAGCAGATCCTTTGTCCTAGCCATTTCAATTACAAATAAGCTAGGTTTTCTCAATGGTATCATTACAAAACCCTTGGTAACAGATCCATTATCCGAGCCATGGACTAGATGTAACAATTTAATTATGGCCCGGATCTTGGAATCAATCACTCCACCGATAGCTTCAACCATTTTTTATATGGATTCTGTCGCTGAAATTTGGAGTACTCTTAAACTAAACTTTTCACAACCAGATGACACTAGGGTTTGCACTTTACAATTTGCCTTAGGAAATGTGACTCAAGGAACAAAGTCTGTAGACACTTACTTTATAGAATTGAAGGGGATTTGGGAAAAAATGAGGAACTATAGGTCGTTGCCTCAATGTGAGTGTGGCAAGTGTAATCCTAGTTGCTTCAAAAAAATACTCAGATCAATACTAGAAAGATATGATTTTTAGGCTTTTAAATGGACTTAATGACTCTTATTCTACTATAAGGTCACAAATTATAATGTTGGATCCTATACCTACCCTGGACAAGGTTTATAGTTTAGTTCTTAAGGAGGAATCACAGAGAAATTTCCTTATACAAGGTCAACCAGTTTTGGAATCTACTACTATGGCAGTGATGTCTGATGAAAAGAAGAAATATAAAAAGGAGGTGATTTGCTCCCATTGTAACAAAAAGGATCATCCAAAAGAAAAACGTTACAAATTGATAAGATTTCTAGAGGATTTCAAGTTCAATAAGGGTAAAAATGCCTATAAGAAAAGCAAGTCAGTGAATTGTGTTGCAATAGTAAAAAATAAATAATTTGCACAGGAAGATGAGGTTGCTGGTAACAACACCATGTTTCAGATGTCTCTCATTAAGCAACAAATAAGCAAGCTAATGAATCTTTTAAATGAGAATGGTATTAGCTTTGATGAAGGTAAAGATGGCTCTACTTCTGCTTCTACATTTGTTCCTGCATCAAATCAGTAAAGCAAACACTCTCTAGTAAATTCTGTTTTCTCAGGTATCATTTTTGGTCATGTTTGTTTCAATATTAAGAATAATCTCCCTTTTAAGTATCAAAATATGACAAGTCTCATGATTAAACACAATTCTTGGATTATAGATACAAGAGCAATATATCATATTTCTTATACCCTGGATAATTTTGTTTCTACAAAACCAATGATTAATTGTTTTGTTGAACTTCCAAACAAAGTTAAAGCTTTAGTGTCTCACACAAGAAATGTCAAACTTACACCATTTCTCACTTTAACAAATGTTTTGTGTATTCCTAGTTTTAGGTTTAATCTCATTTCAATAAGTCAGCTTACTAACTCAAAGAAAAATTGTATTTGGTTCACTGATGAATTGTGTGTTATTCAAGATCTGGTTTCATGGAAGGTGATTAGGGTAGCTAAGGTCATCTCAAGTTTATACTTCATGCAAATTAATGCAGATGAACAAGCCTTGTCAAAACATAGTATTAACAAGATCATAAAACCAGTTAACGTTTCTTCCATTCATAATTGTAAATAGTTTTGACCTTTGGCATTTCAAATTAGGTCATGCACCATTAGAAAGAATAAATGTAATCAATAAACACTGTTCTGAGGCTCATAGTTCTAGTAGTTTACTTTGTGAAGTTTGTCCTATGGCTAAGTAGAGGAAAATGCGATTTCCTACTCAAGTACAAACAAGTGCCAGTTCTTTTGAAATTGTTCATGTAAACATATGGGGTCCTTATGAGGTACCAACTGTTTCAAATCAAAGATACTTTCTTACTCTAGTTGATGAATTTTCTCATTTCACTTGGATATTGATGAAGTGTAAATTTGATGTTTCAACTATTATTTCCAATTTTTACAATTTTGTTAAAACTCAATTTAACGCTTGCATCAAAATTTTAAGAACAGATAATGGAAAAGAATTTGAACTTACTGATTTTTATGCCAAGACAGGGATTGTTCATCATTTAACCTGTGTTGAAACCCCTCAACAAAATGGTAGAGTGGAAAGAAAACATAAACATATTTTAGTTGTCACAAGAGCATTATTACATCAGTCTAAAGTTCCTTTTCATTTTTGGGGGTATGCAGTTCTCACTGTTGCTCACATCATGAAGAGAATGCCCAGTAAAGTTCTTCACAACTATACACCTTATGAACTGTTGTTTAAAAAACCTCCCTCATATGATCACTTCAGAGTTTTTGGTAGTTTGTGTTTTGTGTTTACTCTTAGTCAACATAAGAAGAAATTTGATAAACGAGCCAGTAAATGCATATTTTTATGTTATCCTAATGGTGTCAAAGGTTATAAGGTTTATGATCTTCTTGCTAATAAGGTATTCATATCAAGAAATGTGATTTTTCATGAGCATGTTTTTCCTTTCCATTCTTTCAAGCAAAATTCCTATGATCATACTTTTTATCAAACACCTCATATGCATGAGTCTGATTCTAAGTTCTTAGATTCTGTTGTTGTTCTTTCTTCAGTTCATGAACCTATTTATATGTCTACACCTTCAATTTCACCTTCTGTTTCTTCAAACATATTTGAAACATCAGATTCTTTGAATTCTTCATCAAATTCACCTGAACAATCTACTTCTAGTAGTCCTGTTGGCTTTACCGTTGACTTTTTTTATTCTATTTCTTCTAAACCTTCTTATATTCCTAGTGATTCCATGCCTACTAGAAGAAGAGACAGACCTAGGAAATTACCTAAATATCTAGAAGTTTATGATATTCAGCTACCATCCTCCTCAAATTTTGTCACATCTTATTCCATTGCAAATTTTTATCTTTTAGTCAGCTGTGTTCTCAACATAAGTCCTTTACTGCTTCTTTGTCTCATATTCATGAACCTATTACCTATCATCAAGCTATTTAACATGATCAGTGGAGAGATGCTATGGCTGCTGAACTAACAGCTTTAGAGGATAATGGCACATGGAGTATAGTTCCACTACTTGCTGATTCCCATGCAATTGGTTGTAAGTGGGTTTTCAAAACTAAAATGAGGGTTGATGGCAGTATAGAGAGGTTTAAAGCTCATTTGGTTGTAAAGGGCTATAGTCAAATTGAGGGCTTTGATTATCAGGAAACCTTTAGTCCTGTTGCTAAGCATGTTGCTGTTAGAGTTTTTTTGGCACTAGCTACAGCTCAATGATGGTATTTGTCTCAGTTGGATATTAACAATGCTTTTCTTAATGGTGATCTTGATGAGGAAGTGTATATGTCATTGCCATCTGGTTATCAGGTTAAGGGGGAGTATCCATCTGATGTCGAGCTAGTTTGTAAATTACACAGATCTGTATATGGCTTAAAGCAAGCTTTCAGACAATGGAATGCTAAATTCATAGGAATACTAACAGAGTATGGTTTCAAACAGACTTTATCAGATTATTCTCTATTCACTATGAATGCAGACAATGGTGGTTTTATAGCACTGCTGGTTTATGTTGATGACATTATAATAGGATCTAGCTCTCCTCAGTTATCTCATGATGTTAAATGTTTTTTTATTTTTCATTTTAAGCTAAAAGACTTTGGAGAGGTTAAATATTTTCTAGGGTTGGAAGTAGCAAGGTCAACAGAATGTGTTTCCATTTGCCAGAGGAAGTATACTTTGGATATGTTGGAAGAACATGGACTCCTTGGTGCAAAACTAGTGTCAACTCTCATTGCCTACAATCATAAGTTGGAAAAGGCTACTGATGAACTCTCATCATGCCATTCATCAAGCCCATCATCCGAATTGTCATCAAATCTATCTTCACCGGTAGGGAACAAATCCTCATTTCCCTCATCAAATGCAGTATTATCCTCGAGCATCACAGTGTCACCTTCCAACGTCGTAGTGTTGTACTCAAGTGTTGCATTCTCATTTGAAAATGCCATTACACCCTGTACAGTTTCACCCAATCGTTGCATTTGTTGGACTCAAGTAACTAATTGGTTCAATACACATCTTGATTGAAATTGTGCAGCCAACTGTTCTGTGAATATTGTGTGTCTACTGGGCTGCATAAACTCTTGTGCATACGTCAATTGTCATTATTGTGGGTTACGGACTGAATGCTGTAATATATGTGAAGCATTGTATATCTCATTTTGATTGAGCTAATTACCATGTTGTTCAGCTTCTTCATGTGACATAACATTTGTTTGGTGTCCTTTAATGCTAATATACACAGTCGGAACATTCATATGTTCTAGCAGAATTAATGCAGCATCCTCATCGTCCTTGCTAATTGGCCGTGATAACTCTCCAGGTGTACTGATCAATGCATGTAACTCAATCTCGTCAATTTCTTAGTATACCCTAACAACATCTTCAACTAGCTTCATCAATCCCACAAATGACAAATCACTCCTAACCCTCCGTATTAGTGACTCATCACTCTTGTAAATACCATCCACCCACTGACCACCGTGTCTTATCACAAGTAGCACAATTGAAACCCCATTGAAATTTTGAAAATAACAATAATTTGTTAATCATTTAACACATTATATGACATGCTGTGTTCTAGAATTTATCAGTCATGTTGTAACACGCCATGCATATAACGTAAAATGTTATAATACGCCATGCATATAAAGTAAAATGTCGTAACACACTTTACGTTGTAACATGCCATGCATATAACGTAAAATGTTGTAACACACCAATGCTGACACGCCAATCACTATAATTACCGTGTCTTAACATGAACTGGCCTAAAATACCCATAGCATGTGACATGCCAATTAGTGTAATTATTGACTCGCTACATGAACTGCCCTAAAATAACCAATGTTGTGGCATGCTAAAATAATGCTAACAAATGTTATAGATGCATGGCGTGTAACAACTATGGGCAATGTTTCTAATCCATGTTCTAATGTACACCAAATATTTCAGAAATTTAAGTGTTGTAGCAATAAACCCAATAACATACCTTGATGTCATCTCTGCTATGGTCAGATGCCAAGAGATAGGCCACAACCTAATGACGATGGTGCTCAACAGAGAGTTGACAGAGCTCATACAGTTCAGAGAGCTGAGAGAGCTGATGATGATAGTTCTCAACAGAGAGTTGACAGAGTTGAGACAGTTCAGAGAGTTTAGAGAGAAAGATGACAGAGCTTAAACAGTTGAGCATTTATTTATTTTTATTTTCTTTCTAGCGAGAGGGAAATATCGAGACTCTAATTTGAAATGATGTTTTTAAGGGCATTTTGGTTTACTCATGTTTCTTTTTGGCTAGAACAGGTAACTTTATATGAATGGTTATTTTTGAAATCACCTTATTAAGAGGTCTATTTCTCACAATTTTCTTTCTTCTATACATTCAAGGATAACAAGGGACTCAGCGGTTGACTTGTCATCACCATGAACGAGAAAAGGGACTCTCTTGTAGACTGGATTGTACTTTAACAGCAGCTTGCTCTTGTTAGCAAGGTCCTCTTTTGTGTATTCAGAGTCGTCTATGCCTTTCAGTTTCAATGTCCAGATCACTCGGTGACTAAAAGGATTAGCCCAGAACCCATGTAGCTTTACTCCTGCTATAACTTTGGGCTCGAGATCCCAAGATGCAAGGTCGTTGTATATTGATCAGTGGCGACTGCTTGCTTGGACAATGGTGATAAAGAGGACCCATTTTCCTTGACTTTCCAAATGTTTTGATCTATTTAATAAGTCATTATTCATGTCTAATTGTCATGACTCATGACTTTGTTTCACGTCTATCTGTTAGATTCATCTAGTGTGGTTAATCAATTGTTAATTTAATTTAATATATTTTAATTGAAAATTTTCAGTTAACAGTGAACTTTAACTTTTCAAATAGATGCATTCTCTTCCATATTTTTTTGAAGATTAAGTAATTTCCATTACCATCAAAAGGGGAATACCCGTGAACAAGAGAAGGGGCCTGGCTTGGGAGAACTCAGTCCAGATGCCCTTGCTGAAACCTGGTCTACAAAAATTAACCAGCAATCAGCCTATAAGCTGTACAAAATAAAAACAATCATGAAGAATCAACAAGAAACAACCATCCACAAAACATCACGGAAGGTAAGAGTGAAAAATATGACCGTTTTGGATGTTTCCTCCTCTTTCAAACCCAAAAAAGAAGTCATAGTGTTCCTAGAATGGTGGCTGTCTTATCTTGAGTGAGATTGATCAAAAAGCTGTCTCTGTTCTGAGCAAACCTGCAACTTCAACTCAGTAGTAAAAGGAAACAGCATATCCCAAGCTCAGTCGAACAAACACTCAAACAGCTAGGGGCAGATGCGAAGAAGATCATGAGCTCTATCAATCCCTGATTTAACGAGGCTGTCTGCTGCCTCATTACCAGACCTCGGAATCTGACTAATCTGCCAACCCACAACTCTACCTTTAAGAGAAGCAATTTGGAGGAAGAGTTGTCGTAGCTTCCAAGGGGATTTCTCAGGAAGTGACGCCCATGGGACCACATTCACCGAGTCCGATTCAATAATGATGCCAAAGCATGAAAACTTGGACAACCCACAAGGGGCAACCTCATGACTTCCAAATTAACACATCACCGTCTATCTAATTCACAAGATTGCTTCCGTGCAAAGCTTTTTCAAGAAGAAGAGGAGAGACGATAATGAATACTTGTATTTGGTTCTCCTTATCAAAAATTGTCCGTCCGATGTTGCTATGATCAATAAATATTATAAGGAAATGGCACTCTGTGTCCATCTTGATAAGAATGATTCCGTTGCGACTAAGAAGATGGTCTGTCAGGTTTAAAAGACTCCGCTATCTCTGCACAACAAAAGAAGAACAAAAATTTGACGGAGATGAATTCGAATCTTCTTAATTCTATTTTTTTTTTGTTTGAATTGGATTCATTTTTACATGTAGTCAAAGTTTTCAGAAATAATATATAGTTGGCTCTGATTTTGTAATGATTTGATTCTTTATTCCTACTGTCACTCCAATTTTACTATTAATCACAATTATCATTAAGCATTCTGTCCTTCTACAAGTTCAAATGCTGCCATCATGCAAAGTAAAGTGAAGCAAATTATTGAAGAGTACTTTTATGTAATTTTCTTAAGCATTGAAGATTTGAGTATGTTTTGTTTAATATTTTAAAATTTTTTTGGTTAATTTTGTTGGAAGAAATTGCATATATACATGTACAATTGAACATACATAAAATACCCAACCCTTACGTTAGGATATTTTGTCAATGGTTCAAGAGGTTATTGTATTAGGGAACTGTGTTTTGCTTGTTGGATTTTGTATGTTTTTGGCAATCCAATTCTTTAAACTCTTTAGATAATGACAAGGTTTTGATATGGAACAGGATTAGGATGATTTGGGATTGATTTGAAGTTTACGATGCATTATCTGATGGCATGTTTACTGAGTTGTTGATGATTGGGATTGATTTGAAACCTAAGTTTGGGATGGAGGGAAGTGATTGCTTCTTTGCATGGCGGTGAAGAATGTTCTGTGATGAAGCTCTGATTGGTGTGCTAATTTTATTATAATGTAATGTATCCCATTTAATCTTTGGAGAATGGCTTCAGAGCCTATGTAATTCTTGTAATGTTTGTAGCAGTCTTCTGGTGTGTAGACACTTTCTCACTGAACCTCCCTGATTATAGTGTTGAAGTGAATTTTCTGGTTCTATGTGACCAACTTATCAATAAAATTGTTGAATAGAAAAATTATAAGAAGGTTCCAGTGCCCTTGATATCTCCCCATTAATATGAGCAACTTGCTGCTAGAATACAAGCCTGTTCACAAGAAGATTCCAGTGCTTGTTCATGGAGGAAAACCAACTGCAGAGTCATTGGTTATTCTTGAATACATTGATGAGGTGTGGCCGGAGAATCCCTGCTTCCAAAAGATGTTCATGAGAAATCTGTCGCCCGGTTTTGGGCCAAACTCATAGATGAAAAGGTATATGTCATCAGGATTTTGTTCTTCAAAATTAGTCAGTGAGCAGTTTAGTTAAAGGAGTTAGTACTCTATCTTATAACAATCATAACTTATCTCTTAATGTTTCATTATTTTTCTCCTCAGTCTTTAATTGATCTTACTATTTTTTCAAGCACAAATACTTTTATTCTATTTTATTTTCAAAAGTAGGTTCACGCCTGTTTCAATCCAGGATTGATATTTGTTCCTAATTAGTCTTATGATTATATCTTTGCAGACTCGAACTATGTGGGAATTCTTTCATAAATTTGGAGAAGAACAGGAAAAGGCGATCAACAACAACCTTGAAATTTTGAAAACAATGGAGCATGGGCTTGGAGACAAGAAGTTCTTTGGTGGTGACAAACTTGGATTAGCTGATCTTGTCTTTGGATTGGTTCTTCATATCTTGGTGCCTACGGAAGAGGTAGCTGGAATCAAGTTTATCAAAGCCGATACCTTCCCTCGTCTGCATGCATGGATGAAGAATTTCAGTGAAGAACCTGTATCAAAGACAAGCGGGATAAGGAAAGAGGCTACGGTTTCCAAGTAAAAGAACACCGTGTGACAGGAGAGAAACGACGTCATTTCAGTCATGACAAGGGTTCAATAATAAACGACGTCGATTCATGTGTTGGGATTAACATGGCTTGTTTTGATCAGGCCTGTATTGTTATCTATAGCCCGTTTGGAAGAGGTAAGCCCACCCTACGTAAAAATGTATGGACTTGGTATTATTATCTAATTTTTCATTTAGTTTCTCCTTATTTATTTTGTTTTTTCCTCGTTTATTATTTTATTTGTAGTATTAATAAAATAAATAAAATTTTTTAACTCATAATTATTCTAGATTAATTTTTTTATAGTCATAATTGTTTAGAATAGGAAAAAATACATAAATAAAAAAAATGAAAAATTAGGTTACAAAACTACAATCATAATCTTTTAAACTACTCATAAATTAGTTCAACAAGCATATATATATGTATTTATGAAAATTATTTACAAATTAAAATAATAATAAATTAATTGTAAAAATTATGATGGAATAATAAATAAATAAATAATATATTGAATATAAGAATTCATAATTATTTAAAAATAAATCTTTTAAAAAAATTTCAAAAAATGTTACAAGTAGTAATTTCTCTAAATTTTTCAGAGTGAAAATGCATTTTATCTTTTATTACTTTAACCAAAATTCAATTTGGTGTCGCAACTATAATTGATGCTTGCAATAAGAAATTATAATTGAAAATAATTATAATCAAAGGAATTTATTATTTTTACTATTAAAAACCAATTCATTGTGATCGAAGTTGTATTTTTTTTACTTTGCATTTACGATTAAAATTAATTATTACGATCAAATATAGATCAAATGTAATACTAATCAAACTTTAAACCCCAAGCATAATACTCTAACAAACGACGCTGATTTAAACCTAAACCATTTTTTATTCTAAACATTAGTTTATTTATAGATTGTAAAAAAAACGCATATAATAACTAAAAATGAATTAACAAAATTTTCAAAAGAAAAATGAAATAACAAGGGTAACGACAGATGCAAGTATTATTATTCTTAAACTAAAAACAGCCAGCTTAACCAACATGAAAATTAAACAGAGAACAGATTAAAGTAGTTCTTCCTCACAACAGAAGTGTAGTACAAACTGCTATTCGTAGCTAATTTATTTTCGTGTGATTATGATGAGGTGATGTTTTTTATAATTCTATTCTGTTTCTCAAGAAATCTACTACTCTGTTGTGATCAGGGACATTGTTTTTGATTACAGGTTCTTCACTGAAATTCTTCATCCATGCATGCAGGCGAGGGAAGGTGTCGGCTTTGATAAGTTTGATTCCAACTACCTCTTCCATAGGCACCAACATATGAATAACCCATCCGAAGATAAGGTCAGCTAGTCCAATTTTGTCACCACCAAAAAACTTCTTGTCTCCAAGCCCATGCTCCTCTATTGTTTTCAAAATTTCAAGGTTCTTGTTGATCGCCTTTTCCTGTTCTTCCCCGAATTTATGATAGAATTCCCACATAGTTCGAATCTGCAAAAATATAATCATAAGGTTAATTAGGATCAAATATCAATCCTGGATTGAAACAGGCATGAACCTACTTTTGAAAATAAAATAGAATAAAAGCATTTGTGATTGAAAAAATAGTAAGATCAATTAAAGACTGAGGACAAAAATGATGAAACATTCAGGAGTTGAGTTATGATTGTTATGAGATAGGTAGCAACTCTTTTAATTAAATTGCTCAGTTCTGACTATTTTTGAAGAACAAAATCCGGATAACAATACCTTTTCATCTGTGAATTTGGCCCAAAACCGGGCGACAGATCTCTCATGAACATCTTTTGGAAGCAGGGGATTCTTTGGCCACACCTCATCAATGTATTCAAGAATAACCAATGACTCTGCAATTGGTTTTCCTCCGTCAACAAGCACTGGAATCTTCTTGTGAACAGGATTGTACTGTAGCAGCAAGTGGCTCTTATTATTGGGGAGATTTTCCTCTATGTATTCATAATTCACACCCTTTAACTTTAGAGCCCAAATCGGCTAAAAGGACTTGGCCAAAATCCAAAGAGCTTCACTTCATCCATGCTGTGATCTCTACTTAGTGTTGGTGGCCTTTATATACTTGTTGGAGTGGTGACAGGGAATGATGCACAGTTTTCCTCAGACAAAGTAGTAATGTACAAATTATATTCTGTGGATCAGGTAAATTATGTAATCATGTGCGTCACGGGTGATGCATCTGAATGACTGCTTGCTGCAAAAAATTTGTAAAACTGTGTTCTGGGATTGTGTGAAGTTTCCAAGGAAGAAAGCAAACTTTAGATGATCAGCCTATCCGCTCTCAAAATATATACTTCTGTCTCTTAGGTTTCAGTAGTTTCTTACTTTGACTTCAATGATGAAATTAAAAATTGTTTTCCATGAAGAACTTTGAGATAGAATGGGAAGCAATTTTAGTGCTCCAAAGTTGCAAAGCACGTCACCCATGATGCATTCGAATTAGTTGGATTTGGCATACGTTTTTCAGGTCAGAAAGAAAACTCTGATCGTCCCTACAAATTTTTGAAACTTAGGAAGAAGATATGAACTGGCCAATGAGTATACAATTTGATTTAGGTTTAGTTCAATGAACAACTATGCAGATATCAACAGACTTCTTTCTTTTCCTCTTACCCTTTTTGTTTTCCCATTTTGCTGTCAATGTCAAGAACCACTCCAACTAAAAGGTTTAAAATATTATGGAAGAGTTTGAAAAGAAAAAGTTGTAAGAGAAGGATTTCAAGATAAGATCTTCATTTTCAAAGAAATGTACAGCAATTATGGCCAAGTAATACCTCAAATCAGAATGGAAGACTCTTACAGCATACAGTCTGTATGGTAACAAATTGAAGTTATACGAGAATCATTGGAGAGTTAAAGGTGGTGAAGTAGTTGTTTTTTCCTTTGGCTTCAACTGAAGCTAAGCTATTCTATCATGGGGCTGTATAATGGGTAGTTCAGCAAATTAACTTTAATTTCCTGGAGTCCTAGGTCTCAAATCTCTTCTGCAATTTGCACCAAGTGAGTTCTGTTTAAACTTACCATTCAGAAAATCTCTCTGAGGATAAATAATCATCTAGTAAGTCTTGATGAGTCTATTTTGTTGCGATATTAGCTCTAAAGTTATTAATCGAATCAAAAGGTTTGTTGTTTGGATTAATTAAGATTCCATTACATAGTACCACACCAGGTAATCAAGGCAGAGACACAACATTGTCTCATTTTGCTAATAACCATAACATGATAATGAAACATAGAGAATATTAAAAGGCAACGCTCCTGATGCTAGTTTCATTTAGACGCCAGCAACATCTCTGCGACGCTTTAACAAAGGAAACATTTTATCACGATCAGGGAGGTTTTCTTTAATTATGAGAACTTCCTTGAAATTTTGGACCCATGACTGCAAACGAGGGAACTCGTGTGCTTCAGATATTTTTAGGCCTGCTGCATCTTCAATAACTCCCAGCCAGTAAGCAACTGCACCAAATGCCATGTCCACCATGCTAATCTTGTCTCCCCCAAAGAATTTCTTCCCTCCAATCAGGCCATGTTCTTCAATGGTTTCTAACATTTCCAAGATGTCCTTTACTGCCGTCTCCTGCTCTTCGCTGCTGGTTCGAGACATCTTTGAGATTGAAGGACTCTGCTAGAACCCGAGATAATATGCAAGGGCAGAGCTAGAGGATTTTTAAAAGGGAGGTCAAATAAAAAGAGATATTAAACCGAACTTTATATATAATTTAATTATCACTCATCTAAAAGATTAAATAAAATTCAAAAGATATTGGACATAAAAAAATACAAATTAACAGTAATGATAACATCATTTATATATCTGTCTGAATAGAACTATAAAAGGAATCTCTCCCACTCTTTGCAGGCAAGAGTGGAAGAGAAAACAATTTTTCACACTCAAATGAACTGTCTTTTTATTTTTTATGTTCTAGCTCTTCTCTTATTTTTTAACTTTTAAATTGTTAATTAACATATTGAGTTATTGGATTGAACTTTTGAGATATAATATGATATGATAGGCTATTAAGTTAGACGGTTAAGATATAATATATTATGATAGGCTTAGATTTATATTAAAACTTAATGGGTTTGGATTAGTAGACTCACATTTATTTTTTTAAAAATTTGATAGGCTTAACATATTAGTTTAGAATTTATTTGTTGTGCTTAATCAGTAATATGCTAACCATAATGATTCTAATTTTATGAAACAATTTGAAGAATAAAACTAATTATTAAATAAAAAATATTTTGAGAGCCTTTAAAAATATATATAATAAATAAAATTGTATTGAAAGAAATACAATTATTTAATTCTATCAATTTATATGTATATTCTTGTTACTTAAAGTTTGCAACGTACATGCTAGAATGCATTGGTTATTCTGAATAAAAAATGATATATTGATTAAATTCTAAGTAACAGTGTAATATTGTAACTTATATTTAAAAATTATATTATAATTTATTTATTTTTAAAGATTAAAATCATAAAAAATAAAATCCACATAACAAAAAATGAAGAACATGACAAGTAGAAAATAAAATCTATATATAACATAACAAAAAAGAAAGAACAAGAATAGGATTGATTGTTCGTAGAAATTTGTGAAAGAAAATCTATAAAGATTTAGAACATATGAGTAAATAAAATACAAATAAATAAATAAATAATAATAATAATAATAATATAAATTAAAAAAATTTAAAAAACACTTTAAAACTAAGTCAAGTGTATGAATTATGTGGTTATTCTTTATTTGAATTAATTATTAAATAACAATTATTTTCAAGGGGCCATTAAGAAAATTTATAAAAAATTTTAAAAAATTTATATAATATGTAAAAAATTTCAAAATTTTGGAGGGACCATCCTACAAGGAGCCTCTGCCCCTGAAAATCTGGATGTCACTAAACAATAATCAACAAAAATGGAACAATTTTTTATGTTTTTTAAATTAAGAAGTCCAATATCCTAACTCTATTTTACAATATTAGCAAGCACCCTACAATATCATATACATCTAATTTAACGAAAGAAATCTGAAAGCTTAAACAATGAAAAATCATATGCACTAGAGAATTCATATTGTGTAAAAAAATTGACATTTGATCATTAGATCACTTTTGGAGTAGTAGAATTTGTTAGTGGTTAATGTAATTAAATTGTGAGTGGTGATTGTAGTATAGATTGAGGTATCATCTGAGATTCATTTAGATCCGGTCTATTAGAGAATATCATTATTATGGTATAAGGTTTTTCTCTTGATTTTGTATATAAATACTAGGTCATGATTATGGAATGAAAGTCTGTGAAAATAAGTGTTTTGAACTATTGAAATATGTGTCATTAAGAAAATCTGATGTGTTATAAATGCATTTAATATGATTTCGTATTCTGATAAGATCAATTAATAATTATAAGTTTTACATTGGAAATCTTGACCATGGTTTCAATTTTAAAGAATATAAGAAAATCTATGAGATTAAGTGATGCTTTTGATTGGTGGTCTTATGTTTGCTTTTGACACAAATTTGAGTAGTTGGAGTTTGTATTGGTCGATATTCTGTATAAAAAGATTTTTCTTATGGTACGTAGCTTGGGATTTTGATTTTGGAGTTGATAATGATATATTTTATTAAGAAAAGTTTTGAATACTTTGATACCTATTAAGTTTTGTGGAGTATTTAATTGTTATATGATAATCGGTTCTTGAAATCGAAAAAAATAATATATAAATTTTAGAGATGGCTTAGACAGTCAAGGATTATGTTTGAATTTGTAGGAAAAAAAAAGAGAGAAAAACTTATCAATTTGATGTAGTACATTGGTTTGATGTTTGTCATTGGTTCATGATGGTTAAGTTAGTAAGGAGTATTTTTAAAACTTATGAATGTAATGTATTATGTCAGCATGATCTTATCACAGTTTAATGATGGTTAAATTGTTGAAAAGTACTTTGCTAGCTAATTAAAGGGAAATGAAATTAATATGTGATATTTTGAGGTGACTAGGGGATTTCTTAATGTTGTTATTCATAGTTGAGGTGGTATGTGGTTCTAATTACTTGATATGAATTGAGAATTTTTTTTGGAAGAGATTCTTAGACTTGTGACTATAGTTGTGTAAGATAATGTTATGAAAATATATATGCTATTCTAAGGTTGTATTGAATGAAATATCATAGTGTGCAGTGGAAGCATGATTTGGTAAAAATAAGGATTATTTTTAACTTAGCAAATGATGGATCTACAATACAAATGGATATCGCTTGATTAATTTGTGTACTAATGGTGTATGATTATTGATTTTTATACTGAAGATAGTTGGAGAACGAAAATGAGTTATGATATTATGACGTTTTAGTGTGTTGATCTCATTAGTAAGGAAGATTGATTGAATAAAGTGGAATTGCACTAAAGTTATGTTACAAAGACAAGGTTGAGATTTATGTATTTGCATACTTTTGAGATTATGGAGCTTTAAAAGGAGTTTGATCATTTGTGATTGCATCTTACTTTGGACAAGAATTGAGATTTCAAATTTTAGGATGTTTGATTAGTTAACTATATAAGATGTGGATTTATGTTGAATTGTTAGTGGTTCCTTGATTATGTGAAGTTTTATGAGATGTTGTTAGATTGCAAAGATGAACTCTATTAGAGGAAGATTGTATGTAACATTTAATCAAGAGTTAAACAAGACTTGAAGCTTATGGAATTTTGAATTTAGAGACCAAATTCTTTTAAGTGGGGGAGTATGTTATACTCCTAAAAAATTCTACTTAATTAATTTTGTTATAAAAAAATGTAATCGCTAAGTTATAATCTATTTTAAATAAACAAATATAATATAAGTTCAATTTTTTTTATATTATTACATATATAACTTTGGGGTTTATTAATAAAGGTAGAGAAGAAAAAAGGGTCGTTAAACAAATAAAATAGTTTTGTTAGTGTCAAATAAAATTATTACATGTTTAAATAAAGGCAGTTTACACGTTCTTCGCCTCTAATTCCACAAATTTTCCATACTATTGGACCCTGCTAGAATCAAAGGGCGACGTCAAATTAAACAAACTATCAATTAAAATAAAAATGGTAACGTTTTTCTGCTAGAACTATTTTGTTATGGAAACCTTATCATCAGCAAATTTGATCCAAAACCTGGCGATGACTCTCTCATATGGATCACATGGCAGCAAGGAATTCTGGGGCCATATCTCTTCAATGTATTCAAGAATAACCGAGGACTCGCAAATCGGTTTTCCACCATGAATTAGCACGGGTATCTTCTTGTGAACCGGGTTACATTGAAAAAGCAAAGGACTCTTATTGGAGAGATCTTTTTCTATGTATTCATATGCTATGCCTTCCAGTTTCAGAGCCCAAATGACCCTGTAACTGTAAGGACTCAGCCACATTCCAAGCAGTTTCACTTGATCCATGTTTGAGAGATCAATCAGAATGTGCAATGGCCTTGCACATCTCTAGCTAGTCAAATTTTATAGTAATCAAAGAATCGGCAGGTGCTAAATTCCAAGACAAAATCGAACAAACAAAAATGGTTTTATACAATTGTTGTAGTCGAAATCGAGAATGTTCATTTGTGATGAGCTGGAAATTCCAGGGTCATTTTCTCTTGTGAGGTAGTATATGCCTTGAACGAATCACAGCACCCTATTAATGTCCAAAAACGGATAAAGGGAATTGGTTAGTCAATTATTGGATGATTTTCCCTTCAATTAGTCACTGAGATCCCAACTGAGCTGCTTTGTTTGGATTTCTGATGCTTCAAAAGGTTTAATCTACAAAGTAGGAAGTGAGATAGAAGATGCAATCATAAAAAATGCTCCATTTGTAATTGAAATATTTCAGAAGGTTGAAAATTTCAAAATGATTTCAGAATAATTTAAAGCAACAAGCCACAACCTTGTCCATCATTGTCTAATGTACTATTATTCTTAAACTAATAAAAACCAGCCTTAACCAACATGAAAATTGAACAGAGAACTGATTAAAGTAGTTCTTCCTCACAACATAAATGCGTAATACAAACTGCTATTACTAGCTAATTTACTTTCGCCTGACTATGATGAGGTGATGTCTTGTATAATTCTCTTCTCGTTTTAAAGAAATCTATGACTCTGTTGTGATCTGGGACATTGTCTTTGATTACAGGTTCTTCACTGAAATTCTTCATCCATGCATGCAGGCGAGGGAAGGTATCGGCTTTGATAAACTTGATTCCAGCTACCTCTTCCATAGGCACCAAGATATGAAGAGCCCATCCAAAGACAAGATCAGTTAATCCAAGTTTGTCACCACCAAAGAACTTCTTGTCTCCAAGCCCATGCTCCTCTATTGTTTTCAAAATTTCAAGGTTGTCCTTGATCGCCTTTTCCTGTTCTTCCCCAAATTTATGAAAGAATTCCCACATAGTTCGAGTCTGCAAAGATATAATCATAAGACTAACTAGGATCAAATATCAATCCTGGATTGAAACAGGCATGAACCTATATTTGAAAACAAAATAGAATAAAAGCATTTGTGATTGGAAAAATAGTGAGATCAATTAAAGATTGAGGACAAAAATGATGAAACACTTAGGAGTTGAGTTATGACTATTATGAGATAGAGTACCAACTCTTTTGACTAAACTGCTCACTTGTGACTAGTTTTGAAAAACAAAATCCGGATAACATATACCTTTTCATCTATGAATTTGGCCCAAAACCGGTCAACAGATCTCTCATGAACATCTTTTGGAAGCAGGGGATTCTCTGGCCACACCTCATCAATGTATTCAAGAATAACCAACGACTCTGCAATTGGTTTTCCTCCATGAACAAGCACTGGAATCTTCTTGTGAACAGGGTTGTACTGTAGCAGCAAGTCGCTCTTATTGGGGAGATTTTCCTCTATGTATTCATAATTCACACCCTTCAGTTTTAGAGCCCAAATGACCCTTAGGCTAAAAGGACTTGGCCAAAATCCAAAGAGCTTCACTTCATCCATGTTGTGATCTCTATTTTGTGTTAGTGGCCTTTATATACTTGGGTGAGTGGTGGCAGTGAATGATACTCAGTTTTCCTAAGACAAAAATTGTTGACTATCACTGCCTCGGGTTGGATTTTGTCTAATCAGGTGCGTCATGGGTGATGCATCTGAATGACCATGCTTGCTGTAAAATATTTATAAAATTCTGCTCTGGGAATCTGTGGAAGAAAGCAAACTTTAGATGATCAACCTACCCCCTCTCAAAATTTATACATCTGTCTGTTAGATTTCAGTAGTTTTTTTATTTTGAATTCAATGATGAAATTAAAAATTGTTTTCCATGAAGAACTTTGGAATAGGGTGGGAAGCAGTTTTTGTACTCCAAAGTTACAAAGTGAGAAAAAGGTAGTACTATATTGAATTTGATCTAGACGTCATGCATGATGTATTCATATTAGTTGGATTTTGCATACATCTTTCAGGTCAGAAAGACAACTCTGATCGTCCCTACAAATTTTTTAAACTTAGAAGATATGAACTGGTCAACGAGTCTGCAATTTGATTTACATTTAGTTCAATATACAACTTTGCTGATGTCAACAGACTTCTTTCTTTTTCTCTTTCCCTTTTTGTTTTCTCATTTTGCTGTTAATGTCAAGAACCACTCCAACTAAAAGATTTAAAATATTATGTAAGGTCACTTTGGTTGGGGGAATAGTTAAGCCATTCCCTCTCTATTCCTTACAAAATTTTATCCCCTTATTTGGTTTGTATGTGGGAAAGGAATAGCCATTCCAAAAGAAATTGCTATTCTTTAAAATTAGGTAAAAACTTGAAATAACTAATATCATCTTCCCCATGGTATTAGCTATTTCACAACCATGTGAATAAAATTCAAATGTTTTGGATTAAAATGTCCTTATTTGTTTTTAAAATTACAAACTTAAACTTATAAAATTAATATTTTTAATTAAAATTTAAAAATTATTAATATTTTCATATTTTAATAATAATATATTTAAATTATAAATAAAAAATTAATATTTTAAAATATTAATTTTTAAATTATTAAGTGAAATTTAAATCAAAAAATAAAAAATGCAAATAGAGAAAAATAAATCTTATTATAATAAAAAGGTTAAGTTATTAATTATATATTATAAAATATTTTAAATTTAAAAATTAATTAAAAGTATTAATATTTTAATCATAATAATATTTAAATTATAAATTAAATTACCAATTATTAATATTTTAAATCAATTATAAATTATTAATATTTAAAAATAAAATAAAAACAAATAATCATAATAACATTTAAATTATAGATAAAATAGTAGTATTTTATAATATTAATGATTAAATTATAAATAAAATATTAATACTTAAATAATCAATTATTAATATTCAAAAGATAAAATTAAATAAAAACAAATAATCATAATAACATTTAAATTATAGATAAAATAGTAGTATTTTATAATATTAATGATTAAATTATAAATAAAATATTAATAAATAATCAATTATTAATATTCAAAAGATAAAATTAAATAAAAATAAATAATCATAATAAAATTTAAATTATAAATAAAATATTAATATTTAAATGATAGATTATTAATATTATAAATAAAATATAAATTATTAATATTTAAAAAATAAATTGAAATAAAAATAAATAATCATAATAACATTTAATATTAATGATTAAAGTATAATAAAATATTAATATTTAAACTATCAATTTTAATATTTTTAAATAAATTATACATTATTAATGTTTAAAAATAAAATAATTTAAAAATAAATAATCATAATAACATTTAAATTATGAATAAAATATTAGTATTTTTTAATATTAATGATTAGATTATAAATAAAATATTAATATTTAAAAATAAGATAAAATAAAATAATCATATATATAATAAAATGCATTTTTGTCTCTTTATTTTATATTCTTTTCTTATTACAAAGTTATTGTTACCAACTAAACACTATAATAAATCATAATAATTATTCTTATCTTATTCCATTTATTATACCAAATTACGTAATACCTATTTTATTCTATTCTCATCTCATTCTATTCTCATGTAATAATTATTATATTCAATGAACTAAACGTGCTATAAGAGTTTGTACTTTGCAAAGAAAGAAAATGTTGTAAGAGAAGGATTTCAAGTTCAAAGAAATGTACAGCAACTACAGCCAAGTAAAACCTCTAATGAGAATGGAAGACTCTTGCAGCATACGGTCTGTATGGTAACAAATTGAGGTTATATGAGAATCATTGGAGAGTTAAAGGTGGTGAACTAGTTGTTGTTTCCTTTGGCTTGAACTGAGGGTAAGCTATTCTATCATGGGGCTGTATAATGGGTAGTTTAGCAAATTAACTTTAATACCCTGGAGTCCTAGGTCTCAAATCTTTGCTGTAATTTGCACCAAGTGATAGTTCTGTTTAAACATACCATTCAGAAAATCTCTTTGAGGATAAATAATCATCTAGTAAGTCTTGATGAGTCTACTTTGTTGCAATATTAGCTCAAAAATTATTAATCGAATCAAAAAGGTTTATTGTTTGGATTAATTAAGATTCCATTACATAGTTCCACACTAGGTAGAGTTATCAATATGGGCCGACCCGACTCAACCTAATCTAAGCCTTTATAAGTTAAAAAAATATGAGTTAGGTTGGATCAGCCCATTTTTTATATGAACTATCAAAACCTCAACTGAGTCCACTCCTTGTTAGCTCATGAGCTACGTTGGGCTAGCTTATTTTTTTTTTTTCAAAAAAATTATTTTTATAATTCTACTTAATTAATTTTTTATTAATAAAATTATTCTATAATTTAATTCATAAATTGAATAATAATAATATGTTAAATATATAAAATTTAACTATCATTTATATATAATAAAATATATAAAATTATTAAATTAATTAAAATTATTAATTTGTTTGACCCATAGGATTGGCCCGTCTCAACTCACCTCAGCTTATTGATTTGATGAGCTGCTCCATTTAGATTCGGTTTTAATATGAGTCTAAATTTTTAGACCTAACTCATCCCATGATTAATAAAAAATAGACCGACTCAATGGGTTAGGCCCATTTTGACAAATATAATGGCCATGCATTATCAAAAGTGGGATATATTTATCCGAATATTTGATTACTTGGATAATTGATTGTTACATAATGTTTTATTGAAAGAATAAGATTTGAATTTTTTTCTTAAATAAAAAAATTGGGATACATTTATTTTCCTTAAAAACGAATTTTTAATTCAATACTGGTCATTTTCGTAATTTACTGAAAATAGATTTTAGCATAATAATCTATAATAAGAAATATGTGGTGCAACCTGCACTGATAACTGTACTTTCTTTGGGGCATCTGTTTCCGAGTTTCTGCTGCCTGGCCTGGCTGCGATGACTTCACTTATTTCCAGCTTTTCACGACCCATATTCTCTTCTGCTTCTTCTTCATCCTCTTCAAAAGGTACCCACTAATTCTTTTACACTTAAGACATGAAAGCATGTCTCAATCAGGTGTTCCATTTATTTAGGCTTTGTTTTTATGTAAAAGAATCAGACTCCAATGCGAAGAAAACAGTTAAGCTGAGAGAGGACTGGCGGAAACGCTCTAAGCCTATACCACCAGGAGGTACCTATCCAGCCAAAGACCATTGCAGGTTCTTTTCCTTCTTTTCTGTTTAATACCCTTCATTTCTTGATTCTTTTTTCTGATTGTTTGATGGTTTTCATTTTTGTTTGGGTTTTTGCTTTTTGATATATATTTTTTTTTCAACTTATGTGGCAGTCGGTGTGGGTTGTGTGATACATATTACGTTGCCCATGTTAAGGATGCTTGTGCTTTCTTGGGAGACGGAATGTCCAAAATTGAAGTAAGTCAGACATACTTTTTATGTTCCTTAAGTAGTCTAAAAGATTAGAAAAGGCTTGCTTTAGTTACATAAAGAAAAAAAAAATTGTTAATAAGAAAGCATGAAAGGAAGATGCTAGGTTGCTTAATCAATCACCTTTTCACAAGACTAATGTAGTTATACATATAATCGACTGTAAAACATGATTGAAAATATTAATAAAATTGTGTGCTTGCACCATATCTAGTATAAGGGAAAAGCTTCAAATTGATTCCAATTTACTTGGCCATTCTAAATTGTGAGCCAGGTTAGCCATTTGACGGGTCTATCTAGTTGCATGTAAATGTTGCTTTTGAAGTGGCTGAGGCAACAACTTAATGGTAGCTATAACTTACCTACAAAAGAGAGGTCCTAGAAAACCTTATTTCTAGAATTTCCTTGTAACTTATTAAATATATTGCTTTAAGATTCTACGTTTTTCTGTTATACTTTAAATAGAATTCTAAAGTATATATCCCCACTTACGAATAGAGTGACATAAGTTTGTGACATCTTGCTACCTTTTAACCTTCTTGCATTAGTTTATTTGATATTTTAGTTCTGAACAAACTTGTATACCTGAATAATTATGTATTGGCCTGTACGGTAATTCCAATACATAAGAATCCTGTTTGATGTTATAAAAGCAGTTTGACTAGTTTACTTTCGTTTTCAGAGCTTAGAACCTGTAGTTCATGGTAGAGGGAGGAAATCAGATTCCTTGGATGAGACATATTTAGGAGTCTATGAAAAGCTGCTATATGCTCGTAAAACTAAGCCAGTAGAAGGTATGTCCTTCTAAATTATGACAATTTCCTATGTTCTGTTAGTCTGTTACCATTTTTTTTTGTGCTTTATCATTATGTTTGCACATCAATTCTATTAATTTTATCCAATTTTGTTTTTCTAAGGGAGTCTGGTGTGGGTATCACATACATCTTACATCCAAATCGTTCAAACAAAGGGAAAATTTGTAAAAATCATCCTAAAGTAACTTTGAGGTTAAGTTTAATTTTTGAAATACTGTTAATAAACAAGTCTTGTTAGCTGGAACTTAAATTATGCACTGTCAAGATGTTCTTTATAACTTGAAAGGGGGAAGACATGAGATTATTTTGCAGGACTTGGAGAGTGGTGGATATAATTTAAATATGCTCAAAAGGTAAATTAGTGCTAATTTTGGAAATTCTAAAATGGAATCATAGTGATGCACCTATATGTTATGTTTTTCTAGTATAGTGTATGGAATATGGGGTTTTCTACCTCTTACTTTTGTTCAGCATTAACAAGCCTCTTGATAAATATAAAAAGATCAGAATTAAAGTCAAATGAATGGAAAAAATTCAGTGCATGGGATTTTTCTTTTTTTTTTAAAAAAAAAAAAACCGCCCTCTATTTGTGTGTGCATGTGGATGGGGCAGGGGGGAGGAGAGGGTTCTTGTATTGAAGGGTGAAGAGGCAGGATGTGGGGCTAATAATACTTTGTATCGTCCATGATATTGATCTGCAGCCTAATTTTCATGCACACTGCAATTTTCTCCATTGTTAGGAGCTCAGTGGACTGGGATAGTTACAACTATTGCAATAGAAATGCTAAAAGCAGGCATGGTTGAGGCTGTTATTTGTGTTCAGAGGTAGGAATTGTTGTTAATTGATAAAGGATGAACTAAACATGGTTTATAATTAAAAAAGTTAGCATTACCTTTTTGTTTCTGAACATTTATTATATGCAGTGATCCAGATGACAGACTGTCACCAAGGCCCATTTTAGCTAGGTTAGTTTTATTTGCTCTTTCCCAAATTTGAACTTACTGACTCAATTATGTTACTTCTTTTACTTATTTTACCTTCTGATATCGAAAATCTTCCTTTTGACTCCTTGTTTCCGACAGGACACCAGATGAAGTTTTAGCTGCTAAAGGAGTCAAACCAACATTGTCTCCTAATCTGAATACCCTTGCCCTGGTTGAGGTGCTTTTCATTCTTGATTATATTTGTAGAGGACTTATATCATTTATGCTTTAGAACCATGGATGATGGCTACTTAGTTGTCCTTGCGAGCTCATTTTTTAAAAGCATTTTTTATAGAACAAGACTACTATGGAGGAGTTGGTGAACAATGACAGCAACACCGCCTAGACTCTTAATTATAGACAGACAAACTAGCACTGACTTAATCAAAAAAGGATGAACCCAGTCTACCCATATACCTTACCACACACCTAACCTTCCAAAAAACCGAAAAAAAAAAGGCAATGAAAATGCCAAAATGACCTAGTCAAGTGGCAAGATAAGATGTCACATTTTTCCTGCAGAACATTATATGAAAAAAAAACTCTAATCAATGAATAATATATTTAATGATTACCTTAATTGGTTGCTTTTCTTTTGTCATTTCTACCATTTGCTGATTGCGAATTTGTGGTTTCTGACAAAAACTCTCTCATAGTTGTATGTTTTGATTTCCAATGTAGAAGTTAAGTGAGATTGAATGGTCATATTTTCAATTTTACAGGCTGCTGGGGTGAAGCGTCTCCTTTTCTGTGGTGTGGGATGCCAAGTGCAGGGTATGCTTGATGCTATATCCTAACAGTTTCTTGTTATGCTTATTTCTATATTATGACTTGTACTATTGTAATGCAGAGTGATTTCTTAAACTGCAGCATTAAGATCCGTGGAGCACCATCTAAATTTGGACAAGCTTTATGTGTTAGGCACCAATTGTGGTAATTGAAAGTTTATATCTTCTTCTTTTTTGTTCTTTTTACTCTGTACAGCTTTTCTTTTATAAAATCATGTTAGGCAAAACTAGCTAGTATCTATGTAACTTATAAATAGTTCATCTGGAATAGCATTTTCATTTATTTATAAGACAAATAGGTTTTCTGTACTAAAAGAATTTGAATGATTTTCATTTAGATTTGCTATCAGTTACTATGAGATTAAATTATTCCAGGTTATGCACTTGGATAACAGACAGGTTTTATGGTTCATCATTGCTCTGTTAGTTGTATCTCTTCAAAATTCATAAGCATTAAATGGATAAATGATCGGCACATTAGACTGTTTAGTACCTGAATTATGGGACACATCTCAATCATTATGAATACTCTTATTCGACAGTTGATAATGGAACTCGAGAAGGCCTAGATAAGTTTCTAAAGGCAGCAAGTAGTGAACCAGAAACTGTTCTGCATTATGAGTTTATGCAAGATTACAAGGTTTGTGCTGAAAAACTCCTTTTATTTGTCTCAAGTTATGCATGGTAAGATATTTGCTTGTGGGGGTAAAGCATATTATCGTGAACAACGTTCTGTCAACTTACAGGGCATGTAGTTCTTATGGTAGTAAAGTCTCAATGTATTTAAATAAAGGAGAGGTGTGAGCTGTAGGTTACTTGGTGCCTTGAGATTGTACCTCATGATGTTTATCTTGCCTTTCTTTTTGAAACAATCTCAAAAAGTGTAGAATATATTGTTGTAGTTGGTAATTGGTCATCATTGGGATTAAACAGTGATGATAGTTGTTTTCCATTTGTTCATAATAGATGTGAATAATATTCACTGACTAAGCCATTTACATTATCTTGAGAGAGCATTGGATTAACATTTTATACAATCAAGGCAGGTTGATGACTAATTACTTAAATGTTTATATTGTGCTAATTTTGAGTATTTGTTCAACTGTTTGCTGTCCCATATCAAAAGGGATGATATAAGTACCAAAAAAGCACAATACACCTTTTTTTTTTTTCCCTTACATGGCTATTTTGTATTCTGCTAGGTCCACTTAAAGCATTTGGATGGCCATATTGAAGAGGTAACAAAGCTCTTGTACTTTCAATCTGGGTTGTTTCTCACATTCATCCTGCTTCATCCATTTTAAATCTTCACTAAAGCAGGTTCCTTATTTCTGTCTACCAGCAAACGAGTTAGTTGATGTTATTGCTCCATCTTGCTATAGGTAATTTCCTGTTGTCTCCATTTGATTTAACAACTTAAGCTTTTCCTAGGCAAATGCTCATGTAAAAGTTGTGAGGGCCAAATTTGGCTAGATAGGTTTCTAAGATTGTCTCCTTCTGTGAATTGGGAGGTCTTAGTGTTTCTTCATCCAAGGATCATATAAATTGAGGAAATGATATAATTCTTTTGGGTTATTAAAGATATGATCTAAAACTATTATATTGTGCATATCATCATGCGGAAAAATTTTCTAACTAGCCAAAGTTTCATGTGTTTTTCAGCTGTTTTGACTACACGAATGCATTAGCGGTGAGTTTAATTTATTTAAGGAAGCTTATCCTCTGATTTTTATATTTGTTAATAGAATTGCCTTAGTTATTTACTCAATATCTTTATATGAGAGGGCAGTGAAATTGCTTTTGTTCATTTTATGATGGCACGGTTTTTTATATGATAATTAATTAAATAATTGCCCTAAATGTAAGTGGTCTGTGAAATCTTTTAGTGCAACATGATCATATTTCTTCTTTATTGGTTACGAGCAGTCCATTGATCATGGACTTGGCTACACTCAAGTTGTTATTGTATGTTGCTGAGAACATGATTTAATGAACTATAGTTAGCTGGAGTTTAACATCTCGGTCCTTAACCCTTAAATCTTTCTTTTTCATATTTCAGTGATTAGTTCAGTTCTTAAAACATTTTCTCCATATTTTCTTGATTCTTGTTAAAGAAAAGAATATTATTCTCTTTATTTGCTAGTTAGTAGTATTGCCAGTCCATGCAATCCTTTGTCTCCATCACTCAAGGTTCACCTGGTCAGATGTTTTGCAGCCCTGATAAACTGAGAACTGCCAGCATGTTGCTAGATATTATACTACATGCATTTAGTTGGTATCTATGTTAGATCTTGCCAGGTTAATATTTGCTCATAGAAGCTCCAAGGAAGTTTTCTTGCACTTTATTGCTGACACAACTCAACTTGGAACTATCCTTTTTTTTTCTCTTGGCCAATGCAGGATCTGGTGGTTGGATACATGGGTGTTCCAAAATATTCTGGAATCAGCATGACACAGCATCCACAATATGTTACAGTCAGGTACTTTCTCTACTACATCAAATGCACAAGCTGCTTGCTAAATGTGCCCCACGTCTCTCTCTCTCCATTTCTTTCTTTCAGTTTATAAACATTGACCTTATCACTCTAATTGTTGCTGTCTTGTATTGCATAATGATTCTTGAGTTGCTATCAATCTCAAGAGAAATAATTTTTCATTTCAATGCTTTGTACTGTAGAAATGAACGTGGCAGAGAAATGCTGAGTTTGGTAGAGAACTTTTTGGAGATCACTCCAACAACTAGTAGCGTAAACCCTAAAGCTATGTTGTCTTGAGCTGCTATAGCATTTGAGGAACAAAAACTGATTTCAAAACATTTTATTTCAGGGTAATCGGCAACCATTTGTTATGGAGACTGTTAAAGCAGATGATGATGCTAAGTTCAGTATGTATTTCATCTTCCTTTAAACTAAAATCATTTTCACTTCGGCTGCAGTGCATAATCATGGGTTTCAAGCTTCATAATTGGAAATACGGTGCAGGTCTTGTGGTTTGGAACTGTGGCTAGTTGAGTTCATATGTTTATTTTGGATAATTTAATGTGAGAAAAATGTAATTTATGCTGCTAAGTGAATTTTGTCAAACTTATTTTCTGTATTTTAAAATTAAAACTGGAATTAATTTATTCATTTGCTGATTCTTTTATTACAAAAGAAATTACAGCTTATACAGTATATCAAGTTCTTATAGAAGCCTTGATAGCTGTATTTCATTTTGTCTTCGTATTTTGTTTATCTTCAAAATGACTGAACTATATTTAGATGATTCACAATGTCCACACCATCTAATACTCGTGCTGACATTTTTCTCTTTTTTGCCTTCAGGAAAGGGTCCTTCTCAACCTGCCCCTATGTTTATTGGGAATTTGATCGCTTTTTTGCTAAACTTGGTAAGGATTCTTCTGCATATACAACACATTTATTCTAAAAAGCAACTGAAAATGTAATTTGTTCTTTTGTCCCCATTTTGTTCAGATTGGGCCAAAGGGTCTGGAATTTGCCCGTTATTCACTTGATTACCATACCATAAGGAACTACTTGTATGCGAACCGCACCTGGGGAAAACAAAGGTATATTCTGCTGAGCAACGAATTTGTATTATTCCATCAGGGTTGTTTTTAATTTTGCAAAAACATTAATACATGCAGAGCTGATAAGCATATTCCTTCATACGCAAAGAAACTTGTGGATGCATACAATCAGAACGGTCAGATTGATCAAATGCTTACCCGGAAGTAGCCTCTAGATGGTGAAAATGCAAGCAATGAGGGTACTTATGTACGTAAAAAATTTTCCTTCCATGGTGTGACATGCAAATTTATTTGAATGAGAATGCTATTTTATATGATGATATTGTGATCTTGGTGAAGTCATGTGTAGATTAGATGTCATTGTCTCGACACCTGTTGGTTGACAAAAGTATCGGTTTTCCCTTGTATAGTAATATGTTTGGTAGCCAACGTACCATCTTTCGCTGTATCCTCCTGTATTGCGTGGCAAATGCCTAATCAGCTGAGGGAAGAATGGTGCTTGTATCGGTTCCAAATCCGCCAAAATTGGTGGAGATTTGCAAATGGGTGGCACATGTAACATTAATTGGTAAGCCTTTGAGACTCAACCGGCTGGCAAGTTTTTTAGGAACACATCAGACCCTGCACCAGTGATGAAGTCAAAATTTCATGTTTGAAAGGACGAAAAGTCAAAGATAATGTCTATTAAACATTCATATTGTAAGTTCAATGTTTAAAAAAAATATAAAACAATTTAGATGAAAAAAATTTGTATGAAAATTATATAAATAAAATTTGAAAATTATTGAACGAAATTAATTGTGATAATTTATTTAAAAGAATTAACTAGTAAATTATCAAGAATTTAATAATGATAATAATCTCAACTTAACAATAAATAAAAATTAACAAATATAATAATAAAAATTTAAATGGCAAGTAATCTCTTAAAAAAATATTAAGACTATCAATAAATAATTCAATGGGGAAGCAATTCTCTAAAATTAATCATAAAATTTAAATACAATATCAATAAACAATTTAATGAAAAGGTAATTTCAAATGAAAAACTTAATTGTTCACAAGAATTTAAGTAAAAAAATACAAAGAATTTGTAGGATAGCAATCAAGTAATATTTAAATAAATAAGTAATAACTAATTTTAGGTGTTTAATCAAATCCATGTTTTTGTTACTTTCAACAAAAAATGATTTAAGACGGTAAATTCTAAATCAAAATCACAAATAAAAATTATTAAATAAAAAAATTTAACAGTTGAAAATATTAAAAATAAAATAAGTAAATCAAATTTATCAATTATTATGATATAAAAATTAAGTTACTAACTAGAGGTTTCCTGCACAAAGAATGCTGGGAGGTAGAAAAAATATAAAAAATAATTTTTTATATTTCTACAATATTTGATAAAAAGAAAAGAGAACAAGAGGTGGTAGTTGTAAAGTTTTGAAGAAGTTGAATTCGAAAATAATTTTATTGTAATAGGTTTTATTTTAGTTTTATTAAAATTAATTGTTGTAGACATCTCACCAAATAAAATATTATTGTTGAGACAAAATTAAAAAATTTCAAAAAAATAAAAAATACTAAAAAACTTTAAAAATTTTGTGAAAATGAAATTATAAAATTTAAAAAATATAAAGCTAAATTATAAAAAATGTAAAATTAGGTTGGGGGGGTCGGCTGCTAGCACCCCCTCCCCTTCGCCTCTGCCCTGCAACGTCTCTGCTGTTTTTCTTTCAAGTACTGATAAGTTAAGCTGATATTACTGTAGCTTGGTATATATGTACGGTCTATATGATATATATTTTGAATGGGTGCAATTTTGTCGTGCTTTGAACCAAAATATGAATTCCAAGATGCTTCATTGACTTTGTATCGACAGATTTTAAACCAAATCAATGAAATTCTGAGAAGGAACTTGAGTGTGAGGTTTCAGGGAAGCGAAGTTTAAACCCAATCACATTTTTTGAGTAGCCGGTGATGTTGAACATGACATTCTCCAACTAGTGAGTGTGAGGTCCTGAGAACCAACATATGCTGCTTATCTGAACTGGGGCTTTGCTTAACACCGTCTGGATTGATCTGATTTTGCACTGTTTTCTTTTGGATTAAAAGGCTTGGTTCTGTTCGTTGTCTAGTCATGAGCCATGACTAGTTACTAACCCTTTGGCTTGGACCACTCGTCAGGATGAACACTGACTCAAAGTTTTGGTTGCGTTCTGTTGGCAGGTTTTGATTCATAGTATCTAAGAATGCTTTGGTTTATATATAAAAATTTCTTCTTTTTTATGAAATATTTATGATACGTTTGGTTGGCGAAATAGACAGAAATGTAATAGAATAATTATTATGTGGAAATAGAATAATTATTACTTAGTTTGATATGACAAAGGGAATAGGATAGAAATAATTATTATGACTTATTGTAGTGTTTGGTTGGTAACAATAATTTTAGAATAAAAAAAGAATAGAAAATAAAAAGTCAAAAACACCATTTATTATTTGTGAAATTTTATTTTTATTAGATTTTTTAAATATTAATAATCTAGAATTTAATTAAAATATTAACAATTAATCATTTAAATATTAACATTTATTTAATTTAAATATTATTATGATTAATTTTTATTTTATTTTATTTTTAAAATATTAATAATTGATAATTTATTTAAAATATTAATAATTGATAATTTCAATATTAATATTTATTTATAATTTAATTATTTATATTTTAAAATATTAATATTTTATTTAATTTAAATATTATAATGATCAATTATTTTATTTTATTTTATTTTTGAAAATTAATAATTGATTATTTATTTAAAATATTAATAATAGATATTTTAAATATTAATATTTTATTTAATTTAAATATTATTATGATTAATTTTTTATTTTATTTTTTAAATATTAATAATTGGTAATTTATTTAAAATATTAATAATTGATGATTTAATTATTAATATTGTTTATCTAATTTAAATGATATTATGTTTATTTATTTTTAATTTATTTTGTTTTTAAATAGGAATAATTTATAATTTATTTTATTAATAATTGATAATTTAAATATTAATATTTTATTTATAATTTAATATTAATATTTCATTAAAAGTTAGAATCAAGTGAGAGAAAGAGGAGAGAGAGAAAAATAATATTTTATACCAATAAAGTTGTAAATTTTCAAACTTGTAAGGGGTATTTTTATCTTTATTAATTTTTGAATTTATTTCTCAACCATGGAATAACTAATACTATGAGGGAGTATGGTATTAGCTATTCCTTGATTTTGAAGGATTTTGAAAAATAACCATTCCTATGAAATGGCTATTTCTTGGATCATTTTTCAACCAAATAAAAGAACCAAAATTCTTTGAGAATAAAGGGGGAATGGCTTAGCCATTCTCCCAACCAAACATGCTATTAGAGGTTTAGGAGGTTATTAAACCTTAGAAGTTAGAATTGAATTAACCATGATTTGAGAACACAAACATGTGCAACATTTGCGTTTTGCTCTCCAAAAAGAAACTTGGAAAATTGAAAGGGTCAGTGTAGCTCTCTGTCTGACTTCAAAATCTGAAGCTCAATATCTTCAATTCATTTATGCTTCCATGCATGCAGATGCAAAACATGCCTCCGATGCAGGGAAATGTAAGTATGCATGTATCTATTCATGACAATGAAATGCAGAATTACTATATATAGTAGCCATGTAAAACAGTGAACTCTTTTATTGTCCAACAAGAAGGAATGGGTCTTTGCCATGGAAGTAAGAAGAGAGATAAGCTATAACCACCCCATGTGATTTTATTTTCTAGGTGACTGTGATGTCCAAGTAAGAGGTTGCAGATTTGTGAGAACATACAATTCTATTGTAATTGGACAGATGCACAGTTGTAAGTTTTAATGTTGTAGGCTAGAAGTACAAATTTCAGACTGTCAAATCTTTGCTTTTTCTTTTCCTTTTCTTGAAACCAGTTGAGCAAGAAAAACCTGCAGATGGCTTTGAGGAATGAGACTCACTTTGATCAAATATATTATAGGAAATATTTGATTGTGTGGTGTTGAAGGAATTCGGTAAGGGCCATTGAGTTGGGGCTTTTCTACAAGTTTGAATCAACAGCATGGGTGGTCATATGGTGTGTCTATGCTTCCACATTTCTTTTTTGTAGAAAATGTAGTTTTTTTTGTCCTTTCTTTCCAATGTCAAATATGGGAAACCAGCTCTAGTCGAACCAGAGTGGAGAAAAAGGTGAATCATGGGAAAAAGAAGCAAAACTTTGGCTGGATCGTAGTGCTGAGAAAGACTTGGATAGCAATTCCTACATTACTGATTGTTTATTATAACAGGATATAATCTTTTTCTTCCTTAACTCTGGCTTCTCGGAAGCTGCAATTCTGAGTTCCTATAAAGATCCATGTCAAGCTAACGGAGCTGAATTTCATATTGCATGTCAGAATAATTTATTCTACTTCAGGGATTAATTAAAGGTGTCATATCATAAATTTTAAAAAAAATAGATTATATGTTTTAATTTCAAATCAATCAAATATAAAAAATTTTTAAAAATTTTATATACGTAGACACATTACAAATTCTATTAAATTAATTTTTTAAGAGAATATAATGACTTTATAGTAAAATAATATTTAAAGGAATTCGATCCATGACAAGCACTTTCATAAAAAAATCAATTAAGGTGGTTGATAATAGGTTAAATTATTTCTTTCAAGTGTTTTAAAAGAAATAAATAAAATATTTCAATTTCATATTAAGTAGATAAGAGAATCTTGAAAAACTTTTAAACGTAAATATTATACATCGTATAAGATAAGATTAACTTATTAAAAAGAGAAAAATGTTTTCGTAACAAAAGAATGTTCGCTTTTAACAAATGTTAGCTTGTTTTGGCTCCAAAACAATAAATATGTGAGTAAAAGATCTTGAGAAATTCCAGCTGAAGCTATTGAAATAGCTCCAAGAGAAAGTTGAACTTGTTTCACTTAAAGGCATGTATTCGAGGGCATTAAAACTGATAAATTGATGGTTGGGAGTCATAATGATACATCCATTTTCATCTTCCATGGACTGAAGTTAAAAGATGAGAACAACTTTAATTTGTTCCCATAATATCACCAGCATTCTTCAAGTAAATAAAGAATGAAGAGCTGTTCACTATGTGGTCTGTGCTTCCTGCATTGATACTACACATTTTCCAAACATAAGATTTACTTATCCTTTCATTGTGGGCTCTAGCCATGTGAAAGAAAACGTGGAAACAAAGAGCTCTAAACCTTTCTTTGATCTTCTTCTTTTTTTTCTCCCATTCTAATTTTTAGAATGCTGGGTATAATGGACCTGGGGTCCACCTATTTAATGGGCCCTAGGTGGACAAAATTCTGGAGAGAGTCCCATCAGTTAGTAATAACGTCTAGTTGGACCAGGAATAGGGGAAGAGGTATAGGGTGAACTACTTCCCATTTGACTTGTGGATTTATTAATGTTGCAGTACAGAGTTTCCTAGAGAATGGAACCAGATTAAAAGATAAAAAACAATAAATTAGCCTCATCTTCCTTTGTCCAAAAATGAAAAATGCCCGGTCATTGGCAGATGTTGAGTTTTTCTTTCAGGAGAGGAGAGGGCTACTTCCTGTGTCCTGTGTGCTCTACATTATTGTCTACACAAATTGATCTCATTTCTGATCAATCAATTGCCAAATAAAAGAACTAACAAGCGGATACAAAGAAAAAGAACATTTCATTAACAGTTACTACTTCAAGATGGTAGCATAGTTTCAGAAATGTGATATGCATCTCCGATGCCTTGCTGCCATAGATTTTTTCTTCTGCTTTGTTTCTTCTTTCCAGCTTTTGGCAATATCATGTGCTACACTGATAGCATCTAAAGATGCACCAGAAAGACCTCTCCTTGTGAACCCAACTGCATAAAGCCCAGCCTTTCCTTTCCACCCATTAGGGAATGGATTCTTTGGAACTCCATCATTTGAAAAGAATTCATTTTCCTGTACAGACAAGCATTCCAAAAACAGAAATTTCAGACTTATTGATCTCTTATCTAGGAAAAAAACATACGTCAGTTCAGAAATGTGTTTAGGATAAATGTCTGGAGTTTATTTTCCCACAACAGATGCAGAACCTAACAACTTGACAGGTTCCAAAAAAACCAAGGGATAATAACAAAGCAAAGAAAGATAAAAGCTGCCCAGGGTCTGATTGTTTGTTAGATATCCAAATCATTAATGGTGAGAAAATGACAGAGGGGAAAAAACCCATTCTCTTCTCTTTTTCACCCCCTATTGTTTGCTCCGGGAGACAGCAATAAGTTAATCAATGGTTTCTACTATTAGCATACAATTCCTAATCTGAAGAAAAATACAAGGGGATAACAGAAGAAGCTTCTCAAAATATTATAAACTACCAGAATTTTGATCTATGAATAGGACAAAAAACAAACCATCAGACAAAACTAACAATGCTGACCGCAGTTTTGAATTTAATAAAAACATGTGAATGTCTTAATCAGTTAAAAATATGCTGAGTATAAAACAAGAAATGGAAAGGGAGGGGAGAATCTAAAATAGAGTCAGACTTCCATAACTGTCACATGAATCCCATAACAGAAAAATAGAATAAAACAAATAAATGTGAAATAAGTAAACATAGAGAGCCTGCCTCACCTTTAACCATGAAGGAACATTGCTTCTATACCCAGTTGCAAGAATGACAGAATCAATCTCAAGAGTTTCTCCGTTGACAAGCTCAACTCTGCCCCTGGAGAACTTTTTGATCCCGGGGACAATCTTGATGCCACCAGATCTAATCTTCTGTAATGCACCAATGTCCAATACAGGAGTCTTTCCTGCAGTGTTTTTGAGCTCTAAAGGTCCTACAGAAGGCCTTTTTAGACCATATTTTTCAATATTTCCAAGTATTAGAAGCGCCAGAATGAGCACTATCTTATCAACAAGCCAAAGAGGTAACCACTTCATCAACAATACTGCCAATTCAAATGTTGATTTACCAAAAACTTCCCTTGGCAATACATGGACCTGTTGATCAAAGAAAAAAGACTGATTATACATAGAAATAAGTTTCACTCATAGCATAGCATGATTAGGTGAAATGTTTCACTTACCGAGCTTCGAACAACCATTGACGGATATGCATTGTGATTACAAAGATCTAGAGAAACTTCCATGCCTGAATTGCCGCAGCCAACTACTAGAACACGCTCTCCGCTGTAACTTTGACCAGATTTGTAGTCACAAGCATGTGTTACATGGCCATCAAAGTCTTGCAAGCCTTCAAATTCTGGAACTACTTTCTCTGCATTCTCTCCTGTGGCCACTACAAGCCACCGGCAAATATATTCAACTTCAACAGGATTAGGACCACCTGTTGAAATGGTTTTGACTCGCCACAATCCAAAAGTTTCATCATACTTGGCAGACTGCACTGTCTCATTGAAATGTGGGTTTATATCAAACTGTTTTGCGTAGGATTCAAGGTAGTTTATGAACTGATTTTTAGTGGGGTATTCAGGGAAGTCCTCTGGAAACGGAAAGTTGGGTAGCTGGCAAAATTGTTTAGGAAGGTGAAGCTTAAGGCGGTCGTAAGTTCTTTTCTGCCAAAGAGAGGCAATGCAGTCTGCTCGTTCAAGGAGTATGAATGGCACGCCTTGTTTTTTAAGACCAGCGCTGACAGCAAGACCGGAGGGACCTGCCCCAACTATCACAGGTCCATTCACCCATATGCACCGGCGAGTAAAAAAGTCCTCAGGAGCAAAAGTTTGAAACATGGTCGGTATATTAAGGCAGGAGCTAGACATGTATATATGTCTGTCTGACTTTTTGGCTGGTAAAAAGATTCAAAAATTGAGAGAGACAGGTTTTGAACAATATTTTAGCAGCCAAAGTTGTGACAGGAACACAAAAAGAAAGAGTAGAATGAATAACGGAGGGGAAGGGAAGAAGCTGGTTTGATATGTATGTGGTAAGATGGATAGGACAAGAAGTATGGAGAAGAGAATAAAATGGAATTTGTTTGAAATGATGTGTGTGAACGGGGAAAGAGGAGTGGAGGGGGTTAAATAGAGAGGGTCTTGGCCATGAGAGTAGCATGTGATTGGGATTTGAAAACGATGCTTTGAGGGTCAGTCTCAAATCATAAGCTTCCGGCCACCTGCTATTATTTATTACTTTTGATACCATACATAAAGAATCCCCAACTTACATATTTTATATGAAGTCTCTAAAACTTATATTCTACTCATTTGAGGAAATAGCTTGAAATTGTTAGGATATAGAAAAGATGGAAACAAACAAGAAACGCTGCTGATCAAACTTTCAGTACATTGGTTTTACACCAAAGTTCTAATTTACTGGTTCCATGCACTATAAGAAATTAAAAAATCCTAACCAGAATCCTAATAGAATCCAATATCATTTTAAAATGCCCTTATCTGTCAACCTATTTACTCTAAGCTTTAAAGCATGGAGAAACCAATTATAAGCACCAAGCCAGCTTTCTGTCTGTTACCCTATGTAAAAAGGAGGCCTTACTAAGGCACATGTGGTACGGTTGAGTGAAATGAAGCTTTATTCATCTAGCTCCAGTACAGGCTTAAGCTAGCAGAGCTTTTCAGTCCTGTGGTCCAGCTCTTCTGACCAATCTTTCAGTTAAATTTGCTTTCGTTAAGATAATAGTACTTCATTGCCTTAAAGTTTTAAAGAAGGTATAAACAGGGCAGGCTTTATGGTAATTAGTGATTATATATTTTGAGCGACCTGATAGAATGTTAACGAAGTCTACATGAATGACTAATACCTATAGGACCAAAGAAATCCCTGAAAGTTAATCTTGAAGGGAATTGACCCGTGTCTGCTGCAGCCATATATGTTCTGCGTGTTCTTGGATCAACTGCTGGGTTTTGTT
Source organism: Theobroma cacao (assembly GCF_053813885.1). Classification (NCBI taxonomy): domain Eukaryota; kingdom Viridiplantae; phylum Streptophyta; class Magnoliopsida; order Malvales; family Malvaceae; genus Theobroma; species Theobroma cacao. Next base: position 36,249,901 of record NC_142642.1, read on the forward strand.
GATCGGTATTTGAGTGGTCCATCAGGTTGAATCTAGGAAAGATGCTCTGAAGGTTCACTGAATACTCTGGGGTGCAAAGCTTTCATTCCTTTGTTCAACTCTTAGAAGAATCACATAATCAATGTAATGGAGGGACCAGTAAACTTTACACCCTGTAGATAAACTTGGTTACGCCGCAAAAAAAAAAAAAAAACCTTGTTCTAGTAGCAGATTTCACTTAAAAATATAACCATTTAAACAACTGGGGCCTCATATTGACCAAGAACTTTTTCCCCCATCATCTGGACCAACAATCAAATCCTACTTTCACTAGGAAATTTAGGGTGGTTAAGCAAATATATACCAATCTCTGATTTGGGTAATCCAAGTATGTTTTTGATTTATCTTGAGTGATTGGTTTACCAGAGCAATACATAATTAAATTTGAGGTTTGAAAAAATTTCAAGAATACCATGTTTGACAACTTACCAGAGCTCAACTTCAAATTCAAAGATCAAACTGAACTGAAGTTTCATGGAGCTAATTCCAATTTGATACAATTTTTCACCAGCCGCGCTCAAGTTAATGTTGTTTTGAACTAAATTCACATCGAGCTGACATGTCCAATTTTTTTGGCAGGTTGAGCTTTAAGCAAGCTTTGGTCAACCAGGCTCGGCTGCAGCTGCTAAACATCATTATTTTGAATTAGTATTATATATATGGTGTACTTGCTTGGTAAGATATTATATATTAGTTGCAAATCAACCTTCATCTTTTCTGAACAATACTTGGTCCTGATCAAATGCAAAATTTTTCTGTACACATGGCTGACAAAGTGCTGACTGAACCAGGTCTTAATCACCAATTGCAATTCTGAACTGGAAGAATGACCAATCAGAGACCAGTTACCAATTACCGATACATCTAGGCTTCCCCTTGTGGATGAAATAGTCATATTTTGAAAAATCATACTCGAAGTCTTACCAACAGTTTGATTATCTTGTATTCCAAGGAAACGAGCCCCTAGACAATCACAGTTCCTATGGTTTTGGTTTAAAATTTTTTTGAACGACTAAACTATTGAAACCAAAACAATCTCAATGTCATGGATTCCAGCTCCAAATGGAATTACATTCTACAATCTTTCAAGTTCCAATGATGTTTTAGATAGTTGGGCCCAGGTGGCTACACATTCCACAGGCTTAAAGAATTCGGTAAAGCGCGTATTGGGGGGAAAATTTATGATAAATTAAGCCATGGAGTGAAACTTGAGGAATTTTGTTTTTTTTTTCCCAATTTCACATATTTTATATGGAAGCTCCGACTTGTTGAGGTGATTATTGCATATGATTTCTAGTAATTTGATATGATGAGAAGGATGGCAGAAGATGACTGATGAAGACAAGGTTGGTACTGATCCATGTGAGGTTTTGAATTACACCAGTAGCATCAAATCTTACTAATACTGATATATATAGAACATCAACAAAAGCAAATTTAATTAATATTGCTCAAACAACGCTATCTATGAGGAGAATCCGGAGATTTTCTTTGTAATTATAAGCTTTGAAGGTAGATTGTTCTGCAGAAGAAAATGTTCTTGAAAGAATATGAACTTGGCAGTATCATATGAATTTTGTTCCTGTGAGAACAACCTGGCATCGATTCTGGCCTTTCAATCCTTTCTACCTCTTGTTAAGAGAAGCAAGTTCCAAATTCCAACCTTTTGGGAAGCACCTTGAATTAAAGGTTGTCGCCCTCAATTCATATTTCTGATTGATTTGTTGCTGCTGTTTGCTATCCCTATTCCCACTACTGCTGAAGGAAAAATTTGCTATTTGCTTATTTCCTCAAACAGAAAAACTTATGTCCTCACATTCTAATTAAGTCATTATAATAATAACAACAGGACACGTTAGAGTTTAAACCTAAACTGTCAGGACAAGTAGCTTCATCAGACTTAAAAGTTTGTAATGATTTATCATGTCCAAACATAACAAAAAAATGCAGTTGCAAGTGGGAAAAAAAATTAGTCCAAACACCGAGAAAAGAAACTATTTTCATAATATATTTGGCAATTTTCCCTGAAAATTCTGTTCTCTGCACTTCACAGCTTAATATATATAAATCATCATAATAATGTAATAATAAGATTTGGTTCGATATCGGAGGAGTAGCTAGTTCTGCTGCAAAAGGAGGCTGCTGCAACTCAGACCAGTTGCTACGGCCAGTGAATCAATTCTTTTATCATCAAAATCACTGTTGAAAGGTTTGTTGTTCATAATACACCATTCTTTATTTCTTTTTTCTTTTTAGCTTAATACAAAAACATTCTTCTTGGATGTCATGTTCAGTAATAAGGAGCTATTCCAAAATCAAAAACTATAGATACGGCCAAGATTAGTTTATTGAGATTGCTACTAAGAATCCTACATTAATTTTTTAGTAGCAATATGATCCTTTTTCTTGATGAAACAACAAAATGGCACATAAATTAACCAGCTAGGAAATTAATTTCCAAGCCCCAGAAGTCCCAAGTACAGGCTGTGCTCCAAAGCAATAAATAATATCATGCCAGAGATTTTGAAATGGACCAAGATTTTGCTTGAGAAGCAAGGGCTGCAGTTTTCTAGAAATGGAAATCCAGGCCGAATTAAGCTCTAGGAAAGCGAGATTTTGACAACCTTGCTCTTGTCACAACTAGGGGACCTAAGATTTGAATTTGGATAAAGAGGTTGGTTGCATTGAATCTACATACATCAAGAACTCAATATATACAAAGCAATGGTAACAAGGATAGCGAGGCGCCCACGTGGAATAGGCGATGATCTTGGACTTGCACCTGGGGGGCCTCACTTCATCTGTTGGAATTTGGAACCACACTATCTAAATTCTTTGTTCTTGCATTGGAAAAAGTTGATTTATGGACCACGATAAGCCCATTCCTTTTGTCAACTATAGCATGAGTGCATGACACACAGCTAAACAGGTAAATGTATTCTGGAAATCCATGACTCTTTGGCAAATGGGGTTCATCATTTTCAGGGGAAAAAAGAGGCGCCGCACGTGCATGGCGCCATGGAGTCCCTCTTTTGATCACGTCTACATCTAGTATGAAATGCAGCTGTAAAGAATTGAAGTCAGCAAACTCGATAAGGTCGAACCTGAGTCTACATATTGAACTACTTCTACAATATTATCATTAATTCTAGCAAGTGGAAATTAAGAAATTTTCATGAGAAAAAAGAGGCGCAGCACGTGCATGCATGGAACCCAGGCTGCATAAAAGTCTATATATATTCTTTTCACGCAAAGATTATAGAGCTGTTTGGTTCTTCTTGGGTTGTTAATCTAAAAGCTTTGGAATGAGCATTACCATCATTCCAATATTGTGAGTGATGGCCTTTCTAATCAAAATTAATCCACAAGCAAAAGCATCATATATAATATCTCAAGAGAGATATATATGATCAGATTAATTGGTATATGGATGATTTGTAATCATTCTATGGCTTCCACCAACTTCGGCCAGCTTGGGATATGGCCTACTTGGAAGCTATGCCAAAATTTCCTTCATCCTTCACCCCAAAAAAAAACCCATTCAATTTAGCCTTGAGATATATGTAATCATCAGAACAAGGCCAGTCATGATTTAAGCCTGCAGGAAGAGTTGAATTTGATCGATAGACTTTGATATCATGTCAAAGAGTTACTTAATTTAATGCTTTAAGTTAATTTATATGCGAAACTAAGTTCTAATTAAATTTCCAACATATATATTTCGGACACAAATACGTTGGAACATGGGGTGGTCGCAAATTGTTTCTTGTAATTGATCACTTCTTTCATTTTCTTTAAAGATAGCATTAAGAAATGTAGTTTATATATGTAGGGCCATATACGCACGATGTAGCAAGCTCATTAATCAAGATTAGTAATCATTTCCACATGCAGGAAAGTGAAAATAGAAAATGTTGCAAGGAAAAGTAGCATTTGCAATTTGTACGAGAAAGTATGAGAATATACTGCTACAGGCTTCCTAGAAATTCAGAGGAGAACCTGTTTGATTGAGAACCCAATTGCAAGTTTACTAAAGCTTCTTGAATGATCACCCCACTAATTAATCCTCGTAATCATGATTGGGTTTGTGAAAAGATCATGTAATCAATTTCTAGGAAAGCCCTGCAATATGCATTGCTTTTGAGAAAACAAAAAAATCAAAGGAAATCAAACTTAAAACCCTTAACACACTATTCACCGCATATGGGTATATTAGCATCCTACCTTCACCTTTGTTATAGGCTTGCAGGCTTTCCTAGGAATAAACGTGTGTAAATATATAAAATTATATAAAAAAAATTATTTGTTACTATTTTATTTTTGGTTAAAAGGAGTCTTCATTAACTTATTGGTGTAGGGTACATAATAGGATAACGAGAGATGAGGAACATTAATTTTCTGTCTTAATTATTTTTACGCTATTTAAACATGCAACCTAACCCTTTCAAGGAAAAGAGAGATGCGTATAGCTAGGCTACATAGTTTTTGGTTTGGGCCTGACTTCCAAAGTGATGAAGGGGAGTTTCATGTTACTTCTGAAATCAGTTTTTGCTCTGTGGTTTAGAATTTTTGTCAGTTGTATGAAAGAAAGGTATCTTATAGTTAGGGAGTGGCATGAGTATTCTTAAGATATATATATATATCCTATAAGAGATCATTCTACTATTTTCTTTTCTAATTTAATTAAATTTCTTTCCTAAATAATGGAAGAGTTATTTCTGCATTAGTAATTGTTCACCTAGTTTGATCTTGGTCAAAGAAGAAGTTAGGGAATATATTATATATATTTATATCAAATTGAAAAGTAGAGTTTGAACAAGTTAGAATTTAAATAATGTTGGGTTCAAAGGATTAGAAGAATGGTCCCATGAGATTTGGTTATAGGGTCTATAAAGTTTGTGAATCTTAATTTGATGTCTTCTCCTTTTCCTTACTATTATTTAATAAACATATGGTCTCAACAACACTCATTGCCATTTTGCAGCTTCCCTCGAATGTTTTTATGTGTGTGTGTGACAGAGAAAGAGGAAGAAAGAGAGAACCTTATTCTTTTGGCATGTGAATGTGAGGATTGCAAATGTTTTCTTCATCATAAAATTAGGGTCACATGGAAACATGAAGAGTTGAGAACCAATGGAATAAAAAAATTCACCTAAAAAAAAAACTATACATCTTCCCACAAAGCCTCTATTAAAAGTATAGGAATTATTCAAAAAGAGTATATATATATATATATCACAAACCCATTGTAATCTCCCATTTGACTTTGTGATTCCTTATTTGACTAATGAGAAACATTAAATATTTCTGCTTTTAAATCCAACAGCAAATCTTAAAATTATTGCCATCTTTGTTCAAATATGTTTTGTTTTGCCTGGGATTTGGCAGTATATATCATAGTTCAGTTTTTAAATTTCAATATATCTTCAAAAACAAGAAATTTCACTTATTTATTTCAAATACTATTTCATTCGAATAAATCAGTAAGTATATATATTTCATATCCAAAGTACTCACATATTTTTTAAGTTGACAAAAATTATTTTCCTCCTTAAGGAGTAGATAGATTATCCCATTAAAGTATTTTCACTAAATTAAATAAAAATTACAATAAATTGGTTTTCTTGTGGTTTTATTAATGAAATGATTGTATGTTCGGAACTAAAAAGAGGGTCTAATGAAGCCTAAAAGATGCTGCCTGAGACCTACTCAAGACTATAATCTTGAAGTTGGTCAAATTTTGAGTGGTTTCCCAGCAAATCAATCATTTTGGATACAAATATGAATTAAGAGAACAATATGACATTCATTTAACTATTTCAAATGAGGAAATAATTAGAACTAACTACCATTTTCATTTTTGCTAGGAAAATGAATATTGGAGTTGAAGATTAGAGAGAAAGCAGGGGAAGGAATTGTTAATTAATAATTAAGGTACTGCCCATTTACCTAAAAAACTGTGGCATCAAAACCATGATTGCTATTGGTGGCCTAAGTCTCTCTACTTGTTTATATATCTCATTCCCACATTAATGAAGACACAGATATCAATGAAATGATTCAGTTAATGAGGTCGGTTGCTAAAGTTTGAATGAAACCAATGAATGAGTGATCATATTTATGGCAGGAAATTGCACTTGGCAGAAACTACCGAAAATCTATCCTCTGCTGCCCATTCTTCATTTCACAATATTTTATTTGTTTGTATCTTCGTATTTGGCTGCCTACCCCATATGGCTTCAGATATAGAGATAGAGAATCAGATTGAAAAGAAAAATTATTGTTAAATATTTATGATCATGTTCATGTGATGCTTTCTCATGTCTGAATACTTATGCACCTCACTGGCTTATCTAATTACCTCCAAGTTGATGTTGTGAGTATATCCTGACATTTCTATGCAGCTGAACATGCTCCACATGCTCCACAAAACACCCACAGCCTTGTTATTTGGCAATTATTCCATTATTTCCATTACTGCTTAAATTTTTGAAATTGTTCTTAGTTGAGTTATATAATGAAAGTAGCAAGACTTTGAATCCAACCCCTCAAACTTAATTACATCACCACCTCACATTATCCTTTTAGCTCAAATAATGTTTTACTCCTCAATATCTAAATTGAATTGGAAAAAAAAAATACTCGTGTATAATTACTTATTTTTATAGAAAAAAATAAGAAAAATATAAGAAATTTGTATTCTAAATTGTATCATTTCATGTGTGTTTTTTATAGAAAAAATTCAAATTTTTATTTTTTTAAAATAAAAATATATATTTATTATTAAATCAATAAATATAAGTTATTTCGTTATTTTATTTGTTTAGTAGAAATTACTAAAAATATATCAATCTGTTTCACAATATTTTATTTGTTTGTATCTTCATATTTAGCTGCCTACCCCTTACGGCTTCAGATAGAGATAGAGAATCAGATTGAAAAGAAAAGAAGAATTATTAGTAAATATATGATCATGTTCATGCCATGCTTTTTGATATCTTATATCTGAATACTTACGCACCACACTGGTTTATCTAGTTACCTCAAAATTGATGTTGTGAGTATATCCCGGATACATCTCTGTGCAGCTGAGGATGCTCCACAAAACACCCACAGCCTTGTTATTTGGCAATTATTTCATTATTTCCATTACTGCTTAAATTTTTGAGTTTATATAATGAAAGGAGCAAGACTTTGAATCCAACACCTCAAACTTAATTGCATCATCACCTCACATTACCCCTTTAGCTCCAACTATGTTTTACCCCTCACTATCAAAATTGAATTAGATTTATGTATATTGATGCTGTAATCCTTACTCATAGGCAGCCTTTTCTTTCTTATTTCGAATGTTCCAAAATGAGTTAATTAAAATTTTGTTGAATATATATATATATATATATATTTTAAGACAAAACTGATGAGATTATTTATGTCATTTTTCTAGAGTTCTCAAATGAAAATAAGTCATTCACCTAAAATTATGATTTGACCTAAACCTTATGATCACAACTTATTATCTCAAGTAAATAATTTTAAACACTTTACTTATTTTCATAGAAAAAAATGAAGAAAAATTTTTCTTTTCTAAATTGTATCATTCCATGTGTGTTTTTTATTGAATAAGAAGTATATATATTTATTATTAAATCGATGATATGTTCATATGCAAGTTGTTTTGTTATTTTTTTTTATATATAATATTATAATATGTCAACTTCTCTGAAATATATATTTTCTAAAGTTAATGTATATATATATATATATAAATTAAAGCATCTTCATTAAATTGTGTATTTAAGGAGATAGTAATTATATGACAAAAGAAGTAAATTTGCATGCTCCAAATTCAGAGAATAGAGTACCAGATGGCCAAAAAACTTTAAAGAAATGGGTATCCTTTATTCCTTTACAAGAGTGAAGAACGGGTTCTAACCCCCCTCAAAAACTGCCATTATATCTCTAATCTCGATGTTCTTTTAACTATACTGCTATTATTCTTTCTCAAATTGTCATATAATATATTTGACTATTTCATTTGCCTCAAATTTCTAATTTAAAATTTAAATAAATAAACAATTTGAAACTGCTTAAGTATTTTTTTTAATAGTGAACGACTACATTCTATTTTCAAATTGGAAAAAAAAAAACCAAAAAGAGGGTAATCTCTTGTTCATGTACTATGGGATATATACAAGCTTTGGTTATATCAAAGTAAATAAGTTCGGGTGTTAGAGTCGTGTAGCATGTTCCTAGTTAATGATTTATATTAAGATACTCCAATAATTAAAATTTAAAATTTTATTTTCAAAGTTCAAATGCAAATTTTTACGAGTGAGATGTGATTTACAAAATTGAAAAACAATTATCTTTTATTGTGTAGTTTAATTTTACATGGACCAAATAAAATTAATTATTTGTAATTGACATATTGAGATGGGTGATAAAAATTGTAGAATATTTTAAATAAAAATCAAAGTATGTAAATTGGCCATAGAACTCATTCATGGAGATCAAAAAGGAAGAGGAGAGATTCAATGTCCCTCAAGCATTATGAATAAAATGGTTTTGGAAACTAAGATTAATTATTCAGAAATGGATTCAAAAAGATTGTATTATTAAATATTATTAAAGTTGGTCCACCAAATCAATGGAGAGGTCAATGTACCTCTCAATGTCAAAACCCTAATACACCACCACGACTTGAGAAAAGTACAATTAATCATGAACAAAAAAATCAAACCCCGAAGTAACAGAATAAGATGCACACATGCACTTGCTATAATGATAAGTGTAGAATAATGCAAGTATGATATTAATTATGTGATATTGCAACTGACTTGATAACTGAAATAACTGAAATGGGGATTTGTATGTTATTAATTTTTATGAGTCAAACATTTGGGCAAGTGGGAAGAATCAGATGTGAGCATAGGAACGACATGTGAGATCACATGAATGGCGGAAAGAGGGAGACCATTGGTGAAGAATTAATGGTCAAACTCAGAGCTCTTCTCCATCAGAAATCAGAATACCAAACCATATGGCATGTGCTTTACCATTTCAGAATAGCAGGCCTCATGATATGATCCACTTTGGAGCAATATATAGTCCACCTGTTTTTTTTTTTTTTCCTCTTTATTCTTTTTTCTTATGTCTATATAATTACATGCAAAACAACAATCATAAATAGAATCTTATTTTTAATATTGTTCAAAACTTTAATGCAAAGTAAACTTGTCCCAAATCCCAACAAAATCTACCAAAAAAACATATCGAAATGCAGAAAAATAACAAAGGAATCACTTAAACATGAATATATTACATGATTCAATTACTTCACCTTTAAATAACCCAAAAAAAAAAATCATTTGTATACCGTCGCTCCCTCCATAGCCTCTTAAAAGCACTCATTATCACCGACTTTAATTTTTGTATAAATAAGAGATAGAATTTGCAGAGTGTTTGACTATTCTTCAGCTCCTACAAGCATTCTTCCTTGCGAGCCTAAAAAATAACTTTATAGATACGACAATTTAATTTACTGAATTGTATCCTATCACATCTGACGTTTTTTTCCTTTAAAGTACAAACATATAAAAAATTAAAGAAATAGAAACGATTCGAATCTTAAATTTTAATTATATTAAAAATATATATTTTAAGGATGAATTTTATTTTTAAAAAATTTTAAAAAATAATTTTAATGTATTTGAAGATTTCTCCGATGAATTCCACCCGTGACAAAATTGATCATAGGCTTAAGGTTTGATTTCCTTTTCTTTTCCAATTCCATCATTAGACTACAAATTTTTTTTTTTTTATCTCAAGTACTGTTTAAAATGAGTTGATAAATACAAAGACAAAACAAAAGCTCACTTTCACTTCCAGAAAAAAAAAAAGAGGGCAATATTTCCAAACTAAGATTGATCTTCAAAGTTAATGAAATCAATCCTAAAGAGAGAAAAACTAGATGAAAAAAACGTTTTGCACTCTCGATTAGTACAACTTTTTTTTTCTCGTTTCTGTATGGTGAAAGGGATTAGGTCCCTCTATGATGAATAAAGTTGACACTCGCTATTCAAAAAAAAAAAAAATTGTTCTTGTTGGACCTTTGTAAAAGTTCTCAACAAAAAAGTAACATAGAAACATCAATTATTTTGTATTCCAATTTTCAACAATGTGTATACAATGAATACGTGGAATCATTTTTAGCTATAAATACTTTTGCTATTTGTTACTTTGTACAAGATGAAAATTTGGATGTTGAACAAGCTTTTCCTTTTTTGGGTCGGCTCCTACCAGAATAGACTACATTAACATTTTCTTCCCCTCCTACCATCACTACAAAGAATGCTGACCAGAAACGACCAATACTACCTAAACACCCTAATGAAAATGGTAGAACCCTAAGAATTATGTTACATTTGGGGCAATGGATGTTACAATGAAGGGTAACATTTGTAGACAATGGGGCTCCATTTACAGTGAGGCATTGACACGAAGTTTGAATTTTTTGTTTTTCCTTCTATGACTCCTGACAAAAAATTGCAGTGCATCAAAAAAGAGAAAATGATGGTGGAACCGGTGCCTTTAATCCTGTAAAAATTGGAAGGCTGGATTCTCAATAAGTTCTGCTGCGGGTTTTACATCTGCAAATTCTTTTACTTGCAAGGAACCAGTAAAGTCCTCGACTGAGAAAGGAATGCTACAATCGGAGAGGATAATCAATTAGGACTCTGAACCATTGACCTTCAACATTAAAAGGAACTAAACAGTTAAAACTCTCATTCTGCTTTTCCATCTTTCCATTTTATTATCCTACCTGGAATCGTCATCCAACAGGAAGGAGCTGCCACCATCATCTTCGGAATCACCTGTCATAAGAAGTTTCATGCTGGAAATGACCTGCACAAAAGAAGAGGTGTCATACCATACTAACTAAATGAGAAAAAAACAATACATTTCTCAATAAAACTTTCGGAGAAAGAGATTTGTCTACAATTTGATGTGACTTACATCTGGTGAAACACTTTGAGTGTTATAGTTGTCATCCCTATAAAGCGTACATACCCTATAAAGTTGTTGAACACTCAAAACCTGGTGAAGGACTCATAATGTAAGAAAAAGCAGAAAAATATTTCCAACTGTTTGAGAGCAATGTAGAAATATAAATACAAGCACATATATATTTACGAAATAGAAAAAGGAAACTTAATCTCAATATGTGATAAGTTTGGTTACATTTTATGTAACATTGACAATTATGGGCAAGACAACCTAACTGATAGTTCAAGGGCCCCTTTCCCAATCATAGGAATCACACAGTTTTCAAATTCTGAAGAATTCCATATTATATATGGGTTCCATGATGAAAAGAAAATGCATTTATCCCCCTTGCCTTACCATTTTCACCTTCTTGAAGAACATGTTATTCAGATATCACAAATCCATGCCTCTCTTCACCATTACTAGTCAGTTTTTCTCCAGAAGAATGATTGAGTCGCACTAGCTATTTAAATGACCTTTTCTTATTAATTTATTAAATGGAATGTTCCATGAACCATATTTGGCACCATGCCTCATCATCAGCAGAACTGTGTGTAGAAAGGAAAAGAGACTTACAGTACAAAGGTCATTTGTAATTTCATCATAGGATATTCTGGATTTTTGATGGATAACCTGGCAAGACAAGACCAGTTGCTCAGATTGGAGAAGTGAAAGAAACCAAAACATCAAATCAAGAGCAAGGAATAGTGGTTACTTCATTGCATTCCTTTTCATACTCCAAATAAAACCAGAATTTGACAGTAAATTAACAAATATATTTGCAAAAGAAATGCTAGGTACCAAAATTAGATTTCTTGAAGAAAGGGAACTAAGAATTGCAAGGTTAGAGGTTAACTATCCAGACTCCAGAAGTCAGAGACAATTTTGCACGAACTCAATGAATATAGCAAATTTCAAGATTTTAAATCCCCATTATAGATATAATGGATTTCACCCAGACAATGCAATCCAAACAAATTGAATATAAAAATCAAAGACTTCAGAAAATTCAACCTTATGCCAACAGATAAGGATAACTTGAAGAGCATTTCTCAGCTAAGAAATTAGCAAGATTTTCCATTGATGCTCTATTTGTTCCACTATAAAATTTTAAAAGAACTTGTGTGTGTGCTGGATCTGCTACAAGATTACGTGGAACTTATATTTCTTTATGCTGAACAGCTAAAGTAGTTGGATATAACTCATCACAACATCTTTCATTAGTTCTTTTCCAACTTGAGAAAATGAGTCCTAAAGATAACTGCCAAATGTTAATAGCAACATTACCACACACCCAGCCACCCCAACCCACATTTCCTCTTTTTATCTCAAACTTGAAACTCTATTTATGTGAAGGAGGGGAGGAAACACTCTGTGAACAGCATTAAAATTAAAATGTAATTACCAGACAGCATTGCCAGTGTTGCCTCTTCTAAACAACAGGGGACAAAAGTTATGAGGCATATTATAAGTCCATTAGTGAGTGCTCAATGGTCCAATTTTATTTAGGTGTAGTGGATATTCTTGATTGGTGGATTATGAGGCATGCTATCCATCCTACATTATACAAGAAAACTTACAAGATATGTACAGGTCTAGTATTGTTTATGCAAAATACAAGCTAAGCTCATATCAAACCCGAATTTGCCAAGTCTTGAAATCCAAGAACTGATCATCTGTTTATAATTCCAAAATTTGCCACCTCTAAACCTCTATTTTAATATCCAAAAGAGATTGAGGCCAGTTTAAACCTTCTAAAGCCAATTGCAACTAAATATTACGAAGTCAAAGTGGCATGACCTTATCGAGGAAGAAAAAAAAAGCAGTTCAAAGCTTGCACAGTCTCAACCAATTTCATAACCCTGTGGTGATTAATTACCAGGCACAAAAGAGAAGAAAAAAGAAAAAAGAAGAAAGAAACATTGGACAAGAATTACATGTATAACTTCATCAGACCACAAGGGTAAAAGTTACCTAATGTAAAATGAAAAACTGCAGAAACCTACCAAAAATCCAACAGCTTGCCTTGTGTGTTTGAGTTCAGCCCATGATGGGCCTGCATACTGCAATTGGAGAAATCACCATAGAAAACCATCAGCTCTTAATATGAAATTTAAATGCTATAAGGTGCCACAACTAATAAGCAAACAGGAAAAGTTTTTGTTCGTGGAACATCAAACTTCAAACAATTTGAAAATTCCACCTTCAACAGTCATTAGTCAGAATTAAAAAAAAAAAAAATTACCTCTTCTTTCACTTGGGCACACCATAGTTCCAATTCAGCTAAGCCAGACTTCACATACTCACCATTACTAAATGTGCAGCACTCTCGACGAAGAAGAAGGCTGTAGCAGAATATATTAACATCATATTTTGTAATTTATTCTAACAATCGTATCTACCGTAACAGGAAACTAAAAACGAAACAGTGATTTACCTATTGAAGAGTTGTACATTAATATATGCAAAAATTTGAGTGAAAATTTTCTGAGCAAGTATTGGAGGCACCTGCAAAAAAAAAAAAATCATAATCATAAGTGCATGATTCATCAAAAAGATGGTAATAATCCACTTTAATATCATCAAAAGTGCAAATTACATACAAAATTTTCTTTTAACGTGCAGAGGAGCCTGTCCAAGCACTCAATAATGCTGTGCCAGTGACTAGCAGGAGAAGTATCACCTTGTGACTCTTCAGATGTTTTAAAAGCAGTTCCCTTGGATGTCCTAGGCACCTGACTTGTAGGGTAAAGAATTAGCAAGATAAAGAAATTGCAATCCAAGATAGAAGTAATTGCTTCCGTGCATGTAAGTAAGCATAGGAAATTAATTAAGGGCATTTTGCCACTATCTATTAACACAACTTTTATAAGAAACAACAGTCCACTGAAGCTTATGTAAGAATAATCCTAAACTGCTGCACAACACACAAATCCATACAACTTAGATAGCAATTCAAACTACTTATATGGCAAGATTAGCTATAACAGATCAGCACATGATATCCTCAGATAGAACCTAAATATGTAGAAAATGAGAAAATAAGCTTAACAAGTACAAATGTCAAATTTTTATAAAATTAATAATGAATTAACTTTCTGTCGATCAACAATAAATCATTCACTTTCAGAATTTCAATCCAAGCAGGCAGCAAGAAGTAAATTGTGAGGACATTGAGAGAGAGGAGCTTGTGTTAGTTACACATGTATAGAGCAACCAACAAAAGAAGATATGATGTTCACAAGAATAATTTAAGTGTGTAGAAACAAGAAATTGGGCTAAAACAATTTTTAAAAAAATGTGAGACTAAGATGAAATTAACTAAGATTATAGCATGCAATGTTAATATTAACACACAACAATAACTTTCAGTTGATCATACAACAAATCACTCTTTCTACAAGTTCAAATGAGGCAACACAGCAAACTTATATTGTTGGAGGCATTACAGAAGGTGGGGAGATGGTTTCAAAAGTATGCCTCAGAAAAGACCACAATGCTTTCTCCTGTATATAGCAACTAACAGAATTTTGAAAGTTAACAAAATAAGTCACTGGAAAGAATCGGTGATTGAAAAGCATAGCTCCCCATACCTGAATACAACAAGAAATAAGTGGCGACAAGTCCTTCTTCAGGTTGTCTCTAATGATTCCATATATCTTTTCTACATATGCTGTGAGCTGCTGCTTAAAAAGCAGAGCTGGATACTTGGCCTCAACCTGGCGCACTACACCAATTGGAAGATTGGCAGAAGACGAACGAAAACTCTGAGAAAGAACATCATATCACACAATTTTCCTGAATAACCTCTAGAATCATTCAACAAAAATATTGATCACAATACAAGACTTTAAAAGAAGCATTAGAGTATTTTGGTTCCATTTTTTTGGGGGGAGGAGGGGGGCTGGTGTATTAACGAAGAATTCAGACATATTTAAATCAAGACCATTTCATGCAAACAATTTAGAGAGATTGCAATGAATCATCGTAATACTTGGGTCATCCTTGAAAAGAATGATGTTGGAGCAGGAGGTTTCTGTGCTGCACTTGAACCAGAGGATTTCAAACTTCGTTGAAGCAAAAACAATAATGCAGATGTGTTCGACAGCCAATAAGCCATGTGATCATTGTTGTCCTGATCCTGCAAAACATCACATAAAATCATGAATGTTATATTTGATTTATTTATCCTTGTCTTTTCAATTGCTTAAACCTGCTCAATCGGAGAAACATAATTTAATAATCAGGGAAAGTAGTCCGACATAAGTCCCTAGCAAAGAGAATAAATCCATAATCCCTCCTGCTCATATCTGATTAATTGCTCCAACATAGTAAAAAGCATAACTGTATCTTCATTAACCCAACAAAAAAACAAATATAATTAAGGCCCCTAATTGCTTTTGCTACTTAATTTTTGCTCTCAAAAGCAAAAAGCAATAAAGGCATTTGGTGCAACAGTGAAAAATAAAAAAGGTAATAATAATAATCATAACAACAACAAAAGTTTGAACTAAAAATAAAATTGAGACTTGATGAATAACAAAAAGAACATCTGACTGGAATCTTTCCATTTGAATCAGTGTTAATTATTTTAGCCATTTTCTCAATTTTAACCGAATAAGATAGTGCCTTTTTCTGTTTGTGTTTGCTTCGTGAGAAAAAACCTACAAAAGAAAAATGAGCGAGTAGCAAAAGCAATATTGAAACTCATATTTTCTGCCCCACTTTTCCAAATACTGCTCTGTAATACTTGACATAACTTTCATCCATTTGGATAGAGAAGGCAAGAAACAAATATGTATTACCAGCTTTCTTAAGCTAACAACCTAGAAGGCATCTTCTTAATGTAGAATGAAATGTTCAAATTGCTACAATAGCTTTTATTGTAGCCAATATTAATGTAATATCTGCATCAGCAAGAAAAGGGCGGTTGATATTGATGACAATGATTTGAGATAAAATATGAGCTTTCTGCAATAAACAAGTTACCTCTAATGCAGAGCCAATCATCTGAATAAGACGATCAAATACATTTGTCCTTTCTGCTTCAAATGATCTCCAGTGGAGAAGGCATTTGTATATCGTAAATGCTGCAACAGGCTTTTCTTGACTGTATCCAAGATTCTGTGTTACACATTTGATTAGAGCGTCTACATTCTCCTGTGGCATGGGTGATACATACAACAAAAATTAATACCTAGAAATTTCACCCAAACAAATACTGAAAACAAAAAGTAGAAAAGGGAAAATCAGTTCGATAATTTGAGTCCATACTTGTTGCCTTTCAATATGGGATCTTCTCAATTTACTATCTTCTCTACCAAACGTTTTTGATGGACCAGAACTCAGTTGTGCCTGTCAGAAAGAATGTCTATATCAGGATCATAGAAACAACAAAGAACCAAGTATGCAGATATATCAGATAAACTGAAGTAAAAGGCAATTATACAGTCTCTACGCTCTTCACTTACATGATGACCATTTTCCAGAGGCTGCAAGACCAACAAGGAAAAATAAGGAAAGTGAAAAATATTCAGAACCAATAAACCAACTTAAGAAAAGTAAGAAAAGCATATTTAAACATAGCTTACTGCAGATGTCGCAATTGACAAATGCTCTGACATTTTTCTACTAGGTGCACTCAGCAATGCTTGCTGTCGCAAAATCTGGTCCTCAGTTTCCATGTCCAAAATCCTCTCCTCAAGCCTGTTAAAAAATGTAGACAATCATTCAGATGAAAGAAAAGCACCTCCAGTCAAAGATTGAAAAATCCAATTGACTAGACATTCATATTAACATAAACATCAAACTCATATTATTGCAGTTCAAAATAGGGATAAACCTCTGCATTGCAGTTTTTAGCTCAATTATCTTCGACTCTGCCTCCAAAGCCTGCTTTAGCCGCTCTTCACTAAGCTTGTTTGTTTCTTCATATTTCCTCTCTGTTTCATCAATTTTGTGTTCTAATGAACTTAGTAGAGCCTGCAATGGCATTGTGGCAAACAAGATTTCAAAAAACATTAAGACATGGTTACCAAATTTAAAATGACATCTAGCATGCCTTTAGTCAAACCTAAGGTCTTATTGAGAAGCAACAAAATTCAAACAATACCTTCAGCTGTTCATTTTCAGCAGTTAGTTTATTCATCAATTCATCATCAATAACAGGGACCTCCTGAATGACAGGAACTTTTTCAGCAATGCTCTTTGCAGCTTCACACTCCTTGATTAGCAACTCCTTTGTTTCCTGAAACTCAACTTGCATCTTCTGCAAAGCAGATTGCAACTTTGCATTTTCCTGGTTTTTGGATTCCTCAAGGTCAACCTGCCCTCATAAATGAATCAGTTAGAAACAAGAAAATTTTGCACTGCTGTTTACAAAGTATATTTAAAACATAATAAATAATTCTCTCAGTAGCTATTATCTTTCTTGCATGTTTTGCTACAAGAAATTAAAGAAAGGCAGAATTGGACTAATTAAAGCAAGATAACTTGTGCAGAAGCATTATTAGTAGCCTTCTTATGAAACAATATTAAAATGCATCTGCTATCACAACCTATAAGAAAAAACAAACTAGATGGTAATTTAGTAAAAATGAAAAATCACCCAGAACTTTAATGAATCATAAAGCATAAGACATTCACCATAAAGAAATTCACATCATAGTTTATCACAAATTTTAACCAACAGGTATTGAAGATAATTTTATGACATCTATACGGAAATGTTATAAACCTATCAAGTTATAGTAGTGATATTATTGTTATTAAGAAAAGATCTACCCTCATTCGTTTTTCCAGCTGCAAGCGCCACGTTAGTTCTTCAACTTGCTTTTCCAGCTTACTTTTGGCTTCTTGGAGAGCACCAGTTTCCTTGGCAGCCTGCAGACAGACGGGGAGATTACAAGAGATGATAATTTCAACTGATGCAAGCGATAGAAGCAAAAAAGAGAATCATAATTCCATTTCTCAATAAATTGCAGTTAGCAGGGATTGATGCCAGATATTCCCTCACTCTTCTTCGTAAATTAATCAAAATGAGCAGAAAATAACATCAATATTCACATAGCAATAAAGTACATTAAGAAATATCATTATCTATGAAGAACTTGTTGAAACAAAAATATAAGAACAGACTCATGCAAGAAAAGATCATGAGCTTAAACTAATTCAAGAAATAAAGAAATGCAAAAATCACCATTTTTAGTTTCCGTAATTCTCTACGTGCAACTCTTACTCTCCAGGCACATTGTGTGGCAATTGCTGCTTTCTTTAACCTCAGAAAATAAAGCCTGGCCAAGAATCGTCGACAATGACTCTGTAACAACATGAACTCACATGGTATCAGTATACTGATGTACAAATTATATAACAGAAGTTGCAACAATAAAAAGCATCAGCATTATTTCTTTTTCTGAACTAACCAGCATCATCCTTTATTGCAACACAACTAAGATAACTAACTAAAAGCAAGACTAGTCCTTGTTTTTATGAGTAACAGTTGAACCTAGAACCTAACTGAGCCCAATCCCACACTTTACAACCTAGGGCACCCCTGGGACTGCTTCTGCTCTTTACATTTACAACTAGCCGGAGGGCACAGTAGACTTTTTCTCCCTTTTTAATATTATTGTCACCAGCAGAAACTAGGTTCTACTCAAGAATGCACTCAGTACAACTTGATCTAAAACGAAGGAAATGCTTAAACAAGTAACAAGAATTAGAATACATTCTTATTTCTAAAGCCTACTAATTGAGATATTAGGGGGAAAATAAACAGTAACACAAGTAAAAAACAAATTCCTCAAGAGAAAGAATAAACCAAAAAAAAAAAAGGAAAACTAGTGGCTACTAATTTTTCTTTAATTGGAAAGAATTTCTATCTTTACCTGAATTACAGTTGCAGCTCTTGTCTGCTTCCTGAACAGAAGCTCATTACGAGCAGTCATCCCACGCATACCTGCTTGAATGGAAACAGCTGAGAAGTACAACCTCCTGTAAGCTTTCCTTCCAAGAAACTTGCGCGAATGTTTTTGAATATTCAAACAAGCAGCTTCTCTTCTCATCCTCTCATACTGATGGCGTGTCACTTGTCCTGCAACCAGGTTAGAGAAAACAACAGGGAAAATAATCTCAATAGATAGGGCAGCAATTCCAACTGATGATGCAATTTACAAAATCACATATATAAAATGCTTATCACCTCTACACAAGGCTTGAATTTGTATGGCGGATAACCGCAACAACATAAAGCGTTTACGACCCAAATATGTACGGACTTTTCTCTGTATAACACTTGCCGATCTTCCTAAAACCTCACTTCGACGTGCATCTAGTTCAGCCATCTGACCAGCCCTGAGAAAAACTTTTGTTTTACCAATCTGCAATAGCAGCAAATCTGTAAGGTACACTATTAACTGGTGGAAGAGCTTAGCAGAAGCAACAAGATCAAAATGCACTAGATGCCAAAACTGATGCGATCAGCCAGCAAGCAAGAGATGAGGACATACATGTATACACAAACTACTTAAGAAATACATGGAATGACAAAAACTGTACCAAAGTTATTTTAAGAAAATTTATGGATCCAAGATGTACCTGATAACCACTGAGGTTACCCTTCTCCAGAATCCTCTTGCTAGCAGTGACCTCATTATAGCTACCACTGAATAAGTAACAGATGAAGAGAGTTAAGCATCTCATAGGTAATTCATAGATTCTAGTAACATAATTCTAAAGGATAAAAGATACACCTAAAATAGAAGTAATAATTTTGAGCTGCAAAAGAAAATCTTGGAAAAGCTACCTCCCATGGAGAACTTCTGGAGCCAATATGGCAAACCGACCTATAAATTCACGAAACATCTTTCGAGAGGGAAATCCAGCACAACTAATTCTAATTGCCTCCATCACTCCCTGGAATCAAACATGTATCAAAGCCATCATGCATGGACATACAGCAGGTTACTTATCAGCAAAAGCAAGGATTGACAAAAATATCAAAACATACCCCACAACGAAGTTGTTGTAGTACATTATTGTTTTCAAATATTGCTGGCTTAAGAGCATTATTTGGCTTTACACAACGAATGTAGTGTGGTTCAGTGGCACTTAAAATCTCAAGCAAAGCTTGGAGTTGTTGCTGTATAAAGCACATTGTATGAGTGAAAATGAAATAAAACACATGAAGCATGTAATCTCCTTTAACATACACACTGAAGCATAAACAGACCTTGAAGCGGGAACCTATCGAGGAAAACTTTGATGATTTGGAAGATTCCTCAGGTAAAGGAGGAAACAAGCTTGATACAAAAGAGCACTCTGAAGCACCCAGTAGAGCTTGATGCTCTGGAACAACATAATCTTTGTTCTTATCCAGGAAGAGCTCAGTCTGGTAAGTCACCTATAGCAGAAATCCTTTCACAGTGAAAATTAAGCAATTTCCACTTAGATTTTCCAGAAGCAGATCTAAGAATCCTAGCTGATGTGACTATTTCAAACTAATGTTGAGATCATTTTTAGATTTATTTAAGTTCCAATGTTACCAGTTTAAGTACTTACAGAGCAAAACATAACAGTTTAATTTATTTAGGTTTTATTCAATTTGTTGAATCAAGGCTTTTAGGAGATTCCACATTTGCTAAACATGGATTGCTATGCGTAGTTCAAGTAGAAAGCTAATTGGTCCTTCTTGTTTAATCTAACCGGTTCAGAGCTGTGTTTGTTAGTCAAGTTTACCTTCCTTTTTTAAGTTGGACATCATCAAATCCTGCTCGTATACGTAGTCATAATCAGCCAAGTACCCTATATATCTAAATTTAGTGGAGAATAACAGAGATATTTCCAGCAGTCTTATCTTTTAGCTTGCTATTAAGTGCCTCCCAAATGTGCTTGCCAAGATTTCCCTAGCGTAGTGAAGAAACTTACATCACCAGCATAATGACAAATGGTGAAGTCCGTACGTGCCAACTTAGGCTTACTGAAGCGCTTATGGTCTTTAAAAGTCTGATAAAGCTTTTGCGCAAATGTCTCATGTGTTGATCTTGGAAACATACTATGAAAAATAACAGGAGTTATTGTCACAATCACAGGGTAATTGAAGCAAATGAATATTAGAATTAGCAATAATCTTCTTCAAATAAGTGGAAATGGCGATTTATCATTGCTATGTATTCTGATACCTACCAAGCCTCATCGAGAAGAGCTATGATGCCACCAGGTTTCTGTAAGCATGAAAATAAACATTAGTATATAAAAGTTCTATTACACATCATGACAAATTAATCCTCCTCCCCCCCACCCCCAATGTTTCAAGGAGTTCCTTCACAGCGTTATTTTCAAAAAATTTTATTAATTACAAACATCAATAAGATCAGAATATATTTTTTCAATTCTTTCAATGTTGATATTTTATTTAAAAGAAAGTTAAATAGGGAAGTGGCAAACATTTTGACATGGACGGAGTATTTCTTTCCTACAATAAATAAATTTCTGATAAAGAATAAGCAGATAAAGCATAAATACAGCAGAAGAATTAATGGCACAGAAGATAATTTCCCATCACAAGTAACTTAAAAACAGTCTAGGCATTAGTAAGAAACATGACAAGTACTCATAGCTTACGACTTCCAGTTAACATTGACTAAAGACAGAAACCTCCAGTTAACAACAAAAAATATACATGGAAAGATTTAAAAAAAAAAAAAAACTCAAAAAATTCTGATACCAAGTCAATTACCATTTTCATGATTTACCTTCTAATAGAAAATTACTAAAAAAATTCCTGATCAATATCATGCAGGCTAATAAAAAGTGACTATAGTATGGAGGCCAAGCGGTCTTTGTGTAAGATTCATCCAGACAACCCACTCAGCTAGAAAGATGCATTTTCAATCTAAAAAGCATGGGTTTAAATTGACATTTTTTAATAAAAAAATTAAAAATAATTAAAGCTGTGTAAGGATCAAAATGAATTAATTAAATCCATTATATCACAATATGAAGAAAGACCAAGATCTAAAGATACCAAATTTATTCACCAAAGGTTCATAACAGAAACACAAACCTCTTTTCACATACACAAAAATATTATTATAGCATAAGTCAGATTTCTGGTGAAAAATCAAATCACGCTAATGCAGAAGAGGAACTTTTGAATCATAATAATTTTTTGCCAGCTGAAAAATAAACATATTATCCATCAACCAAGGGACAACTGGGGTCTAGATAGAGAAAAAGGAACCACCCCAGTCCTCCCAAAACAAAAAAAGATTGTTAATACAAACATGGTAAATGCATAAGTATACATAGACACATAAACTCAAGATCATACATACATACATACATACATGTACATATGCAATTCAGCAGAGTTTGTCACATAATTGCATGTTGCAAGTGAGATGCTGGTCATACAATAACAAAAATAGAAGAAGAGGTAACATACCTTTTCAATAAGGTCAAGAATATCTTGATTATCAATAAATTCTATGTAACTCCAGTCAATTGCTTCCTTTTTATATTCCTCCTGCTCCATCTTAAAAACATGCTGGAAAACCACAGCATCGATTATGTTAAGCATAGCTTTAAAAGCATAAAAACTGAAAATATCCCTAGCATCAATCTAATGTGTAAACCTGATTAAAATGCTGCTGCAGCTTTTCATTTGTCAAATTGATACAAAATTGCTCAAAACTGCATACAATGGAAATTTCAAAAATTTAGTAAGCATTGACAGAGCCAAACTAAGGAATATGGTGAACAGTTCTGCACACTGTAAAACTTGGAAAAACAGACACAAGATGCAGGCAGAATGAACTTAAAACATATAGAATGCTGCAATCATCCGGAAGAAAAACTAAAAAAATATACCCAAAAATTTCATCAGCAATAGTGAACCTACATGATCTTTTAAGGGAATCTTTCACATTATGGTAAATCACCAAAACAATTTACAGGTGCTTCATGGCCTTATAATATTGAATTTCCCTAACTAGACATCCCACTCATGAAAAAGGTACAGGATGTCATGAAAGAAATTTCCTTAAATGACGAAAACAAAGCATACCGGTTAAGCACCTGTTTGTCTTGAAACTCTCAAATCCATAAATATCCAGAACACCAATCAAGAATTTTGATTCCGGATCCTGACCAATAGAAACATTTATCTTGTCCACGAGCCTGGGGAAACCAAAGTGTAAAATGTTAAAAATTATAGATGAGTTGTGTTGAATCTGCGTATTTGTTTGTGCCTCTCCAGAATGAATCCATCTAGTACATTGAAACTTACCAGTCAAATAATTTTGAATAAACAATTTTGGCCAAGGCATCTCTACTGACAGCTGCTGCATCTGGATCAAGCGATTTTGTAATGCTCTCATCACGAGTCACAATAACACGTTTACACAAGGAGTCTTCAAGAGACTTTTTATCACACCTAAACAATAGAGATGTATTAGAATTTTTTGGCATTCACATCTATACATAAGGACAACAACATGGATGTCTAAGGACAACAGTTGTAATGACAAATTACATGAATAGTTCAGCTGCAGTTTTTAAATGGAACCGAGATTTATCATCCTTAGGTTCAGCAGCATCTGTTTCCTGTCCCTTTGCAAACTCAACATTTCCTAAATGTAGAATTGCAGCCACGACTCGGAATATTGCATCCTGAGATAGTAACACTCAAGCAGAGATTTAAAAGAAAAAAACAGAGACAAATAATTCTAACTCAAAAAATTATCTAGAATTCTAGATGCATTACCTGCTCTGCCTGACTGATCCCAACAACATCCATAGCTCTCCTAGTATCAAGATACTCCTTGGAATCATCTAAACCATCCAGCTCATAACAATTTGACTGGTTTAAATAATGAAAAGTTCGTGGATTTCCCAATTGGTACTTCTCAACATCCTGATGACATGTATTAGGAAATGTAACCAGAAAAGACTTAGATGCCTCTTTGGTAACAAAAAACCAGTCAACAATGGCAAAGATGAAGCCTGGATGTTACAATAATAATTGACTCTTTTACCACAAGCTGTATCATGAGGCCCAAAATAGTTTTAGTGTCATGTTCTATTAACCATATCCTTTGCAAACCTAGACCATGGAGCTCCAGACATGGGAGCTATAACACATTTTGACATGGAAAAAGATCTACAGAATAACATAACCAGAATTTGATAACCCCAGCCAAGAGAACTTGAAATTGCTGCAAGCTAATTACTAGAGAGTTAATTTTGGCAACTTTAAGATCATCCCTTCGCTTCTGCACTACATTTACGTCTAAAAGGATAATCAATTCCAATTATTGAGGCATCATTTGTGTTAAGGAAAACTTTATCTGAACAACAGATCAAGCTTAAGCTAGAACAGAAATTCTACTTTAATTAAATTTTCTTTTTTTTTTCTTTGTAATTAGCAATACAAAATAGACCCGAATTAATCTGTGAAGCTAAAGGCAGAAAACTCAAGAAAAGACACCATTACCTCCGGCGGTGCAGCACAAAGCATATAAAAGCAATGATAGTTTCTCTCTGGATCAGACACTTGGCAAACACGAGATCGTTCTAGCAAATAAGTCCTGATTGCAGCTCCAGAAATTCTACCCCTTTGATCGAACTGAAGTTCCACAAACTTGCCAAAGCGGCTGCAGTTACATCATATTCAATAAGGGGCAATCTTTCATCAAAGAAAACAAGAGACTTGACACAAAAATCCTCAAAGCATAAGTAATAAACCTATGTCCTGATTATAGGTTTCCAACCTTGAATTATTGTTTCTGACAGTCTTCGCATTGCCAAATGCTTCCAGAACAGGATTAGACTACAAATGTAAGAGCAAAAAATTGGTAAAAAGAATATATTTTTTATTCAAGCAACCTCATTTTCCAAGAAGCGAGAGGAGGGAACCTTACATCCAAGAATGCAACATCAAATTCATCAATTCCACACATTGCCAAACAGAATAAATTAAGGAGTTTGACCTACCTCCAAGACCTTCTGCTCTACAGACCGCTCCCCTTCCTTGTTAGCTCTCCCTCCCATATAAGCTAGATAGCGCATAAGCATCTTTGTACTCTCTGTTTTACCAGCTCCACTTTCCCCACTTACCAAAATTGATTGGCTTATTCCCTCATTAATCATCTGTCTGTTCACAACATTTATTACATTAATGATGCATATGAAGAATGCAGACAAACTTTATGATTGATAATGAGAAGCATAAAAACAGACTACCTGTAGGCAGAATCTGCAACAGCAAATGGATGTGGGCTCAGCTCACCCAAAGCTGCCCCTTTGTATTGTTCCATCATGTGATTGTCATATAAATGTGGCAGTCTTCGAAAAGGATTTACAGCAATCAATATGTTTCCTGTGTAAGTCTGGAACAAACATCAGCATATTTAGCTTCAACACCAATGCATATCTCTAAAAGAAATAAAACAGCCATACACAAATTAAAGCAACATATCCAACACTCAAAGGAATGTGATATGTGGAACATGATGTGAAAAAACCAACTTGAGTAACCAATGCCCAACTTCATAACAAATTAAACAAGACAGAAAGACATGCCATACAAGAAACATCTTGTGAAACAGCTAATCTAAGTAACCCCCGCCAACTTCGAACTAAATATAACAATGAAAAGAAAGGGGTAACAGGATGCAAATCAGGTGTTAATACTTACATATATTTCGTTAATATCGTATCTGCATCTTAAATTCTGCAAAACCCCAGGTTCATGTAAATATGCTAGCTTCGTCATATCATCAACACCGCATGAAGGAAATTCAGGATCCTTTGGATAGACGCTAGATGTCTTGGCCACAATCTACATAACATGAAAGGAATACAAAGCCACAAACCTGTCAAACTCCAATTTCATGTATTCAAACAATGACTAAATAAAGATAGAATTCATGGAGACCAGCATATCTATTGAAGGAAAATTGTAGCTTGAACAGATGATAGATGCTGTTAGATGAAGTGATGAACCATAATCTAAAGAAAATATGTTTTACCATAGAAATATCTAAACAGTGCACAGTATAAGCACTCACCGTCTTCTCTGATGTACAGTTTACTTTAATCTCTTCCCCATTGATTTCTTTCACTTCCCCATCTATCCAAGCTACCTCTGCATCCTCCACCCAAACATGAGATCCAACAATAATATTGGATGGAGCAACCTGTGAGGCCATGTGAACTCATTAGCAGATCAATGTGAAAAACAATGAAACATAAGAATAAGTTGTATTTATGCAAGTAGTTATGTAAGGCTATCAAAAATCTGGTACACTACGTTCTGTAACCACCATCAGCTGTCACATTGGAAATACTAATCTTTGGTTTTTATGCATCTCACCCTACCATTCTCTAAAACAATTTTCAACATCTGTCTATTAACAAGTCAAAAATTAAAACCATTGTGATTTGGAGGTCATGAAACATGATCTCTACACAGAACAGAGCTAAGGCTGTGAACATCTAACCCTCTCTGAGCTGCCATTAGTTTTAGTAAACTAGCTACTTATCGAAAGGCAAGTACATTATGCTAATGCTGCACCAGGAAAACTTATTAGATGAATTGCACTAAGCAAATTATGACAGAGCCACCTTTTCATTAATTTCAAATACAAATATCCAGGTTAGTAACTATCCATCAAGAATCTTACCGACTAAGAAAAAGAGAAATGCAGCTCCAGGAACTGGAATTAGTTTAACAACACAAAATTTTCTCATAAGAACAGTTTGTTACAATGAATATTTTACACAATAAACAACACAAAACCCAGTAATTCACTATTAAATGATGCACATTTCTAAATCAATCCAAGAGCAAAACAGAGGAAACAAATAACATTCAGAAAAAAAAGTAAAAATAATTTTAACTTTGATTAGTTCATTGGAGCTAAATAAACTACCCTTTTTATTCACGAAACTGAATCTAAAATTAACAAAACAACTAAACGACACATTTAACTATAATGCAAATACATGAAAAGATTAAATAAACTTGAAAACAAATAAAATCGCACGGGAAACAAATGCAGACCATTGTTTCTGATTCGATTCAGATCCGAGGCAACCCTAGATCCTTCCACGAACCAATGAGCAACGTATCGACATTCAAAATTTTCCTCCAAATCTCTGCCTCTAATCAACCAAAAACACAACTTTCACACTCCTCGCTTCCCTATCTCCTTTCTCCAACCGTACCAAATATATTTCCTCCTTCTCTCTATAACTGCAGAGAATTCGTTATTGCAATGTCCTTTTTTTCTTTTTTTTTATTTATTTCGTTTTTTCTAGGAAACGAAGGGGGTGGTCACATTGAAGGAAAGTGCCGTTGCAGAGAAAAGCTATACAATGGCAGACCTTTAAACCCCTCCTTTCCGCCAAAGCAGCGATCCAAACACCAATCAAAGCCAAACTCTCCCTCCTCTTTGCAAGTTTTTTTCTTTTTTTTCCTTCCCTTTCTCTCTGATTTTCTCTCTCGCTTTGTTTTTCCTCTCTTTCTTTTCTCCCTCTCGTTTTTGGTTTTCCTCAACGACGTGAACGCGTGAACTGGACAGCAACGACACGAAATTCCTAAACTGTCCTTAAGTTTGGAGGATATTTGCTCATAGTGCCATGCGTTGTGTCGCCATAACGTTATTCTCTTCGACGGCTCTAGCTAAATAAACCTAACTTATTTAATACCAATGCCCTTTTTAAGCCCAACCATTTTTTCATCTTTAAAGGTTTTTTGTCTTTTTTACATTAACGTAGTTTACATAAAATCAAGTATAAAAATAAAATATTGATATTATATTTTTTTCGCATGTACATACATGTATTTATATATATAAAATATATATACACATTATGTGTGTATATATATATATATATATAAAGATTAATTTAAAATTTGATTGGATGATTTTTTAATTATTTTTTATTTTTTACTTTTTACCTTTTACTTTTTACCTTTTACTTTTTACTTTTTACTTTTTCCTAATTATTTATTTTTTATAAAAATAATAAAAAAATTAATTAAAAAAAAACCTTAATTTGTTAACCCAAAACATTTTCTTATGTTTATATTCTATAAAGTTGTATTTAAGTTTTATGTTGGATTTGACATTAATTAGAGATGAGATTGATCTTGCTTCTATAAATAAAAATCTTTCTCTATTTAATAGAGCTGAATTTTGTGTTAAAATTAGTGAACTTGTAATAAATAATATCAAAATTTATTTAAATTTTTAATAATGTGGGATCTCCTTTTAGTGATATTAGAGTCGAAATAAACTCACATCAATATAATTCTCTTATGCAATTAAATAAATAAAAATATCACAAATTTCACATCAATAAGAGATGAGAAATGTTTTTAAATTTATAAATAAAAATATTATTTCATTTAATAGATATGTCATTTGAATTGAAAATATGAATTTATAATAAATATATTAATCTAATAATAATTAAAAAAAACAAAGGTTAACACATTATTCTAAATTCTTATAAAACATATATAATTGAAGTCATCTTGAGATTACAAAATGAAAAAAATCAAAATATGCAAATTGTAAGTTATGATGATATTATTTGATGTACATATAATTGCAACTTGCAAAGTTAGATTTGTAATTTACTTAAAAAAAAAAAAAAACCTTTTATTCATCACTTTTCATGCATATAATATGAGTATATCTTTATATTCGAATTCATTTGGTCAAACGAAATGATCCTTTTTTTTTTTTTTTACTAAAAGTAAACATGCTTTAACATGTTAGGATCATTTCCATTCCATTTTACCAAAGGGAAAATCATCATGTCGAAATCCATGTCCCACTTTGAATCATTGATAATCAAAAAGTTGAAATAACTACGATCATTGCAAGGATAAGGATAGAACACGTGCCGCTAATCGTATTTGCTCTCAAGCACTTGGCAGGCAATTAAATGCCCTTTACTACCCACGTCGAGACACTCATCGTTACTGTTATTGTATTCACAAGCTTCCCTTCCGCTTTCCTTTTAGGAATGCGATCAGGTAAATAGAGTTGCCCCAACATCGGCTCCAATATTACTAACAAAATCTTATTTCGTTTATTAAATTCAGATTGAAGCAACATAATTAAAAAATTCAACCTAAAAAGTTTTAAGCACCAATCATAAGAACAGAGGGATGTATTTACCTTGGTGTGTCTACAACTGTAAATACAATTATGTATGATGCCCGCTGTGCTAGGCTGTCAGCTCATTTCCTCTGTACTTCCCAAATGCATGATGGAGAATCCTGACGAAATGCTAGCCTCATAAATATGCACGTCCAAGGATCCAAGTCCAACCATGAGTCATACTTTCCGGCCTACCGTGGCCCGTGGGGGACCAGACTTTTTATCGAGTCCAGGCTCCCAGGCCCCAGCTCTCAAACGAGTTAACAAGAGCCAGTTCACCTTCATCCTCTTATCCCCCACCAACAAAACAAAAGCCTCTAGATCAAGTCTTGATCATGTATGGTCATTGGGCATTAGGTCAGTGAACATGAATGGCAAATTTGTTATTTCCTCGAGTATGTTGGGGCAGGTAAAGAACAAAATTGTTCCAATTTCGTTGCAGCCGTTTTAGGCCACAATTCCTGAGCGTTTGGTGAGTAGAAGGCTAATCATGGGGCCCTTTAACTCTAGTGATCAAACGATCCAGATTTACTATTTGATTTGGCGCTCCACTAATTAAATTATTTTCGCTACATCCGGAGTCCTTTTAGGTAATATTAGCTCACTTCTCCCGCCTTTTCGACACGTTCTATTGTCGTTTTATGATGACGTGTAGCGTGGGCCACCATTGCTTATTTGTGATCCCATAAATTTGCGGCTGATTTAAGGGAAGGGGAAGGCTTTTTGTGGGGTTGACCACCGTTGCGGACGCTGCCAGGTAAGTATCCCCAAGGCTTTCGACTTTCAGTAAGAAAATGAAGGAAACAGATAGACATTGTTTTTTAGTATTTTATTTAATTAATGTTGAGGGTTATAACACTGACACGTGAACGGGTCGATATTTGCCACGTCTCTTGAATGTGCGGTAAGAGTTTCGATATTGCCATTCAAATTGTATTCCTTTGGAATCGTTAAATTTGGTGATATGTTATTACAAAAAAGCTAAAGACTTTTGATTGGTTTCAATTGTAATTTTTATGTGCAATTATAATATCAAATTTGGTCCAAAAGCATAATTAATTTTAGTCTCATTTTCATTGAATTTCTAAGATGCCGTTATAGCTTGAGCTAGTAGGTCACTCGTGCTATGTGTTTGGAGTATTATATTTTTTTCATAGTTTTTTTAGTAGGAATAATTTTATTTTAAAAATAACACACACGTATCATTTTAATTATATATTAAAATATTTATTTTAGAAATATTTTTACGTTGGGTATAAATTTTTTTTTATACTATTTTTATCACAGGATTGTTTGGAGAAATCACCTCTATATAAGAATACATTTTTTGAATTCTCCCAACTCCTTGGTGCGACACTTTAAATTCTTCATAATTTTAGGATATTTTTTGAAAATTATCATTACAAATTTTTATGAAATTTCTATCATTGAGAAAATTTTAAAATTATATTTTATTTTTAATATTTTATTTATTGATTTATTTACCTAATAAATTATTTTATTTTGATTAAAAATATAAACAAAATAAAAAAAGCATTATATTTCACAAATAAAAAACACTTTTTTTAATTGAATTCGAGTTTTGAACTTATTATGAAAAAGTAAAAATGAATTTGGGCCAAACCAAGTGGGTCTATCGATCAACAGCCCACTCCCATCTCCTCCTGCTTTTTCTTTTCTATTTTGTTAATAAAAAATGATGTCGTTTAGCTCAAAACCCTAATCATCGTTTTCTCCTGTCTTTTCCCTCACAAAACCCGCCAATTCTAACCCTCATTATCTCCCTTTCCCTTGCTTTTAGCCGCCTCTCTCTGACTCCTCACCGCTGACGTTCTCGCTGTTGGTGGTTCTTTCTTGCTGCCTCCCTTTTATCCTTTTCTTTTTTTTATCTTCTTTCACGATTTCTTTTCGTATGTTTCTCTTTCACTTTCATTTTTGGTGTTCTAATTTTTTTTCTGGTGTTCGACATGAGCTTTTTAAGAAAACTTCAGATTTCTTTTTGTCGTTGCTGGTGTGCATACTCAAATCCCCTAAAACCGCCTCTCAAATCTCTCAAATTTCACGATTTCTTTTCTTATGTTTTCTCTAACACCGGAACCAGAAACCTAAAACCGGTTTAACAGAAGAAACCCTCGAACCGGTTTACCTGAAACCATAAAACCGGTTTAAATGAAACCTTTAAAACGGATTCAAACCCTAGAACCGAGCCAGAAACCCTCAAATCGGTTTTCAAAACCCTCGAAGCCCCGCCAACCCCTGTCTCTCAACCCTCTCATCCTTCCTCGGTCACAGGGCAGTCGCCTTCGTCGGCCCGGGCCTTTCCGACGACGGCTCGCTCTTTCCTTCCCTTTATTTTTCTTTTCTTCTCTTCTCTTCCCCTTTCCTTTCTGCCTACAATTTCCTCCCTTTCTAAAAAAGCTAGCCACCAAGGTCTCCTTCACTCTTAAAATTGTATAATATTAGGTAATTTTAACTCAATAATTTTCCTTTAATTTGTAATCTTTATGCATTCATTCTTCTACAATAAGGGATCTGAAAATATAAATAATATTTCGTTAAATTGAATCTGAAAAAGAATTCTTCCAAGCGGTGATAGATTTAGTTTTAACGAGTGGTGATCATAGGTGAATCTAAGGGACAGACTGTTGGGTTTCGAATCAGTAGCTTACTGTAAAATTTACCTAGCAACAACGATAGTGGAGAAAACAAATAGTAAAATGCCAGTTTTATCCTTCAAGTACCCATAGTTAAAACAAGAGGCAAACGGTGAAAATTGTTGAAGAAAATCTCATGAGTTTTACACATTCACTAATAAATCTCAGTACGGAGATTGGAGTTGCATTTGCTTGCAAGAAACATTAAATTCAGGATTAAAAAACATGGGTCAGACGGTGAATTCGTTTTTCTTGCAAAATGTAATAATGTGTTGGGCGGAGGAATATTTCCTAGCAAAGTAACAAAAATTAACAGAGGCACATGCCCTTTTTTTTTTTTAATTTTAATTTTGCAAAAATGGTTAATAACCAAATTTAATGTGCAATGGACATGTACTTTGTACATTGGCATGCATGCACAGCCCATTCCTCTGTGCAGGTTCCAAGCATCTTGCCGAATTGAAGTCCTTTTCAGGAAGGGAATCCGAGGAGGTGTGATGATAAATGAATTTGTTGGTATGCAATTATGTTGATTTGGTAAGCTTTGAGAACAGCAAGGGGATGTAAAATTTGTTTGCTTCCCGAAACCCTTAGATGCACAACATCATTATCACAAGGCAAAAGAAGAAATAAGTAAAAGGCACAAGAAATCAAGAATCCTGATAAGGTAGAAGCAGCAGTAGTAGCAGCATTTTGCAGTTTCTGATATGTGTAATTTTCTGAGAATAAAATCTCACAATCTCACCAAATTCCCTGGGAAATTGGTTTGGCCGGACTAGGGCTGATGTGGCTTGTCCTTGCACTGTCGTGGACGGACAAACAGTAAATGAAGATGGGAAACGGATGGTATACATTTGTATAATGGAAAAGATAGACATCCTATGCTGCTTTTGGTCTTTTCCAGACACACTGATACTAAACTTATGACTAATACCTAACAAAACAATTTTGGTCAATTTTTTTTCTACTCTTTTAATTTGTTATGATTTTCCTTTTTTTTTATTATTATTAATAGAATTAAGGGTACTTGCAAAGTCCTAATCTTTGATTCATGAACAAGTATCTGATAAATTGAAGTTTTCCCTGTAATTTTTATGGAGTTGTAATCTCCAACTAGGCCTAATTGAGAATGTGTTTTTGAGTAATGTAGTAGGAAGGAGTTTATACTAACAAGAATTGGGGAAAGAAACCAAAAACTTTATTAAAAGTTTGAATAAAGAAGATGTGATCACATCCAACAGAGACAGTATGCGCAATTATAAGCAATCCAGAAGAAAGTAGGACCATGCAAAGCTGGCATAAAACCATCATTTGATTGGAGAGCAACACATGCAAATTACTTCCACCCCACAAACTTGAATGTGGTGATTTCCCATCAAATGGTTTTTTAGAATTTGGGGAATTGGGAACCAAGCCCTAATTTGCAAATTACGTATTTGAGAAAACAAAGGTCACATCTGAGGAGATGGTGTTCTCTGGTACAGTGTCCTTGTGAAAGAAGGTGGGACCCCATTAAAGTGGCACAAAATTTGGGTTAATAATTGGAGTTTTGTAACATCTTTGTTCTAAAACTCTTGCCATGTGAATGGCTACCATTCTCTTCATTCGTTTTTTTTCTTTTGCATGTACTATTGTCTTGTGTGCTCATCTTCTTGGAGACTTGTAAGCACAAAGTCTATTTTCACGGGTCTATTTGACACTTTCCATCAATTATTTGATGGGGTTGTCTCCAATGTCTAACAGTCAGAAATCACAAACATTTTCATGGGGGCATTTCTTTCCTTCATTGATTGGAGAGCCTCTCTGCTAAGGAGTTTATGTCATTCACACACTTGCTCTTCTAAACCAAAACCCCTTCAGTAAAAGATATTGCATTTCCCCCCAATTCCGAACTATGGGTGCCTTTCCTAGCAAGAAAAAGAGCAGGCCCTGTCATGAGAGGAGAAATGTGAAGAGTTTGACAGACAAAATGAGGCTTCTCCAAGAGGAAATCAAGGAAGTGGTGTACGAAAGAGAGAAAGAGGCTAGAGGGTATGAGAAAGAGGTGATGGTTTTTGCATGTAAAGAGGCTGAGTGGAAGAAAGAGAGGAAGAGGCTAAAGGAGGAAGTGAAGAAGCTGAGGAAGTTAGTGGAAGAGAAGGAGGTGAAGATAAGAGGGATGGAAGATTATGCAATGGCGGCTGAGAAATGTGACAAAGGATGGCCATTGCTGGGGACGAGTTTCCTGCTGGAGCAAACGAGGGAGGAGAGGGCAAGGCGAGATGAGGCTGTGGCGAAGTGGAAGCAACTCTATCTTGCCATCAAGGCCGAGCTTGATGATCTCATTCAGAGAACTCACGATGGTCCTATCTCTCTGTTTCCTTCTCTTACAGAAACATCTTTCCATATATTCTTCTTCACTTGTTTAATTACTTTCAATTGCAACTTCACCAACCTTATTTTCTTTACAAAATTTTCTCTACACAAACAACTATGAGAGCTTGCTTAATTATGTCTACCCTAAGCAAATATCTAAGCTTCAGCCTGCAAATATGGTAGCTACCTAGCCACACGTGTCTTTGTCAGAAGTTTCATAACAATCACATTTTCCTTTTATTTTCCAGCATTTTGTAGGAAAAAGAAAAACTATCTCCTCAAAGGGTTAGTATATACAATGCAACCTTCTTATTAAATTAATGAATACCTAAGTATGTATAGTGTTTCATTTTGAAGAAATAACTAATGTAGAGTACTTTTATTGAGGTTTATTCTCTATGAAAGCTTAGCTAACAAACTTGTTCCTTTGCCATAGGAGATGCGCTGTATTGGAAAGCTGAGGAAGAGGACATGATAGAAGAGCTGAAGAAGGAAGCGAAGAACAAGGAAGAAACGATAGAAGCTTTGAGAACTCGATTAGCTGCGATGGAGAGGGAAGATTATGAGAGGGGACGAGAGATGGATATTCTTAGGCAAAGCTTGAGAATTTTGGGCACTAACAACAAGGCAGCCTATACTACTAGTAGTAAAGGTACCACTCTGGCTCAGTATTTGTGAAATTAGCCCCCTAGACAAGTTTAGTACTGGTATTTTTATTTTTATATATAATGTGTACACAAAATAAGTTTTTCGATGGATAATAATAATTTTAACGCTGGAAGTGAAGTCCATGGGATAAATTGCTAAGACAATATCAGGATGAAGATGGTTCACTAAATTTTTAAAGACTTGGAGGGAGTTGGACTCACTGACTTGATGTCTATACCCTCTTAGCCAAGAAAAATGTGATACTGATATAGGCTAAAAATGGGGAATCAGCACAAGATATCCCTAGTTTTCCAATCATTACACACGATGGGGTTTTGATTCTCGACATGAGAGATTGATGCTTCATTGTTGGATACTTAGATTCTCGCATCGATCGTCACTTGCTGCCCAAGTTTGAAGACCATCGTTTTACGTGTATCATTGACTCATTGCATTAAACCATGCATAATGGTCCCCTTTGCTTGATCATTTGCTCTTCTATGGAATCTCTAATGGTTAGCTGCTGCTTCAATCCTTTGTCAATTCCTAATTCCCTTGACAGTGGTGCAGTCAACAAAAGAATTATGTAATCTGATGGTATCTCATTACGAAAGAGAATCAAAAGAAACCCATATTAAGTCATAATGATTATAGAAAATGGAAAGCAAGAAACCTGGAGTTGACATTTGAGACGACTTATATTATTGCCCTATGAAAGTCACTGTACAAGATATATATTATGAGGGGAAAAAACTGTACATTTCCCTACAGTCTGATGTAATATTCTGACAATCTTTCTTATAAACACCTTTACCAAGGGAAGCTGTTTCTTTCTTAGCTGGTTGACATGCTGCCTTGTTCATTATTTCGTGAGCTTGCAACGGTTTGGTAATTTGATCTCACACTCTGAATAAAACAGTAGAAGCCGGTTGCAACATTTAGCAGGGTGACATACATAATGATTGCATGATTCAAAATTCCAACAGGTATAAGATTTGGCGAGGAAGATAAACAAGTTAGATAAAATACCGAAATTATTCTAACTACGATGTATACCTCTAGCAGTGTGATGTAATAGAAATCCTCCATATGCTGCATAAGCGCACTCCCATCACGAATTGCACGGAATATGTTGATTTCAGTTTGCAATATCTGTTCAATGAGTTCTCTTTCTCCTTTCATCTGTACAGAGAACGGACCATTCTCAATCAGAAATGTAATTTTGTAAGACATTACTCACAGATGGAGATACATAATAAATCTCAAGGATTAGGTAAAA
This sequence comes from Theobroma cacao, assembly GCF_053813885.1. Taxonomy (NCBI): domain Eukaryota; kingdom Viridiplantae; phylum Streptophyta; class Magnoliopsida; order Malvales; family Malvaceae; genus Theobroma; species Theobroma cacao. Next base: position 36,286,104 of record NC_142642.1, read on the forward strand.
GAAAAAAAAACTGATGACATCTTAATTATCTGTATAAATCCTGATGCAAGGTTGATAAAGACAGTCTGTTACTTCAAATATTAAGTTATGCTGAGTACCTAAAAGGGAATTTTTATGCTGACAGATAACCTATCTGTATATATGCATAAAATCTAGACGTTCCTGGTGATCGGAGACAGATTTGCGATGGGGTCGATGGAGGCAATTGCCCCCACTGAAAAATCCTGACTTTTTTTTTTGTTGAATTATGTACTTCTCAAAGGTTGAAGAAAGTTTCAACATATTAACCTATTAATTAAACTTTTAACCCTTTGATTAATAGGTTAAATTTTAAAAGTTTAATAAGATATTCACAACCCTTTGAATAAGTTGAAAGGGTGAAAGGAAAAACATTAGACAACAAAAAACATACAAATTCTGTGACAAGAACATCTGGTGTGTACTCCCCAATCACATCACCCTGATAACCATCTTTCCAGAGCTCCATATTTTCCTGAAAAACATACATGAAACTTATAAACAAATACATGCATAAACTAACATGAGATACCAACAATTAGTCACAATAAAACCAAGAATACAAGGAATTCAATGTAATTGATTAAAGAGTGTGCCCAAGACAATTGAACAGAAAACCTTGATAAGTGGAATTTAGTTAGGCCTAGATATTTATGAATACAAAAAGAATCAAATTATGAAGACTAAAGATAGCTGCCGATAGAGATTACGTTTTCTAAAACAGCATATATTTTTACTCATGATTCAACTAATTTAAGAATTCTGAACAGATGACACAATATGGATGTCTACTTCAAAACAGATTCCAAAAACATGAAGCAAAATATCATTGGAAAACCAGATTTTCTGATTGTTTGATTATTTACAGAAATAAAGGATAACTGATGAGTCAATTCTGAACATAAACCAGCAACAACAGCAAAGCTGCAGAGAGAGCAAGGCAAATCAAGCAGTCAAGGTCACTTAGTCACCCCAAAAGTGAAATTTTTCACAAGAGTTGCCAAAACACCAAATCAAGTAAACAAACACAAATAATTGGCATCAGAATCAAATGCCTGTCATTTGTCCAGTCCATACCACCACATGCATATCATGACTCTAAGCCACATATATTAGAGTTCCAAATAAAAAAGAACTTACCAAAGCATCTCTCAATTCTCCAGCAGCAAGATAAACAGGCTGAGCAACATGGCAATAACCCATCAAACGGGGGACTGTTGGTATAATGTCTCTGTGGTTAACAATTCTCCAGCTATCTTTAACTTTCTGCGCAAAGGTAAGATTCAATTGTATAAACTTTAATGTGTCAAGTATCCCATACAAGATATAGGAGTGAAACGGCATCATCAAATGAAAAGATTGATATCTGCTAAAAGAAATTTCAGTAATTACATTTTCCATGCATCTGGAAGCAATAATTTAAATTCAAGCACAAAAATGACAGAGTGCCAAGTTTTTTATGAGCCTGTAATTATCTGCAAAGAAATGTTTAAATCAACACGAGGGACCTGACCAGAGTCTTTCGGGAAAAATCTTTAAAAAACAAAAAGAAGAGAAGATGGCAGAGCAGGACCGAATCACTTTTCTGACTTCAATGATTAAAACCTGATAGAACATAAATGTCAAGGCAAAAAGTTCAAAAGAAAAGGTATTCATGATGCAAATAAAAACGGTATAGGAAAAAAGAGAGAGACAGAGAGGAGAATCACAAAAGATGAACTAAAAAACCATAGATATTAGATGTAGCAATAGATAGATGTGTGTGGGTAATTTGCTCAGATTATAGTTGTTGGTGCCAGAAACCAAGAGGAAAGAAAGAGTTCATTCAATTCATGTAAGACGAATGCCAACTAAGTGACACAAATCTTGATAGTTAAATCAGCCTGTCAGCAAGAAATGAATTCAAGAAGAATATATAGAGCTATCAAAATTCCATCAGAGAAAAATCCCTATTACTAAGAAAAAGTGAACTGAAGAGAAAAAATTTTAGTACCTCATTATATACTTCTGCAAATCTTCTGTTACCTACTCTAGGAGAACCAAAGTTATACATAGTCACTGAAATCGCCCCATGCCTGATACACACAAATGAGATAGAAAGTTCAATACATTATTTTTTGCTGATTTATGATAAAAAAACCATTAGATCTAAGACCATCAAGAAGAAATAATTTCCAAAAGCTTGCAATTATAAACAAATGCTGTTCAGCTCTCTACAATCCTTGACATGTTCATGGAAACCTGAATAATGCCAACAGAGATTAATTAGCAATTTTAGCATTTAGTCCAGAAGAGTCCTCAGATTTACCAATTTTTCAAGTACTGATGAAGTTGAGGTTTGAAAAGTCATCTAATCCTTCCACTTACACATATTTAGTTGCTTTCTTTCCCTTTTTTTCCTGATTGACATATGTTTAGTTTCTTTTGAAGAGCTACAGGTATAATTTCTCTGCGTTTCTTTATACAATTTGAATAGCATGTTATGCATTGAGAACAAATAAAGAATGTCATTCTTAAGTGAAAAGAGAAACTTACTTTGCTAATTGACTTGATGAAAGCTCAAGAGCAAGCAGGGTAGCTAGTGCACCACCCAAACTATGACCAGTCACATAAACTTGCCATCTACGCAGCGGCTTTGTGGTTTCGTCTCTGTCACACAAACATGCACATAAAACTTCTGTTGTTTAACCAATCTATATTTTGTAATTTCATATATGTAGTGAGTAAGCCTTCTGCTTAACATCAATAAGATCAACTTTCCATGGACAGAAAACTTCTGTTGTAAGAACCAATATATATTTGATGATTTCAAATATTTAGTGTGTAAGTTTTCAGCTTAACATCAATAACATGAACCTTCTACTTTCATGGGATCAAATACTGAAACACACCTCTAATATCCTATATCAAGGTTTATTAAGAGCTTAAAGAGGGAGATTTGTTAGAGATCCAATATTATCTCAATGGGTAACTCACAAAATTAATAAAAATAAGGCAATTGAAGAAATCTTTGAAAAGCACCAAGCAAATATATAAATAAAAGCTAAACAACACCTCTAAATATTTACAGATATATGCAAAATTTTTGTACTAAATGTCGACATGTTAGATTTACACTTTAATTGGAGCATAAGCAAAGAGACTCAGACGAAAGTTCACAACAGCAACACTTACATATATCTGATTGATGTTTTGAGGAGGGAGATAATCCTTATCCTAACTGAATCATATGCACTTAAAAATCCACTATGAACCTGCAAAATATAGCCAGCATTCACTAGTTATTCATGCAAGTAAAGTTAACAAAAGTTATCAACAATATGTGCATCTCATATATATTATTTTTGAAAGAAAAAAAAGAAGAAGGAAAAACAGAGTCCATAAGTGCTAGCATACTTGGACTTCTTGCTTGAAGTCTCCATCAATCCTTTCAGGGTTTAGCCTACATAGGCGAGATAAAAGTTGGTATCAGAAAAAAAGTTATAATAAGTGCCTTTCTAAAACGTTAATATTATTAAAAATAAGTACTAGGAAATGAACAATAATTAATCATTGCCTGGATTTGACATCACTGAGTAACATTGCAGATGTTATGATGTCAGATATTCAACAGCAAATATCCTACACACTGTTATTATGATCAACTGTTAATCTGCAAATTTATTCAAGATTGTGCTATTTTTCCCCCGCTTAAGGTGACCAAGAGAACAAAGAAGCACCTTGTGATGATAGTTCTTATTAGTATTATGAATAGGCAGACTTCCAACTTTAACCCACATTTACTGAATTAGTAAGAAACCATGTTCAGCAATGCAAGTGAAAAACCTCTCAGGAAGAGAGCAAGAGAGAAGGAGAAGAGGATATATATTTGAGATTACCCAGCAGGAACAAGCATTAAATCTGTCCGTAAGTCCTTCCATCTTGCCTGGATGATCAATAAATAATTAATTTAAGTGCAAGCTAGATAATTCAACTCAGTTTGAGAACAGATAGATGAAACTAACTTGTTCAGTCCCCCTAAAAGCAATAACTATTTGCCTCCTTGCTGAATCACGCCAAATTGCCACCTGCAGGTGCCTACAATTTAGTGATAAAACCAAATAATCCTTGTAATCAAATGGTGAGGTGCTGTGAAAGATAGGGGTTCAAGAATAAGAAAATTGTAGCCAAAAGTGAGCTTATTTCCAACAACATAAAATGTCACCTGGGTATCTGTTGTTGCATTATCCAGAAAACATATTTTCTCAAATTCAGATTTGATAAAACTTGGATGGCCCAGTGAAGTGGCAAGCATTGCCCAGGCTTCCATGGCACTTTCAGCAGTTGCAAAGAGTTCTTTCATTTCTTCAGCTTTTTTCTCATCTAATACCGAACCATCCAGTGAGCTAGAGACATTCTCACCACCACTGTACCTAGAGACATTGTTTTCCACTCCTGCAGAGGAGTCTTCTTTAGTTTCATTCTCCTGTCCTTCCCTTTTGGACTGAGAAACTGCTGCAGTCAACACCATTAATGCTCCTAAAACAGAATCAGTTTGCCTTAATACATCCTCTGTTGCCTTCTTTATGTCTGGAAGTGAAGATTGTATACTGCTAATGGTAAGTGGTCCAATCGCTTTATCATTCTTATTTTCCTGATCTTCAGGATTCGCAAACCCAGATTCAAGCACTTTATCACCTTCAATATCCTGATTATCTGGAGTTGCAAGCCCAGATTCGATATATTTAGCTTCTGCAATTTTTCGGGACTGTAGACCAATTTTGTTTAACAAGTCAAATCCATCCCACTTTAATTTCTCTGGAACAGGGACTCCAAGTTTATGAACAACATTTTGATTGATAACATCAGCAAAGTTCTTCCAGAAGTACTTATCGAACTGCATAATTTCACCAACTTGTGCCACTGGTTCAGTGCTCTGCCCATCAGCCATGCCAACATTATCCAAGTGAAACTTCTCTGAATTATTCTCATTGTTGGTACCTGTGTCGATGATAGAAGTTTCTGAACTACTTTCCACATGTAAAGACATCCCTGACACAGCAAAATCATTAGAAGTCCCAACACCTTCTGCTCCATTCTTATTACCATTCAACAATCGTTCCTTCAAAAAATATGCATCATTGAATGACTTTAACTGCCCAAAGGCATATTCCACAAACTGGCGTGCTGGCACAGTCTCAGTGCCAACAAACATTTTTAGAGCAGACTCAAATCCGTTTCTCTGAAGAAATTCTGTAACAAAGGGCACTTTCCACCACATTTTCTCTTCCTCAATCTCATCAAAACTCTTATACTTAACCTGAAACCATACCAGACACAAAAACACGTACAAAATATAAGTTCTACTTGAATATATAAACTATGATTAAATCTACCTTGAAAATGTGTGGTGAAAAGCAGATAAATCTTTCCATCAGCAACACAAGAATTGTGGCAGTCAAAACACCGAGGAAATTTATATTAACAAAGAAGTCCTGTAAAACTTAAGCATCAATGTTCATTTTTCTTGCATGGCCCACAACTCATTAGCTTTCCTATCCATAATAGAAAAACTGACATATCCAAATTACACCAGCTCCATTAATCCAAATATGTAAGAATCAATATCCTTAAGAGTTTGATTTAGGCAAGTATTAATTTTAAAATGAGAGAGAGAGTTCAATAATCGACCTGATTGACCAATACTTTGGCAACTGGCTCACAAAGTGAACAGTCCAATGCTAAGACTATACTAAAAAAGATAAAATAATCAGAAAGGTATGCCTCAGAGGACAATTTCCTTTAAGCTGGTTTGTGAAATTTACACAAAGCCAATTCATTGTACTCAACCTTTAACTATTATGAATACACAGAATTATTATACTCCATACACATGGAAAGCTCAAATTAACATTTAATATTACAAAACTTGACTGACCATTTCTCATATTTGCTAGAAGATTTTGATGAATAGCTGCCCAGTTAGCATCAGGGTATGCCCTACTCTCACATGAAGAGTTCAAGAACAGTCCTGAACTTGACATAACTTTTAAGAATTACTGAACACTATATGCAACTGAGAACTAAAACCTAAGCACTTAACCTAGTGCACAAAAACCCTGATGATTAAGAGATCTAAAAAAGAGGCACATAAATAGATATCCAGTATCATCTTACTTTGTTTGAGTACTTCAAATAATAGATATTCACTTTACCACTTTCTGATCCCACTTCATATGTGAATGTCTATTATCTAGTTTCTCCTACCAATTTCATGCATCTCCATGCATAATTTGCTCCTATGAGTCAAGCCCATAAACACATAGAAAATTATGAGCTTGCATACAGGTGCTCATTGTAGAGTGACAATGCATCCTTCTCTTAGAAATAGAAAAATGATAGTATATCAACAACCTTGATCATTTAGAAAATTTCAAATATCAGAAATATTTTACTAAAAATAATACTATAATTTGCTGTTGACATCTTCCAAGAGAATGCATATATCACAAGAGATACTCTGGGACCTCATAAACCGAATCCAATGGAAACAACCAAAATCGAAAAACCTGCTTTTGAATGATCATCAGAAAGGTTCCACATAAACTATATCTTAACAGAACCAAACCTAGGAGTCTTTGGGTTATAGTCATATAATATTAGAAATATAAGCAGTAATTTCTAATCTTTTGGATTTTTTTATGCTTGCTAAGTTCATAACAAAGATGACTATGCTTAAATATATATTGTGTTTATGCACAATTACAGGCCCAAAACTTGATAGGGCGAGTAATGGGATAACTACAAGAAAATCCATTTTCAGGATAAATGATAATCAAGTCTAGGTACATGAATGGTCAACTTCTCATCCATGCCTTCATTCTATCTATTATCTTTCAAGACCCATCAAACTGAACTTAGTGATTTCTCCCACATTTTTGTTGCTTAAAACTGATTCTCTCCATTGATAAATCCATTATTCTGCACTTAAAGAGGTTCAAAAATAAAAGAATATTTCAGACTGGGAATCAGAAAGACCTGACAAGGCAACCCGTTGAAAATTAGTAGGAACTAGAAAGGCTTTATGATAATCAACCCAATACATTTGAGAAAATTTTATCCATTTTGCTCTCCAATAAGCCTTTACCAACAAGATTTCCCTTTATTGGCCAGTTGGATAGAAGTTATACCGCCTTTGCGTTCCACTATTTGTTATGTTTGAAGAAAAGATTAACATTCTTTTTAGGACCTAATCTCTTTGAGCACTGCTGCCTTCCTCTGAAGACTGGCAATATTTTCTGCAAACATATCATCAAAATAGATGTTAGGGAGAAACAAGACGGTGCAACAATCGGAGAAAGTAGAAATAACTGAAAGATAACAAATTACATAAACAAGCCAAATCAAAATGGAAATAGCAATTGAAGGAAACAAGTCGTCATAGAAAAATTAACAAAAAAGAATTCGAAGAGGCAACAGCATCATTACCTTCAATAGAGAGGGCCCCGTGACATCCCATTCTCCAGCAGTAAGCATATATATTAGCCACCCGTTCATCCACACCGAAAATCCACATGTGAAATGTTAAAAGTATCACCTAATACTCAGTTAAGGGATAAAGAGTGAATAGAATTGGGAAAGAAATATTAAAAGACATGGAGACATATCTTTAGCCCTAAATTAAAACTGGTTCCTCCAATTAACGGAATGGGACGATGGATTTAAAGAATGTAATGTAGTGAGGTCAACAAATTTTCAAGAAGAAAAGTTTTAAATTCTGTGAGCATGTACATCCTAAAGAGATGCACTCAGGGACTTTTATAGCTAGAGAACTTGATTTATCAGATTACAACCAATAAGGAATGACTAAGATGTTTATGTGTAACTTTGAGAAAGTGCTAATTATTTCTTATCGACTTCATTCTATTGGAGACTTTCTATTCAGTAATTTATACCTTACAAAATAAAAATTTAGATCAATCACATTTGTTAGAAATATATGTTCTGAGATTACCAGAAATTTTGATTTAGGAATCTACCCACAATCCACTATAGGATTTCTCATGCATCTAAAGAATCTAATCTTCCAACAGTACATAAACCTAAATTTAGGAGAACCTTTCACAACCAAAGTTAGAAACGGAGTGCTATAAATAGAAAAGAAAGACCCAAAATTAGAAATTTCCATAGGGTCCTTCATGTTTGCATGAGGAATTTCAAATGCAGCAAGCAAACCATACCATAAGCCATTCTTTCCTTTAGAAGAAAACTATAAAATCCGAAAAACCTAAAAGCCCATCTTTTTTCAGTAAACTTGAAAATTCCAATACAGATTCCAACTTACCAAGGAAGAGTTGAAGAGCCTTTTGCTCTATTAGTAGATATTACATCATTAGTGGCCATATCTCTATGATCAATGCCTTGGACTAAAATATGCATTAAAATTTATGCTAAATTTCTGAAGAGAGGAGATATTTCAGAATTCCTCCATTATAATTTTCTAATCCTAGCATGCACTTAACCCAATTTGGAAAGGCATTGAAGCATCCTCTTGGAAGTAAGGAAATACTATTCAGAACAGTTTTTTGTGACAATAGCACGGAGAAACCTACCTCAAGCTGCAACTTGCCACCACCTCCCATTCCTTCCAACTCCACCAGCACCTCATGCAAGTTTCCTGGAAAAAGCACACATTCTAATCCATGATATTTTAGAACAAACGTATGGAGCTCTGAAATTTGAAACTTTGTCCACTCAACATTCCTAAGCCCAAGCTAATGAAATTGAAACTAGTAGTTAAGTTTCTTAAAGCATTGCTTTAACAACAAGAGATTAAATACATTTTATAAAATTTCAAATATAATAGCAACATAACACCCTCACTTGATGATCACATAACATACCCACTGACTTAGATAAAGCAACATGACAATTGATGGCCTGTTAATCTAATAAATTCAAGTCATGCATGTAGTTCAAATTCCTACCATCACAGAGGCTTTCTAGACTAATGCCTGCATTCCCCATGCGCTTATGCGGAGTCACAAGGTTTGCATCCCAAGCAGCAACCTGAAGTTTGACAGTGCTGATTAGAATCTGTATGATAATCTAGGAATCGTCTGTTATTTCTCACAGATAAAAGGAGTGTTTAATAGTTTCATGTAATCTTACCTACAAAAGTTTAGTCACTCTTTAAGTTAAGTATTTTAATGCAATTATAACTTTATAAATAGGTAAGCAATACAAGAGCCATGCTTAATGAGACAAGAGGAATTGAATGAATAAGAAACTAGAAAACTTATAGACAAAAGCTTCTATCAAAAGACAAGCAAGTAAATAAAATAACAAATGAAACTGGAGATCCTAAGAGATTGCATATGCACCTGAATATATTTCAAAGGAGGCAGTTTAATATTAAAGGTGAGGTCCTCATTCCATTTTGGCTCCTTTGTCCTGCAATGGTACAGAAACTAGTATATGAAATAGATAGGTAAAACTATGTGTACTTTTTTTATCTGCACAATAACTTAAGAATAAATAAACAATAAAAGACAGCTGTAAATGCTCAATATTCTAGATTAGTGGTTCATTGGCTCCACAGTTGACATGTTCCACCAAAAAGAGCTGATATGTATATCCCAAATATTGAGGTTAACAGTTCAAAAATGTTTTCCAACCCATAAGTTGTGTTTCTGGCAGCAACAGAATCATCCTCACAAAAACTCTAATAAGCAATAGCCTTAATTCAAGCTTAAGTACAATAAATACTACATAAAGTCATTTTTCCTTGTTTCCCTCTGACATCAGTAATAGAGAGAATAACAATGTATAACATTAAATTAGAACAACTTCAAATGAAGGGTCAGGCATGCTTAAATATGATGGAAAATTTTCCAAAGACAGAGGGAAATGGAAAGAAAACAGCACTGTCACTTTCACATTAGCCAAAAGTTCCAGCTATTAACCGATGTTAAAACAAGCATTTTAGCCATCCTCTTTTGAAAGAGTATCAATCTCAAAAATACATAGATTACCTTTAAAATACATATGGAAACACCAATAACTTACCCCCATTTAGTCTTGCTTTTGACAACCTGACCATCCAATTGCATTACCACATATGGATCACTAGTTCCCTGAAGGCATAACAGAAGTTACAAAACGATATAGTTAAATTTGTGTTAAAGACACAAACACACACAAACCTCTAATTTTCACTTAATTACATACCCATGGATCCATAGCAGGGAAATCAAAACCCTTTTTTAACTTAATAAACAACTGGCCATCATATATCTCTCGTACAAACGACCTGCATTGCATTCACAACTGCTCTAATGCCAGGTTAAAAGCTAAAATTTTACATTAAGATTTCCTTTTAAAAGATATATATTTATCTTGTCAGTGTTTAATTACTGAGAGGAACCATGGAGACCAAAACATACTCTGAGAGATAAACAGTCTTACAATCTGCAGCATCAATTTCACGCCTCCCTATATTTTCCTGACAAGAAAACAATCCAGCCAGAGAAAAAAAAATCAAATTGTAGTGCTAATAAATACCTAGATAACCTTCTTAAAGCTAAGGTTTGCTTGGTTGTTATTTTTTACTTCTTCAAAACTAGCTAAAATGAAATATTTGATCAAACATGAACACATGATTAAAATGTAATAAACATTCAAACACAATCCTTCTATTTAAAAAAAGTTAAATTTTTAAGTTCTGAAAATTATTCCTCATCTTTTTATTCAAACATCTTCTCAGTAGAAAGTAGAAACACACAAACGTAAAAATTCATAATTGAACCAATTTCCTCACGTTTCTCAGAAACGAAACAGAATCTTTTAAAAAAGAAGAGAAATGGGATTCTCGAGATGAATTACTTACAGGAGGACTAGTATAAGCTTCGAAAGCGAAACCAGCAAGAATAACCGCAAGATTAATATCAAGCGGTGGCCGCTCTTCATCTTTTTTCTCTTCCGATGAAACCTTTTCAATCTCAGCATTCGTTTTAGAGAAACAAGAAATTGATAACACCCCATCTCTTCCTCTAACAATCACATTTCCTCTCGAAGTAGACAAAAACCTTACTTTCTTCCCGTAAAATTGGCGGGAAAATCTAGGAACAACTTTAAGATGATAATTACTGAGGCGGAATCGACGGAATTGAAGAGGCGAATAGTGAGGTTGGAGGGAGAGGGTAGCCATGAATGAGCTGATACAGTGGCAATTTGTGTAATTTTGTGGAGAGAGAGGGAAGGAGAATTTTGTAGGGATTTTAGTTGACTTATCCTGCACGGCCACTAATGTTGGAAGAATCTTTGAGAAAAAAGGAGGAGGAACACGTGTCTCGTTATCATCCGTCCTCTTTTTAATGCTAGAATATTGTAGACAAGATGACCGTTACAGTTTCCGGTAGTTAATTGTAAGACCCGATTAGGATTTCGGAGGTCCAATTTCTCGGGTTAAGCAATCCGTTCCATATTGGAAATAAAACTGTTCAAGGCCCTCTTAAAGACCAAAGCTGCTTTGGACCAAGTTTGGGCTAGGACTCTTCTCTAAAGTCTGAGCCAGTCGGGCTCAATATTTTTATTTAATTAAATGAATAATTTATTTCTTTATATGTATTTTAAAAATTGTAACAAAATGTTTCAAAAAGAATTTTCAACAAAATTAATATGAACTAATTTGAACGTCAGCATAGATAAAAACAATGGAAAATAAAAAATTCAGTACAAGTCTAAGCCAAATAATTATCTAAATTCTCACAAAGAAAATATGTAATGAGCTAATAAGTCAAATTTAAAATTATCTATAATAACTAAGGCTTTTTTATTATTTAAAAAATCCTATTGAACTAGATAAAGTCTAATTATTTTGAAATTTTTATTTTTAATATATTTTTTTTATAAAAATGAATATAAAAATTCAATTGCAGCAATCTAGACCAAACAATGCCCAGTGAGTCAAAAAATAAAATTGAATTGATGCTAGATGGCGGATGATCATATATATATATATATATATATATATATATGTATGTAATCCTAAAGGTAGATTTTGTTATAAATATTAATAAAATATATCCAATTTGTAAATGAAAATTCTAATTAGACTAAACTATTTTTCATTTAAAATATCTTTCTTAATTTAAATAGTATTAGATAATTTATAGATTAATATTACAAAATTTGAATTAATTATACTGGAATTTAGAACTAGAATTTTGCCTATGCAAATAATATTTCAAATTCTATATTTAATGACCCAAAACACAATTTATTTAAAAATGATTATTGTTGCCGAAATTATTATGTTTAAGCATTGTTTTTCTTAAAGAGAGTTTGAATGCTAAATCATTATATGTCACAGGCTTGTATTTTATCCTACCTCTTATTGATGTGTTGTCCATTATGTTGCACGAATTCTTACACCCGAATTTATTTACACTCTAACATCTCTCACGGGACAATCTGAAGTAACTCTAATATCAACTTGTTACAATATCATTACTCTCTTCCCTATAAATTAACTTCATAAGTGATCGGTAGTCAGGTTTATAAGGTCTCAAGATTCCTTACTTGCCAAATATTGGATTATTGTTTCTCTTGATTTGGTTCAGGAGACTATTAGGAAGTGCTGCAACTGGGTTATGGAGGTGGTGCAAGTGAAAATACGATGGGTGTTGGGTCTTGAATGGGTGTCTTTGTGTGCTTTGTATTAAACGGTTTATATATTTTAATTTATAAATGAATAACAATAAAGATAAAAATAATTATAATGAAAATAATTATTTATTAAATTAATTTTTATTATAATATTTATTTAAAAAAATTTCAATGATTAATATTATTTACTCGAGAATATAAATGTAAATGATTAATTTTCATAAAAATTTTGTTATTCTCTTTGCTAGTTCTTTTCCTTTAATTAATATTCTTTATTTTTGTTTGTCAAGGGTTATTTAAGTTTTTTTCTTAACCTGCTTGATAGGTAAACAAGTTGCAATTTTTTTGAATTGATCAATGGTTGAAATAAAAACCTCTAAATCTAATAGCTCTTTTTCAATAGTCTTACACTAAGGTCAATTTTATTGAACTTACTACAGAATTTGCCATCTAGTGGTGAGTCTAGTTTGCTTCTCCATTACATTTTTTAAGCTTAAGTCCTTTAAGAGGTTGATAATTGTTTGTTACTCGCAGGTGATATTTAATCTCATGACACATATTAATATTAGATAGAGCGGCAAGACTGAAACTTTTGATCTAACCTATTTTGCATACATACATATATATAATATTGTGAAATTCTTTCGAAGTTCCACGTTAACCTATTCCAATTTTGATATATCCATTTGTTACTTCTTTCTTGTTTAAAAGCATTCCTAGGCCGTCTGGGTTAGAAGAGATATTTTGAGTTTTGAGTAAGATGCATTACACAGAACTGCTGCTTCAAGAGTTGTCACCATCATCTATGATAACTACTGATCGGTTGTCTTTCAGAACTTCGGTTAACAGCATGTTTTCTTCCATCAACATAACCACAATCGTATGAAATGAGGAAGAAACAATACAAAAGGATGATTAGAATTATTTCATTTGAAAGTGAACAGAGATTTCGAGGGAGAGAAATACCAAGAAAGATTGTATAGTTAAGAGACAAGTAAGTACTCAGACAACAGGGCAACACTTGCAACAGCAATCAAACAAAGCAAGGAAATAAAATCTGCCATTTTGAATGATGAGTCTGATAAGAAGTAAAGTTTATGAGCATTACTGTCACCCCTGAATCCCCTAACGATCATCGCCTGTAAAAGCAATATACTTAATTAGGCATTAAAAGTAGAAACATTTACCAGAGGCACTTTACCAAGCAAGTTCTGGCAAATTCTGATGAGACACCAAAATATATGTAGGTTGACTAGAATATGTTTCTCTTTTTCTTTTCTTTTCTTTTCTTTTTTTTTTTTTTTTGAAGGGGGAGGGGGATTAACTAGAATATGTTGGGACTGCATTAGAACCATATCCAAATACATGAAAACTGACTGTCAAAATGCATAGTCCAGTTGGATATAGTTCAGGATGGTTAAACATGACCTTAGTTTCTGTCATTGGCAGAGGTAATGCTAAATTTACATAACGACCAGATAAACAGCATACGCCATTATATTGACACACTTCATAAAAAATAATAATTGGAAATAACAATGTTAATTGGATAGAGAAATAACATGAAAAAGAGCTCAAGCTGGATATGGACCTCAGAGATTTGCTCAGCATGGCTAAAAATATTTTTGAAGATCCGCCGAATGTAGGAAGCAAAAACTGAAATTGAGAACCAAGGAAAAAATAAGCACTATAATGAAAACATTCAACCAAAAGCAGATAATATGGAATCAAATTCCCCCTCTGTCCCAATTTATTTGGCTATCACACTATATGATAGAAAAAATAGTTAGGCATGAAAATTTTTGAAAAAAATTTAAAACATAAAACTCCATTTATAAGTTTTGCTAAGATTAACATGTTGTACATTAAGTTTTAAAATTTTCAAAGCTGACAAAAAAAAAAATGGTTTACATAATGGACAAGCAAATTTGAATAAAGAAATGAGATCAATAAGAAATAAAGGATATTAACCTAGAATTACCTATACTAAGTTAATCAACAGCAAAAGATTAATCACATGCTTCTAACTTCTGGAATTTGTTGCACCTACCAGGTTCCATCATTTTTACCATTAACCATCCTAAAATTTTTCGTCACTTTTTCCTTCCAATTTTATCTTCAGAAGGAAAAAGCAGCAAGTTTATATCAAAATTTGCTAAAGATTTCCCCATTCATGAAGAGTCAGCTATGTAATTCTAAACCGTCATTGAATTCCTCAACATTTAAAATGCAGATCTGTGCAATCTGTAATTTATGGTGAAAGCCAGACATCATGGAAAAACATTTTTTTTACTTTTTACTGGCCATTACATTTAGTTTGTACTGCTAGTGCTGTAACAAACCCTCATCTTCACCTCCCCCCACCCCCACTCCCACCAAAAATAAAAAACAGAGACAGAGACAGAGAGACAGTTGCTTGTTAGCGTATATTCTTACTATCAATCGTCTCCATCACTGTCAACTGTTGCCAATTTATCCTACGAGATACAATCCCTAATGCAACATTTCGAACCTGTTAACACATGAAAGTTGACATGGTCAATCCTCCATCAAAACAAACACAAACATGGGGGGAAAAAATGAAGTTTTGTATTTATTAGAATGCGGAAGTAACCGGCATTATCTTTCTTACCTCATCAAACACTAGATTGATAAACCTCAATGAAAGCATGAGTGTAAGAACAATTTCAGCCACTGGGACACCTATTCGCCTCAAAGGGAGCATAAACCACTGCAAAGCAAATGCAAGTTGTTCTGGTGTCGTGGTTGCCAAGCAAAGGCTTGCACTTTGAAGGATCTTTCAAAAAATAGAGACCTATCTCAGAATGATAAAGACTCTATTTGCTTCTAAATGATATATTACAAAGCTAGTATGCAGAATATATACATATTTATGTACTTGTGTATGTATATCCAACATATATAGTTCTAAAAAGTAATATAACCTTTTTGTCACTTAAGTCGCAAAAACTCCATTTCAAAAAAGTAATTTTGAGTGTCTAAATATGTTGTCATTTAAAACTTGCATTATGAAAATTGTAAGGGATTCTTTTCATGATTGCCGTTCAATAAAAGGAAAAATGGAACTATGCGAGGGGGTAATAACCAACTTACAGTGAAGGTTAAACATGATGCTGTGCTAGCAACAGACAAGCCCTTCCTTGTCAACCGTAATGGTCCTAGCTTCATAATTAAATATGAATAGCCACTTAACGAAGCATGAAGTTCAGGCAACCCGGTGATTGAAGATGATGGGGTTCTCGACTGAACAAGTTGTGGTATACCATCAGTACCAAGCCCACACAGTATGAATAGAATTCCACAAAGTAGTGACACTCTTCCCAATTGATCCTACAAGGATTGCTGAATTAGTATGCAAGAGCCAGCAATGTAATCAACGCATACTATTTAAAAGGTAAATTTTACTATATGCATCTAGTATGGGAAGAATGATTTCCCTAGATCCCTGCAAGTTAAACTTCAAACACAACATGTGAAGGGTCAGAACACAAATTAACGTACACACAACAACCATGCAACAAAGGCAGCAACTAAAAGCCATTAGGGTCTGAAGGATGTCTTTAAACAATAGGCATAAGTTAAAACCAGTGTCTAGATCTCAGATCACAAAACCTTTGACAAGTCATCTTCTAAAGTATACCAACTTGAGCAAAGTAACACAACTTCCCCTGAGAAGCACAAATCACTTCTTTTTCCCCTCAACCATTTAAAACTTAACTTGATCAAATTCATTAAGGCAAAAGTTCAAACAAATGTACAAGAAAGTTGCATCAAGGAACTGAAAACTTTATCAAGATACACTGAGCTATAGCAGTTAATGAGTTTAAGAGCTTACCACCCACACATGTTTTGGGAGAACCAATACTGACAAAAGAGCAATATATGCTACCAATCCAAAACGAACTACTATTTGGGAACGTGCTGGTAAAACAACTAATGCCAATAGCCATACCTGCATAATCAATATTAGCATTTGAGTTATTGGGAAATAATGTCACCACAAAATATACAAGTACCCACTCAATGTTTGCCCAATGAAATGCACAAATAAAGCTTAGAGAAAGAAAACCTGTTGATAATTCACAATGATATCATGTTACAATGTTTCAGAACTTCAGCTGAACAATTGTCAAATTGCAACGACGAAAACCATTCAACAAATTCACAAATAAATTCTTCGTTGCAATCCATAACGAAACTAGTCATCTCAAAAAACAACTGAAACCATAAAAAAAAAAAAATCCCCAAAAGGAAAATCAAAATTAGCAAGTGGCCAACTACCCAAGAACCCAAATTGACCAATTTTATCAAAGTTCAATACGGAAAAAGAAAAAGAAAAAGAAATTCACAATTTCACAAAAAGAAAAAACTTTAAAAGATTGAAATTTTAATTATTACCAACTTGATTCTAGGGTCCACTGAGTGCAAAAAAGTGGTAGGTGAAGAAATGAACTGGCAAATGGGACTTGAAGTTGCAGTTGAAATCAATCTCAAAATTTTATCAGCTGCTAAACCTCCCGTGGGTAACCAGCTTACCCAGTTCCTTGATTTACCATTGTTACCATCAACTGAAGCTTTGACTTGGATGTTCCTCTTCTTTGCAGTTAAATTAAGATTGGGGGATTTATTGTAATGTGAAAGGAAGGGTTTACGGTTTGCGTGACTTTGAGGGAGAATTAAAATTTGACTGGGATTTGGGTGGCATAGGATTTTGAAATTAGGGTTTAAGAAATGGAAGGGGGATTTAACCGTTGGAATGCAGTTCATCAGATTGGGATTTTGAGGAGAGAGAACCTAAAGTATTTTCTTGTTAAGGTTGTTGGATTTGATGGCGGGAATTCGGCTTTGGATTTTGGATCTTATGTGGCCCAACAAAGGCTCATTGTCCAAAGAAAAGCATCCACACGACCAGCCCATCATTGTCCAAAAATGGGTTTTAGACCAAGCTTTCTTACTGACTCCAAGGAAAATGTTTACGGACCCAATAAATTTGGAGAAAATTTTAATAAATAAATAAATACATGTATTTATTATTAAATTAAATAGGTAGATACAGTTAAATTTTAATATCTTTGTAAGGATTAATTAAAATTAATTCATCAAACGTTTCTTATCCCAAATGAACACTTTGTAAGTTAATTAATATATCATTGATTGCATCATGTTGTTATAACAGCTATCAATTAATGTATTGGTTTGCTAAAAGTGAGTATTTTAATTTTGATATTATTGTATATGTCTTTGTTGGGTTAATTAATAGCAATTAAAATGGTTATTATATCAAACCAAATTAAAAGATCTGTTATTATTTTGTAAATTTAAAAGGTTGTTATTTTATAAATGTGTAAATTTAAAGTTCAAACTTCGTCGTGTGTAAATTTAATTTAACATTGATTTAATTAATCTTTTTATAATAAAAAATTATTTAATTGTAATTAAAATTTTTACTTACAATCGAAACCTCGTAACAAAACAAAAATAAATTAAAATCCTTCACTCATTACATATTAAATTAATTAAGATCAACACAATGTGGTAATTAATTGGAAGCCTGTAACATTTCACAAGAAAATGAAAGGAATTTAACATTATAATTTGCAGCACACCCTAAATGGAAAGTTCATTTAGTGGAATTCTCTTCATTATTTGGACATGTATGATGGTAAAACTCAAACTGGTCCAGCAGCTTGCATTCTCTTTGGGCCAACTTCTTCAGCCCCGGCATGGATAGCTCCGGTGCAAAACAACTGCGTAGCGCTCGCAATTATAGTCAAAACTTCCAAAGTCCGCTGCATTATAATTACAACAATTTTCAATGCTAATTACAATGATTTGGAATCAACTTTTGTTGAATATAATTCTGGTTTTCGTTTCATAAAGGCTTACCAAGTTGGCCTCTGTCCAGCCAATGTTGATCTCTTTACATGCCAATCTGCAGAACAGGGCTCGAACCCAAGGTTAAAAATCGAAAAAACAGTAAAAAAGAAAATGAAAGGGAAAGAGAAAAGGATTGGAGGTATTGACTAACCCCATGGCTAGCAGAGTGAGTGCCCAAGTGAGCAGGGATGAAGAAGCTGCAGCGTTTAAATTTGGTGCATCCCATTGAAGAACATTGGTGAGTCCTGTAACTGAGTTGGCAACGCCCACAACACCAGCGATGAGGGAGAAGACGATGAAGAAACCGGTGGCCATGTTTCCCATTGGAAAGAAAATGGGAAATATACGAGCTGGGATTGATAAAACAGATGCTGCAAGGTGCAATGCATTCCAACATATAAACATTTTTGAGTCAAAAACAAATTGTTTCAATGATGTTTTTAGAAGCAATTAGATTTACCTGTTTCATGAGTTCTTTCAATTGCATGATTTACTGCCCACCCAGCTATTAATGTTACAATGATATACAGCCCAAGATTGAGAAACAACAGAATCAATGCTGTCGGTTTCGATCCTCCAGAAGCCATGCCTTAATTTTTCGACTTGAGAACAAAGACAAATTAATTTTGAACTAGATCACGGTTCCTATTAAGCAGTTGAGCAAGAAAGGACTAATATATAAGCAAGGACTGGCTCTTTCTCTAACCAGGAAACTGACTCGTGCATAAAATATTGAAGCTTCTTAAATTCCAAGGAATTGCTTGTGTTCTTTGACCATATTGAGCTTGCCTCGAGAAAGGGAAAAGGAATCCCAGATATCCAATATAAGTCCCCCGAGGTGGGGCTAAAATTTGTTTACATTAAATCCCATAGGGCATAAGTTTAGCTGGAATAAACTTTTCCTGCCCAGCAAACAAAGAAAGAATAAAGTTTGCGGGAATTGTTCGTTATGTATGAGTCCTTTTTAATGTACTTCCCGTGAGCTGCAGTTTTGGTTTCTCTCCCCAACAGGCCTTTGTATGAAAGTTTGATAAAGCTTCCATCGCATTAAGCAACGTATATAGCTTAGCTATACCCTTTATTATAACTTAAATCGAACCTTAACATATACGCAGAATGACACCCCAGAAGTTTCCAGGACAAAGATTCTATTGGCTGCTGCGGAGATCATAGAAAAAACACAAAAGAGAGTAGAAGAATGATGCAAATTTTGAAGAAAGTGGGCGAATGCAAAGGACTCCCCCACAAGATCCATTAACCTAAGATAGTTTAATAAGAGCATTCTGATTTACAAGACATAATCCATTTGAGAACCCTTTGATGACAAGCTAGATCACAAGGCAATTACTCATTTGAGGACATTTATTTACAGGGATCTTCCCTAAAAGCCTAAAAGAAAAGTGCAAAAACATCCCTGTGAATGAGCTAACTATAACCAATTTGCTTGCTTCTTGAGTTGGATATATATCTCTCTTGGCAAATTGCCCTAGACCTTCAAAGCAATCTTCTGGGCAGCAAGTGCTTCAGCTTCAAGTGTTGGCTCATACAGTATTGTAGTTTCTGCCAACAATGATATCACAACATAGGGGTCCATGTTTGAAGCCGGGCGCCGATCTTCCAAGTAACCTAAAAACATAAACATGCAGAAAGACAAGCTAGGAGAGTATATGCAGCTGTATATTGAGATTTAAAAGGTTATCAGGCATGAAAATTCGGAAAACAAACAGATCTTCTCCTGTTCTGTAGTGTTATTGATGGCAGTACCTTTTCCATTCTTCTCAGTGTCACGGCCAACACGGATTGAGCAACCACGGTTAGCCACTCCCTGCAAATTGAAATTTAAGGGATGGACATCAAAACAGGAAAGTCCTGTTTTTCCATGTTTTCCATTACTAGGTATGGATATCATATGAACATACCCAAGAGAATGTGTCAATGCTGGCTGTTTCATGCTTTCCTGTCAATCTTCTCTCATTTCCTTCACCATAGGCACTAATATGCTCCTGGTGACGGAGTGATAGATTCAATATTGCTTTCTTTATAACTTCATAGCCTCCATCTTCCCTCATGCTCTTTGTACTGCATTAAAAATAGCTTGTTATTGTAATTGAATTGCTACTATATAATTTTTGTATAGAATGCATATCACTATACCAAAGTCAATATTAAAGATATTAAAAGTCTGGAATACCTGTAATTGGTGTGGCATCCAGCACCATTCCAGTCACCCTAGCAGCAGGAAGGACAAATAAGCATCCCCTCTTTATGGACTAATAGTAAGAACTTGAGTGTCACAAAACATAGACGTTACCTCTATAGGTTTAGGATCAAGTGAGAGAACAACACCAGCTTGTTCAGTGATTCTCTGTAAGAAGAGAGGAAAACATATATAACTTGTTGGATTTCAACTTGCAATCATGCTCCCCCACCAAGAAAGAAGATGAGCAAATAAAATGGAAACACTAATTAGCCACTTGTGATTAACTGACATTTAGACACCGGTGATCAATTTCAAAGCTTAATTACATGCTATCCCAACTATTGAATTATTGCAGTAACCTCCATCGAATCATTACCAAAATCATGTGGAGAAGATATACCTCTAGAATGTATCTTGAACACCAGATATGATCTCCAGCTTCAATACCAACACTTGGACCAACTTGATACTCCCACTGCATGCATAAAGTAATTTACAACATCAAATAGTGATAACTCATGAACAAACAAAAATGGTTTGCAACAGTACTTCATGTCATTAGCAGGATAAGAAGGCCTCGATGGCAGCAGACCTGGCCTGGCATAACCTCCCCATTGGTGCCACCAATGTTGATGCCGGCATATAAGCAAGCCTTGTAATGAGCATCGGAGATGTCACGCCCGAATGACTTGTCAGCTCCAGCTCCACAGTAATAAGGACCCTGAATTTTGCATAAAAGAATCATTCTGAATTTATTAGTGCGTGGACAATGGCAGAGTATATTATTACATCATGAATTTGAAGAGGTCTACAACTGCTTTACCGTTGCATAAAAATTGAGTCAGATTATTACCTGAGGACCAGGGTAGCCACCAACAGGCCAACCCAAAGGCCATTTCACATTTTGTTGAAGTAAGGTATACTCCTGCTCAATCCCAAACCTAATATAGAAAGGTACAATGGCATAAGAGCAACTCCATTTCTAACCTACATAAGAATTAGTGCTGCAAAACTCAAGTAGGTTCATCTTGTATGGACATTAAGAAACTTGACTTGAACTTTGGGAAATTACACAATAAGTATTAAGTGGAAATTGATGATGGCAGTAACAGTAATAATGCAATATGAATGCCTGCCGAGACAGAATAAAAGCAAACCAAAAGATTACAAACTAAGTCTCAAATAATCCAAAATTAAATGAAAGAATGAGATGGTTGAAACAATGTAATACGAACCATGGTACTTTATCTACCACCTTCTTGTTACTGAAAATCTCAGCAGCTCTGTGGCGCTTGTTTGTGGGAATGGGCTCACCAGCCGGTGTGTATGCATCACAAATTACCTTTGGGAAATACATAAGAAAATATTAAGCACAATGCAAACTACTTACAAAAGTCTCGATGGAAGCAATAATTAGAAACTTTTATACATGCCTATGACAATACTTACCAAGATATTGTTGCCTCCCCGGAAAGGGTCCTTAAAAATTGCTTGGGGGCTGAATAAAATGTTTAGTCAACATGGTGTTCCGAAATTAATTAACAAGCAATTAAGAAAATTTTTAATATTCCTCGCAGAACATCTTACTATAAAATAACTTCACTATCTTCACCAGGTGCTTGCCCAGTGCTTGATCCATCATAGTTCCACTTGGGAAGTTCGGAGGGATGTTCAACTGGCTTTGCTATTGTCTGCCAATTGTAAGAGGCCCAATGAAACGTAAGAAAAACTTAACATTGCATTGAAAGTTACAGAATTTCATTTCTATTATTTTTCTTACCTTGGACTTGCTACGAAGATCAATTCCACTGCCTCCTATCCTGTTTCAATTGGGAAACAGCCCTGATTCAGGTATGCTCACAAGGAAAAATTGCCAAAGTGCCACCATTAATCTAATATTTGAACATTCGCTTCTAATGCTTATCGAATTACTTTACCATCCCATGTTAATATTCCAAATTAAGACAAAAGAATTTTCTTTAAAAAAAATCTTATCTGAAACATAGAAACATATATCAGAAACAAGTTGTACCAGATATATTCAGCAATGATCTTGTCAGTGTATGGAGTGATGTCCATGTTTAGCAGCTTCTCTAGCCTGTTGACAGTACTGTTCTCAGACTGCAAGGCAAACACTCTAAATTTGCCACAGCTTTTAGCTGCTCCTTGCTTGTTCTGTTTCAATACCAGAGAATTCCACATTTTTGTTGCAATGGGACTTCCATAGGTTGAGGTCTTCGGCAGTCTCATCTGCCATTGAGTTGAGGGTGCCAGAATCTGTGCCATTTTCCTCTTCTCCCAACTAGGAAATCAAAACAAGTATTAACAAACAACTTAAACCATTGAGCATAAAAAAAAAAAAACACTTAAACCTCAACATATTAAAAAAATGTTAGTCTATCATACATTTCTGTTGTGATAGAAGTTGAACAGATCCATCAGAAAACTTTCAAATTGAAGGACAGGGACTATAGTTTATTAATGAAAAGACATTAATAGATCAAGTCTAACAGCAATGCGCAGATTCAAAGTTCAAATGCAGATCATGCAACAAGGAGAGACCTTACTCTCACCATTATAAGGCCTATGATTAGATCGAATTGTAAGATTTAAATGACACCTAACTTTCCACCAAGAATGGTATGTTTTAAAGTCTGTACAAAATCACAAAGGGAATGGATTTTTGTTAAGTACAAAATCACAGGGAAAAGAAAAAAAAAGCAGTAATATTTTTGTGAGACTTCATTGGCTTATCAACTACTCATAGTTAATGACTCGTTGGGACATGTCAAAAAGGTGCTCTTTCTTCAAAGAGCAAAAGGTTCACACGGGAAACACATTACTCTTATTGGGTAAAGAGAGACAGGGAAAGTAAGTGAGATCTGCAAGACAGATTTACGTGCATAACTGAAGATATACACCGTAATCCGATTTTGGTAAATACTGCTACTAAGTACTTAACATGGTGTGACCAATTAACTATATTTGGAATGCACTGCAATTATTGGAATCTCTCAATCATACCTTATGTCATTCATCGGTGTATTAGACTCTGGTTAGTTCATGATCATTTTGTCAGAAAGGCTGTTACTTTTTTGCCTAATGTCAAGCACGACATTTTTAAGCCATCACAGCTCAAAGCTTTCTTACTTTCTGTCCCCCAAAGAAAAATGACACTAAAGAAACTTGACAATCAGATGCACAGAGAACTAACCTGGGAACTGCCTGAAAATGGCCTGACCAGGAACGGGAAAGTGTGTCTTACAGGAATTGGCTGTAGAAGGAGAAGGAAAGAGAGAAAAGAGGGAGAGTGAAGACCACGTAGACTTCTTTTATGGTGGAAAAAAAGGTCTTATAAGAGTTTGATAGAGAAGAGGGTTCTTGGCTTTTCCAAACGAGATAGGGGTATGCTTTGAGTGGAGGAAATTATATTTTGGTCTCTTTAGTGACACCAAGAGAAGCTTGGACTATACTTAAAATTTTCAGATAAGGCAGTCTCTCTCTCTCTCTCTCTCTCTCTGCCTCACTATCAAGTCTCAACCTCAACTTCCATGGCAAACCTGATAGATGAATTATTCTAGTATTCTTAAATTCCACTTTCAGACAACAATAATTGTGATGATTCCAATGTTCATTCAAGGCTTTGATACTCGTCTCATCTGCCTCTTAGAAATCTTAGAACAAGAAAAACAGGGTCATATTATACAGTTTCTGGCTTTGGAATTGGAGCTACCAAGTGCTTTGCATTCTAGCCAAGTGGTCATCTTATCATCTACATACTTTGTTGGTGGGTGGAGTCTTCTCCCATGGGTCCTCGGTTTCCTACCTCTTGCCCCATCTGTCTATGCACCATAGCTTTATTCTCTAATTGCAATAACTGAAAAGAAAAAAAAAATGTATATGCATAGCAGAAAAAATTTGAAATCAAATCTTCTTAATATTAGAAACAAACTAAATATCCTAATTTATATGAATACCCGTAACCATTCATATGTTGACACGAAATGTTCTTGAATGTGCCTGGCAGGAAGGAGGATCAATTTAGAGTTGGCATGATATTTGACAATGAGCATTTGTTTAATTTGTTCCACAAGGCTCTGAGGATGAATTGTTTGTTGATAAAAGAGAGTAAGTGGCATTGCATTTGCACTTTTGGGACCATTAGGTAAGGCTGTGCATATGGAGATGCACATGTCGAAGTTCCCCTGTCTTAACCCTTTAAAATCTTTAGATCTAGTGGCTCAGGACCTGGCACAATGGAGGGCAGCGGGGGGTTCTGATTTTACAGAAAACTCCAAAGCTGTCTAATGAAACTAAAGCCAATGATCTAGTGCCCAAGGATTTGTTCTTTGTTTAATCCAATAGTTGAGTTTCATGATTAAGAAAAAAAGGATTCTTGTAACATGATTTTATTTTATTATTGGGACATAATTGGATCAACAACAAAACAAGTTTTCCATTTCTCTTCCGATGCATTTAGATCAACCAAAGCAAGATGGGTTTGAATCTGAATCTTAACCATTCCCCACTCTCTCTCTCTCTCTCTTAATTAATTTATTAATTAAGCTGGTTCACTACAAAAGGATAGGGTTAATTTCTCAATATATGTAAATCATTAAATCGTAATCATGATTCATATTGTAATAAAATTTACCCTTATATTTTTAATATTTAAAGGTATGTGTACAACGGGTTAACGCAAGAGTTAAAACCAAGTTTGACGTGCAGAGGCCAGAGAGAAATAACTATAAACCAAATGATTTTTTATTAAGCATGTTTGATAATAGAGTATTGCAAAAGTAAATTAAGTAAAGAAAGAAATGGAACATAACCAATGTGAATATTGGAAATAAAAAATGTAATAATGTTTTATAAAAATCCTTTAATTATTTAAAAAATGTAAATAAATTTTTATTTTTTATTACATTTAAATAAGTTTATATATTTTTATTTTAATCAAATAAAATTTTATAACAATGATTGTTTAACTATCATTAGTCAAAATGATACATATTATTTTATGTTCACTTGATATTTATATGACGTGAATGGTGAAAACCATCTAATATAACATGTTAAAATGACATATCAGCATCATATAGTGTTTTAACTATCAACAATTAATCAATAATTAATTAAAATTTTTATTTAATTCAAGATAAAAAAATTAAGGTGAACATTATAAAATAATAAAAGTATATTTAAAATTTTTAAATAATTTAAAAAATTTAAAATATTAAGTCGAAATGTATTTTAAATTAAGCGAATTTTAGTATAAATTTGATTTAATCATATAAAAAGAGGATGATTTTTGATGGAGACATCATACTAAATATCCAGATAGGATCAACGATAATGGAGATATGTTTCCGGGATTTAGAAATCGCTAACTATTTCTTAAACTTGAAGAAACTGTTCTCTGTACGGATAAGTTACTTGAAGAAAAGTTTTACATGATAAACAATAATGAGACTTAGCATTTACTAGAAGAGTGCCGGCGTCAATCATTTTTAATAATAAATAAAACTATAAGATATAGTGAAAGCGTCGTACCTCCGACGAAATGATATATTAAACACAAAACTTTTAGCACTGTTTAATTATTTAATGATAAATGTATACCTCGTATTTAAAAAGTTGAATTTAATTTTTTTAATTAAAAAATGATGTTTAAAAATAATTTAATTATTTAATGACAAACGCATATTTCATATTTAAAAAGTCGAATTTATTTATTTTTCTAATTAAAAAAACAAATTTAAAAATAGCATCCATTGAAGACAAATTGCGATGGTGATATTTAAGATAATAATTTGAGTTTGCCAGTTCAAGCACAGATATATCAAAACAATTGGATAAATTATAAATAAATATATTCATATGATAAACATTACCTGTTTTTTTATCTGAAATAAAGGACATTATATTTTAAAAAAATTCAAATATTTATCACGAGGTGTTGAGTATTTTTTTTTTTCCTGGGTTGTTAACCTATATTTTTGTTGGTTAGCTTACCGATCTCCTTTGAATGGATCAAAAGCTACCATGCAAAGTGACCCCATGTACATGTTTTTGCATCACTTTGTCAAACTTTCTTAATAAATATTTATGTTTTTTTATTATTTTTATTATTTTATTATATTTATTTAAAATTTTATATTTTTTATTTTGAATCATTATTTTAAGTCAAAATATTATTTGTCATTTTAAATTATATAGTGTTGATATGATATGTTGAGCTGACTTGATATGTTGACATGTCGTATTAGATGGTTGATATAATCATATGACATTTTTCAGCTTTTAATATTATATAATTATAAAATAATAAATAATATTTTAATTAATAATAATTAATCAACTGTTATTCATTTTATTCAAAATAAATATGTAAATACTTGATTAAATATAATAAAAAATTATTTATTTAAAAATTTTTAAATAATTTTAAAAAAATTAAAATATTATACCTAAATAAAATAAAAATTGTAATTTTTTACCCAACTTGTTTTTCTAATGACTAGTACCAAAATACACTTATATTACAAAGTCAACTTTAAGTTTGTGGCCATTGAAAATGAAGCCCCCACCTTTCCGCTATATGAAAACAAACTGGGAACCGCTCACTATAAAATTGTCATAATTCATGTCCTAATGCCATCATTAACAGGCTTGGCCACCATTTCTAACACAATCAATGTCCTCTTATTCCACAGAATTGCATGTCAGGTAAAAGCAAAAGTTTTGATATGTCCAAGATCCATCTCCATCCACTGGCAAAAGCCATTGGTTTTTTCAAGAAAACATTTTAACCCTTGGATGGGTTAACCTTATAGAATCAGAGGAATGTCCCCTTTCTAAAACAGTTCTGGCTCTGTCTATTATCTTACAGACAACATGAATAAATCTGTTGAGGTGGTGTGGCAGGAATGTTTTTCTTTTTGGTGGAACCATTTGGTAAGGTTGGGTGTTGATGCTTCACATCATGAAGTTTCCAAGAAAGCTATTTAGTCATTATCATTGCAAATTTCTTTTCCCCTTTAACCCATTAAAGCTTTTTTATTTTTTTTCTTCTTCAAAAGAAAAAGGAAAAAAGAAAGAAGATCTTTTTAGAATTTGGAATCAATCTTTGCCAAATTTCATGGTTGTTATAATGTTTTGAATTAACTTTGCATCTTAGGATTAGAAAAATACTGGAATTAGAAGAAGTGGGTCTTGTTCAACTATTGCACTTTAATCCAATAGAAGCATTGGTAAATGAGTAAGGGCCAACTAAAACCTAAAGATGCACTCCTCCTTACTCTTTTATAAAAAATTGTCACCCAATTGTTGAACTAATACAGTGGAAAGATGGCTTTTTTTTTTTCTTTCATGTAATTTAAATCTTTTTCCCTCCCATAAGTGATGGCAAAGTTATGTTCCAAGTTCCAACAACTCTTTTTTCTACTTTATTTCAGACAATTTTAATAGTGGTTTTCGAATATTCGTTAAATATGAATATTTTAAAATTAAAAATATAGTTACGTAATATTTAATTTATAAATAATAATACAAATAAGAAAAAAATTTAATAAATTTGAAATAAGAAAATTTAGAAACATAGAAAATATAACATTTTACTAGAATTAATAAATTATAATTAAAATAAATTTTGCATCAAATGGAAAATTAAACCCAAGTGAATTTGTTTTACAAGAAAATGGACATTATTAAATTTGGGCTCAACAAAAAAAAAAGCCCATCACTTACCCAACACGTGCCACCTTCAAGCACGTGCAGCAGCCAGAGGGGCAAAGATTGTGACTTGGGTGGCAACAAATATATTTTTTTTCTTTTTTTGTCAGAAAGAAACTCAGATGGGAGACATCAACACCAACAACAATATTTGACAAAGCTTTGTTCTTCTTCTTCTTCTTCTTCTTCTTCTTCATCTTCGTGTTACGCTTCTTTGTCTGAGAAAACCCTTTTCTTTAGTCAACATAAGGAGCGTCTTCTTTGTTTCCTTGTTGTCTTTTCTTTATCATAATTATATATTATTATATTATACACAAAAAAAGGATTTTTTTTTCATATGTTTTAGTTTTTTTTATTGTTGAGTTTGGTAAATTAACAAAGAACAGCTCAGCCCAGAGAGAAAGAAGAAATTAAAGAGAAAGAGATCATTTGGTTATCATTTTTGGAAATCTATGGAGCAGCTTGTCAACTTTATAATACGGCCTCCCAGGTAGTCTTTTGGTTTTTTATATTACTTTTTGGGAATAAATGATATTGTTTTCTCTTTTTTTTATTGAATTTTATTTTATTTTTGTTGTGGTTCTGTTCTGTTTGTTTGATGAGAAAATTTGGAAAGAGAATGGAAACATTGGGATTTCATGTATGAGTGTTTTTGGTTTGCAGGGATCAAGAAAAGAAAACCCGTTTGCTCAAATGATACTAATTTAACTACTTGCTTATACTTAGACCCTTTTTTTTTATATCGCATCAGATTTAAAGTTTTTGTTTTTGTATTTACGCTGATCAGTTTTCTGAGCAAGCAGGCAGGGGTGATTATTGTTACATGGTTGTTTATTGTTCGAATTTGATCATATTAGCAAGCCTCTTAATTTCCCATGATCTTTTCAAAATTTTAGATTCTGTCTAATTCTTTGTGACGGTTTTCTTTAGCTCTCATGTTCTGGTATATTAATTTTCATATATTCATATAATTTTGTATATATATACATATATATATATTTTATTGTTGTTGGGGGTGGGGCGTATGTGAATCTTAAACCTTTGACTGGGTGCTGGCAAAGAAAAAAAAATTATGGTTCTGATAGTTTTAGCAGTTACAAAGTTGATAATTGACAAAGAGACAGTTGAAAGATGAAATTTTGTTTAACTGTTTTGTTTAGTTTTGAAAGAAGTCTAGAGAGAAAAAGCTGCATGTAATAATTTTGATCAGCTTACCTGTGAAATTGAAACTGTTATTGGTAGGAATTAGATCTTCAAGACTTTTACGTTATATCTCAATTTGGAAATATAAGTTATGTGGCTTGAAATCTGTTGTAATGCTGTTCTAGTTTGAAGATAAGATGATTTATAACTAGTAGAGTTATGAAATGAACCTGGAGATCCTTGCTTTGAGATATTAAACAGGAAAGGAAAATGAATGGAGAGTTAGTCAGGAACTTTTGTAATGAGATACTTACAGATGTATAAATGTTTGGGACATCATTAATTTAGGACTGTGAATTATTCTAAACTATAATTATATCATACTTCTTTTTCTCAATTTCTAATGGGTATCATTTTTGGGTGGCAGAGCTGAATACAATCCAGATAATGATCTATTGGATCAAGAATTCATGCTGAAAGGGAAATGGTACCAAAGAAAGGATATAGAGGTACAGTGTAAGATAATCTATGCAGGAGAAATTTCAAATTTATTTAGCTTTCTAAAATTCTTAACCTTCAGGTTTGTTCAAACTTACTAATGATGTTAACCTCTTCATTTCCACTTTCTTCGTTAAAAAAAAGTGGTGCAACAGACAGGGTCACTTTCTGTTGTCTTCAACTCATTCAAATTACTGATAAATTAAAATCAGTTAGCAACGTGTCCCTAGCAATTGTACGTCTTTGCATTCTCTTTTCCTTTGACAGGAAACAATAAGAGGTCAATTTTTTAAATTGTTTGAGTTATTTGTGACATTTTGCCTTATCATCATGTGGCAACCATCATGCTGGCATGTGCTTTATGAGACATCATAATTTATTGAAGATTAAAGCTTTTATCAAATTTAGAAATTATAAGTGCTAGCATGTTTTCTGCATATTGGTACAAGACAGGTTAAGATTAAACTCATTCTGCATGTAGGCCTTCGTTTTCATTTGATGAGATTCTTAATCAGTGGTGAAATGAGATCTGAAACTACTTTTGCATTATCATTTTATTGGGTGGGCAGGTCAGAAGTTTGTTCTAGCAAGATATGTAGTCTCTTTTTAAGGTAAAATTAGAAATCTAGATTTGTTTGACTTTCATTATGTCAGAATTGAGATATGGTTAATTTAGAAAGGAAATCTCAGGGCATCAACATATGAAGAAAACCTTATAAAGATATGTTTGGGATGGTTTGAAAGGTTTAAGGTCTTGCAGCACAAAGTAACAGTCTTAGGTCTGACTGGACAGAATTCAAATATTCAGAAATATTAATATGGGACTGCAACTATTTCAAACTGTTAATTTTCTATGTATTATGTGATAATAATTTCAGATCTCCTAATAGATTATGAGAAACTGTTGTAAATTAAAAATATGATCACATTAATTTTTATTTTCTTTTAGTAGTGAAGATGTGGGGGTTGAGGGGGTGAGTTGACAAGTATTTCTTGTACATTCTTTACAAGAAGATATTTTCTTTATGATTGTTTATAATATGGATGAATCTAAGTTGGTGTTATATGTGAGGTGCTTTTGCCATTTTGCAGGTTAAAAACAGCAGGGGAGATGTTCTACGGTGTAGTCATTACGTGCCCCTGGTTAGTCCTGAAGGAAAACCTCTGCCCTGTGTAATATACTGCCATGGGAACAGGTGACAAAGAAGTTCTGACTGGTTACTGGAGAAATTGCTGGCAATATCAATAATTGTTTGTGGAAACATACAAAATAAAAAAAAAATCTCTTTGGAGTTTGTACTCCCATCAAAAATGGCATTTTAGTCCAACTTGCATATATCAATTAACATCAGCCATCTAATAGCGTTGGTTATCTTTAGGACAGTTGTATTCGGATAAAAATACCTTCATTTATTTATTTACTTTTTCTTTCATTTCTCTTTGTTATATAGTACATCTTCAATTAGGTAACACCTTGTCCTGATGATTATGAATTAGTGACAGTTATAATTGCATTTATTGTTAGTTAGGCTATTGATTTTTCTGACTATATTTTCTAATGCTATCATGTCATTACTGCTTTTACCACCAGTAGTAATTTAGAGACTTTGATTGTTTTATATTTAAATTTATTGCATACGGCTTAGTGTTTGCAAACTCCATTTTGTTACTTTTCTATAATCTAAGGAACAAATTCAGAAAAATATGAGATAATGCATTTTGCAAAGAATTGTTTTAGTTGTGTAATTTTCAGATATCAATTGCTTTAGTATTCTACATTTGTGCCATTTCTGTATTGCTGTTGGCCAGTATTCAGGGATTCTGTGACTAGTTTCTGTTATATCTAATATGTTTCTTACTTCAGATCTAATTATATATATATTTTCTCTTGTTGCATCTTCTATGTTGGCAGCCAACCAAGTAAAATATTGTACACTTGTACTTTTTTTTGGTTACTGTTTTGTAGCCATCATTGCTGACTGCTAGCATATCTTGGTTTTTGGCAGTGGCTGCAGGGCTGATGCTAGTGAAGCTGCTATAATCTTGCTGGCTTCAAATATTACAGTTTTCACTCTTGATTTTTCAGGATCTGGGTTATCTGGAGGAGAGCATGTCACCTTGGGTTGGAATGAAGTAAGTGAATAACTAGCTAATTGAAGAAAATCTAGAACTTCTTATTCTCATTTTTGCTATGGATGCAGGAAATGCCTCTTGTAGTGTTTGATCAATATTTTTAGTAACGTTTTGCATGCAATTACTACTGGTTGTGAACTTGTGATAATGTGGCTCTCTGCAAATTTGTTATATTAATTGTTAATCTGTCTTGGGTTTTTTCGGGTATGCTTACTTTATATAGATGTGTTGTACAGTGACCTTTATTAGTTTCTCCTGGGAAAACTTGTTTTGGGGGTGAATACTTTTGGTTTTTAGATTTTGTAAGTTTTCACATGCATTGAACTTTTTCTTGACTATGCTCTTTGACATTGACTAGTAGTTGAATTTTGTATCACATGTGAAATTGCAACCTTGTAAGTTATAAAATTAACTAAAATAAAAAACGTAAAATAGCCACTTCTCTTCCTTTGATCCTTCTCCCTGGTGTAGAGTGAATGCTTCTCATGAGTTTACATTTGAAAGTTCTGATAAGTGGAACACTCCCAATATTTTTTTTAAAAAAATAAAGGTTAAATAATTGTCACCCACTTTTCTCCTTATCAGATAAAGTAGCCACCTGTCACCCAGGTGGTATATAATCTTATCAAAGGCATATTTGTCACCAACTTTGTGCTGTCTGAATTGTCCTTGTTAAGGTCAATTGTACACCTTTTCAACTTGGTAATATACTTTTAACTTGTATTTCTTCTCCACTAAAAGCCTTGATAGAGCATTATTTGGGGAAGGGAATAGAAAAGCCTTGAACACTCATATTTTAGTGACTTTCTCTATAATATCACATATGTCCATTTTGGTCTTTATTGCCTGTCATGAAAATTCTGCCTGACATTCTTTTCCTATTTTTCAGAAGGATGATCTGAAAGCAGTGGTTGATTATTTGCGGGCAGATGGAAATGTCTCTTTGATTGGCTTATGGGGCCGCTCAATGGGTGCTGTTACCAGGTTATTCAAAGCACTTGCCATTTTCCTTTGAGCTTACTGTTGGAAAGTTTTGAGTATGGAAGCCCTGTCATAATTGCTATCTTAGCAGCTTTAATGAATTCATGGAGTTTTAATGCTATCCTGCTTGGACTTCGCAAATACTATTTATTAAATAAATTGGTTTTAGTCTGCTGTCTTTCTCTTCTGCTAGTATAATTTTTTGTTGTGTTCATATGAACCTACAATAGCAGATGTGTTTCTGCATGTTTATGTAACAGTAAGTATGTAAATGATTGCTTACAGCCTAATGTATGGAGCTGAGGATCCTTCAATTGCGGGAATGGTTCTTGACAGTCCCTTTTCTGACTTGGTTGATCTGATGATGGAACTAGTGGATACATACAAATTCCGTTTGCCCAAGTTCACAGTAAGGAGATACATTGTATTGCATTTTAATCATTATATCTTTTGTTGATTTTAGCCCTTTTTGACTTTGTGCCTAACTACAATTTAGCACTGTGACCAAGGGGAAATTTGGGGTGCTAGAGATTGTATAGAAAATTTGGTGCTGGCAACTATTATAAGGAATGGTGGTGTTATTAAAAAAAAAAGAAGAAAAATTGTAGTGTTTAGATTGTAGTTCTTCATGTACTTATTCTAACAACCACATCCCACTATTAGCATGTCCACTTCCTTTGATTGGCCCAATGATGGACAATTTTAATTTTGCAAGTTTATTCTGTTGATTTATTGTATTACATTTTATTTGCTATATGTGCAGTTGATTTTAGCATATTTTCTTTCTAATTAATGATAATCAAACACTATGAACTAAAGGAAAAATTTTAATAGTAATGGCTCAGATTGGAAATACAGCATATGTTTAAGCTGATTAGCTTGATAGATGAAGGTGAGTCATCAACCTTCAATTTCAGGGTCTATTGTCGCTAGCATGCTCAAATTATCTTTTTGCTTGCTCTGCAAAGTTATCAAATTTTTTTATAAGAATCTTGAAACCATTGCTTCTCTTGTCCTATGACCCTAACTTTTTCATTTGCTTGCCCCAGGTTAAGTTTGCAATCCAATACATGCGAAAAGCTATCCAGAAAAAGGCGAAGTTTGACATAACAGACCTTAACGCCATCAAGGTTAGAGACTGAAAATAAATTATTTTTCTATGTTGCTCATGAAACTCATAGTTCTGCTTTGGCATGGTGGAGTTTCTTCCTGATATTTTTGCATTGAGCTCTTTTGATAAGTGGTTTGCTTTAATTTTTCTTTGTTCTTTGATTGATTGGTGGAACCATTAAATGGAATCTTAATGTTTTAGTGGACTGATATGTTTTATTTTTGAGTTGATGTGACAAATTATTTGGCGTAGTACCATTTGAATTTGTACGAGTTATTGTCTGAAAACTACTAAGTGAACCTGAAAGATCAACCAGATTGTCTGCTACTCATCCAACCATATAAACACAAATAAATGGATAAAAATCCTA
Organism: Theobroma cacao; assembly: GCF_053813885.1. Taxonomy (NCBI): domain Eukaryota; kingdom Viridiplantae; phylum Streptophyta; class Magnoliopsida; order Malvales; family Malvaceae; genus Theobroma; species Theobroma cacao. The sequence continues at coordinate 36,320,838 of NC_142642.1, forward strand.
TCTTTTAGTGTTCTACTGAGTTCATCTTGGCCAACAAGCTGAGGATTTTAATATCGGGACTAAGATGTGATAATGAAAGAACTTGTGTTGTAACATCTCTCTCTCTCTCTAACGCGCACATATACATGCACACACATGCTTGTACATGGAACATGCACCAAAAAATCTGTTTTGGAAGTGTATCTTGCCTGATTTGGTATCTTTAGCCGTAAATAAAAGGGATTATTATTGATCTGTGCAAATTGACAAAATGCCAGAATGGTGTCACCAACCAATAGCTTTTGTAAGTTCCTGGAAATGCTTCTGGATGTATTGCTACTATATAGAAAATACATGTAAAAAAGGGTATGGGGGTGGAGGGAAGTATAACATGCACATGAAATTGGAAATTGAATGATATAATGATTTCACTTTTTACTGCCTTTATTTATTTTTTTTCATGTTCTTTACTGTTATGCATAGATGTGATTTACATTTTTACTTATTTTCATTTTAATCTAGGTGGCAAAATCTTGCTTTGTCCCTGTGCTGTTTGGGCATGCTGTCGATGATGATTTTATACGCCCTCATCACTCAGATCGAATATTTGAAGGTTATGTGGTAAGTTTCCTCCTTGTTAGCGATAGAATTTGATAAGGAATTCTTAAGGTATGGAACTCCATATTGGAAAAAAATGGTAATCCTAGATATATATATTATCCTTTCCTTTTCAATTAAGCTTTCAGGATAATCAGAAATCTTATAGTTAATGGTTTTCGAAATCTCTCTCTCCTTCAGATTTGTCCTACTTGCTCATCCTGTTTTATCTTCATGGCCTGCATTTTTGGAAAAAAGTATGGAGTTTACATTAGAAGAAGCTGCTAACGTAAATGGTTGCATCCATTTCTGTATTGGCTTGATAAATCCACACAAAAAGGGTTATCTTCCAAAATTTCATTGTGCATGATTAGCACGGTTTTCCATTATCTGCTTTTATATAGGAATATGATTAATTGAATGATTGATTTTCCTTCAGTTTTGTAGCCATTCCTGCATTCCAGGCGATGCCTTATATATTGATGCACTACTTTTGCAGGGTGATAAGAATATTATTAAATTTGAGGGAGATCACAACTCTCCTCGCCCTCAATTTTACTTTGATTCCATAAATATTTTTTTCCACAATGTCCTGCAACCTCCTGAGGATGAGGTGGGGGCAACTCTTTATGATTCAATACATGATTACTTTGGTAAGGTAAGTTGAGCACTAAACACATATTTGGTGGTCTTACTTTTATTGGAAGTGCCAGATGTCACATCCACAATCCTTTGCTAATTCTTGACTGTTTTATCTTCAGGGTAGTTGGGCTGTCCCTGAAGTAGGTTTTCTCCCAGAGTCTTCAGCTGCATCTAAAGGCATGACTAATGTACCTTGTAACTCTTGACTTACATGCCAATTTTTGCACACCTATTAATAATATTGTCTTACTGGTTGACTTTTAACACAGAGCCAGCAACTAGCAGTACAGCAGATGCCATTAAAGAAGTTCGTTCTAAAAGACCTATGAGTCGAACGGAGGTCAGTTTTAGTTGCTTTTTTTTGCCCGTTCGTCAAGAATGACTTGTAACACAATTTCTTCAAACAGTCTTCTTCAAATTCAGTGCATTTGAAGGGTTATATTACCTAATGAAAAATATGGAAAGTGTATGGATGAACAACTTTGATCTTCTGCTTTCTATTTGAAATGAACATATGTATATAGGAAAATAGATAAGGGAAAAGAAAAGTGATATTTATGAGTTCAAAAGCCTTGTAAACAGTTTCCCCCTTTCGTTTGTTGTTTATGGTTTATTTATCTACATTGGAAACGAAATTTAACTTTTTTTGTAAAAAAATTGTGTATAATATTTGCATCTTTGATTGTGCTCAGGTTCCTTCTGATATCCCATCTAAAGAAAATCACACTGAATGTCAGGTATTTTTTTTTTCATTTTTTAAAACTTTGCTTCATTACTTCAACTGGATTTTTAATGTTCAATGCATAGGAAAAACATTTATTTGTCAAGTTCCACAAATGGATGCATCATCCTCTGAAGCAATGCCACACAACACAAGGACTTAGCCCATTTTATGTCAGCTTATTATGTAATTCACATTGAAATGGAAATATAATGCCAATTTGATGCTTGCTAATTGTAATATAATGCCAATTTGAAATTACACTGATATCATCATGGGACACAACTTAGATTTGTGGCTTTGTTGATAGAGCATAACTTTCAATTATGTGTATAGCAGCGTGTAGTTAGGCTTTGTGCTCTCTTAAAGATGCTGCACAACTCTGTTTTTCATTTGCTGGTTAATCACTCTGGCTTTGACTGCCTCTGCATGAAAAAGCTAAATAAATTAAAAAAAAAAAAACTTTTGAGATGGATACAAAAAGATAAATTGAAATGGTTAGTGTATATAAGAATGAGGGATAAAGTGGCTTAGGGTGGGAGAGGGAGGAAGCAAAAGGCGTCACTCACACTGAATGGTGTTTGCTGCAGGAGAAAGACAACGTTGATGATAATGGTTCATCATCATCCAATATGATAAGCTTTGAATTATCCAATGGTAATCCATTTGGCCCACATGTGCCAACAACAATGGATGATGATCAATATGTGGAATATCAACTGGATGACTTGACAGGTTTTCCATGTAATGTGGAGGAGGAAGAAAGGGTGAGTTGAAACTTTCAGCTTTTACTGATGTCTATAAACATTCTTGACTGTCTAATCAACTCATAATCTTTTATCCATATTTTACATCTCTATATATTCAGATGTTCATGGAAGCCATAATTGAGTCCTTAAAGGACTTGGAGACACAGCGTCCTCAGGTAGAAGACCAACCCAAAGCTTGTGCTGATTCTTCAGAGTCTTTACAGAAAGATGATATAAATAGCAGGGATACTTCTTCCACCACAGAAAAGTGCAGTTCCTTGCCCCCAGAGTCCACTTCCACTCCAGTGGAGCGTCAGGCACCCTTTGAGACAGAATCCAAATTAGTGATCAATGGCTCCAATGTTGCCCATGAGCACACATCTCCCTCGACTTGTGTGTCATCTGTGGGACCTGCATTTGATACTCCTCTGTCAACCATTGAATCAGGGAGCACAGTGACCTCTGCTCGAAGTGATTCCTCAGCAAGCATCCAAAGTTCATCTGATGCAGACATGTCAGCTAGCACAAAAGCCACTGTAACAGTTATACGAAACCCCTCTACTAACATAATGGATGGTTTGATGCGTCGTTGGGATCTCAACTTCTTTCGAAACAGCCGATGAAAGTTAAATGACCTTATTTGAACAGCCTGGTGATGTATTATTTTGTAACTAAGATAGGGTAGGAATTGTAGCATTGTAAAATGTTCAACGGAAAGGAAAGGCAACAAGAAAGAAAAAGGAAAAAGGGAAAAAAAAAGGTTTGTCATGTGTTAAGAAATATGATTATATTGGCATTGGCTTTCATTATCTATTGTTTTCTCTGGAAAAAGATGTAATGATTTTTTGCCTAATTGGGTAACCTTCTGTCAATACCATTACCAAAACTTTTTTGCTTTGCTCGTTTGGTATTTCCAATTCTACAAAGAGTAGCTCTGGATGTTATTGCAAGTTGCAACTTTACCTTTCTGGTTGCAGATGCTGGGCCTATTGATTGTATAACATACACCATACGGTCATACACTATGGTTTTGGCAGCCAAATATACATTTATGCAACACTACTGCATAGCCGCATCAGAACCTAATATGCAGAAAGCAGCCTTAACTCATAGTTTTATGGTTGAAATTTATGACCACTAACTGAATACCTTGGATGGAGTATGAATGTCATTTTCCTATGTTTACACATAATAATCGGATGTGAAATAACAGAGCCATATTGATAATGGGACCATCCATTTTCTTCCTGGGATTGTGCACTTATGGTCTTCTAATAATGAGACCATCCACCATTATTAACAATCAGATAAAAGGACAGAGATTTGCTTCGAAAGAAGTAGCTATTTAGAGAAATTAGCGTAGGGATGGGATAGTTGTGAATATTATTAGCTATTATGGTAGTTCCCCTAAGCCTTCTGGATTTATTTTTTGTACCTGTCAAAAGGTGCAGAGAGAAAACTATGGCACCACCCCTTTGAAAAGCAATGTGGTAACCACTAACATGAATTGACATTTTAATTGTTACTTATTTTATGCATTACATTTTTTTATAAATTTGGCACCATTTATCCTTATGTGGAATATTATTTTAATTTTTTTGTAATAATTAATAGTAGGTAATACGTGTGTGGTGTGCTTGCTTGAATCATAACATCACCATAGATCCAGTCATGTTATGACTTAATGATATTAGGGAAGTTGATTGCTCGAAAACATCCTTATAAGACAGAGTGGTAAGCATTTCTTCAAGCTTTACCTACTTCATTGATAATTCCTAGTAACCTTGTATACATAGAAAGATCATCTAGGCATGTAGCAAACCAAGAGTGCACATCCATATATCAGCATGTTATGATTAATAATAATAATAATAACCCTTGAATTCCATGATTTACAATAACTTATAGCAATGTTATAAGAAAAAAAAAAGAATAACTTATAGTAGCAATTACATCAACATGATTATTGCTTAGAGAAAAAGAATCTGCTTTAGCTGTTAATGAGTACATATTCACAAGACCAATTATTCAAACACTTGCAGTAATATATAGTAAATTTGAATGATGGAGTTGCCTTATTTTGTACAACTTAGCTCTCCCTCAGCAGCTTCAATGCGGTTTCAACCAGTGAGTGAATTGTTGTGCTGTGCCGGCTGAGCCCAACAGTGCCAGAGAATATGTTGAAGCTCTCTAGCTCTGCTGTGGTCTCTAATACACCCTCCAGCTCTTTCTCCATCCCCAAACCATTGAAAATGTATACATTCTTTGCTTTGTCATGCATCATCCAAATTGCCAACTCTATGGCGAATCTCCTTATTCTTGGAACCTTAGCCGATGGATGGTAGTACTTCTGAAGAATCTGAACCAATGCTTTAGCTAATTCTTCCTCTTTAATTCCAGCTCTGTCAAACATGATGCTTGATTCTTCAGAAGTCATATGTTTGAAAACCTGTGCTGCTAGACCAACCATTACTTCTTGTAACTTATTCTCTTCTGACATGATTGTCTTGAGCACCTGCCACAATGATAAAATATCAAGCAGGGGAAATCTACTCTATACCAATTGTAATACAGACAAGAGATGAGGGTAAATATATGCTTCAGTGCATCTTTTGACATATATGACATAGTATTAGTTTTCTTGTTCACTGAAGGAAAAAACTTACTGTGGGTGCTGCAGCTATGACACCCTTCAACTGGTAGAAGCATTCTGCTCCACTGTAGGTGCACAAGTTTCTTAAAATTCTTGCAGCATTCACACGAAGTAATGGATCCTCCAATGCTTCGACGAGCCTTTCCAGGGCTTGCAATTTCAAGATGCGATGGCAATTAGCTCTACTTTCTAAGGCCAACATAGCTAGCGCTTCGCCTGCAGCACGTCTTACAAGATTCTGACGCTCTGGCATCTCCTGGTTGAGAAATATATTGAACAACTCCTTGAGTACCCCACCAGTGCCACCAATCCTTTCTGTTGCCTCCTCTTCCAATGCCAGATTGGTTAGGATTTCTATGCTTAGTTTTTGCAGCATTGGGTGTTTCTCTCCATATCGTAGGATATATCTAATGTTGCTGATTGTGAAAACTACCTCGGAGATTTCTTTTCTGAGATGTTTTCCTGTGGCACCAGTCGTGCTTGTCAGCATTTTCACCAATTGAAGAGATCGTTTAACGGTTAGAATCTGAGATGGTGCAACATTTTCATCCCTTAACAACTTTTCTCCAGCATGTGTAAAATCTATGATTTTAGGTAAGAGGCCCCTTGTGTTTCCAATCTTTCCACAGTTGTCATGATCACAGGCAAGCTTTTTCAGAATAAGAAGTCCTAAATGATTGAATGTCCAGAAACTGTAATTTACATGATCAAGAATGAGGTTCTTTTCACCAATTTCATCTGCTCCACCACCAGAACTCCTATTTGTTTGAAGCAGAGATGATATTGATTCCATTGCACCTGGTATACCAGCTACACGCAGGCAGTTTTGCTTCTTACCAACAAGTTTTGACAATACCTCCGCAGCAGATTTCCTGATCTCTTCTTCTTGAGGGTCTTTCCAGTTCAACATTTCAACTAATCTTTCTACCGCTGACAAATTTATCCCAATCTTCTGTAAGGTATCATCAGAGTACCTCTCACTAATCGCGAACTGGCGAAGAATTCTCGCTCCAATGAGCTGTTCATCAGGGGAATTTGAAGCCAACAGGTCCATGGCAAAAGTTACAATATCCATTTTCAAGCCATCAAAAATGCTTCCAACAACACATCTTGAATAAGCATCATAGAAAAACCTTTTGATAGAAATTATACCCGTAGGCCCGAACTCGCACTCCCTGTTCACTTCTTCCAAAAGTTTACAATATATGACTTTATACTCCCAGTAAGCTTTCTCCATCAGAAACAACAGAGCTTCTGCCAAGGCCAAGGCATAGAAAATATTCAGAGCAGATTGCCGGTTCCTTTTATCGGTATCTCCCTTCTGTACCTCCCCATAGTTGTGCTTGATGAGCTTCATGGATGAAAGTACTACACAAGCTGTTGCAGATAAAAGCTGGAGCCAGTACAGGACTTTGCTTATGTTTCTTGAAAGAAAAACCCATTGACCATAAGGTAGAAGAGGAACATCCGAAGGTATCCATGTCCGAGTTGGGGCTCTTGCTTGATTCCATCTTCCAACTTGTGAACGATCAACCTGCGCTATTTCTCTAGTATTTTGAGTTTGCTTCCTTATCAAGGAAAGTGGATAGAAGATTTTTTTCACAGCTCTAATGAGGATGTGTGAGCTGGATCTCACTGCTCGGAAACTATTGATACCAGCATCAGTGATCGACCATGTAGCTTGGTGTTGCCATTCAAGCTCATGACTTCTGCTGAATATCCGAGTCCCTTCAATTAACAAATAACGGTGATAAACCAGAAGTCGGTTTCATCTAAAGTGATTGCAAAGCCACCAAGAAGAACTACTGTTGCCCAGATGAAGCCGAGAGTTCCAAGGCCAGTAGCAGACTTTTCAAAGATTGAAAGCCTGAGAGCGAAGAGCGTTAGTTTCTTTTCTGGTGCTCGAACCACCGATGCTGAAGAGATGGATTCTGCACTACTTTCTCTATTCTCTGGACTGCTCTGGGGTTCAAAAATGGTGTTAGACCCACAGGTTTCACTAAGCTTCCGAAGCTCATTAATCTGCAAACGAACACCTCCATCATCTTTCAAGGAACGTCCACGATCCATGTTTTGGGATCAAAATGGAAAACTTTGACGCTTAATTCTTCACGACAAAAAATGAAGATCTTGTTGAAGAACAAGATGTTAAAAGATTGGCTTGGAGTGGAAGAGTTTCTGATGTTCTAGGTCTGAAGTTGTCTCTGTCTTGAGATGTGAAGCGAAAGAACGAAAGACCGGTGATTATAAACGAAGAGAGGATAATGACCTTCGCAAGCACGTTTGTTTTGTGGAAATGTAGAGGAAAGAGTAACGTTAAGTCTCTTGTCTTTCCCGTCATATTTCCTGGGAAGTTTTGCAATGAATTGCTGTCACTCGCTCCTCCTTATTACTTAGAGGCCAAGGGTTGTATTCTCCAAAGTCCTTTTGTCTTCTGTTAATTAGTTAAAGTTTCTTGACAAAACATCCAAAAGCCACTTCATTCTTCCTTTAAACAAAAGTGAAATCACTTTTCCAATTTCTGGTTCGGTTCACCCCTTCTCTGCCTTGTGTTGATTTATGTGAACCAACCCCACAAAATAAAGGAGCATAACCAGGAACAGGAAGCAACCAAAGCACATATGTCAACCTGGACATTGCTTGGTCTATTCCATATCCTTCGATCCGTTTATTATTTCTTGGAAGCATTGACTTTTATCTTTCACATATCCAAGAAGCTGCTGCCAGCATTTAAACTAATCTTAAAATATCCTGGTCGTGGTCTCTTGGTACCAAGTGGGAATTATTATCGAACCATGGATGCTTTCTGAAAGGAAATGGTGATCTATATTCAAGAGGGTTATACTATTGGCAACATTAATTTGCAAACAACAGGATTTGAAACGGGCTATTACGCACCCCAACCATCATACCAGAACTAAAATATTCCATCTTAAGCATGATTGCTTCTGTTCTAGATCTCTACCCATATTGTAATTTAGTAATTAAAACTTATTTATTGTGTAATTCTGACAATTGGTCGGTTGTAGCTTGCGGTGATTGATCACAGCAAGAGTTTTATTGTGTCAAGTCAAAGGTTTTAAATGGGACCCAAGGCCCTTGCCTTCTAGTCCCTTGACCTACACGAATGTATTAGTATTACTCTTATCTGATCTGACATAATCTTTGCCAGAGAATTATTTAACTGAATTTCTTGTTTCAAGAGGGAATGTTTTGGGCAAATTACACACAACTGCTTACTCGGCTTCTCTATTGAGCTGTAGACGTATCATTCTCCTATTCATTCCATGTGTGTCAATTGCTTTTGCGTATGGCCGTGGACGTGATCATCTGCAGCTTTTGTTTATTTAAAATCATAGTTCCTTCAAGTCTCGTAACTTTGCTTCTTGGTGCTCAAAGCATGGTTTAGCATAAAACCAAATTAGCAAGCTACAATAGCTTATCATTTCTGAACCCCAACATGGGTCATTGAGGGCATTTCTTGGTATTGTATGGAACTTTGGCCCAGAATGAAACAAGTAAACAACACAATTGTCCCTGAAAGAAATTGTGTCAGAAGAACCTATTGCCATGAAAATGAAAAGTTGAGCATGAACATCTATTCGGTAGTCCCTTGGACTAGCTTCAGTTAAACCACCATTCAATTGAGAGAAAAAATTGGGAAGAGTGAGTTACTACCAGTCGAAGATCCTCTAAAGAGATTGAGACAAACAGGGAGAATGATAGGATCACGGTAAGATATTACTGGAATATATTAGACAGCAAAGAATCTAAATTGGTTACATTGAAAAGATATGAGGACGATCAACATGAAGTTTAACCAAATGGCTAATATTAATAATTCAGTATACACGAAAGCAGCCACCTGATAACCAGAAGCAGTATACAGAAACATCGACAAACGTGGCTCCATAATCCTCAAACTGTAGAATCCAGAGAGTTGAGATTAAAATGAAAAATCATTAAGATAGTTTGATATTTTGTTGATTTGAATTACTTAACATCAATTATCTACACCAATCTATCTTTCAAAAATGTTCAGTCTTTAGAACACATGATTATGCTGATGAAATTTATTGAGTTGAGGAATGATATTGAGAAATAGCCACAGCAGATTCAAACAACCGTCAATGGATACAGAAATCAACTTCTTTTTTCTTTTTAAAATAAACTTTAAGTCAACAAGGGCACATTCAGTGACTGTGGAGCAATAATCCGATCATGTAATGGAATGCCAGAAGAGAGCAAAAGGAAAAATAATTGATAATTACTAGGCAGCAATTCAACTCCACTAATAAATTCACCCCATAAACAGCCCCTGTAAAGCCAACTCTTCATAGTAAATAACCTTCTAACAACAACTCAAGTTTGAACTTTTCTTTTTTTATCAATGTGCTTCAAAGATTTTTCTTAATCCAGAAGAGGACAGCCAGATATAACTCCAACACATTTGAAGTAAGGTGTTTAATTTTATTGGATGACAGAGGTAAAGTTCTGTTCCCACTTGAGCAACAGCATCAAGACCCTGCCAATACCAATATTATAAGCAACTTTGCTTATCCAACATAATATTCACTAACCTTTATTATCTAAATTATACAAGTGATCATTGCAAATTTATTATCTAAATTATACATGTGATCATTGCAAATGCGTATCGCTTAACATTTCAAAAGGTAAACCCTACCTCAGCAAGGGCACCACTTTAGAACTATACCATTCAAAAATCCAAAAAAGGCAAAAAGACCGGGAAGATAAAAACCATAACAGAGCAAGTATAATTCTGTTAATTAACATACAACATAAACATGTGAAAAGTTATGCTTAAGACTTAAAAGCCCAGATAAAACATGTTAGTAAATACAAATACTGCACTCCTTTTCCCTAATAAACTTTAAATGGAACCAAGATAACAAGGCTTCAAAGGGTACTCACAATCAATTTTAGAAAATGTCCTACATAACATCATCCAGATATAAAATAAACCAAATCATCAGTGGCAATCCATGGCAATGCTATTAAAATTAGGGCATTCATCATATGAAAACAAGTATATACAAAAAAGAGACTCCTAATACCTCTAAAGACTAGCCTAAAATGCAAATCTTTGCAATATAATAAGCTCGCAACTTAAGACCTGCTTCCAATGCATTAATTTCTTGCCCCCCAACTGTTTCTATTTGGGCATACACTTCGAAAAACACTAATAATCCCTAATATGATGTCATCACGTAACAATTAACTACTCTTTTTATTCAAAACCAACAATGCCTAATAACACAAAATTCAAAAAGAAACCAAAAACTACCTGAAAAAACCAACCTGAAGAACCCTCTGCAGCAAAAGTGTCAAATGAACGGACTCCTCTGGCAAACCTTAGCCCTCTCAGCATCAATGATAGACCCCACCAAATTCACAGCCTCCTCAAGCTTACCTTGAGCATTCACTACAACATAATCAAATCTATTAACATACTTCACCTCTTCTCTGGCAGTAGCAATCCTCACCAGCAATTCCTCCTTACTCTCAGTCTTCCTCTCAATAAGCCTCTCCACAAGAGCCAACTCACTCTCAGCCACCAAAAATATAAACACCCCAGAATCCCCAAGAATCTTCCTCAATGTTTCGGCCCCTTGAATATCCACCCTCAACACAATATCACACCCTTTTGCCATAAACTCCCTTATCTGCTTCTTGGGTATTCCTTTATAATCACCATAAACTAAAGCATACTCCAAAAGCTCATCTTTTTCAACCATCGACAAAAACTCTTCCTTTGATACAAAATAATAATCCTTGCCATTAACTTCACCAGGCCTCATTCCTCTACTTGTAGCAGTAACAACAAAATGAAGATTTTCTCTGACTTCTCTGAGTCTTTTGATGACTGCATCTTTGCCTACCCCACTTGGACCACTTATAACAATGATTAAAGGATTTGGGGTGGGGCAAATTGAGTCAGAGCTAAAAGAAGAGCCTAAAGAAAACTCCAGAGCACGAAGTAACTCTGGTTTTGAGGCTTTGTCAAGGGAAGGAATGGAATGGAACTTTTGGGTATTAGCCATTCTGATGGTTGAAGTGAAAAAGAGTCCTTTGGGAAGAGTTTGGGGAGTTGAAAAGGAGGGTTTTTTGGGGAGGGGAAGAAGGGAAAAGGGTTTGGGGTGAAAGAGAGATGTACAGAGTCTACGAAACATGAGGGATTGTTTTAGTTTAGTCGAGATCCGGGGAGGTAGAGATGAGAAAGGAGGTTTTTTACCGCTCTTGTTGTTGGGTACTTTGGGGTTTGGACTAGTTTGGGCATTTCAACTTTCCAGGTTTGGTTTGAGTTGAGTTCTGAGTGTTTTCTAGGTCTGAGGCTGCGTTTGGTTTCAGGCACAGGGCTGTTGGATTTGGGGCAAAATGACCAATACATTAAAACTTACGCAAGCAATGCACGCCTCATTTCCTCAAATTTCCCTTATACCATTATAAGGCTTGAAGGTAACTTCCTTGTTATTGTTTCTTTGTAATGGTTTTGTTAGAATTTTAACTCTAAAGTGGCTGATACTTGATGCAGTTAACATGATGTTAGTTACACTTTCTCTTTGAATTCGACCTATCTCATTGGTCCTCTCAAACAAAACCCATCTTGTTGATCAACTGGACTTTATTTGGAAAACATGGACAAAATCACGATAAAAACGTGCCACTTGTAATATGTAAAAAAACCTGTGAAAAAGTTTTAGTCTTTGTTAGGAAAAAAAAAAGAGTATTATGGGATTCAAGTATGCACCACCCAACTAGCAATAAGAATTAGCACTTGCCTTCATTTTTATTTGCTTAGGAATTGGCATTTGGGGATTTTGGGAAGTTGGGATGTGGACCTTGTGCCTTGTGGTGAGGGCCTCCTTTTGCCCCAAAACAGCCAAAACCAAACCTGTTAAGTAATCTTTTTTGGCTTTGGGAAATTCAGAAACTTCAAGGTTGTTTCCATTACTTAAACTTTTAAAGGTACCATTTAATTGCATTCAACTTTAAAACAAGAGTCACTGTGGTTTCAACTTTAAACATCGCCGTCACGCTTAATCAAAATCAAAAACAGCCTTCACCACCTCTTCCAACTCCCCCTCAAATTCCCGTAGTGTAAATTTTGTCATCCTCGTCCCCCAAAATCCCCTCCCAAATTTTCGATTTCATCCATCGCCGACCGTCATATCTTCCTCTCGATAAAACTTCCCTAATTCTCTACCCATTAGGGTTCTTAAGTGGTGATCCAAATAAACCACAATTCGATCAATAAAACCCTGATTCACTTCCTACCCTTTTCAATTCCAATCAAACAAGAAAACCCCAGTTTTTCAGATTTCGAAAAAAAGCTCACCTTTAAAAATCTCACATACTCTTCCGAAATCCAGTCCCAATTTCAATTCAATTAACGCAAAGGAATTATAAAAATTCGCCAATTACCCTTTTCATCTTCAACCAAAATAGCAATAATTAGATAATCAAAATCCCAAATTTATCCTTCCACTGTTGATGGGCACAATTAGCTTTAACAGAGAACTCCCAAAACCCTCAACTTCTTCTTTTCCTTCGTCTTCTTCTTCTTCTACCTCCTCGACGTCTCTAACCGAGACGGTAAATGGGTCCCATCAGTTCAAGATCAGCGGCTACTCCCTTGCCAAAGGCATGGGAGTTGGCAAATACATAGCTTCAGAAACTTTTATGGTTGGTGGCTACGAATGGGCCATTTATTTCTACCCAGATGGCAAGAGTGCTGAGGATAATGCTTCTTACGTTTCGCTTTTTATTGCGCTGGCAAGTGAAGGAACGGATGTAAGGGCGCTTTTTGAGTTGACCCTTTTGGACCAGAGTGGGAAAGGTCATCACAAAGTGCATAGCCATTTTGGGAGGACGCTTGAGAGCGGGCCTTATACGCTTAAGTATCGTGGGAGCATGTGGTGAGTTTTGATGTTTCTTTGCTTTGTGAAAGAACTTTTATTGTTTATATTTTTGTGTTAAAAGATGAATGATGATTGGTGTTGAAATCTTGAAATCAAGTTAAGTTGCTTGCAGGCTTCCTTGCTTAGGTTCTAGAAAGCAAGATATGGAAATTCACATTGAATTTTTATGGTTTGCTTCACCTATAGGAATGATAATCAAAATAAAATTATGTACACTTCAGTCTTTATATTTTGCAGAAAGTAAATGTGCGTTTGGACAGAAAAGCAAGTACTAATATTTTTGAAGAATTAAAAACGCATGAGGTTTTTACCCCTTTTTATTTACCTTCTTATGCAATTTTATCTTCTAAGATTTCCCGCTAGCTTCTTTCCTTTATAGTTGAATCTTGTAAAGGTAGCTTTTGAAATGCAGTTCTGCAGGTTAAATTTCATGGATGTTCCAAGCACATTGGCATTGGCAAGAACCTATGGCTTTTTGGTGTTAACCAAATGTTTGTCAGTGCATTGACCTGTTAATGGTCTGATGTCTGTTTCATTTCTGCAGTGTAGGAAATTTATGGAAATTCTTTGCACAACCAATTAAAAAATTATAAGCAAACTGTCTTCTTCTACTGTGTTATCATGGTCTATGCTTAGTAACTTTGTAGTTGATTTAGATTCATTATTCTTCAGTATATTTTTGTTTGGAAACATCATTAAATGGCTGCCATTGTTCTGTGTTGCAGGGGTTATAAACGCTTTTTCAAAAGAACTCTTATAGAGACGTCGGACTACCTTAGAGATGATTGCCTCTCAATTTGCTGTTGTGTTGGTGTAGTTAAGTCATATACGGAGGGACCTAAAATATTTTCCATTGTGATGCCACCATCTAATCTTGGTCAGCATTTTGGGAGGCTATTACAAAGTGGTAAGGGAGCTGATGTCAAATTTGAAGTTGACGGTGAAATATTTGATGCCCACAAGTTGGTTCTGGCTGCTCGTTCACCTGTATTCAGGGCACAACTATTTGGTCCATTGAAGGATCGTAACACGCAGTGTATTAGAGTAGAAGATATGGAAGCCCCTATTTTTAAGGTTCTCCCTCTCTTTTGGCCTAATCTTGTTTCCATTTTTCTTTTCCCCCCCTTTTCCTGGCTTTTGTGCTTATCTCATAATATTGCTCGAAACTAGATCAAGTTTTCAACAATAATAGATGCTTATGTAGGTGTTGGAGCTTTTCAATTAGCTCGGTTTCTTGGGATAAGTTGTTTCTGTACATTTGCCTGCCCTTCTGTTTTTTTTATTTAGAATGAAGGTGTTGCATATGTTACTTTTCTCTTTCCCTAGTTCTTTTCATAGCTCTGCGGTAGTCCATTCCTATCAAGTCTGATTTGAACGTAAATGGAGAATATGATTAATATCAGCAGTGTAAGAAGCAACAAAACAAGCTTCTATGATAAGCTTTTTCTTCACTTAGCAACTTTTGGCTGTATTTCCATCCTTGTAATCAAGTGTTTCTTGTTACACAATTTATATATAGATGATAGGGTGAAGACTCGTTAGAATGCTACTTGATAGATTCTTACTATGTTTTGTGCATCAAAATTAGGCTTTGTTTTTTCTTCAGCACAAACTGAATGGTAATAGGTGTCAAGAAAGAAAGGTCTGCTTTCATTGATTTAAATGTCTTAAACTAAAATGTGAACTGGGGTAGAGGGAATGGTTTTATGGTATTATCTTTTCTTGTTTCAGGGTTTGGAATCTTGTGTGAGATTTGTCTTGCTGTTGGCATAGCATAATTCTGAAAGTTATTAAACATTAACTTGTTTTATGATTAGAAGCACAATTATTGTGATTACTGATTAGGATCACAATATGATAATTGTGCCCTAAACTATGTTAAAGCAGTTCTTAGTGTTTCTTAAGAACTTATAATCACAACTTGTTTGTTCATCATGAGCATTTTTTGGATGGTATAGCAAGGCCCGTAGGAAGAGGTAGTTCTATTGGTTCTTTTTGTTAGGTGAGTAATTGTGGTGCCATACAGGGGGGGTTTAATACAGGAGTGCACATCTGGATTCTTCTCCTAAGGCGCTGCTCCTGTACACAATTCTTCCTAATCTCGGTTAAGGTTTACTATCTTCTTTGCTTCTTTTCCAACTGCACTGCTCTTTGCATTAGTTTCAACAAGGTCTAGTTGGTATTATCTATTGGAACTAGTGGACTATTATCAAATAAAATTTCAGCTGACGTGCTCCAATGGGATTTCATGATCATATACTTCAAAATGTTTTGACAAAATTTCTCAGCTGTCTGCAGCAGTGCTTCAGCTAGATGCATTGAGGATACTGCCTTTCGATGTGTAAATCCAGCTGTTTATCTTGTAACATCAGCATCAAATGTCCTAAGAGTCAGATATTTCCTCCTCATTAATATCTATTTTAATACCTAAATGTTGCTTAGCGTGCATGGTAGTGGATAAACTACTATGAAACATATCGTAGTAACTGTGAAACTTGATACAGATGACGTCATGGCTTCCTTTTACTTTGGTGAACATGGAGTTGGAATACAGAAGCTGATTTCATTAGCAGGTCCATGCTATGAGATTCCTGCTCTGCTTCCCTTTGCCTTGTCATGAACCGAACTTCCTTTTTTTTCCTTTTTGATTAAACACATTAAATTAGCATTCTGTTATGTTAGATTTTTCTAGGCTTAAAACTTGCTGAACCTTTTGAGAAAATTTCCAAGGTGACTTGGTAACTATTTTGAGTATAACTTGTTATTATCATGGTTGGATGTTTGCAGGCATTACTACATTTTATTTACTGGGATGACCTACCAGATATGGAAGAGCTTGTGGGTTCAACCTCTAAATGGGCTTCTACACTTGTGGCTCAGCATCT
The DNA here is from genome assembly GCF_053813885.1 of Theobroma cacao. NCBI lineage: Eukaryota > Viridiplantae > Streptophyta > Magnoliopsida > Malvales > Malvaceae > Theobroma > Theobroma cacao. The sequence continues at coordinate 36,337,007 of NC_142642.1, forward strand.
GCTGGCCGCTGCTGACCGTTATGCAATTGAGAGACTGAGATTGCTCTGCGAGGCTAAACTTTGTGAGAGTGTTACAATAAACACAGTTGCAACTACATTAGCCTTGGCAGAACAGCACCACTGTTTGCATTTGAAAGCTGTTTGTCTAAAATTCGTTGCATTGCCGGAAAATTTAAGAGGTAGGAACTATGAAAACCAACTCTATTTTGGATTCATTTATAATATGCTTGGAGAATGTCTCTCCAGAACCAGAATGCATAATGGTTTCACTTTATTATGGTGCATATGCTAATTTTACTCTTTTGGCTACTTTCCTAAGTACATTATTCACCAATATGTGGACCATCACATTGTTTTTTGGTGACTAACAAAAAGCATCCATATGGCCTACTTTTGAACTGTTAAAATAGGTAAACATGGCTACTTCACTGCTGCAATTCTATTAATATGCAGAGTGAGATAGATGTTCTGAATTGCTTGAATCTTGAATTAATTGCCACTGATTGAATTTATCTCCTGGAAAAGAAACCCTTTTTTAATTTATTTTATCTGTTCCTGAGAGAGCATGGGGAATGAGCAAATTGTCATTGTATTGTTTTCAGCTGTGATGCAAACAGATGGATTTGAATATCTGAAGGAAAGCTGTCCAACTGTTCTTACTGAGCTGCTGCACTATGTTGCGAGAATTGGGGAGCACTCTGTTATTGCGTGTGGATATCGAAAAGAAACTTCATTTGATGGTTGTGATGTTAATGGCCGACGAGTGAAACCAAGATTACAGTGATTTAGGGAATGACATACAGATATCTTTCGGTCAGTAAGAAAACTAATAAAAGTGTGCTAAGATAGGTTTAATAAAAGTGTGCTAAGATAGGTTTAGGCATTTTTGGGTTGTACTAGCATTTGGTCACTTCTATGAAAAATTTAAGTTTAATGGCTCATTCGGTTGTCATACAAAGTTTTTAAGTTTGTACAGGCCTAGATGCCCCAATTCACGTTTGTATGTAGATTCAGATCTTTGTGATTAGCATATTGAGCAACATTGAAAAGATCAACCATGATATAGAAACCATTTATCTTGGAGATCTCATTTCTGCCATGACCCTGGCACGTGAAATTAGAGGGGTCTGAGGCATCCAATACAGTTAAAGAAAACGATCTGAACATGTTCAACTTTTACTGCTGGCTTAAGGAAAGAGCAAAGCCTTGCTGGCAGTTTCTCCTCCACTTTTTTCACGTAGCCCACTCCCTTCAATTCTTTCCCTCTCACCAAATGAAGCGTTAAAGCCTCAGCCCTTTCTCATGTACGTTGAGCTACATTTCTTCGGCATAAGGTACGTTAAGCCAAAATTACACATTAATAACTTCTTTTGACATAAGTAAGCTTTTCTGTATTTGTTTGTCATCCAAAGTGCATAACCATGGAAATTTGTGACAATAACACAAGCAGCTAAGTGACGGGCACTGCTTAATTTGTAACACATCAGGTTGCAGGATTTCTCCTCAGAAAATACTAGTAACAGCGAAATAAGATTAGTAATACATACAGGAGCCTTACATGCTTCTGCTTCAAGACCAAAGTTTAGAGATCAATCAACTTATTTTCTTAATCAAAATGCATGTTCAAGTTAAAGATATAAATAACAGCCCTTCTTTCAGATACAAAAAGGTGAGTGAAAGGATACAAGAAGGAAATCATCATAGAGTTGAGGCCCAAGTTGGGGGGGAAAGGGTATTACCTCAACTTAATAAAGAATGAGAACATAAGCAGAACTAACTCCACTATCCTTTCCTCGATTCTCTGACTTCACGTATCTTATAGCTTGTCATTGATCTGGACCACAAAACCATGAGGTGAAGGATAGTAGGCACCATTTAATCTATTCTTTCAAATTAGTGGTATAAATTACAACTCATAGCTAAACTTGTAGATTGTCTGGTCTTCTTTAACCAGCCCTGCTGGAGCACGGATAATATAGCTTCACCCATGACTCCTAGTTGTGGGAAGACCAATGCAAGATTAAACTCTCACCGCCATTAAGTTAGCCTTTGGCAGTTGATATTAGGTCAATACCACTGACTTCCGGATCCACCTTGAGCAGCAGCAACTTTCCTAGCCATGTACTGGGGCTTTGGCTGCAACCCATTTGAGCCTTCAACTACTTCATCTTCTCCCCTATCATTTTTACACACTGGATTTCTTCGGGGATATGAACAGTTTGTGGCAGTGTATTGAGTTGGAACAGTTGGATTTCGGACCGTTCTTCGCGGTTCAAGAGTCTCAGCCACTGCTGCTGCCCCACAATTGTTGTAACGCAATACTGATCCAACTACTTTCCCAGGCCTGGCAGCTCCTGCTGCATTCATTATGATAAGTTGTTAGCGTACAATAGTACAACTAAGAGCATATGCAGTTATTGAGAGATGGTCCAGTAGCGAGATGAGCAATTAATATATTACAAACATAGAAGTCCATGGCAGCTGCTCCTGTAGGATATTACTTTCTTCCTGTCATTTTAAGCATGTACTTGTACTTGCATAATAAACAGTTAAATATGACATGCTCATAACCCCTGGTTTTGTGGATCTCAAAGAAATAAGCCACCGTCTAACTTGCCAGACAAATAAATTACACTCGTAACATCAAAGTCTAAACACATTATGGTTTTGACCACACTACATGCACATGTTGAAAATCAAATAATTCATTCTTACTATTTTGCTAAGTTGCATTGAAAAGTTAATCCGGTAAGTATATCTACCCAGAGATTTAGATGAAATAAAGATAAGATGGCCTCTAAATGAGAAGCAAGACGGTGCTTGTAATCATTTACCAATATCAGTGAGACACAAGCATAGCAATAAATATTGAGGAGCCGGGGATACAAACTTAGAGAAAAAGACATATATAAACAGCCTGCTGAAAATGATTTGGGGAATGATATCACCAATCTGTATCTATTTGAGAAAAACATTCATACCTTGAATGCTTTGAGGAACTTGAAGAGGAAGCCTTGACATGGGGATCCCACAGCTCCTCTCTGTATGGGGTTTCTCAGTCTCCTTGATAGAACATTTAGATAAGTTATCCGTTACATCTGTTGAATTTTGTACTGAATTATCAGAATATAATACACATGGCCTGCATGCACATATTTCATCAGGGTACTAGTCAGTAAAAATATAGACAAGATGGCATAATGGTGAAAGTGTATAATTTCGATACCTGGGAGACAACCCAGGATTTGGCAAGCAGCATGCCATATAAATGTTGATAATAAAAGTACCTTGGCAAAGATGCATGCTGTCTCTCAAGAGGAGCTGCAGTTGTACCATTTCCATAATGCTCCTCAAGGAAAGCAAACTGCTTCTTGAAATGGTCAACAGCACTGCATTAAGAAATACACATGAATAACAGCCTCTAAGTTAGGAGCTTTCAGACTGGCAACTCAAACAGAATAAGAGGTCTGAGAAATCTTGAGGCAACATTTTGGAGCTAGGTTCATTAAATCAACACAGCACAAAGTCTCTGAATTCAATTAACTCCGATTTCTAGCATTCAAACAGCCAAATGTACAGCAATATTTACATAAGTAGTTATTGCAAAGGCAGGAAGTCTATTGATTCCATAACATGGATGGCATACTTACAGCTTCATCCAAATGAGTGGAATCAACTACCATTAATGGAGGTTTTGTATTCATTTCGCACATATAATGCTTAGAGTAAAATTTGGAAGAAAAGCAACAAACTATAGATGAGCACCAAAAGCCCCAGGCAGAAGTCCATTGATTACAGATTTAAATAGCACACACTTACAGCTTCATCGGAATGAATTGAATCAGCAACCAGTAATGAATGTTTCGTATTCATTTCCATACATGTAATGGCTAAAGTTCTCTTTTGAAGACAACTAATATCAAGGAAAAAAAATCCTCTCAACACTAAAGGACACAGGAAAGACAGCATTCATAGCAGAACCAATAAATAAAGGCTGGTTGGAAAAAAAATCAAGGACGGAACTCAAAATTGAATTATGGTTTGATATGATGACATATAGTTAAAATGTCAGAAAAATAATTTAAAACAATACCTTGGATACATGAAGCCAGTTGGCTCTGATCCTTCCAAATACTCTTTCAACATTTTAGGATGGTACTCAAGAATTTCACGGTATATGAGCTCCCTTACATCTTCCTTCGTAATCCTACGTCTCTCAAACTCAAATTCCATCTTGGTAACTGGTTGAGCAGAAGGCTCTCTTTCAACTTTGGCCAAGCCCTTAAAATATGGATCAGCAAGGGCCTGGCAGCAAACAAAAAGATATCCATGTTAGAAGGAGACTATGCATTGTAAAAACGCAGATGAAAAGTCACAAACAAACCTCTTCAGCAGTAGGTCGATCCTTGGGTTCAAACGCAAGCATTCTTTCCAACAAACGAAGTGCAAGAGGATCTGCATTAGGGAACTTATGAGAGAATGGAATGGGCTTTTTCTTTCGCATGCTGCTCAAGTATCTCCGAGCTTTCTCATTGCGTACCTGCTCATATGATATCCACATTTTAGCAAAGAACAACCGATTCTCAATGGCTGACTTAAAATAAACACTATAAACAAATCCAAATGGAGGCAACAAGTGCATAACAGCAAACATACCCTAGCAATGGCTTCAGCAGAGGGTGTTCCCAAAAGATCAGTCATCAGATCCAATTGATGGACAACATTTTTTCCAGGAAAAAGAGGTTTCCCAGTTAAAAGTTCTGCAAAGATGCACCCAATGCTCCATATATCTATTGCTGGGGTATACTGAATATAGAAAGAACAGTAAAATTAAAAATGAACATAAGCATACAAGTTTGTGAACACCTTTAAACAGAGTAAGATGCTGTTTACTGGTAACAGACACTTGAAATGTGCAACTAGAGAAATAAAATAAGAGGAAAACATCCGTACGGTTGAAGCATCAGCTGCAGGCCAACTACTGTTCGTTGCATAAATAATTTTAAAACCATGTCTTCAGCTAAAGTGAGTAGTCAGACTGCCAAATTGTGCTTTCATGGGAAACAGACAGACACACACAAACACACCCTTATGTATTCACTGGAAAGTAATTACTATAGCAAGGACTACATTTTGTGTCTTTGGCTGAAGTTCCTTTACAAAGTCAACAGAATATGGTGAGATATGCATATCTTAGAGATATCCAAAAGTGCTTTCCTGCCAGGCTGCATGAGCTATTGATCAGAGAACTGCTCATCTTACAAACAAGAGGTGCCAAAAACCTATCTCAATGCGGCAACAATACTAAGAGGGGAAGGAAGTGAACTCCCATTTAACAAATTGCAAAAAAAAAATCTCACATCAAACAACCAGAAAAAGAATCGTGATAAAAGAGAAAAGAGTAAGCTACTTTCAATCAAATAAATGCACTAATAATTTTTGCACCTTTGAGAAAAAGGATCCACACAATTCAGGAGCCCTATACCATCTTGTTGCAACGTAGTCCTGAGAAAGGAAGCAGCGAAAAATATTCAATTATGAACCAAGAAACAAACTTCTGCAAGCTATAAATAAATTATTTCCTGACTGAAGCATCATGTAGAGAAAACTTACCGTCCAGAATATGGCAGTGGGCGTATCATTAAAAGCTACTCTTGCAAGACCAAAGTCACAGATCTTCAGTTTGCAGTCAGCATTGGCTAAGATATTTTTGGGCTTCAGATCCCGGTGAAAAACATTTGCTAAAAAATGTTAAAAAAAAAAAAAGAACCATCAGAAATGGAACAATCAACAAGAACTTGAAATTGCATCAATACGAATAACTTTCAAAATGTTATCTATGTTCAAACAAGTGGATTAAGTCACATTCTATAGTTGACACTATTACAAGAGAATAACCTGTGTGAATGTATTTGAGGCCTCGAAGAAGCTGATAAAGAAAAAACTGGTAGTGTTCTGGGGTCAAATCATCATTTGCTTTGATAACCTGGTGTAAATCAGATTCCATAAGTTCAAATACTACATATATATCTTTAAATTCCCTTCTTGAAGGAGGCAACAAGATGTGCTTGATCTCAACAATGTCTGGATGACGTAGGAGCCTGAGAAGTTTAATCTCTCGGAGGATCCGGGTGGCATCAGATACATGTTCAAAGATATCATTGATTTTCTTAATTGCAACCTTTTCTCCAGTATGTGTGTCATATGCAGAACAAACAACACCATAGCTTCCTTTACCAATTACTTCCTCTATTCTGTACCTGCTCCCCTCACCATATTCGGTGAAAAAATCTACATCCACAGCTGACTGCATTGCAAAGGTAAAGCAGACTGTATTGTCAACATTACAACCAAGGTTTACATCTTATAAATAACAGGTTTCACATAAAATACAAAAAATGAAGGTTCAACAGTGTGTATGCCAACCCAGCGGGACTACAACTGATAAACATGACTACTAACTTAATTGAGAATGAGAGTATAATTAATAATTCCACACACCTAGACCTTTGGAAATCAATTAAGGCCATATGATACTCAATTTGGGGCACAAAAACACTAAGTGTCATCTCTCTTAAAACGTGCGTAACTTTATCCCAAGTGGATTAGATAAAGGTATGTTGCAATTACTTCCTCTATGCCATATACCAAACACAATGAATAAATCAAAAGTCCAAAACAAAAACAAGGAAAATTAATGTCAGAAGATTTCCCTAGATAAAGTAAAATTGACACAGTCAGGCAGAGAGCAGCAGAAATTAATGCAAAAACAATAGAACTGAATCAAGCACAATATGGACATGATGGTTTATTGCAAGGTACATAAAAATTATTCGCTTACAAGAAATTTTGTTTCTACACCGAGGCAACTTCAAGAACTTAGATAACCAGAAGCAAATACACAGATAAATAAAATGATACTAAAATATATAACTTTTGGTAGTCAGCATCCAGAGCACTAAACAAAGTAACCTACCACCATAAGTGGTGCCTCCAACATCAACAACAATAACAGCACTCCTAAGCTACCTATAACATCCAAAATAAAACAGAAAGACAAGCGACTATCAGTTTACAAAACGGCATTGCTCTAGTGGGACATCCCATAAACCAGCAAACTTCGGACAGAAACGTGTGGCTTAGAAGATGAGACAAGAAACATGACAAGCTGTTCTTTCCCATCCAAATACAGAGCTACACCGACGATGGAAACAACAATCAACACAACTTAATGTAGAGAAACTATAAGGATCATAACAGATTCATTGACTAATTATCCAGCAAGCCAGATATACTTGATTCCAATTAACATAAAACAGGATACTATTCAAAAACAAAATCATATCTCACTTGTTTAGATCTTAAATAAACTTATATTCATACAAGTAAATATAAAAACTTAAAAAGTTACCTTTCTTCTCTGATCAGGCTGCATCTTAGCATAAAAACCTTGGAAAGAAAACAAGTGGCAAGAGCATCTAACAGGAAGCGACGAAAGTAAAAGGAGAAACGGATTTGACTTTGCACTTAAAACCCAAATAAAAAGATCACAGAAAAAAAAAATTCAGTAATGCCAAAGACCAAATTCCCACAAAAATAGAATTACCCAGACTACAAAACTGTTCAAAAAAGGAAACACTTTCACCAAAATATCAAGATCAACAACCAAAACAGCCTTATTAGAAATCCCAAAGAAAGTGGTTTGAAATCAAAAGTTTAAGTTCAAAAGCTAAAGCCAATGCTAGTTAGTTCAAGTTTTGAGGCTAAGGTTAACAACTTTTTGATAATAACATAGAAAAAAGAAATTGAAAAACAGAAATTTTGATTCTTTTCTCGATAGCAATAAATACAATAAGGCCTAAAGATTTTGGCGGATGAGCCTAAAAAAATTGAGCTGGAAAATGAGAGTCTCTTGGAGAATCTAAATAAGGCGATTAACACTATAAAAACAGGGAAACATTAAATTATTATGCTTAGAGAAGGTACGTAAAGATTGGGTTTTTCTTGTTTATTTTGTAGAGTGGAATAAAAAGGCGTCTTGGGTTTGTGGAAATGCTTTTGGATCTTCAAGTGAAAGCAGAACAAAAGGGACGGAAGAGCAAATGGAAATCAAAGAGCGGTGTGCTTCAAGTTGGAGGCTTTTTGTGTGTGAGAAAGAGAAGGGCCCAAATGGAATTATTTAATTTCAAAATTAATAATTAAAGCAATTTAAAGTGGGATTGAAAAGGATAACATAATCATTTTTATATTGAAATGACATTTTTGCCACTCAACTTGGGCCATATTCCATATTTTGTTGGGATAATAATTAATGTTCTTTCTCTGTAATTAGTATGGTACACTTTAGTGAATATTGACTGATTTTTAACTTAATCTTTTCACCCAAAAGAATTAAGTAATTTGTTAAATAGTTAACAGTCTGATTAGTTGGTGGGTAATGATAAAGCTGAAAAATAGTTCAATGGGGCATAAAATGGGCATGGGCAATCTTGCATTAACTAAATTCTCATACTTTAAGTAACTAAAAATTGATTAGTAAAAGTCCCAAACATTCCCCTTTTTCACCCTAATTTGGATTGATTGTATAGGGAAAGCAACTTAGGAGGACTTCAAATTTAGGGTTTATACCATTAAAAGAAAATTCAGCTCTAACATTCTCTCTTTTCTTCTTTAATTACTTCATAATTTGTTGTTTATTACATGGACCGATAACTTTATCAATGATAAAATAAATGATTTAGGTATTGTTTGATAAATCAAAAAAATTAAATATTAAATTTTCAATGTTGAAAAATTTAATTGTTCCTAAAAACTCGTTTGGTATTTTACTGAAAATTAAATACTAAATAAAGTTTTCGTTGAAATTTTTTTAAGTCTTTTGCATAATAATGTTAAACTGAAAGAATATAAAGTTGATGTAATTAAATGATAAAATTTTTCTAAAATTATACCAAAGTAGCATTTAATTGTTTATCAAACACACTCTTAGTAAGTAAATTAAAAACCAATAAACCATGATTTGATATAAGGAGAATTAAAACAAGTTTTGCTTATTGGACTGATATTGTCTTTTGTATTTTTATTGTCATTGTGGTTACTGATTTCCATGCCAAAAACCATGAGCTAGTGCCACGATTAATACACCTTTTTCCTTATTGGATTGTTATTGTAATTGCCATGCTAAGCCCAGTCTCTAAGTTAGACCACGTGCTATGTTTTGCCCACCCAATTGCATGACATGATGCCTACAGCTCAACGCCTCTCATGATCCCAACAAAATTTATTTCATTGGTCCGAGGAAATTAACCCAATTCTTTACATTTCTTTTTATTATTTGATTTTCTTTCGTACGATGTGAAAGGAGACAGCTCTCTTTCATATTATGAATTTTATTTAATTTTAGTAAGATACAATTGTTGAAAAAAGAAATCGAATTTGGTTATTTACAGTAATTCAAAATTTTAACAGATTACGAACTATTAATACTACGTAAGCTTATAAATTAATTTCAGGAATCACATTACAATTAGAATAAGGATTATTAGCATGACAAATGCAAAGCGATGAATTTTTATAATCTTAAAAACAATGTACCAAGAACAAGAAAGGCCACATCCAAAATTCAATGGGATTCCATGGTTGCATGTGCATCACATGGGGCTTTTGAATGAGTGGAATCTTTTGATTCAAATTGTAATGTTGCTATAGGTAGCCCAATATACTGTCCCCAAGTTAATATTATGTGGCATGATGCAATGATTGTCCTATGTTCTAATGTCATAAAGCCTGCCATTAATGAATTAGCCTAAAGTCAACTTTTTCAATCTCTTTACACTGCCTTCATCCCCATATCCATTTCTATTAGAGATATTAGTTATATAAAGGCAATTAATTTTGTAAAATATTAAGGTTTAATTTTGGTAGAACATGAACAAACTAACAGCTTAGTAACTTCTAAGAGGTGGGCAAGTTATCTTATTCTATGATTTATATGTCATGAGTTACAACTTTGGTACATGCTTTAGAAAGGTCTATGAATATTTGAGCACCATGCATACATAAATGATGAACATATATATTTTTTAATATAAGACATACCACATAATAAAAACATATTTAATTAATGTATATTGGTGAACTGTGATGTTAGTTTGCAATTTTCCTTACAGCCAAACAGATGGTGCTCAATAAATAATTATTAGAAACAACTATATAATAAATAATAACAAATTTTTATTTTTTTAAAATCGAACTCAACATGCACAAATGTAATAATAATCTTCGTTAAGGGTTTCGTTTGTTTCTATTTCCTAGTAAAATTTTTTTCCGATAAAATATTAAAATTAAGCTATGCATATATTTTAAAAGGGTTTTTGAAACATTGTTTTAGTTTGTTCATTATTGAAGTAATAGCATATGATTCGATATAAGCATATAAGATTTATACATTGATCATATATTAAATATAAATATTTTATTTTATGTTACGAAATTTACATTTAAAAATAAATTTATGATATTCCAAAGCGGTATAGTTTCTGAATATTGGGTTAAGTATATAACCTTTCTTTTAAAAAACATTTTTTATTATGAAATAATAAATGTATAACCTTGATTTGTTAAAAAAAACAAATAGTACAAATATCTAAAAAATAAGAAAAAATAATGTTTAATAAAATGGCATTAGTTGTAATTATTTTTTAAAACAAGGGCAAGAGAAAGAAAAAAAAGTAGAAAAATGCAAAGTGATTCAGAAATAGATAAAAAACACCTAGCCAGAAAAAGAAAAAGAAAAGGCAATTATATAGCACCACAGACTTAAAAAAATTCGACAGGTGGCCAAGTCCACGCGCTTTCCCCTTGATGTTGAGCTACGTGTGTGGGACCCAAAAGTGACAGCCAGCTGCAGTACGTTGAATCGGTGACCGAGCGTGTTCGCCACCCGCCAACACATGCTCCATCTCCCCCCCCCCCCTACGGGGGCCTGTGACTATCGGACAAGTACAAGAAAGTTTGTGTCGCTTGGACACTTTGCACAAGATCCATACATATATGAGTTAGTGTCACATCTAATTTAATACTATCAGATACTTTCTTATTAGATAATTTTTGACAATAATATTCCTTTCATACATCAAGATAACATAAGATAGCAATTAATAACCTTAATTCTTTTCAAATTAATTCAATATGAACATAATGTATATTTATAATACCTTGAGTGAACTTCAATGTAATGTATCTAGAGTGAAGTTCAATGTTATAGTCATTTTGCTATTTTGGATTGAACCAAACACTAAAGCCTTTATCGAAAGATCAAAATTTGTAACTAAGGTTTTTGTTTATTCTCCCATTTGAGAAGAAAAAGAATATAAGAGAACAAAAATTCAAACTTCGAAATTTAAATAGAGATAGAAATCATTAAATTAAACTTTATTTATAATTAAAATGATATGATAGATTTAAAAAAAGTCATTAGACAAATTTTTTGATAGATGTAAACACACACAAAATCGACCGCCCTACCTCAATACAGATGATACACTAAGATAAAAGATCATCCAAAAAGATATTTAAACAAAAATTTTTCTATTTTCTTCGTCTCAAATTATCCTAACAAGGCTCAAGAGAATAGAGAAAAAATGAGATTTACAATAGCTAATAGAGGCTTACACAAGATATGAATTTATCCCAAAAGCTCTGCATATCATCCCTGAAAGATTCCAAAGAGATTATGTACCCAAAAGAATAAAATGATTGCAAGGACTACATCCATCTCCAAAAGAAAGATGCTCCAATCTTCACCAACCAGTAGCAGCTTTTCTTCGCAGTTTTCCTCGAAAGCATTATTCTAACATTTGCATAATGTTGAATCATGCATTTGCAATTTTGGAGTAGAGTGGTTTTCTAAGTTAAAGCCTCTTTCTTCTTCTTTTTTTACCAAATAGGAGATCGATATTAAACTTTCCTGTGCTGTTCAAAAGCTTTACTTGGGGTTAACCCAAGTGGTAAGTGGATGGGATTTGGTTACAAATTTCAATTATTTTACTTCACCATTCACCATCGAAATCAATTGATCTTGTGTTGTTGGGGGGAATAATCATGAAGAAAATCCTTTTCCTTTTCAGAAGACACCACTCACTCACTCACTCACTCACTCACCAGTCTTTGCTTTCAAGTGAGTTCACAGCTCTCTCCCACTACTTGTTCTTCTTTAAATCTTCCTTCAATTATTGAATGAAAATCTTTCAGCAGAGAAACATGGTTTTATTCTACTATGTTCTGCTTTTTTCCTGAACCAAATTACTCTTTACAGTAGTTCAAGTCCAGCTAAATTATTAGTCAAGGATACAATAATTCTGTTTTGGATTTATTCCAAGTCGCATCCCAACATTCAGGACCTTATCTTTAACTGCTCCCAAATTACAGGAATATGCCCAATCACTCCTCCACCCCTAGTGGTGAGTCCACTCCTCCACCCCCACTCTCCCAAATTCCACCAATGATCAATTCACAAAAAGGAGGAATATGATAAATACTATATATATATATATATCCTTTTACCTGATATTTTGAGAATCTAATTTTTTTCTGTGTTTATTGTCATATATTAAACAAATTCAAGAGTAAGTGTCAGATATGAATATGATTGCTAATTTTCCTTGTATTTGGAATATCAAAGACTACTATATTTGTTATCACTTTAAGGTATCAAATAAGTTTGAAGTTTACTCAATGGTGATATGAGAATAGACTGTTGTGATAGAGAAATCGTATTAATCATTTTGTCTTGTGGCATACGGATAGAGGCTAGAGGAGATTTTTGGGTCCTTTTATGATAAACAATTAATGGGACGTAGTCAAATATTGATTCAATAATCTTTTTAGAGACAAACATAAGGAGCAAAAGCAAATCATACTCGCCTCATCCATTTCATTTCAACTTTGTTAAAACGTCAAAGCAAACCAGAATCCTACGGTAAGGGCTCCTTCACATTCACAGCCCACCCCCCCCCCCCCCCCCCCCCCCCCCACCTCCCTCCTGTTTTTTTCCCTCTAAATAATTGGCCCGAGACTGAATAGCGAGAATTAGGCCTTAATTGATAACGACAAGGAACATGGTATGATAATTTCATGATCATACATGGTCAACAAAGAAATTAAAATATCACATCACAATCACGAAAAAAGATAAGCAAAAGTTGCCTTATGAAAGTGAGCTCTGCTCTGCCATTAATTTAGAGTTATATAGTGTGAAAGTTTGGATGTACACCAATCACGGGGCTTTTATTTTATTTTGTGAGAATATATTTGACTTTGTTATTATGTTTATACGTGTGCCTGGCTTTGTTTCATGCAATGGATTACGGCCACGGGTGGGAGCCGAGGAGGAAATCTAGCACTATTCACCATGCAAATTGAACGAAGGGAAAGTTTAATGAGTTAGCGGCCTTGATGATTGTTGCGGGCTGTCCTCATGGGCCATGCCGTGCCAACTTCGATTGGCACGGCCCATCCCGTCTTAATTTTTTTTTTTACAGCGATATGCCGACTATTTGCCATCAATTAATTTGTTTTATTTAAGAAATATGGGAAAAAAAAGAAGAGAAAATTAGCGATGGGTTGGAGCCAACAAATTACAAGTCGACATGTGTGCACACCGACCTCATATTCACCAAAATAATTAAGTATTTTGATAGGTAAAATTCCAAACATATTTTCCATGTGCAAATGTGGCTTTGCCTTTTTCATATGTTAATAATTGAAGCAAAGCAAAGCAACAGCATCATAATTCATGGACCACTTGCGTAATTCCTATGCGCTCCATCTGGGAGTTTTGGTTTGTGATGGACTTCTAAATGCAAATTGATTATTTGGGAATCGTTCCTAAGTCGTTAAGTTTGGATTTGACTGAAATCCACCACAGATTTTCATTACTATATAATAAACATTTTATTTTTTTAAAAGAAAGATGAATATTTTTTTAGTTCATCAATATCAATGCCCTGTCAGCGATTTTACATAATATATTGTAATTACTATCCACAATATTGCTTAAAGTATGAAAGATGAACTTCATTAAAAATTTTATCATGAAAAAACCCAATGAGATAAAAATTATGGTAAGGAAAAAAGAATACTCAAGTTAATCATGCATTACAAATAACCAAATCTAAGTCCACACACTTTTTAATTAATTGATCAAAAAGGCATATTTGATCACACAATCCCTAATTGGATTTGGTATGAGAGAAACATCCCTCCATATAGACTGATCTATTGGCATATCCGTAGCAAACCTTGCTACCATATGAGCCACCATGTTGATTTTCCTATGCACATGCTTAACAATTTGTGTTGCCATCCCTTTTGTAAAAAATCACAATCCTCTACTAATAAATCTAAAGCCTTTTTTAAAATTTTTAGTTGAAATCCATCCAGCCACCATGAGGTTGTCGACTTCTATCTCATCAAGCATAATATTACTTTCTAGACATATCATCACCACTCATGTAATAGCCTTAAATTCCGCATCATAAACACAAGAGTTGTGTATCATTCTTTTTGCACTCATGAGTACCACGCCTCTAGTAGAGTTTCTAACCATAAAATGGCAGCCAGTTTCTAACCATAAAATTGCAGCCATTATGACTTCACCATCCCTTACAAATAAAGCAGCATCTGAGTTCAACTTTAGGCCATTCGATCTAATCCAAGGTGTCCACAACTTAGCATTTATATGTTGCATACTATGGGTAAAACAATTGGCCTCCCTATATTGCCAGCACATGGTCAAGTCCATATTCATGACTTTGCCTGGTTCCCTCTTTTTGTCCTTGAGGATCAACAAGTTTCAAGCTTTCCATATTGCCTATAAAACATAAAGAATTTCTTCTATATTCTCTTAACCGATTTGATCACATAGGAAACAAATCCATTGAAATAAAATCTGAAACTAAATTCCAACATCTCTAAATCCCCATCTCGAAGCCAACCACATTGCTTGAGCATATTGACAATTGCATAGACAGTGAAAATTAGTCTCTGGATCAACATGTAAAAGGAGAACAATTATGATCTAATTATGTGCCGCCATGTGGACTTGATAATGTCATAACTATGTAATTAATTATAAAATAATTAATTTATTAGTTGGATCATTTCAAAGATACATAGTTGCACCAATTCACCAATATGTCATATATTTATCCCTTGAGATAATTTGAAAATAATATTTAAATTGGAGCAATCAAAATTTAATTATTGGTCATCCAATTTGTCTCTAATTAATAAGGATAATTTAGAGATAATATTCATATTTTTGACCAATCAAAATTTAGTTATTGATCATCCAATTTGTCTCTAAATAAATCAAGGTAATTTAAAGATAATATTAACATTTTTGACCAATCAAAATTTAATTATTGATCATTTAATTTATCTATAATAATTATGTTAATTTAGAGATAAAAATCGAATTTAATTATGTAATTTTTTAAAAATAAATTAATATAATTTAAAGATAATACTTAACTTCTACCAATCAAAATTTAAAGACTCAAAGTACAGTTAATCAAAAGAATTTCAATAAGTTATAATAATTTATCTCTAATTAAATTAAAATAACTTAAAGATAATTTAAAAAGGGTACATTTTCATCAAAGTCTCTCACCTAACATTATAAATAAGAGCTCTTCCAAGCCGTTTGCATTTATTCGGAGGTATTCGAAAATTTAGAACATTTTAGATATCAATAAAATAAAAGACTTTTGAAGTGAAGATATCTAGCTGCATTGAAGTTCGTGATCAAAAGCTAACGAATTTCATGATCAAGTAGTAACAAAGATCAAGTGAAGTGAATATCTATTTGTACAAACTGGAATCCTTTGAAGATATTGATATCAATATACAACGTGATAAGAAAACTAGAATGCATTATTTTTGTACAAACAGGAACTCTTAAAAGCTTTTTGATTTTAATTTTCTTAGTACTTAAAAGCCTTTTGTGATTCACTTGATAAGAAAACTAGAATGCATTATTTTTGTACAAACTGGAATCCTTTGAAGATAATGATATCAATATACAACATTAATGGGTACGAAATGTTAAAATGCACGCCATGCAAGTTGCCCTCTGTTACGTGAATAAGTTCGCAAAATCAAGGTGTGGTCCAACACACGCTTTAATTATTGAGACAAACGAGGAAGCTGATCCGCTTGCAAAGGAAGGAGTTCGAATGGCACGTGACATATTGTTGGTGGTTGACCACGGTGTGGCCGCCGAGGGTGAGGAACGGGAACCCTTCTTGTTGTTTCCTCATCTGTACGGAATATTTATATGGTTGTTATGTGGGTGATGTGTCTCGGCCTGTGAGGTTGATAAATCATAATCATCTTTTTGTATTCTACTTAATTTGAGTTTGAAGTCAACAATTTAAATTCGAAATGATCTAATTAAAAATATACCAATTGTAAATGACTTAAATTTTTATTAATTCAAAATAACCAATATCTAATGTGACTTGCTCAATTGCCGGTAAATCCTTATCCTAAGATTATTTTAACTAATGTTGACTTGAGTTGACCGTCGAGGTTGTTATAAGTCAACTGAAGGCAAGCGAATCCATGTCCTGAAAATTACCCTAGATATTCAACCAACAAGGCTTCTTCCTCTTTCATCCTAACTTTTTCTATTCAGCTCTCAAGACTGAAGAGCAGCTTCGGCAGATATCTCCCCTAGTGCCTTGTCCTGATCTATCATGGTAAGATACCAATTCAAGCTTGCTTTCAAATTCCAATGCTCCATGCTCGTATTTCTCTCTTCCTTTCCTTTCCTTTTCTTTTGCCTTTCTTGTATTTGTTTTCTTTTTCCTATATTCCTTATCATTACTAAAAGAGATTAAGGAAATGCTTAGCCTCCATTGCACCCCATCCTGGATACGTTTTTGTAGCTCAGCTGCCTCCATGTGGTATTCGGCTCTCTCCACTAAGCTCCTTTTTAATATTTCGTATCCACCAACGTTGTATATTGATATCATTGTCTTCAAAGGATTCCAGTTTGGACAAAAATAATGCATTCTAGTTTTCTTATCACGTGAATCACGAAAGGATTTTAAGTAGCCATGAATTGCAGCCACCAAATTACAAGTCGACATGTGTGCATACCGACCTCATATTCACCCAAATAATTAAGTATTTTGATAGGTAAAATGCCAAACATATTTTCCATGTGCAAATGTGGCTCTTTGCCTTTTTCAGATGTAATAATCGAAGCAAAGCAAAGCAAAGCAACAGCATCATAATTCATAGACCACTTGCCTACTCCTGTGCGCTCCATCTCGGAGTTTTGGTTTTGTGGTGGACTTCTTAATGCAAATTCATTATTTGGGAATCATTCCCAAGTTTGTAGGTTTGGATTTGACTGAAATCCACCTCAGATTTTCATTACTATATAATAATCATTTTATTTTTTTTAAAGATAGATGAATTTTTTATACTTCATCAATATATCGATGCCCTGTGAGCGACTTTACATAATATATTACAATTATCACCCACAATATTGCTTAAAGCATGAAAGATGAGTTTCATTAAAAATCTTACCATAAAAAAACTCAATGAGATAAAAATCATTGTAAACAAAAAAGAGTACTCAAGTTAATCATGCATTACAAATAACCAAATTTAAGTCCACACACCCTTTAATTAATTGATCAACAAGACATCCGTGATCACACAATCTCTAGTTGGGTTTAGTATGAGAGAAACATCCCTCTATATAGATTGATCTATTGGCATATCCGTAGCAAACTTTGCTACCATATGAGCCACCACGTTGCTTTTCCATTGCACATGCTTCATAAATTTTTATACTTTCTTTCATTTTCTTTGAAAATTTTTAATTTTGGCTCTATAAAAATTTAAAAAATTTTCTAATATATTTTTATTTTTTTAAAGTTTTATAATTTTATCCTTATAATAATTTTTTATTTGATGAGATGCCCCATAACAATTAGTCAACAGCTAATTTCAATAGACTTAAGATTAAAAATAAAATCTATTGCAATACAATTATATCCAAATCCCTCTTCCCAAAATCTCACGACCATCACTTCTTGTTATCTTTTCTTCCTACCAAATAGATACAAAAAGTTATTTTTTTCTTACGCTTTTTTGCTTGAGCATTTTCTATGCATAAAAACTCTAGTTAATAACTTACATTTCATGTCATGATAATTAGTAAGTTTGGTTTATTTACAGTTATTTTATTTTTAATATTTTCAACTTTAAACTTTTTCTTTATTTAATAGTTTTTATTTAGTGATTTTTTTTAGGATTTATTGTCTTTAACCATTTTTTGTTGAAAACAACAAAACAAGAATTTAATTAAGTACCTAAGGTTAGTTATTACTTATTTATTTAGAGATTACTTGATTGCTTTCCTACAAATTATTTGTTTTTTTTTGCTTAAATTCTTGTGAACAATTAAGTTTTTTATTTAGGGATTGCTTTTTCATTGAATTGTTTATTTGTATTTAATTTTAGGAAATTGCTTCCCATTGAATTGTTTATTGATAGCACTTAATTTTTTTAACGTTTTGCTTCCCATTAAGATTTTTGTTATTATATTTTTTAATTTTTGTTTGTTGTTAAAAATTGAGATTGTTTTTATTATTAAATTATTTATAATTATAGTAATTAATTATTAAGATTAATTCTTTTAAATAATTTTAAAGATTTTTGAATTATGAAAATAAATTGTCATGAGTAATAAGAGAATTGAATTTTTTTTTTCACAAAATGTTGATATTTTTGAATCTTCATCTTTTCAAATAAAAAATTTTGATTCCGCCACTGCAGGACTTGACCACGAAGGAGCAATAATGTTGCTGCCAAAGCCTTTGTCCACTGTCTTGGATGGTCCCAGATAATGACTCCTATTAATATTGCTGCCAAAGTCCCTTTTCCATTTTTTAATTTAGGAAATTAATTAATCTTTGCCTATTTCTAATTAGTTGGATGTATATATGAATGGAAGTATTTTTACTATAAATCGAGGGGCTCACCAGAGATCTTTGTTGCATACAGGAAAAGGGGAATGGAGTACTCCTTGATTAGTTGCTCGCTATGTCTACTCTTGACCTGGGTCTTAGTTCAAGCTCTCCGTTCCATTACAGGGGGAAGCAAAGCGAGTTCCGGCAAGCTTCCACCTGGTCCACGGCGGATTCCAATATTGGGAAACTTGTTGGATCTTGGTGACAAACCCCACAAGTCCCTGGCTGAGCTTGCCAAGACTCATGGCCCCTTAATGAGTCTGAAACTAGGCAGCTTAACCACAATAGTTGTTTCTTCAGCAGCCATGGCTAAAGAAGTCTTACAAAACCATGATCTCACCTTCTCCAACCGAACAATCGGTGACGCTCTCCGAGTCAATCAACACGACGAAGTCGGGTTGCCATGGATGCCTGTTTCACCGCTTTGGAGAACCCTTCGCAAAGTATGCAGTTCACATTTTTTCAGTAATAAAAAACTCGACGCCCACCAATACCTGCGCCGCAAGAAGATAGAAGAGCTTCTTTCCTATGTTCACAAGCATTGCCGTGCTGGTGAAGCAATCAACATAGGCCAAGCAGCTTTCAATAGTTCGATCAATTTGTTGTCTGATACTGTTTTCTCTAAGGATTTAGTCGATCCAAATTCAAAAGATGCACAAGCTTTCAAGCACACTGTGTGCAGTATCATGGAAGAGGGAGGGAAGACAAACCTAGCTGATTACTTCCCTGTGCTAAGAAAGATTGATCCACAAGGTGTACGGCGCAGGATGTCAATTCATTTAACAAAGTTGCTTAACCTTGTTGAGAAAATGTTCGATGAGCGGTTGCATTTAAGAAAAGAGCATGGGTCAATTGCCTCCGATGATGTTTTGGACGCTCTACTAGACATCATTGAAGATAATCTCGTGGAACTCAATAAAACACACCTCACGCATTTACTCGGAGTAATTTTTTCCCCTTTGCTATTTTCTTTGTTTTAGTTCTTGACATTTTAGTTGAAATTATAAATTTATAGACTAACTCGACCGTTGAAAATTATGTATGTAGGTTTTGTTTGTTGCCGGAACAGACACAACATCAGTTTCATTAGAGTGGGCAATGGCAGAATTACTCCACAACCCACAGGTTTTACAAAAAGCGCAGGTAGAGTTAAAGAAAACTATTGGGAAAGGAAACCAAGTTGAGGAATCAGACATCGCACGTTTACCATACTTACAAGCAATCGTCAAAGAAACAGTTCGGATGCACCCGCCACTTCCTTTGTTACTTCCTCGTAGAGCTGGAGCAGATGTGGAAATCCATGGCTTTAGAATTCCAGAGGGTTCACAAGTGCTAGTCAATGCCTGGGCTATAGGCAGAGATCCAGACGTTTGGGAGAACCCTGAATGCTTTACACCAGAAAGGTTCTTGGGGTTAGAGATTGATGTCAAAGGTAGGAATTTCGAGCTCATTCCTTTCGGTGCAGGGCGACGAATATGTCCTGGATTGCCTTTGGCCATGAGAATGTTGCATTTAATGTTAGGTTCCCTGATTAACAACTTTGATTGGAAGATCGAAGGAGGGGTCATGAACATGGAAGAAAAGTTCGGGATCTCATTACAAAAAGCAGAACCCTTACGAGCTATCCCTATTCCACTTGTTTAAGGATCTGGAAATTAGAATGGTGATGTTTATGATTAATTATGCATAAATGTATTAATTGTTGCCAAGTCTTTGAATCTCCATATTATATAAAGGAGTTGAGACTATAATGGAAACTATCAATATTATAATGTATTTCACAATATACTTA
This sequence comes from Theobroma cacao, assembly GCF_053813885.1. NCBI lineage: Eukaryota > Viridiplantae > Streptophyta > Magnoliopsida > Malvales > Malvaceae > Theobroma > Theobroma cacao. The sequence continues at coordinate 36,357,854 of NC_142642.1, forward strand.
ATATTTTCGATAATTTTTTATTTTAATTTTGAAAATCAAAACATCATATTCATATAAATTGTAAAATATCTAAAATGTAAATACAAGTACTTTAAAGTAAAATGAGAATCTATGTAACATAAAAAGCAACCAATAATTAACCAAATTGCAAATATATATATATATATATACACATACTAGTAATTAATAGTTTATATAAGAGTTTGTTTAAAAAGAATTTCTCTGTGTGGTTAAACACATGTAGTCCTATCGACACATCTAAACAACATTGCACTCCAAAAGTTCATTTTATTCTTTACATGCTTTTCGTATGGTGCTAAAATTTTCTACAAAAAGGTTGCTAGCTAGATGGACCGTATGATAGAAATGAATGTTGTATTACTTCTCTTTGTGCCACTTATTTGTAACTTTACTTATCTAGTTATGATAATTTTTTAGAGCTGTCTTTGCGAACTGAAAGCGAAATTGTCTGATAGGAGAAGGACCAAAAACCTTCGGCTTGATGCGGTTCTGTCTGTACCTGAATGCCAACAAAGTCAATAAAAAGATAACGGTATCATTTCATCAGAACCTTTTTACTTACACATCCTGTGTATGGGAAGATCAAACGATGGTAATTTAAAATAGAACTGGGTTTAGATAATTGGTCCTGCTAAGTGCAGTAGCCATTCTACAAGTAACTTGACGTTGGCGGAAATGGCTACAAATTGGCATCATCATTATAAATGGAGTTCTTGTAATAAGAAGAGGAGGAAGCGCTGCAAACAAGTAAGGGATGTACTGAAAGTGACAAAGAGGAAGATTGGAGCAGTTCCTAACATATCAAATGTTGTGGCAGGTGAAAGAGGATAAGAAAAGAATAGGTGTTCTAACGAGAATATGCTAGAGAGAAAAGCTTTGAGTGAGAGTTAGGTAAATCTGAAAGTGAAGGAGAAAAGTTTCATTTTTTTGAATTGTGAAAAGTCTATATATAGTGTCAGAAGTAACGGTTACAAGACAAGGTTTTAATATATGTAATAAATGACACCATTAAGAAGAAATTTAATGTTAGGTAACCGTTATTGAAAGTTAATATTGAGTAATGGTTAAAAATTTATTATGTGACTATTGAAGTAATTATATTTAACGAGACTTGTTCTCGAGTAGGAACTGATAGAGAAAAACTGTACTTGAATAAGTACAGGGGAGGAAGCTATACAAGAATACGTACAAGAGAAGAAGGTGTATGTGAATAGATATACGAGAACAAAATAAGAGGGTGAAACACTTGTACTTCAAGAAAAGGTTAAGAAGAAAACCTCTTAACTACCTCCATATCTGAACCACCAAGCCAAACTCTCCGGAACATCCCAAGATGAAAGTAACCCATGAACCCTATCACTTATTCCGAGTTACTTTCACTGTCACCCCACCAAGCCAAACTCTCCGGAACATCCCAAGATGAAAGTAACCCATGAACCCTATCACTTATTCCGAGTTACTTTCACTGTCACCCAAGTGAAGTGATTATTTTATTTGAAGTAGTTGTTTTACTTGTATTAGTTGTTCCATATGGAGCAGTGTTTTACTTATTCTAGTTGTTCTGCGTGAAATAACACTTCACTTGTTCAGATTATTTTCTGTACAATATTATATTGTAACATAATTTTTTTAGAGTAACAGTATGAACCAAAATCTAGTATCTACAATCATCATCATCTCCATTGTTGACAAAAAATAAATAAATAATAACAAATAAATTCAACCAAGATTCTGCCACTCCATAATCCTTCATCCAAGGTAGTTCTGAATTTGTGAGCTTTGGGATCCAAATAAGTCCTTTAAAATAATTCTCTACCCAATCTTCTGTATCTAAATCCAAATAAAAAGTAAAAGTTGAGAAAATTAAATTTTTAACATGTTAGTTTTCCTGTTCCTCCAAAACAAAAGCAAAAGGTATCAGGATTGCGAAAGAGTGACACCCCAAAAAGCAGAGAACTGATATACACACACACACACCATCATGCGATAAAATGAATATTCATTAGACTAATGGAAAAACAATGAAAAAGAAAGAATACCACTTGACAAGCCACTCCATTGAAAGCAGTGCTCTTTTTCACCTGCCACATTTTTTCCCTTTGTTTTTATGGAAATGTAGGCACTGTAAAATCCCAACTCTTGTGTTTTGAGATGCTAATTGCTTTCATGGAATTATCTTTACAGATTGAAGATTACGTGGTCTGCCTCCGTTACAACTTCCCTTTTCCTTTGTGTACGTCACTGGCCTTTAACTGTTGGAAGAAACATGGGATGACAAACAATTTCGTCCATACTCCTTCATGGCCGCCGTACTTGAAAGAAATTCCCTTCTGACTATGAGATCAACATAAGCGTCCATTCAAAATCCCCAACTCAAGTACAATATTTCTCCGCCAAAATACAGTATTTTGGGTTATACATTCTGGTAATTTCACCTACATAAACTTTACTTCAGCCACATCAACATTGGATGATTAAATTGATAAAAGGAAATGGCGGCAGATCATCATTCGATTTTATTCTAATGTTCTCTCCATGAATTTCGTATATAAGAACAAAGAAGTTAAATGGAGGCCAGAAGATATGAAGAAAGAAAGGGAGGAAGCGGAGGAGGAAGGGGAATGAGGGCTGTGAGGGAGTAGGAATGCGAAAGAGAGGTGATAGGTGGGAAGGCTACTTTGGGCAGCCATCTGAGTGAGGAATTCTTGTAGGGATAAGAGAGGAGCTAACGGGAGAGTGGGGGAATGGAAAAGAGAGGGGTGTTTTGTGAACTGCCACTTTGCGAGGTGTAGGTCATTCTGATGGGGGAGATGGGACAGAAAAGTGGAAGAGGAGGTAGTGGCAAGAAAGGGGGGAGAACTTGCTACAGAGGGAAGTCTTTGATGGTTTACATGAGGTTTGTGGCATGTGGTGGTACGGAAGTCCCAAGGCTTTATTTTATGGCTACGTTTCTGGTTCATCTTGACTATTGTTATACGATCAGGTGGTGGGCTGTATGATTATAGCAGGTCTCTGATGTGAAGCTGTGAAATGCTCTGTGGAACCAGGGAGGGACGACTGCTGATGGCATTCTAAGGGGAATGTGACAGGTTGTTTTGCTGAAGCCAAGCTGCTGCCTTCCTATGGGACAATGTTGTGTAATTCAAGACTTATTCAACACTTGATGAGGAAGGAATTTTTTGGAGCCACATTGTTACCTTGCTGCTAGTGCCCTGTTTTGTTCAGAGCATTATGGTCTTGTAGGTGGTCTTAGGCTTAGTTTGCTTTTGGGAATGACGTATGTTGTAAAAAGGTTTCTGGCTAATGTGCTGGTGTAAGTGTTGTACCTAGCTCGTTGCAGCTTAGCTTTTTGTTGAATAGGTATAGGGTTGTGTTAATAGCCCATATTTTTTTTAGGGCTGCCGCCGATATTTTTTATGCGGTGGGTCTGATAGCATCTATACAGTCTCATTTTTCTCAAGCCAGATACTTTATGCCAGCTAAAGTTTTTTTTTGTCAGGCTAGAGACTTAATCATGTTATGCTGGTAATAGCTGCTAATAAAATCTCTAGAAAAAAAAAAAAAAGAGAAACAAAACATATATAAAGTACTTAGATCATAAAAGCTAATAGATACCAATTCATAGTACTGGGACAGAAAAAGGAAAATACTCATCTAATCACAGAGTACAAAATTCATCAACCAATTCCTCATGATTAGTTTGGTGTTCTTCTGGAAAAACTAGACTACCTACATAAGTACATTCGCTGAAATACGTGTCATACCAGTTGTCATTTTTTAGTAACAAAATCCTCTCCGTGATTTCTTCTTTAAGATTGAAGATTATCCACTTCTCTACACCTTCCTTCTTCCACTTCTCTAACTTCTTTACACCTACCTTCAGTAGAACTTTGTTTCGGTTGTTCGTTGGGAAACATACTGGCCTCAATTTACCAAAAGACGATGAAATGACAAACAATTTAGTCCAAGATTCCGGTATTCCATATTCTTTCATTGCCCATACTTCAGTAAAGCTTCCATGAGGATTAAGGGACATACTTAAACATCCTCCCAAGACTCCCAAATCGAATTTCATCTCCTGGGTTGCCCACATTGGTAACTCCACTTCTTTAAAATTTTCATTTTTCAAATCAAAGTAAATAATAACATAAGTTACATGAAAATAAAATAAACGGAGATGCTGTGCATAGTTTTGATCATTACGTTCATCTAATTTTCGACGATAAACACACCAATGTGGAACTCCATTAACCATAACAGCCGTACTACTAGTGTGTATCCGATAAGAAAACTCACAGAAATCCTTTGATGTCCATGAATTTTTTTGATAATCATAAACACGGTAGCATAAAGATTCATAATTGCCATAATTATCATGAGATGGAGATGATGGTCCGCTGACATAATGAGAAACTATTATTCCTTTGTAGTTTCTAGAGGTAGACTCGTAAGCAAGTCCTGAAATAAACTCACCATCCTCCTGAATAAAAGGAGGAGGAATAGTCTTGTACTTACCGGTTGATGGATTCCACAAAAAGTACTCTGCACAGCTTTCTGTATCTATAAGTAACAAACCATTACAAGAACCCAAGATTCGAGCATGGCGCAGATTATCGCCGAAGGGATAGTCTAGCTTTACAATTTCACGATTCAAGCCATCGGAGTCCATTGAATAGAGTGACAAACGTGGACGAGGCCCCGTCACGGCTCTTATCTGCCCAACCCGCAACAGGTTAACATTGTCTTGGGATGTGTTTACTCGACGGAGATGAGATTCAGCAAAGTTAGGATCAGATATCAGAGAACCCCATGGCTTGGATACAAGCTTGAATCGCTGTAGAGACTTTGCAGGTAGGCGTAAAAGTATATCATAAACAATCTCAAGCACCAAAGTGATTGTGCTTTCCATGGCTCTGGTTTTTTCTAAATGGGGAGGCTAGGGTTTCTTAACCCTTGTTGTGTTACTTAAATATTAGAATTTTTTTTTTATTTTGATTAAAATTGACGTCAATCTAGCCATATATATCTCTCTCATTAATACTCTCTTATAATTCTAATGCTTTTTAAGAGACGTGTCTATAATTTAATAGATATTATTACTTGCTATATTCTTAAATTGTCATTTTTCATTTGAAATAATTTATAATTAGTATGTAATTAATATTTACAATTGTACGCAATAGTATGATAAGGATTGAAATTCAAATAGAACGGTGTGTTAAGAATAGAAGTAGAGGAGATTTCGGAGTTGGATAAAAATTGGGTTTGACTCTTCAGAAAGAAAAAGAAGAGATCATCTAGAGATTAATTGAGTTGAAGTGCACTGAAGATAAGAGACAAGTAGTTGGAGTCCATGGAAGATGGGAGACAACATCAGGTCTCAGACGACATGCAGCAAGGAAATAAAAGGTAAATGAAATATGGTTGCAGGATCGATCCTCATCAAGGAACGAGTTTACAAGAGCGTGAGGTGCAGGTTTTTGTCATAAGATTAAGTTGGTTTGAATGGCAGCTTGCAAGTTTTTTGTCTAAATTAAGCTAGTTGCAGATGAAGTTGATGCCTACGGTTTATGATAGGAGTTTTAGTCCTGTAAATTAGGGAGGTATAAGAGTCCTAGTTTAGTATGGTTGAGTGCTAATACTGTCAATTCTTCAGAGCGAGGGTATTTTTTTTGTATTTGTACTGTTTTTTTGATGCATAGATCAAGTTTGATGCTATTAGAAGTTTTTACAAACAGTATAGAGACTTCGAATGACATTCTGATATTAGTGCTAATAAAATTATTTTTTTTTTTTTAAAAAGAAAAGAGTACAATTTCTATCTGGGATAATATCTAATTTTATTTCTAAATTATAATGTTAAATATTTTCATTATAAAAATTAATAAAATTTATTCAATTTATAAATTAATAACATAAAGTTTGAATTATTTATACTCAAATTTTATACTTAAAAAATATTTATATATTTATATTTATATCATTATTAGTAAAAAAAAAAAAATTCACCATGCGATAACAAATTTTAGTATAAATAAGCCACACATAAAGCACGTGCTCAAGGCTTTCAATTTTTTATTTTTTATTTTTTGGGGCTAATTGTTTTAGCTGTGGTCAAGCTGCTTCGATTGCCCCTCAAATGCACACTTCAGTTTAAGCATAAAGTCCCCCCCAAAAAAATAGGCTGATCATCAGTTGGCTCAATAATTACTTACTTTGATCAAGCTAGTTTCTACATAAGGAGTTCTTCCTTATTTATCTTTGCCTATTCTTAGTTTACTATTACATACAGTTTTTTGGGCAAGCATGCTATTGCTATCATTCTATAAGGGTGGTATGGGGCAGCAAATTTAGATCCTTCTATTAATTATTTTATGCTTTTTTTCTCATCTCACAATCTAATATAAAGTTTATTCTATAGTTTGTCAATATTTTTATGCAGCAGATACAAAATGATTAGAGTTGAGGAAAATAATAATTTTTAATATTTTTTTATTTAAAAAAAAAGAAATTTAAATCCAACTCTTTAAATTAAGAAATATATATACATTTATCACTGAGTTGAATGTTCGAGATATAATTTTCAATACAATTTTAAGTTCATACTTTGATATATTTAGTTATAGATTTCTCACTTCAGTTTCTTGATTTTTGGCTGGCTACAGCCATATTTTTCATTGGCTTCTTTACATTATGAGGTTTTGATTGGCAGTAATGATGCTTTTCAGATCAAAGGGTGGTAGTGGAGTTACTTAAGAGGTTGTGCTATTCTTTTAATGTCTTACGTAAATGCTATGGTTTTATGCTAATATTTGAGTATATTAACCATAGCCTGTTCTTATGTAATGGGGTTATTCCCCCTCTGTTATAACAGATTAATCTTCATAAAAAAAAAAACATAATTAAGCCACACAAATTTTACGCAAAAATTAATCACTACTATATACAGAGTATTAGCTATTGAAAGTGAAACCCATTTTCAGTTTTGATGTTGGGAGGGGTTGTTGAAAAGACAGTATTGTGATATTTGGCAGCCAAAAAATATTTAGGAGAACCTGATAGAATCTAACTTTGTGAGAAAATATGGGCAATCTTAGGGTACTTTGTGAGAAAAAAACAGACAAGTGATACAAAAACGTACTGAGCAAAAGAAACAAATCAAGACCACTAGAATTAAACTGGTCAAACAAATTTTAAGGATGTCACATTTGTATCTTTGATTGAAGAAATTCATGATTCTTTAAGCCTGATGTGTTTTCTTTGTGGTTCGTTGCTGCTTATTCATAGGAGCTTATCCGAGAGAGCCCAGTGGAAGTGCCTTGTGCTTTTTTCTAGGACACATACTTTGCATGGGGGTGAGATGCTGCCGATATGCTGAGGGGCGGTCCACTTCGCCATGGAGGTGGAATGCCGGTCAAGTCGATGGCGTCCCTCTGGTCAGTGATCGTGTTTGGGTCAGTGATGAAAACAACTCTAAGTTTGGAGGCTCTTGATTGGATTTGAATGACCTGGTTGACATGACATGGCAGGACAAGGGAAGCCTGTGAAGCCAAAGTAAGTTCGGGAGAGAACGTAGGTGAAGCTTTCCCGAGTCCTGGGAAGGGAATGACTGCTCTCGGCTACAATGAAGGCTGGAATTGGCTGGCAGGTTTTGGGGAGTTTTGTGCAATTGGATGATTCAAATCATAGGTAGGGTCTGGTGAGGTTTAGGTTGCTGTGTGATGATATCTGCTTTGGGTTTGGCTTCGAGTTGTCCTGGTTTTGTGTTGGGCGGATATGGGTGTGATCCTGCTGCAACCTAATGTAATTGGCAGGCTGCTACTTTCATTTAGCTTCTTAACATTAGCAGTCTGATGCCAATGACAAGGCTATGTCTGCACTGCCACTAAGTGGTAGATTTTTGTACATTTCTCTCACGGGAATGAATCAATTACTACCTAAGACCGCCATGCGATAAAAGGAATATGCATTAGACTAAATTAAAGGGAAATGGAAAAACAAAGAAAAGAAGAGTACTACTGGATAAGTCACTCCATTAGTGAAAGCACTCTTCTTCACTTGCCACGTTTTCTTCCTACCATTTCAAAATCAGACTCTCCACGAATTTTTCAAGGTCTGCGTCTATTACAACTTCCCTTTTTCTTGTGAAAATTGCACTTATTTCAGTCGTCACCTGTTCATTTTAAAACAAAACCAAAATAACAAAGAAACAATTTCTATATATATCTTGCTTGATAATTAAATTTCTAAATTATTTCACTGCCTAGAATTCATATCAATATAAGTACTTAATCATAAAAGAATTAATATAGATACCAATCTAATACATACTAGAAAATTCATCAACCATATCCCAATAATTAGCTTTGATTTCCATTTTCTTCTGGAAAAACTAGACTCCCCACATACGTACATTCGCTGAACCAGTTGTAACCATCTAGTAACAAAATCCTCTCTGTGCTTTCTTTAAGATTGAATATTATCGAATCCCTTCCATTTACCTCCATTAGAACTTCGTCTTCGTTGTCCCTTGCGAAACATATTGGCCTCAACTGTCCATAGGAAGATGGAAAGGACAAACAATTTAGTCCAACTCTGGTATTCCATATTCTTTCATAGCCCATACTTCGGTAAAGCTTTCCTGGGGATCAAGGGATATGCTTAAACATCCTCCGAGGACTCCCAAACAAAATTTCATCTCATCAGTTGCCCACTCTGGTAACTCCACCTCCTTAAATTTTTCATTTTTTAAATCAAAGCAAACAATTACATAAGTCATACGAAAATAACTAATAAACTCTGAATAATTTCGAGATTCATCTGATTTTCGATGATAGACGCATCAATGTGGAAATCCATTAACCATAACAGCCGAACTTCTATTGTGTAAGCGATAAGAAAACTCACCGAAACTTTTTCTTGTCCATGAATTCCTTCTATAATTATAGACACAGTAGTTTATAGATTCATAATTATTATAAGATACGTGTGGAGATGATGGTCCACTTACAAGATAAGAGACTATAATTGCTTTGTAGTTTCTAGAGGTAAACTCATAACTAAGTCCTGAAATAAAGTTAGCCTCTTCCGAAACAATAGCAGGAGGAATCCTGTTGTACTTACCGGTTGATGGGTTCCATAAAAAGTAGTCTCATAATCAACTGCTACAAATAACAAACCATTACAAGAACCCAAGATCTGAGCGTGATAATTGCGGAAGACATAGTCAAGCGTTACAACATCACGATTTGATTCATCATAATCAAGCGTTACAACATCACGATTGGATCCATCGAAATCCATTGAATAGAATGAGAAATATGGATGGGACCCCATCGTGAGGTCTAGCTGCCCAACCCGCAACATGTTTTTGTCGTGGGATGTGTTTGCTCGATGGAGATGAGATTCAGCAAAGTTAGGATCAGATATCAGAGAACCCCATGGCTTGGATACAAGCTTGAATCGCTGAAGAGACTTAGCAGGTAGGCGTGGAAGTATATCATAAACAATTTCATCAGGTAAAAGAAGCAGCGAGGTCCTTGTTTTTTCCATGCTTCCGGTGCTAGGGCTACTTTTTTTTTTTCTTGGATTATCTAAGGCTGCGAAAAGGAGACTAGGGTTTGGTAATACATATTGTGTTCCTTAAATATGAGAATTAATACTTTAAAAAAAATGAGAATTATGAAGGTTATTTGCTTTTGAAAAATAAATAATAAAAACTAGTGAAAAAATAAAAAATACAATTAAATTTAATCAAAATATATTTATTTTATAATAAAACTGGAAAAGGTAAAAAGTAAGAAAAGCAAATCAAAAGAAAATAGCATAATATCTAAAAAGATTTTTAAATTATTCATAAAAATTCAAATAAACCATTATTTATTTATTATGTTCAATTAGGTTTTAATATTTTTATTTTAAATTAAATAAATCCTTTTAGTTTTATTTTGAGAATGTCACTTATTATTCTATACAACATGTTGACATATCATAATAATGATGAAAAATTATATGATTATATCATATTTTTCACTTTTTGTATATCATATTTTTTACTTTTCGTATCAATTCTATGTGTGTATAAAATGACAAGTATCATTTTAATCAATGATAATTAGTGAACCATTATTCATATAAAAATTTATTTGATCCAAAATAAAAATAAAAAAGAATTGGTTGAAACAGAAAAATAAAAATAAATTTAAATTTTTTTAAATAATTTAAAAGTTTAAGCATTATGCCAAAAAAAATATATCGTAAAAGTGGCAATCAAATTAAAACTAGTAGCAAAAATTTTTTTCTCTTCTTGGACTTTGTTTGGTTAGACTGAAAAATGTATCTTGAAAAAAGATTTTAATCTTTTTCTCAAAAATTTTTTTATGAATATAAAATGTTTAAAAGTGGAATATTTTGTGTTGACGAGGATAAAATATATTATGTTTACGTAAAACATTTTTCATTTATTTTTTCCTTTTTGTGAGATCATACCACTTTTATATATATATATATATATATATATATATATATATGTAAAAAAAAAGAAATAAATAAATATATATATTTGTTTTGACTAACGCTAACGCAATTCAATAGCAGCAGTCATGATTCCCACCGAAGCCATTAGCTCAGCACCATCATGAATACAACCGTAAATAAACGATCCTAGAAAACAAGCCATACCAAGGATGTTCCACCACACCAAAGAGAGTAGTAATGAAGGAACAGAACAGATAACTACAGAGGCTGTCCACCACCACAACTAATGCATAAACCAATAACAAATCCTCATCTCCCCCAATTCCAGCCTTACCAAGGCTCGCCGCAACTCAATCTCCAACATCTCTCCCACTTGAAAAATATTATTTTTCACTTTTTGTAAGATCGATCCCACAATGTAATAAAATAATAAAATATTTTTTCTATTTTTTATTTATTATTCTTTTTCAACAAAGATTAGTATAACATAAATAAAAAAAAGATTTAAAAAATATTTTAGATGTATTATATGTTAATATTTTTATGGTGTTTCGATTGAAAATTATTGGAGATAGGTCATGATGCAAAATATTTGTTTACAAGATAAATAATTCAAATAACTAAAAATATTTTCGACAATTTATATAAATAAAAAATTATTAAATTTTTCAATAAAATATCTTATACTGAAAAGCATAACTTAAATCTAATACATTGCGATCCACAGTAGTCAGAGCGGAAAATAGCGTAACTTTGAAATTAAGGAAAAGCTAAATGAGCAAAATAGAAATTATCAATCAAATCCATATATATAGTAGTCAAAGATAGGTTACATAGTAATCAAGTGAGGATCTATAGTAGTCTGGCGTTTCAACAGCACGACTAAATGAGGATCCACCATAGTGATTAGATCCATAGTAGTCAAGATAGGATACATGGTAATCAAGTGAGGACCCGTAGCAGTCAAGCGTTACAACATTACCATTAGATCCATAATGATCAGGCAGATCGAATCCATAATAGAATGAGTAATACGGATGAGACCTTGAATAGAATGAGAAACACGGATGAGACCCCATCGGGACGTTTCGTTCCCCAACCTGCAATGGGTTTTTGTCCTGGGATGTGTGTGCTCGATGGAGATGCAGTTCAGCAAAGTTAGGATCAGATATCAGAGAACCCCATGGCTTGGATACTAGCTTGAATCGCTGTAGGGACTTAGCAGGTAGGAATGAGAGTATATCATAAACAATCTCATCAGGTATATGAAGCAGCGAGCCGCTTGTGTTTTCCATGCCTCCGGTGCTTGGGCTAAATTTTTTGTTCTTGAATTATCGAAGGTTGGAAAGAGGAGACTAGGGTTTGGTAATACCTATTGTGTTTCTTAAATAGGAGAATTAAGAAGGCTATTTCCTTTTAAAAAACAAATAAAAAAAAAACTCTTTAGAAAATAATAATATACAGTTAGATTTAAAATCGGAAAAGGTAAAGAGTGAGTAAAAACAAATAAAAAGAAAATATATCAAATAAAGCCGGCAAAAGCATTTTTTACTTGCATGACTAGGTTTCTGGCTTTTTGCCTTGCAGTTGGAGATTTCAAGCTGTTTTCAACTCCTCCAAGAATAGGTTTCCATCATAACATACTAAACTCTTTAAGCTCAATGCAGTGCAACAGGTCCATAAAGGTTTGACAAAGTTGTAAGTAGGCTGTCAAACTCTTTCATGTTGGTTTGGTCAGGATGAAAGAATCCACCTTAAGGTAGACTCTTATTGCAGTCAACAAAAGATGGGAAATATAGAAATCCAGAAAATGCACACAAGGAAATTTGAATAACATAGCAAAGACATGAAGCTCTATCATTCCAAGACAAACAGAATTCTGTTGACAACTATTTAATCATGTCTCGTGTATATAATCATGATTATTAGAATTTACAATCAACTTAGCAGAACAAGAAATAAAGATGAGGCACGCATATCAACACACCAAATGATTCTCACTCTTTCCACTTTAACCCATTCAGGGACCTAATATGTTATGTTATTCTCGTTGCTGAGCATTCCACATGGTCCAATTATAAACCAGATGCATGCCGTAATCTCCACGATGAAAACCTAGGCACATAATTCATGTCAAACCATATAACAGAAATTTCAATTCATTGGCTGAAAGGCACAATATCGACAACAATGCATATATTGTAGGTTTTCTAGGTACTAAAATGTTGTCTCACCCGCGCAACAAGGCACAATGCGTTAGAATTCACTCTCTTATTCTTTGGGAACACTAGCATAGTTTAAAGTCAAGGTACATTCTCAGCCATTTAACACTAACAGCAACAGAGATCTAGGTAAATACACATTAATTCCGTCTTCTGATAAGTTGCTCACTTAACATACTTGGTGAACCAATTCAGCATATCTTGATGAGCTTCATCTGCGTATGACACAGCTGTTGCGTCATTAACATTGTATCTCACCGTCCATCCATGGGCACATTTAGGAAATATCTTCACAAAGCTGCCAACCTGTAAAATTAAAGATGTTAGTTTCTACCTGAGATAATGAGAGCTCATGTAGTGATGACAATGGCCATAAAGAACATGATTCAAGACATTCAGGAAACAATAGTTTAGCTGGGGATCTAAAAAGTAAATAACAAAAGTCTAAGGTGAAGAAAATATGTAGCCACAGACCTAAGGTGACATTCATCCGTGGGTTGAACGAGCAGATATTCAAACTCCCAAATTCGAGCAGGCCATAGATAACCATACCTATGGGCCAAAGTAAAAAGCGAACCAGGAAAAAGCCATAACCAACCCCAAGTAATTGGAGAAGTATTTAGTCTAGTTGATCTTATTTGCAGAAAAAGCTTACCCCACAACAAGGTGTGGTGGGTGTTGGGGGTGGTGCTTTGTCATATACAGTAGCCAACTACCTATTAGTCCCACTATCTTAAAATAATTGTCATTTTTATTGAGGATGTACTGACACTTATCCACAAGCACTAATCAAAGACTAACATTATCAGATTCCAAATAAAACCCTTTAAACTAGTTATTTACTGTGAACAACATCAATAACAACTACACCTTTTTTCAATATATGGGTTCAACGATTAAGGACAAAGAGAACAAAAAACGAAAAACCTCAAGTTTTCTTTGCTGTCACCAATACATGTTTAGGTAAACAGCATTTATAATATGGAAAACATAAAACCTATGCATTAACTTGAATATGTGCTTTATAAATGTGTGAATGAGTGAAATATAACTCACTGCGTATCACAGGTAAATTTCTAACTAAGAATAAGAAAACCCCAGGGTGATGCAAGGCCAGTGAGAGAATGCATCTAATTATAATCTATAAGCTTGCAGCAGTTAAAAAAGGATATGGCGGAGAGAGAGAGTTTCCTAATTTCTATAAAATATAAAATGTCAAGTGGATTTTTGTCATTGAAAGAGAATCTGACTAGATGACAGAAAATGCAATTTTTACTGAAACCTTTGGCTTATTAAATAAAGAAAACCAACAGCAGCCAATACTTTTTTGAGATGACAGCTAATGACAGCTAATGACTGTAAACAGATTGGGCCTTCTTACCTCAGGTTTAGCTTTTAAGATCTCATCAAACTGTTTCACAAGTGCTGGGGGAGATAGCTGGTCAATCTCAGCTCCCAGTATTGCAATGGGCACCTTCACACCTGCAAATATTTGCACATAATCATTAGTACAAAGGTAGATCCCTACCACACACACCACACAACCATGGGAGAAGAAGAAGCAATAAATCTGTTTGAGGCCAGTTTCTTTACTAACTTCAGTAAAATGGTCACCAGAGCCTAATAGTTTCTATCAGCCAATCTTACTTCAAATGTACACACAGAAAGGGAGTATGATGTAGCTAGCTAGGTATAAAAGTTGTGCATGGGTATTCTGTACAGTGAAACATCGTCATATAACAGAAAAAGCATGCAAAGATTTAATGCCCTCATCTAAGTTAATAATAGCTAATTCTAGAAATTATTTCAAAGTGGGTATTACTAAAGTATCATAAAGAAAGGGAATATTAAAGCCAGAAAGAATTTCTACAGATCATTAATGGCATTCTTTTCTAGCATAAGGAACAATGTTGGCTTTTTTGTAAAACATGGAGTTTCTGTTGGTGATCATGATATAAGGCCGGGTTTTCTCAGTTCTGGACAGCTGCATGATTGGTTCCAATGAGGTAGGTCCCTAATATTGTGAGGGCGAATTGATGGAACATGGATGAGTTGGTCCCTGAAAGATGTAGATTTGGGTTTTAAGATGATCTCTGCTTTGTTTCTTACTGATTCTTGAATAACGGTTGCCAAATAAAAGCTGCTCAACAAAAGATAGAGGGTAGTCATAACTTCACATTCTTGAATTTGTGTCAAGGAGCTCTAAAGTGATTAAGCTTTTCAGACAATTTACACTACAGGCAAGAGAGTCTTTTGGACTAAAATGGTATAAGAATCTTCAACTAAAATGCCATGAAACCTTTAAAAACTGATCAGGCAACATGGCCCCATGAAAATAAACTGAATACTAATGCAAGAGCCTATGCAAAACATTTTACAGAGAGTTCAACCAGTAGTTCTGCCCTAAAGCCTCAGCAGACCTCACCATAAAATCACTAAATCAAAAACAATTTGTTAATGAAGTGAACAAATCATAATTGAAATATCCAAAAAATTAGAATCTTACTCTTGATATCATCCACGGTCACAAATGAAGGATGTAAGAGCACAGCTGCTGGGATAAGGGCCTCCTTTGCCAGTCCAACCACAACTTTAGCTGAGATAATCCAAAGACTTAATATTTGCCATCTTAGGTAATAAAGTGATCAAAGAGTTAAAACTAGTAGATAAGATAAAGTATTTAAATCATATGCAGTTGCAAAAGCATTAATCATAGTAAAGATGCGTTAATAAAACAACTTAAAAACATAATGCAAAAAAAAAACCTTACCACCCCAACAGATGCCAGCAGCTCCAATTGCTGAAACCCCTTTACTTTTCAAAGCATCAATTACTAGCTTTGCATCCTCTAAACCTTTATCCTAAAAGAGCAATTGCAATGCTTCAGAGCATAAAACTTCAAAAGCGATGCATCATTAAGCATTAGATAATTCTCTAGGTAAAGAGATATATAAAAATAGCAGCTACTATGATGGTGAACAAAAGCAAGAATGCACCCAGCAGATTCAACATCAGACTTACATCCAACATAAAGAAACAAAAGCCAGTCTATAAATTTAGGAGAGTCCAAAACACAATTGGAAAGAAAACAGAGTAAAATCAAGCATATAATGAAGGTCCTTTGTTATACAACTAAACTAGTAAACAATTTTAGGTATATGTCAAAAGGCCACCAACCGGTCCATGATCTTTTAACCAAACAGCTAGAGGTCTATCAGACCTCTCAGCAACAAAGGGATCTCCATAAAAGAAGTCAGGAACCACCACGTAGAACCCAGCAGCTGCAACCTTGTCTGCAAGCTTTCTAGACAATCAAAAGGAACTGACATTAGGTTCCAGAAGCTTGAACAGTTCAACTCTGGATGCTAGACAGAACAAATTATGTAGTTAAATTAAATTGACATCACAGCACCCTATCACAAAGTGACTCCCATACTGTCACGATCTCATCCATGGATAAAATAATCCAACTGTGCCAAAAATCATTCAGAGGCATGCCAAATTTGCCAAATTATAATTTTCAGACTCAACATTATCATATCAGCAAATATTTACATTTTTCAAAATGTTACAATGAGAGGTCACTCTGTGCATTTTAAGCCAAGAAAAACCAGTAGTGAGAGGATAGAACACCTCAATATAGGAACAATCAATCCATACAACTATGTAAAAAATGGAAGCAAGATAAGTCATCTAAAAGAATTTCATATGGCATCAGGGTGAGAATTGAACTCCATATGAGATGTGTGACCACATTGATGGACTGCTGGAAGCACTCAGTGTGTCCAAGGACCTTGCTAAGTTGTCTTTCCATCAACTACTGCCTAATGATTTAACAACTTGAATTATTAGACAGTTTATTCCAAGCACTATATTTGCCAACCCTAATTTTGGTTACAATCAGTATTGCATGAGATATAAATCTTCCAATGCCTATTCTGGCATTGTGATTCCAATTGGAGATTGCAATAAAAAATTGCATTTGAAAGAAAACTCACCACAATTGCAAAAGCAGGTTTCTACTTGCTTTTGTGATTGAGAACAAATCATTGCCAATCAGGATTTTTTTTTTTTCAAATTTTACCTTGTCTGGCATTGTGTTTACTGTCAAACTTAGTAATTGCAAATGAATGCAACTCCAGTCGCAATGCAAAACATGTATTAAAGCAAATGAGTACATTACACATTCCAGTATTGGCATCCTGATTGTGAAAATTTTGGGTAAAGAATTAATATGGGCAGATGAATTTCTTAATTCCTCGGAAAGTGACAGTGTGATGAGTTTAAGAGCTAATAACAATGGGAACACAGTAAGCAACAGACTCTTCATATTGTCAATGAAAACTCTAGATTTTAGCTCTTTCCTTCACCGGCCAGTTACCCCGTATGGTAAAGTACTTGCTAGGAAAAGACGCAGGCACTGGAGGTGTAAGTAAATCAAACCAAAGGAAATCATGTATCATGGAATATTAGTAAAACAAAATTTCAATTATTCTTCACCATGAAAAATGAGGATAATCTAATTAATGCACCTAAACATTTGGCTCAGTGGTAGGTGCATGTATCTCCTGCTCAAAGAGCACGCTAAATCCTCCCTCTCCCACAAGTCAAAAAAAAAAAAAAAAGGAGGATAATCTAATCCATTTTTGAATGAAAAGTAAACACTTGGGCAAAAGCATGGGATTTGAAATCAAATCAAATACAGATTTGGGACAGCCTGTCCCACAGTAGAACAAGGAAGTATCAATATGAGATTTGAAAAATATCTTTAAAGTAAAGACTACATTTTCCAGGAGTCATCGAAAAGATAATAAAGGCAAAACATCAGCAACAATTAGTTGCACATGCAGAATTAGTCTTACCTCAGGTTTGGAGCGTCATATCCTGCAGAGCCATGACAAGAACAGCAAGATTAGCAGAAGACCAAAGTGATGGCAATGATTATCATGATCATGATGACAACAAGTATCTATAGTTCATGGACGAAAGACATGCAATTGCAGAAACAATGCTAAATCAAAGCAAATATATAGTAAAAAAAACAAAACCATAATATATAAGACAAAATTCTGTTAAAGATAGATCAGGAACTTAGAAACAAACAACCCTAACATCCTTCTGCTCTACCAATTCGTTTAAACTATCAAAGTACCTCACAGAGAATCCCATTACGAGTTTCGAAGCCAATACAACAAGTATCCATTTAATCAAATACAGAACCCAGATGGAATATGTTTTAAAGTACTAACAAGTCAAAACACGAAGCAAAAAAAGTGCGGAAAATGGATAAAAAGCTAATAAAGAATTGGCAATTCTAGAGCGAAAACACTTGAGGCTGCTGAATTCCTAAACAGACAATCCATCATCAATTTCACACAAAACCGAGGAAAAATATGGTCAAGCAAACCACAAAAAGAAAAAAAAAAAGAAAGAAAAAAACCCACATCAAAGGTTGAAACAGAAAAGTTAACAAAAAAAGTGAAGAGCTTGGAATCAGGAATAAATTTGGGGGAAATAAGTAATTACCAAAAACATCAGAGACAAGAAGAACAGCAAGCTTGGAGTCAAGAGATCCAGTGAAATAAGTCTTCAAGCCAGCGAGCTCCTCAACATGACCAACTCCACTTCCGGGGTTCAATGTTGGTGGGTTTGAACAGCACTGCGGACCTGACATCCTCTTTCTCTTCTAACTTAACTTTCCCTTCCTTCGATTGTATCAAACAAAAACACAGAGACAGTATATAAAAACACTAGTGGACCCGACTTTGGGCTATCGGGAAAACAACAGTGGACCCCCGAGCATTTATTCTTCAATATATCGGGGAAGGAAAGTTCATCATCCCTGGCGTCACCATATTTAAAGGTCTGCCATTTTAGTAGTAAAATATATCAACTTAAAAAGGACAATTTTTTTTATTTTTTTGTGGTAGAGGCATGACATGAAACTTGAAAGGGTTCGGGGCAAAGTCATTGAAAAAGAATCTCCCTTTTGCACCTTACTCTCACCTAAGACTTATAGACCTAGAATGTACTAGTAGCATTTATCTATTTTCATTGCACAGAAACCATGGCTTGAGTCTGGCATATATCTGGAAAGTTGGGTTATGACTTTTCTTTCCATCAAATTCAAGAAGCAAAATGGATACTCCACAGATATTGACTGGTGGAACAGGGAGCCTCTTCCCATTGCATTTGCTTGGCGCCTTAGCCAAAGCTTGGAACTTTAGATTAACTTCTTTTACCAAAACATTAGTATTAAGCTTTTTTGAGATTAAAACATCATTAAGTTGGCAAGTGAGGCAACTCCGTTCATAATAGACATAACAGGTTAAAAAAGAAAGGCAAGTTCATAATTGTAAATTTACTACTACTTAAAGAAAATCCTTTGACATTCAATACTAATTATTGATAGTAGTGTTCTAAGGTTTTTTAATGGAAATTACAGCTCTGTTCAATACATTGACAACGATTTTGTGTCGTTTTTGTGTAAAATATTTTCCAGACCTATGTTAAGGACCTATTTAATAATTTCTTGGAGTTTATATAGGGAAATAGGAGATTGCAAAGAATACATTCCTCCATGTTTCTGCAGGTGGAGGACTTGGAGTTTGCTTATTGGAAATTTGCAATTGAAAATGGTAAGCCTTGACACTTGGCAAGAATTTACCTTTTTAGCTCAATTGAATAAACCCAAAATTTAAAACCTTCCTAAACTGCAAAGGATTTGGTTACCTCGAATATTCCAATGAAATGTTATGAATATTTCAATTGAAATCCCAGTTTCCAGCAAGAAAATAAGTTATTACCGCAAAAAGCTAAATATTTAATGATGCAATTAATCTGCACATACCAAAAGCAGCCAAGCAAAGTGCAGCTTATTGCCATGATATGAAGCTGGAGCAGAATACAAGTAAAAATGCATATATAAATAGTTTTCATGCCTGAAAAATGCCCAATTAGACCTTCTAGCAATGTCTAGAGAAGCTAAACAAGAGATAATCCTCAAATCATACAAATGAGACTACAACAATCTCTGGCCTTCAGTCCAATCGTCTTGCAAACAAGTATGCGCCTTATCATGGTTCATTATCAACTTCTATCATAAGAATTTTCATCACTTCACATACTTAATAAACCAATTAAGCATATCATCATGAGCCTCCTTGGCACTCTTTACAGCTGATTCATCCTCAACATTGTACCTTACTGTCCATCCATGTGCAACCCCAGGGAAAATTTTCACAAAGCTATCAAACTGTTAAAAGTAGTCATGTAAAATAACAATCAATATGAGCCGATATTTACTTAGAACCATAAGTATGGGAAGCAAAGAGTCTTATATATGCTTAGAATCTAGCAAATTTCTAAAACAAAACCGTTCCTTTTCTATGTGGAGTTTTGGAAGAATGTCATTTTCCTTATTAGAGGCTTCATCAAATTTCTAATGATTTTGTAAAACAGTGAATTAAAAACATTCTTATTTGAGGAACTACAACATGTCTCCAAACTGCTTCAGTTGTTCTGGTGGTGAAAGATGGTCAATCTCAGCTCCCAATATAGCAATTGGAACTTTAACCTCTGAAGCAATATCCCAATTTGCCATCAGTGACAAGCATTTATTTATAGAACTTGAAAAGGCGAAACTTACCCTTGATTTCTTTTCTGTTATGCCACCAGGACGCAACACCACTGCAGCCTGGATGTCATCCGAACTTGCTAAATTTACTACGACCATCCCTGATGCAAATGCAAGCATCCAAAATTTCAGGGTTCAGCTTATCACCTAGGTCCACTTTACAAGAGATATTTAGCGTTTAGGAAGGCAAAAAGGAACCAGAGTAATCTACCTCCCCAGCAAAAACCTGCAGCTCCAATGGCGGAGACACCTTTACTTTTCAAGGCAGCAATTACTGGTTTTGCATCTTCAAATCCTTTTTCCTACAAGATAAAGAGATACAGACGGAATTACTGAACCTAAACGTTGTTCAAAAAATGGCTATGGGTCATTCTTCATATGCTCAGTCCACTAGCTTTGCCATCCATTCACTTTCTACGGATAATTGCCTGAATTAACAATGACACTATCAATGCTCAAGATGATGAGTTGCCAATATTTCCAAGCCATTTATGCAATATTAGCAATCGAATGGTAGTTTTACTCATGTGGCATTCCCACTGGGGGAAGCTAGAATGGTTAAAGGCGTTCCCTTCGGGGGAAACAAAAGGCGTGGGTTTGAGTCCCAGGATCGGAGGGCCGCTGCAGCGGACTGGGAATGTGATGATTCGGCCACGCGTAACGATACCTTGGAGTGGGTCCCCCGGTGGGAATGCCACAACTCATGATGCCTAGTGACAACAAAAGCACCACTCTTTCCTCAACCAACAACCTGATTTTCAATTTCTACCCCTGCTTTCTCATTTTAAGAATCATCACATAGTATTTCAATGATGAACTGTCCTATGATTCTGCCAGCATAACAAGAAACTAAATGTGTTATGAACTTTTTTCCATGCTTCTCGATCAAATTGAGGATTATCGATATCAGCAGGATCACCATAGAAGAAATCAGGAACCACCACAAAGTATCCAGCCGCAGCAACTTTGTCTGCGAGTTTCCTTTAGGTGAAAGTATGCAAATATTAACTTTTTAAGAAACAAGAACTTAATCGCCATAGATAACATGATTAAAGTTACATGGACTCAAATGTCGAGTAAACATCAATTAGTCTCAGGGGCTGTCACAGCTGAGAAGAAAGATCCTGGAAGTGTTTTTTGAAGGCATTGGTAAATTTCAAGAGTCTAGTTTTTACCACAAGTAAATATCTTTTCTTTCAAGGATATTCTGTTAGGTTGAAATGTCTGTTATTGACTTTTGACAGACATCTTTGAGCAGGGAAACATGATTGATTAACTGCAAGAAACTTTAGGATTAAGCGTGACAGGTATATAAAGATAACAACAAAGTCTATTAGTATTTCAAGCACCAACAAATTTGATGAACTGTTTGCCTCGAAGCAATGCATCTAACTTTACTTGATTCCACCATTAATAACCATCCGATCAGTTTCCTATATCTAATCCATCATACAGTGAAAAACCAAGATCATAGTAGTAATAATCAATCCAGTTATCCACCCATACCTCAAATTTGGCACTTCATATCCTGCAAAATATTTCAACATAACAAACCAATCAAGTCCTAGCTATCTTTCTCTTAGAAAAAAAGAACAGAAAAAACACCTTAAACGGAAACCAAAACATCAGTTCAAACCAACTACACTAATCAAGAAACAAGGTAAACAAATTAAGCATATTGATGTTAGAGTCATAAAATATCGCATTTGATGTTAGAGTCATAAAATATCACTGAAATGCGATACAAAAATGGGAAAGTTTTAATGATTTAGAAAAAAAAAAGTGTTGTTACCAAAAACATCAGAAATAAGAAGAATGGCAAGCTTGGAATCAGGAGGGCCAGTGAGATATGCAGTGAGGCCACCGAGTTCCTGAACCGTCCCTGCTCCATATGCCGCGTTCTTGCTTGGTGGGTTCTCAAAGCACTGGGAGCTTGACATTTTTATCTTACAGATTTGAACATATACTACGTTTCAACTTCCCAAGACAGTGGAAAGTGGAAACAAAACAGAAACTGGAGTCGTAGAACGAAAGCTGAAGAGGAAATGATCCGTTGACCTTCTACTGACAACGAAATATAGCAACGTCACGGCTTTCGTCATAGGAACCGCGCGTGGTTACTTTTGGCAACAATTGATGAAAGATTTTGGTTTGTAGCATATGTATGTATCGAATAAAACCGTCCCAAAGCACAGATGCATATAATGAAAAGATTTTGTAGCATGTAATTTATATATCAATCTTACTCATACTGAAATTTGGTTTGTACAACCTTCAAACTATACATTTTCCTACATTTTTCAGTGGAAAAAGATGTTACATTATTCACTGTAGTATGGGATGGTTATTTCATATCGTGGCAGAAGGCCCACCTTACAATGAAAGCCCAAATCATTGGGCCCACACCACATTTAAACTTGAAAAAGAGAGAAAAAGACAATTGCAAAAAGTCCAAACGACGTCGTACGCACTTCAAATGAAGTTGAGCAATTGTAAAAGCACTGTGGAACGATCCCCATGCAAAGGAAAAACAGAGAAAAAAACCAAAAGCGAAAAAATCTCGTTTTCTTCCCTATCACTGTCATACAACCTGTCGGTTTTTCAAGGAAGGGTTTTTGTAGGGTTTTTTTTATGCTTCTCCTCTTTCTCCGTTCAAGCACTATACGTAAACCAAGATAAAAGGAGAAAAAGAAGTATGGGTTCCTTGAGAGATGAACAAGAAGGAGAAGAGGAAAACAAAGTAATGGAAAAAGAAGAAGAAAAGGAAGAGGAAGAGCCCATATTGAAAAAACAAAACCAGAGGTTTTGTATGTTTCCCATTAGGTATCAGACACTTTGGGAGATGTACAAAAAGGCTGAGGCAAGTTTTTGGACAGGTACTTCCTTTTTTCCTCTTTTTTTCTCTGTTTTAAGGTTTTTTTTTTTTCGTTTTGGTTATTTTGTGTTCCATTTTTTTTTGGAAATTGGGGTTTCTATGTTAGTTTTGCGTGTTTAAAATTGGGTTTGTTTTAGATTTTCTAAACTTGGCTTTGAATGAATGGGATGGTAAGTCAAATTAATGGTCGGAGGCAGAGTTTAAAAGAAAACTTGGTGTATTTTATTTTTGGTTGAATTGGGATGTGGACTGTTGCATTGGTAATTTTGGTATCTTTTTGTTATACGTGTGTTCATAAGGTGCAATGGCGGTGAATGCTTGGAATTTTTTACGTTTAAATATATGTTGTTTCCAGTTTTTAGAAGAACTGCCTTTTGTAAATGTTGATATGGATTGCTTCCTGTCATGCCTTTGGAACTGCATATTCCTTATTCTCTTCCCCATTTCTATGTTATAGTATAGCCAAGTAGGGAGGGTTATTGGTTATTGGAATACAATTGAATTGCATAAAAAGTGGACTTCCAATCTTGAGAATTCTTTTATCCGATTTTTGAATCATCAGAAATAATAACCTGTACAATGTCTTGATTTGCAATATCAGAATGTGTTTAGACTTCAGAATTACTATTGTCCAATTTCTGAATGAGAGTAATTGTTTTTGACAAATTCCATGAGCTTTTTTTCCCGTCTTGTTGTAAGGTTCACCACCCCCCCCCCCCCCCCCCCCCCCCCCCCGCCCCCCTCTTTCCTTTTAATATGGAGCTTTTATCTATATATATTATATTAGGTTCTCTTGTGCATCACTATTCTTATCTTCTTTATATGTGGTTTCTATACCTGTTCCAATAATATCCTTCCCCTTGGTTTCATCTCTTTGTCATTACTTGTTAATGCTATTGCAGCTGAGGAGGTTGATCTCTCACAAGATGTGCAGCACTGGGATGCCTTATCTAATTCAGAAAAACACTTCATAAGCCATGTGCTGGCATTTTTTGCGGCATCTGATGGCATAGTTTTGGAGAATTTGGCTGCCAGATTCCTAAATGATGTTCAAATTCCAGAGGTACTCTTTAAGTTGTTTTCAGGCTATTTTATGAGTAACTGTGAGTACCAATAGGATTAGTATATTTTATTTTATTTAGGTTCACTTTTTTATTTTATTTGTCTTGTTGATTTTTAAGTTCATACTTATGTAAAGCATTTCTTATAGGAGAATCATATTGTACTGATAGTGTTAGGTCTGTTTGGTAAGATCGGGCTAATATTCTATTTAACTCTTAAGCATTTGTATGCTTAGCTAGTTATAGAGTCAAAAGTCGTTACTGACCAGTTTTAATTTACATAGAGATAGAGGATGCTTCTGTCTTAGAAACCAGTACTCACTTGGTTCTTTCAAGTTTATCATCTAACATCAAGGTTTCTCATTCTCTCAGGCCCGGGCATTCTATGGATTTCAAATTGCAATGGAGAATATTCATTCTGGTAGAGAATTGATCACTTACTGGATTTGTTGATTTCACACCTAATGGACAGGGCCACAAATTAGGTGTTACTAAAAGAAAATTCTTGGCCAATTGAGCCTGGCCAGGCTTGAAAATTTTGGCATAATCTAGCTTATAGCCTATTGGACAGAAGAAAGACCCTGCCCTCTCAAATGATTTTGAATAATTTTTGGGGTGTTGGAAGTAAAGATGAGTGTTGCCCTAACATTTAAGGCCTTATCTGGTCTTGGGTCATCTTAATCTGTATCAAAGTTGATAACCCGGTCTATTTTTAGGTAATTTTAGGGTTTGGTTTAAGCTTCAGGAGTTGGCTGTTGGTTGGGCTAGATAGTTAGACTTATTTGGCCTTAACAGTCAGGACAGGACTGCAGTGTAGCCTGTACTGGCTTATGGTCTTTTTGATGATTATCCTGTATCCTACTTTAAAAATGACCTAATTGGGGATTTTTTTGCTGCCATTCTTTAGAAATGTACAGTTTGCTTTTGGAGACATATATCAAGGATTCAAAAGAAAAGCATAGATTGTTCAATGCTGTTGAAAGCATACCTTGTGTCAGTAAGAAGGCTAAGTGGGCTTTGGATTGGATTCAGAGGTAATACTTTCATGCTCTAGTATGTCCTCTGGAAACTTATTATGTAGCAAGTAAGCAATTTGTTAAAGAATTCCTTTTTGTTTATGAGGATTAGGCTGAATGATTTGACCTCATATCATATTGACATTTATTCACCAGTTTCCTCTGGGTTACATTATGCATTCTCACATACTTATTCTTTCTCTCCCTCTCTCTCACTCACTCTCCAAACACTTGTTCTCATAGTTGACCGAGGTTTTCCCTACTTTGATTAAACATTCACGTGTTAGATTCCTTAAAGCAGAACTTGTGGCCTTGATATTGTAGAACTTGAGTTGGAAGATTTATGCACATATGTTTTCAGTTTCTTGTTTACTTTATTTGGCCAGCATTGTGGTTCTCAAGCTCATTTACACTTTTAATATTTACTATGTTTAAGTCGAAGTAGTTCCTTTCTTTCTTTAGAAGTTTCCTCATCGTGCCTGTATGCAGTTCCTCCTTGTTTGCAGAAAGACTTGTTGCTTTTGCTTGCGTTGAAGGGATCTTCTTTTCTGGAAGGTAATCTTCTTTAGCCAGCTTAACCAGTAGGTTCTTCTATTTGATGTTGTTGAGTTTATATTTTTTTTTATATTAAAGTTTTAATTAATTTTGTAAAATTTCCCTTTTTCATTAATTATTCGTTGTGTTTTTCAGCTTTTGTTCAATATTCTGGCTTAAAAAGAGGGGACTGATGCCAGGTTTGACATTCTCAAACGAGCTTATATCTAGAGATGAGGGCCTTCACTGTGACTTTGCTTGCCTTCTGTACGGGTAACTTTCTGTTTCTAATTTTTATTAAGTATATTTGAAAACAATAATAAAACTGTTACTGGGCAATTTTATTTGTGATTGGCTGAATATGTGGGTTGAATTTGAGAAGATAAGGAAATTTCTAATTTATGGAATTCAATGCGCATGCTTACAGTTTGTTGCAGAAACAACTTAAATGGCAAAAGGTCCATTGCATTGTTCATGAAGCAGTGGAAATTGAGACTGAGTTCGTGTGTGAGGCTCTCCCATGTGCACTTATAGGCATGAACTCAACACTCATGAGCCAGTACATAAAGTTTGTTGCTGATCATCTTTTGGTATACCTCAGTAAATTTGTTTATCTTGATAGCTTGAACCACCCTTGAATGCAAATATAGTGTTTAAGAAATCTATATATGTTTTTGGACACACATGCACACACACATATATATTCTATGAAACTTATAATGTCATTTCTTAAACCTAAATTCATATACTCTTTTACCCAAAAAAAGAATAAGAAACCTTTTAATACATTTTTACGAGATAGTCTCTGTTTTGAATTTGATAATCCTTGCTTGATTATAAGCTACTGCGATTTGAAAACATATTAACATGATCATAATAGGCTTTTCAAAAAAAAAACATGATCATAATAGAAGAAATATATATTTGCTTTAAGATTTTCCTTTAGAATTGTCTTTGCTCATGAATGAATTGCTTAAATTTTTAATCTTAAGTGGGTAAAGAAATCTACTTTACATATTCTTAGGGAAATGGACTTTATAAAATCTTTATTTGAAGCTTTTAGAAAATTTTAGGATTTTGAGAGGTCAAGGTGCATTGCCAATTGTGAGTTTTTGATTGTGGGTATTCATAATTTTTTTTAGAAAAAGAAAAACAAAATTCAATTTGCATGTTAAAGGGTGTTTTTAATATTTGACGATAAATTTGTTGGAGGAAAAAGATCTAAACTAGTAGCTTGTTTCCCATTTATTTACAGGTTGCATTGGGGTGTCAGAGAAAGTACAATGTGGAAAATCCATTTGATTGGATGGAATTTATATCTTTGCAGTAAGTATTAATAGCCATGTGACTGCATATTCTGGTTTTATGATATTGGATTAACTGAAATGTACGGCTGATTTCAATATTCTTAAAGCAGCGTCTTGAATCTGGAATCGACCATCTAGCCCTTTTTCCTGTGGCATTCTTTATATTCTTGTTCACCGCCTTTTTACCTTTTTGATTTGAATGCTTTTCACTCTTGGGGGGGGGACCTATCTAACATTAGCATAGTGCCCAACAAATTATTGCAGAAATGAGACTTGTATGTGATATTCCAGTACTTTGTAGAAGTCTTCCCTTCTAACATCACCATGTCTAATATGGCGTGGACATCTGTGTGGTGGTATGGGATTTTAGAAGTCATTGACTTTCTACTACAGCCAAGTTAATGACACTTTTGAGTTTTGAGTAATCATTGTCAAACCTTGACTTTTTATATTTATGGGAGCCTGTGCTTGTTAGACATTAGCTATGGTTGTTATGATAGTTGTTAAGTTGTTATGGATCATATCAATGAGTTGCCACGTTTTGCCTTCTCCAAACTAGCGTCCTCAGGCATGTGCTCAAGCTAAGGCAATAAGTTCTATTTTTTGATAATCATGCCTCTAATAATGTCATTAAATGCGGGTTTGACTTTGCAGAGGAAAAGCAAACTTCTTTGAGAGGAGGGTTGGTGATTATCAGAAAGCATCTGTTATGTCTAGCCTTCAGAATGGTGGTAATAAAAACTATGTCTTCAAACTGGATGAAGACTTCTAAACCAAAGACAGGTTCTGAAATTCTAATGTCATTATGTGGTATTATGTAATTACTTAAAATTTAATCTTGTTATTATTCTTTGTAGCAACACTATATATGACTATAATATGGTCTGATTATATGGTAAATTCCAAAACATAAGTTCATGGCCTGCAGGCTGCATTGATGAAGCTTAAATTATATATTGAGGCGTCATTTTTGGATGCATAGTGTTGTTCCCTTATCGCCTGTTTGTAAGTGGCTGTCATATTCGAACAAGTACTCTTTGTATCTTTATTCTTTCATATTTGCTGTTTCTAAATGCAAAATCAATAGCATCCATCTATTTTGCACTTTTCAATTGCTTCTTCCTTTCTTCCCCCACCCACACGCATTCAACTATTAATTTACTCCGTACATCAAACTTGATAACTTAGAAAATAAATGTTTTTTTTTTTTTTTGAGATGTTATGTGATTAAGATTAGGTATCTTATAATAGGGTTCAGACAATAAAACTATTACCTGTCATGAGTTCAGGTAGGATACTTGTATTGATTTTAAGATATCCACGGCTTGTAAGTAATGATTTTTAATATTAAATTTTAATTTTTTATGTATTATTTTTTAATTATAAATTTTTATAATCAATGTAATATTTGTTAAAATTTATTAATTATTTTAAATATGATTTAAAACTTTAATTTAGTTTTTTTAAACTAATTTTAATTTTGATTAATAATGATTTGAAATTGATTTAATATAATATCCGGACGATATTCCCAACCAAGTTTAAATAAAAACTACATCCTAATTTTATTTACTTGAGCAACACTCACCAATTTCAGACACCTTTTATGTCATAGCTATGCTTGCAAGCAAACTTGGTGGCTAACATCTCACCTTACATACAACCCCCAAAATACGTATAGGATTCTCATGCGTACCTTTCATTCTCTTTTCCTCCACGTAGAATGAGCATACAAGTTATTGCATTTCCTTCTATTAGCTACAAATCAAATCGAGTTTGATTATAGTTTACGCGTGTCGTAAATATATATATATATATATATATATATATATATTTATATGAAATAATTGTAAATTTATGAATAGTAATTAACGAAAATTTTACATAATAATGATTATTTGAATTTATATTTAATATACGATCATTGTATTTAACTACAAAATGTCACTTAATTGGTACTATTCTCCAATGGCATTACTATAATTTAATTATGTTTTAAATGGAAAATTTTTGAGTAATTAAAAAATCCTCAGCCTTCCCATTGTGATTAATTACTGAATTTGACGGCCAATGAATTGGTAAGTGTTAAGAAAATTACTACAAATTTTTTTTTTTTGGCCTTGTTTTCAATAAGAATTTCAGCTTATTGAAATTGCATGAATAAATCTTGAAGTGTTGGAGAATTGACAGCTGATCAGAAAAGTAGGGAGCCGGACCACGTCTCATTAAATGGGAGAGGAAAATGAATTACTTTAGGGTTCTTGTCCTACTGGGTTTCATCATTATCCACTGTTCCAATAATGTTTGCTTGCCTTTACCGTCTTCGGTTTGGTGGTTAGGCACTGTCTTGTCGAATTGAGATGCAGCACCTTGGCTTGGCTGGGCTTGGTGTCAAAATATCAATATCTGACAATTATATAAACTGTACTAGTACAAAATTTAATCATTAATGATGCCATCTCTTTTTCAATCAGATATAATTAATATGATAGCATCTCTAATCAGTAATCACCACCTTAAACAAGCATGGGCTGCCAATCATCGACAGCAACATCACATAGAACTTGGAATTTTCTAATCCATCTCATGACTTCACTTTTCCATAATACTTAACAACTCCCCTACCCCCCCAGATCAGATTAGATCAGATTAGATTACAAATCCTTACAGGTTGCTGTTACTTTGATGACTGGACTATTTCACCAAACTTTATGTCCGAAAATCTTTTGCATCTGCGACGATGCAGTCTCATTGGTTCATAAACTAGTAGTTTAACAGAAGCTTGGTGGGCAGGTAAGGAAAAAAATTCATATCAGGTCCAATCTGGAATCTGCAGAATCCCAAAAATTAAATTCCTCTTTTTGCCATGAAACAGGCAGACTGCACTCATATGCCATATAACTTTCTGAAAGATTGCATACCAAACTTGAAAGAAAGCAGAAACAAGTCACATTTCTTTCCTGTAAAGAAGTCTATCTTTAGGGAATCATTTAATCCCTAGCTGACAAACCAGCATCAAAGTGGAGAATAGCTTTTTCTATTATTTTTCTCTCTCTCTCTCTCCCTCTCCCTCTCTTGATTTGTTTATATTTTATGACTAAGGTGAGGTGGGAGGTTGAACCATATTTGTTGAGACTTGGGATAATGATGGCCCCAGCAAATCGTTTTCCTCTAACTAATAACCTCTAACAGATTAAAGCCCACTAGAGCTTACCTACCACAGGTATCATGCACAAGCAAAAGCAGAAGCAATAGAATAAAAGCCGTCACCCTGCCAAATTTGCCCTTAATGTAGATACTGCCAAATTTGCCCTCTCAGTGGAAAAAGTGGGGGAGATAAAAGAGCTCTCTCACCCTCTTTTTCCGACTTCATTACACCTCTAGCTATATGCCAATATTATCACTTCGGAGAGTTGGGTTGGGGGGCCAATTCACATCCCCCTGTCATCATCGTTACCTACCCTAACCACTATAGTTTTTTTTTTATATATTATTATCCAATTGATTTTCCCATTTCCTCCATGTAAACGACAGCTTGCTTTTCCTATATTTAGACTAGGCCAGGATTCAAGTATCACATTTTATCAGTCCTGAAATCAGGCAGAATTGAAAGTCCACATCATTGTATCAAACATGTGGAGTTTAGGTGTTAGCGTGTCATTGGTGGGCCTAGAGCCTTACGACCCTTAGTTGCCCAAGAAAGGAATGTCTAAACACTACAAATATTCATGCAATTTACAACCTAACCTTTTACTTCTCTTTAACTTCAACTGAAGATGGTCTGGTCTGGCAGTTGAATCCACACATGAAATACATCTATGACCTGGGATTTCTTGTCTCGTGGGGTAATGTCCAAAGCTATAAAAATAATCCCCCAAACCACTCAGATGACAACTTTACCCTCCACAAACCATTCTCTTTTTTTTAAGGAAAAACACTATTCAATACCAAATCTCTGGTAACAATCTACCAGTGACTTCATGATTTAAGCAATGAAATTAAAACACTACTAAAAATTAATATTTGACTCAATGATGTTTGTACATTAACACAGAATATTGGCTCTGAATTTGATTTAGATTAATTATGAAAGCTCTTGTATGAAACAACAAACAATTTTGCTCCATTTAATTGATAAATTATTGATCTTATTTGATATACTATCCACTAAATTATTTTAACAAAATAATTTTAAATGCTTAATTATAACTTGTTGTCACATGAGCTCCGATTAAAATCTATCAAACCAAAGAAAAGTCTTTATATCAAATAGCCACCATTACCCCCTCACCATCTTTGCTTTCCAAATTCATGCCAAAACCCCATCTTTAAATAATAATAAAAAAAACCAGAAAGACAAGAAAATAACTTTCGAAACAGGGAAAAAGCCTCCCTTCAAGGCCCCTTCAAACGCCTCCACTCTGTTTCTCAAAACTGTTTTTTTTTTTTTTATTACAAAACGAAAAAGGGTAGAAGCGTGGTTGCTCTCTCTGGAGCTATACAGCAATGGAGGTTAGCTGGCAAAGCAGCACGCTTTGGGACGACGTCGTTGAGCAAACAAAGGTGGCAACAGAGAAGGGTATTGATCCCCTGCCATGGGCTTTACAAGTGTCTTCAAGTTTGAGCTCATCAGGAATTGCTTTGCCTTCAACTGAGTTGGCCCACGTGTTGGTTAACTACATTTGTTGGGATAATAATATCCCAACTCTATGGAAGTTTTTGGATAAAGCTTTGATGATGAAGATCGTTCCTCCCCTGCTTGTTCTTGCTCTGCTTTCACAAAGGTTTGTTCTTTACTTTCTTGGGCGTTCCTTTTTGGGGTTCTTGAATCTGTGTTTTATTAAAGTCGTGATATTTGTTCATGGGTGATGAAGAGATTGATGGAGTTAATCTTAAAATTTGGTTGATTTAAAGCTCCTGACATGTTTCTTCTTTTATTTCTTTGAGTATTTTAATTGTGTTTTTCGCTCTTGGAGATATAGAGAGATTCGGAAATGTTGTACTTGAATTTTCCTTTTAAAGACTAAAAGAATTATCCTTTCTGCTTCTTCAAGTACAAACCTTCATTCTTTTCTTATCTTACTTTTTCTTGTCTTTTAATGTGGAGATGATCTCGGTAATCATCTATGTTTTATCTTTCTTTATTTATGATCATGTAGCTTATCATTTGGATGTATTTCTCTTTCACATTGGCATGCTGCTGTCTTATCTATTATTCAGACTAATGAGAGATTTAACAAAAACAGGAAGGGAAGAATAACTGGATAACAAAGCATTGGTCTTAAAGTCAAATTTGTTTTGGTGAAGTGTAAAAAGTCGGCGAACAGAATGTCAAATAGTTGCACTATTAAACTGATTTTAATGTTTCCTTCTGTAATTGAGGATTTTAATGGCTTCTTTTTTCTTTTTTAATTTTCTCAACCATAGGAGGATTGCCGTGGTGATGTCTGATTAACTAAAATGTTCTTTTGCTTCAAAAGGGAAAAAAAGGAAGAAAGGAAGGAAGTTATATTGAAGCTTAGTAGACTTTTTGAGAAACAGGAAGTTTCAATATCTGGCTTTCTTTCTTTTGGTCCTAAATATCTTCAACTTATTTCCTAATTATTTGGATATTGAATGGAAAGTGAGTTTTGGGTTGACAATACAGATACTGTTTTCTTCTAATTTCTTCTAAATTAATAGTCTCAATCTGCTAATTGTTCCATATTAGTTACTGATCAAGAAGTTCTTGTGGTTCTGACGCTATCTTTGCTTACATATCTTATTACCTCGCTTTCTCGGTATTTTTCTTTCTACAGAGTAATGCCCTGTCGACGTTCCCATCCAGCAGCTTATAGGCTTTACTTGGAACTTCTTAAAAGACATGCATTTACACTTAAATGTCAAATTAATGGGCCAGATTATCAAAAGTGAGTCCTTACAGTTCTTATTCTCTGTGTTATTGACACACACATGTGCATAGACACACGCGCACACACACATACTATATTAGATAGATATCAAGGAGGAAAAATTATATGGGACAAAAAAGAAAGAGAAAAAACAAAACATTTTTTAGCTTATAGCATTGAATCTTGTGTCACAGAAAAGACTTTGCATATGAGTTGAAGCTTGAAGGTTTTTGTTATAACATGTTAATTAATATCACTATATCTGTATCGAAATTAATTAACGTTGTTTCATCTGCACTGTATAACCATGTTTTGTCTTCATGATAATTGTGCTTCAGTTGTGAATATCTGAAGATGTGTTCGTATTATTCCTAACTCCTAAGAATTGTGTAGGCTACACGCAGCTTGCTAGTTTGCCATGCTAAGCTACACAGCTTACTAGCTTTTCATGGTTGTCCTGGTGGATCTAAGAGGTCATTTGTTTAATTTATAAAGTTGTATTTATATCTTGTTTCCATGACATTTTTTAATTTTGGCATTCCAGAGAACATTCCAACCATGGATTCCTTTACAGTCTTATCAACTTCAAACTTTCTAGAACATTTATGAACCGTATCATAAAGGCTATAGTGTATTATGACAATAAAGGCTCACTGAACCATATAAAGTACGGCAAATAGAATAAGAAGGTCCGTGGAAGTTCTGCAGTAGGCTTGCTTTGGCCAATAACTCCATTTAATTGAGCTTATTATTGCTTAAATCAAAGTTCCCATGTTCTGAAAATTTGCTAACAGATTGGTTTCTGAGTTGCACATGAACTCTATTTCCAGATGGAAATTCATATGGTAATATTAAGTTGTTCCAACCTATGTTAAGCGGACATTTGACTTTAGCCTGATATAACTGTGTTGGGCTTTTGTTAGAGGCCTTCAAATTTTTATGGATATGACTCTTGGACCTTTGAAATCTATGGAGACACTTATGAAAAATCTATGTTCCTGTAATGGACATTATCAAGTCCATGATAGGCTTTGGTTTGTCAATGTCATTCTTCTGCTTTTGATTAAAATGACCATTACAGATTGTACTGATTATTATCGGTTTTCTATTTGTAATTTCTGTGCTTTTCTTTCATACAGGGTCATGAAATCAATAGATGCTACTCTTCATCTTTCTGAGATTTTTGGTCTGCAAGCAATGGAACCTGGCATTCTTGTGGTCGAGTTCATCTTTTCAATTGTATGGCAGTTGTTAGATGCATCATTAGATGATGAAGGATTGCTAGAACTTACTGCAGAAAGGATGTCCAGATGGGCAATTATATCTCAAGAAATGGAGATAGATGGTCATGATATTTATGATGAGAAGAAAATTGAATATCATGAGAGGTTGCGGAATTTCAATACTACAATGGCTATTGAGATAATTGGACGATTTCTGCAAAATAAAATTACTTCTAGGATTCTTTACCTGGCACGGCGAAACATGTATGTATTTTGTTAACTTTCACAACAACTTCTCAACCATTTAAGTGTTCTAGTTTGTCCAATGCTTTCTATCTTTTTTCCCTATATTTTAGCATTCCAAGCTTGGACAGCAAGTGCTCTTAGTTAATCACAAAGGCATAAACTGTATACCACTTGCACATTGTTTCATCTGTAAATGCATACATTACCTGAAGTGTGTATGTATGCATCTGGATGTGTATCACAAAAAGTTCTTGCCTTATTTATTTGGATAAATTTATGTGAATTCTTTGTTCAGTGCCACTATGTTTAGAGTTGTTCTATTTGAAGAAAGTATAGCCATTATGTTATCATGACTATTGCTTATCAATCTTATACCACTTGTCAGGCCCGCTCATTGGGTAGGTTTCATTCAGAGTTTGCGGCTTCTTGGAGCAAATTCAGCAGCACTGAAAAATTCGAAAGCTTTAACTTTTGAGGCTCTTCTGGAGTTGACATCAGATAGTCGTGTTGTCTTGTCTAGAGAATGCAAAACAAGTTCGCTGCAAAAGTTCCATGCTGTTATGGCTTTCGGATCTCTGTCTTCTGCTGCTGGTCTATGCCATGGAGCTAGTCGTTCTGATCTTTGGCTCCCACTTGATCTGGTATTAGAAGATGCTATGGACGGTTATCTAGTTAACACAACAAGCGCTATCGAAATTATAACTGGTAAAGATAGATATTTCTTTGCTTGAATTTTTATTTTCAATTTAAAATCTTAGAAGTTCAGTTGTAGCAAAACCGCTATGCAAGAATGAGAACATTAAGTTTCATACTATGCAGGTTTGATCAAAACTCTTCAAGCAATAAATGGAACCAGCTGGCATGACACCTTTTTAGGCCTGTGGATCGCATCTCTTCGGCTTGTTCAAAGGGTTAGAATTTCTAATGATGATCAGGAATTTTCTTTTTTTTTTCTTTTCTTGTCTTTTCTGAATTAACTATGTTCTGAACAGAGAATATGATGTATTCTTAAAGCATTGAAAATTTACTAAGACCAATTGCTGTCCTTGAATTGGACTTAAATTTTTTCATGCTCTTAAAGTGTAAAACTTATTTTTGATATTGGTGTGCTTCAAATTCATGATAGTACCGGTCAAGACATATATTAAAGGAAAAAGTTCTTGCTTTGCTTGACCTGTTAAGTTTCTTTTCTTTTATCGCTAGCACTAGATTCACTCTGTAACAATTATAGTGTATTATTCTCTATGAAAGATGAATGGGATATTATTCTCTAGCTGTCAGCTGTTATAATAAATGAAGAAATTAGTCTGACTGCTGTATCTTACCTCTAGTTCTTCATTGACTGTTAGGAGAGAGATCCCATTGAAGGTCCTGTGCCTCGGCTAGATACACGTTTGTGCATGCTACTGTCTATAATCACTCTTGTGGTTGCTGAACTTATTGAGGAAGAGGAAGGTGCACCAACTGATGAAATGGAATGTGGCTCCACTAATCACTGGAAAGAAAAGAAGTGTCGCAGGAAATGTCGTGATGATCTGGTCTCCAGTCTACAAGTACTTGGTGATTATCAAGGCTTGTTGGCTCCACCTCAATCTGTTGTTTCTGCAGCTAATCAGGCTGCTGCAAGAGCAATGTTGTTTGTCTCAGGCATCAATGTTGGGAGTGCATACTTTGAGTGCATCAATATGAAAGACATGCCTATCAATTGTTGTAAGTAAAATCTTGTTCTATTGATCAATATGCTGACCACTTTTCTTTTCCCATACATCTTGAAGTCTAACCCATGTGCATGTGTTCATGGGGCAATGGTCAAAGCCTGTTGGTGGTTTCACTTGTGTGTTAGGATGTACTCAGAGCAGTTTAATTCGGGTTTTAAATAAATTCTGATCTGGCTATTCAGTCAAGATAAATTGGAGAACCAAACTGATGAGGACATTATTCTCTTTGTTATTATCT
Source organism: Theobroma cacao (assembly GCF_053813885.1). NCBI lineage: Eukaryota > Viridiplantae > Streptophyta > Magnoliopsida > Malvales > Malvaceae > Theobroma > Theobroma cacao. The sequence goes on from NC_142642.1 coordinate 36,394,318, forward strand.
TTTGGGGGGTGGGGGTGGGGAATTGAATTCTATGAGTGATGTATATGTTGAAAGATTTACACAGTTCTGTTCTGTTCATTTAACTTTAAACTTATAATGAGAGTTTGTATTTTTAAAAATATGTTTTTCTTTATAAATATTTTATTATATAAGGTATATAACTGGTTCAGTCGGGGGCTTTCCTACTGGTCTTTCCATAAATGATTAGGAAACCATCTCAAACTATTTTCCACTGAACCCAGACCAAAACCATAGCAAAGCCCTTGAAAAGATGAAACTGAACTTACTAGTTTGGTTCAGTTTCTTGCTTCCAGGTTACTCCCACATCATAATTATGTTGCAATGTGCATCTGACTGCCCTCTTGTGTGATCTGAAAAAGAAAAACATAATAGTATATATTCTTGTGACTTCTAAACTGATGATCACTGGTAGTCCAGAGGTACTGCAGCTTCAGAATGAAGTGATTGATTTCAGAAATCTTTTATAATTCCAGTGGTGTCACATGGATATACCACCTTCTAAAACTTAAAAGAAATAATTTTTTTTCTGGATAAGGATGTTGGCATGTGCTGTATAAACCTATCTGAAATACATTCATTTGATGGAAATAGTCAAGAATTAACATTTACGCTTTGTGCTGAACCAGAAAACCTTTATACCTATAATATCATTTTGAAATTTTGTGAAGTAGATTTTCACTTCATCATACCACCAAGTACCTATCTTGAATTTTGATGCTGTTTTTTATATGTCCTCTGGGGTTAATGTTTTGTAAGGCTTTCTAATCTTATGTTGTGTTCTTGTTTTCAGCTGGAAACATGCGCCATCTGATTGTTGAGGCTTGTATTGCAAGAAACCTACTAGATACATCAGCATATTTCTGGCCAGGCTATGTGAATGGACGCATTAACCAACTACCTTATAGTGTGCCTGCTCAGTCACCTGGTTGGTCATCATTCATGAAGGGGGCCCCACTTACTTCAGTAATGATTAATGCTCTTGTTTCAAGTCCTGCTTCCAGGTATACTTATTTATATATCTTTAAATCATACTTTTTGTTTTAGGACTTAATTTCCACAAAGCTTGTCTTCTATACTACTGGGGCATGCCATGTGTTGCAGAGCTTGTTGGGTTAAAGGGAGTTATCAACTCTATAGATATCAATTCCACACACTTGCAAAATAGGAGGCTATTGCCATTATGTAACCTCTAGTTTCGTTCATGTATATATATATCAAGCTTGAGAGGAGTGTTATGGAGTGCATTAGGTTGGAGGGCATTATTAGCTATATGTGTATCAATATTATCCTATAAATCCAATAGAGGTTTTCACAAGTGTGTAACCTCCAGTTCTTTTGACTCCTCTCTCTCACTCTTGTAACACCTTCCAATAACTATTCTCTCTTTCTGTCACTGAAACCTTTAGCTACCTTCAAAATAAAACCTCAACCTTTATTTTATTTAAGAAATTCATGATGATTTGGTATTCTCATAAAAATCTTGTAAAATGTGCTTCTTCCATCAAGGATTTTTGGATGGTGGAAGAATAGGGTTGTTTGACTGGGAAAAGTTTTACATAATAGTTGTTTGAGTGATAAAGTTCTCAAAATAAGAATCTAGCAGGAGGATAGATCTAGCATGCAAAACCATCTAACAAAGTTAAACCAATTTTTTAGCCGTTATTGTTTGTGAGTCATTAAGAATCAGTATACTTGATGGGAACCAATGTTCAAATGTCAAGGCTGATCTTGATATATATAAGTTCTCAAATTTCTTCTAAGTTTTCTTGATTTGGCCTGGTCTTCAGTTTTTCCTTTTTCTTTCCTGAAGCCAGGTATATCAGTTGCTCTTTTTTGTAAATTTACCAAGGGTAAAGCAACTGAATTTAAGCTCATGGATTTGATGGAAGCTTAGCAGAGCTGGAGAAAATATTTGATATTGCGGTCAATGGATCTGATGATGAGAAGATATCAGCTGCTACAATTCTTTGTGGGGCCTCTCTAATTCGTGGTTGGAATATACAGGTAATAAGATGAGTATTCCTTTTCATCTGTGACCCTTGTGCAGAATGCCATATTTTCATGCAACTGTATATTTTCTATCACTGAACAGTTCTTCCTTTTTGTTTTTCCCATTTCTTCCTTTTCTTTTTCATATTCTTTTTGTTTCTACTCTGCTCTTTTTTGCTATCCTTACATCCTTACATTCTAATTATCTTAATTATATATTCCATGCAGGAATATACTGTTCAATTTATAACTAGATTAATGTCTCCTCCGGTTCCTTCTGATTATGCTGGGAGTGACAGCCATTTGATAGATTATGCTGCAATGCTGAATGTACTAATTGTTGGAATAGCATCTGTTGACTGTGTTCAGATTTTCTCACTACATGGCTTGGTATGATTCACTAACTTACATAAGCATATCCATTTCACAGATAAGGAGTGATATTGCTGCTAGTTTCACCAGCTTTTGTGGATGAATTATGATATATTTTATCTTTCTGCATTTCATATAATATAGGTTCCATACTCTAGCTTATTTTTGACTTAAAGGAAAACCAGCATCTCCTATGAGAGCAAAATGGTTAGTCCAAGTGGCTCTAGGTTAAGTTTAAGGCATGAAGAAATTTTTTATTGGAATTGATTTGTTAGAAATGACAGCTTATGCTTTAACAAAGAATTACTGTTCTTACTGGCTGAGACACATTGTAGCTGCTGGCGTCAACTGGCCCAACTGTGCTTGGGTCAAACAACCAAAATGAGAAAGGTTAAAGTTATGTATATCTTCATGGAAAATTTTTTATACTCTTTCAATATTGACCCTGCTCAAACTGAATACAACTTTTAAGAAACAGAATCAATGATTAAATTCCATCTTCATAAATTTGAGTTCTTAAACTATCTGTGGTTTTACCTTTTCTTTTACCAGCATTTAACTGAGGATAGCATAATTGCATGACATGACTGAAGAAGAAAGCATGTTTGGAGTCCTTGAATTATGACGTGTTTAGGGTTCTGACCTTGTGATAGGCTTACGAGATGGAAGAATTGGTCCATGGGGATGATAACTTTTAGTATTCTTCCTTATTTTGAAGAGATTCGATTGCCAATGTTAAGGGAAATAGAGACAGGAAGGCAAGATAGTAGGAAATTTACTTGGAGGGAAACTTCTAAACCTCCTGCAATTGAGGTGATTGAGCTAAAAAATTAACTTTCTGCTTACTTTTTTCAAGCATATATATATAGAAACTAAAGACCACTTTCCCTAAAACTTATCAACTAAAAGCTCAGCACTAAAAAAAAATTCAAATACTAGTCAAACTTATCTCAACAATAAAAATACCAAAATTTATCTACCTGCTGAAGTGGAGCAAGCATGTACCAGATTAACAGGGACGAAAAATTTTGTGAAATTTTGTAGAACAATTGTTTTGCATAAGTCATTTATATGTTCAAGGATGTAAGCTGCTTATTGATGGAGACCTTTATGTAAGCTATAAGGTGATTTTAATTGCTTTTTTTTTTCTTTCTTGCTAGGTTCCTCAACTTGCTTGTTCATTGATGCCAATATGTGAAGTTTTTGGATCGTGTGTACCCAATGTTTCATGGACTCTCCCCACAGGGAAAATCTCTCCCCATGCAGTTTTTTCTAATGCATTTGCTCTTCTTCTGAAGCTATGGAGGTTTAATCATCCTCCTATTGAACATGGAGTTGGTGATGTACCCACAGTTGGATCCCAGCTGACTCCCGAATACCTCTTATTAGTCCGAAACTCCCACTTATTGTCTTCTGAAAACATCCACAAGGACCGAAACAAAAGGAGACTCTCAGAAGTTGCAAGTTCATCATCTCCACAGCCTGTATTTCTGGATTCATTTCCAAAGTTAAAGGTGTGGTATCGGCAGCATCAAAGATGTATAGCTGCAACACTCTCTGGTCTTGTTCATGGAACCACTGTTCACCAGACTGTGGATGGACTTCTTAACATGATGTTCAGAAAGATTAATAGAGGAAGTCAGTCTGTAACTTCTGTTACTTCTGGAAGTAGTACTTCATCTGGCCCTGGAAATGAGGATAACTCCCTGAAACCTAGGTTGCCTGCCTGGGATATCCTGGAATCTGTTCCTTACGTTGTTGATGCTGCTTTAGCAGCATGTGCTCATGGAAGACTTTCTCCACGTGAACTGGCTACAGGTTAGTCTGGTGTGCTTATCTGAATTTATTGTTAGGCACTAATGCACAGTGAGGAAGATGAGAATCATGTTATAGGTTGCTATTCAGGGGAAAAAATAAGTCTTGTTGCTGGGAGTAGTTCTTATTGATGGAGGAAAACAATAATAGTTGAGGCTGGTGGCCTTTGGGCCAAATGCCATCTCCTCTGTCAACATGCATTGGTGGAGGAAATCATGGATTGGTTCCATATGGCTAAGTAAAACTTGCTTATTGAACTATGTAAAAAGAAGGGGAAAAAGGACACATAGGAAAGGGGGAGGTGGGAATGCACTGTGAATCTATGATTCTGCTGGCAGTGCTGTTTTCATAGTGTAACTATTTATTTGACTAGGAAGCTTGGAACAGAAAAGCTATTTGTTATGTGAATTAATGTGACATCCAAAAATGATGCTGAGCTCTTATAACATATTTGCTGTCATAACCAGAATCTTTTAATGTCTCAGGGCTAAAAGATTTAGCTGATTTTCTTCCTGCATCTTTGGCAACCATTGTGAGCTACTTCTCTGCTGAAGTAAGTCGAGTTGTCTGGAAACCTGTTGTTATGAATGGTATGGACTGGCCAAGCCCTGCTGCAAATTTGTCCAATGTTGAGGAGCATATCAAGAAAATCCTGGCAGCCACTGGTGTTGATGTCCCTAGACTTGCTACAGGTTTTTGTTGTTGCCATCTTAAATTTTGAATATGCTTGCTATCATTTACACATTGTGTTTGAACATGCATTTATAATTCCTCGTTCCTCTGTCTTTACAAAATGACAAGAGCATGTTATCCCTTTATTTGGCCTTGAGCCATATCAAGTAGAATTGCCAATTAAATGGGTACAGCCTATGCTGGTAGTTTTCTTGCTTAGGAATCAACTTAAAATGCTTTTTCATTTCTCTGTTCCACAAACTGATCTTGTGATAGTGACTGGTGCATATTGTAACAGGCGGGAGCTCACCAGCTACTCTTCCACTACCGTTGGCTGCCTTTGTAAGTCTCACCATTACTTATAAAATTGACAAAGCCTCGGAAAGATTTCTCAATTTGGCTGGCCCAGCTTTGGAGTCCCTTGCAGCAGACTGCCCATGGCCTTGCATGCCAATTGTGGCTTCCCTTTGGACCCAAAAGGCGAAGAGATGGTTTGACTTCCTTGTCTTTTCTGCATCTCGCACTGTTTTTCTCCATAACAGAGATGCCGTTGTTCAGCTTCTTAAAAGCTGTTTCACTGCCACACTTGGCTTGAACGTTGCACCAATCTCCAGCAATGGTGGCGTTGGAGCTCTTCTTGGTCATGGATTTGGGTCACATTTCTGTGGTGGGCTTTCCCCTGTTGCTCCAGGGATTCTCTATCTACGTGTTTACCGTTCCATGAGAGATATTGTGTTCATAACAGAAGAGGTTGTTTCTCTCTTGATGGATTCTGTGAGAGAAATAGCATACAGTGGTCTGCTAAGAGAGAAATTAGAGAAGCTGAAGACAAGCAAGAATGGAACGAAATACGGGCAGGTCTCTCTTGCTGCAGGAATGACTAGGGTGAAACTTGCAGCCTCCCTAGCTGCTTCTTTAGTATGGTTGTCTGGCGGCCTTGGTCTGGTTCAGTCATTAATAAAGGAAACTTTGCCTTCTTGGTTTATTTCCGTTCATAGGTCTCAGCGGGAGGAAGGATCAGGGCTTGTGGCAATGCTTGGGGGGTATGCACTTGCATATTTCACAGTGCTTTGTGGTGCTTTTGCTTGGGGAGTTGACTCCTCATCATCAGCATCAAAGCGGCGTCCTAAGATCCTTGGGACACACATGGAATTTCTTGCAAGTGCACTTGATGGAAAGATATCTCTTGGCTGTGATGGAGCTACATGGCGTGCCTATGTGTCGGGATTTGTGAGTCTAATGGTGGGCTGCACCCCAAACTGGGTCCTGGAGGTGGATGTGGATGTGCTGAGGAGGCTGAGTAAGGGACTGAGACAATGGAATGAAGAGGAGCTTGCTCTGGCCTTGCTGGGAATAGGAGGGGTTGGTACCATGGGAGCAGCTGCTGAACTGATCATTGAGAAGGACTTCTGACTGCTAACTTCAACGCCCATCTTATTTGAATATTTTCTAGGATGGCAACTGTACACTAGTATTTCATCAACAGAGGAATAGTTGTGTAGTGATAGGTTCTTTTTGTGATGAAAGCCTGAATTTTGTTTTATTGGTAGATTCACCCTTGGTAAAGTGTAATGTTGTACATAATGACATGTATAGGAAAAACATCATTTCGCTTGTCAATCTGAAGCTTAAGATGAGGCTGGCTAATATAATTGACATGGGACATGAACTGGTAGATATGCATGATATGGACAAGGGTATACATGTTTTTCATTCATATTGCTTGTTTCACTCTTTTCTCGGTTAAAAATATAATTGTGTAATTCAATATTAGGATGTCGGACTTTATACATGTACTACAGAATTCCAGGGTGAGGAATGAGATGGAGGGAGAGGGGAATGCAAATTTCCAGCATAAAGATATGAAAATTGCTCTAGATTTCTGGCCAACAGAATAGTTATCTAGTTGACTACATAACTACATCACAACACCACTGAACCCAGGTGATTTCCTCATTCTCTGGCTTTGCATTACTCCCCTTACAGATAATACATCCCCCCACCTCCCTACATCTGCATATAAGTTAGACAAAAGAACTTTACCTCCACCATGAGATGGTTCCAACCTTGCCAAATTCTCTGCAGCCTTTTCTCCTATGTCAACATTTCCATGTGTCCTACAAGCTGCCAGTAACGTACCCCAAATAACAACATCTGCTTTCACAGGCATGCTCCTAATCATTTTCTCAGCTTCCTCTAGACGTCCAGCTCTGCCCAAGAGATCCACCATACAACCATAATGCTTGATACCAGGATCTATGTTATATGCACTCTTCATGCTCTTGAAATACGTCTCCCCTAGTTCTACCAACCCAGCATGGCAACACGCAGTAAGGACCCCAATGAATGTTATGGAATTTTGCTTGATATGATGCCTCCTCTCCAAGTCAGAGTATATTTCAAGTGACAAATTGGCATGTCCATGCATGGCCAAGCCATAGATAATTGCATTCCATGGTGAGACAGTAGAGGTCTTGTCTCGGATTTGATAAAACACTTCCAAGGCAGCACTGATGCTCCCACATTTCGCATACATATCAATGATTGCTGCACTTAGGATATCGTTAAGAGGGATGGAGTTATTATGCACGTATTCATGGGCCAATCTCCCTTCATTCAATATGCCTAATGAGGCAATCGCAGAGAAAACGCTCACCATTGTTATTTGGTTTGGTTGCATACCACTAGCTACCATTTCATGGAAGAGCTGTAAAGCCACGTTAGGTTGTTCACTCTGAGCATAACCAGCAATTATAGAGCTCCATGAAGAAACATCTCTTTCAGGCATCTCACTGAATAGCTGTCTTGCCTGTTCAATCATTCCATTTCTTATAAATGCTCCAATGAGGGCATTTCTAGAAGCAAGATGATCCTTAATGCCCACTTCAAACTGCAAGTAAGCAAGATCAACCTTCCCACAGGCTGCATAGAAATGAATGATTGTCGCTTGTACAAAATTATAACAATCAAAACCTGCCTTCACAATCCTACCATGAAGCTGCAAACCCGCTTGGATTGCACCCACTCGGGCACATGCTGAAACTAAATCCACAATCATAACATCACTTGCCTCAACTCCCTCACACAACATAGCACAAAACATTATCAAAGCTTCACTTAATCGATCCACTTGAACACAAGCATCAACCATCGTGCCCCACGAAACAACATCTTTTTCCTTCCTAGGAATCCTCTCAAACAACTCTCTAGCCAACTCAACCTCCCCAGCTTTCGCGTATCCATTTAACATCACATTCCAAGAAACAACATTCCTCTCCGGCATCTTATTAAACAATTCCATCCCATCCCTTAAATTCCCACAGACACAATACATGTGCAACAAATTCGTTGAAACAATAACAAATTTATCAAGCAACACCTTAACCGCCAAACCGTGTAACATTCTACAAATAAAAATCCCTCCAAAACCCGAACAAGCAGAAATCAAACTTGCCAATGTAACCTCATTAGGTAAAATACCCACATTTCTCATTTCCTTAAAAATCCCAAGTGCTTCTCCCCAAAAACCCTTTGAAGCAAATCCCATTATCATCGTCGTATAAGAGACGCAACCCTTTTTAGGCATTTCGTCAAACAGGCTCCGTGCATCGTTAAACCGACCAGCTTTTACAAACCCAGAAATCATAATGTTGTAAGAAATAGGGTCCAATTTAGGACAACAAGTGAACAAGCGTTCAGACTCATCAATAGAGCCGCATTTGGTGTACATGCTAAGCAAGGTGTTTTGAATAAAAACGTTGGAATTGAAGCCTGATTTGATTACGAGGCAATGGGTTTTTTGGCCTTGAGAAATGGAGAAATGGGTTGCAGCAGATTTCAAAGAAGAGATAAGAAAGAGCTCGTGGTCGTTGGGTTTTCTGTGGGTTCTGGAGTAGGTTGCTGAAGTCGAGAGGCATTTGAGCGATCGAAGGAGGGAAGACTTTGGCTTGAGAGAACTGAACATGAGAGATGACCATGAGAGCCGTTCTTGCAGTTGAGTTTTTACATTTTATCAGCAGTGCTGTGGGTTTGTGTTATATACTTGAATTCAAGAAACCGTTGGTTTTAGTGCGAAAAAGCTGTGCACTTCATTACTTCAAGCAAAACTGGTGTCTCCTTGATTTTAGTCCAATGCAAACGAGAACGTTGGCCTCTTCTTCAATTAAACCCATCAATCCAAAGAATTCAAGTCCTACTCAATTATGAAACCTTCAAAGACCCAGAAATGCTAAAGTATTCAATAATCCAACCATTCATTACAAATAGATAACCATAAAATTGGTTTTTTTTTTTATTATTTCTATATCATTTATAAGTAGTCAGATAATCAGAATATCAGACAAATAGCATTGCTTAATAAAAAGAATTCTGGTAATGAGGCTGCCAAATCTCTACAATTTTATTGGTAACAAATCGAAAGGCCAACATTGATAAACATTTATTAATTGTTTATTGAAATGGCTAACTACCAAAGCTGAAGTCTAAAGATTAATTTGAGATAAAATATCCATTTAGAATCCAATGTTATTTTATTCAAATTAAATTTTGTATATCCTTCCAGAAATGAGACAAGAAGGTTCAAGAAATGCCACTGGGAATATAGCATAAAAGAATTTCTTCTGCTCAAAGTAAAGTCCTCCAGAAAGAGGAGAAGGCGTGGAAGATCAAAGTAGTAAAAGGTTGGGAATATATAAAGAGGATCCAGTGAACAAACCATCATCAATAATTAGCGATGATCTCCATTTTGTGCCACACTGGCTAAAGCCCTGCAATAAACCAGAACTTGGCTTAATCACTTTACAAATATAAAAGAAATAAAAAATCTATCCATCAGAAATTGTAATTCAAGGTCTTTGTCAGGAAAATTGCTGCCACATAATAATTCCAACAAAATAAATTAATATTCTACGAAATGCCAGATAATGAATGCATGATACCACTAAACAGAAGGAAAAATAATATTCAGTGCCATTAATCACTGCTATATAACTGCACAAATAGCCAAACTTCTTCGCTGTTAACAATAAAACCACTTTGGTTACCTAGTCATCAAGAGAATTACCACAGTTTTTATCAGCTTTGGGATTTGATCAATCCTCCCTCAATGTAGAGACAACGAAGGCAACCTTTAGATAGGGATGTTGGAAATTTCTAGCATTTTACTGGCTACACCAACTCTTACTATTTAAAGCCACTGGAAACAGCATTCTATTTGATTTTTCAGCCTCTGAACAATTTTGTTATCACTCACTCGAAATTATCAAGTTTTAACCAGCTTAGATGTTAACACTTTTCAAATATTCCTGATCGGTATCCTACCCACACAGCCAAGGAAGATTCAAGATATCCCAGACGTATATGCCTAGTGTGATTGCATAAGGTTTCTACGAATAAAGTTGTACATCAGCTATCACTTGCAACACACACACAAAACATTCATAAGAAAAAATAGTTGAAGAAAAATTAGATTTCATACTTTCAACTACCCGAAACTCATTAAGGTAAAGAAAAAGCCCACCACAAAAGAAAAATAGCAAGAGCCACATTAACAAGAAGGTAAATTTACCAATTCTTGATGTTCGAATACAGTGGGATGGCTTGCTTGCAAATGTTGCAAACTAAAGAAGTTAAACTTCAAGCATAAGCAGACCTCATATCATATTAAAAACATCAGAAAAGCAAGAGGTTAATAATTATCCTCACAAAAAAACTAATCAAATACCTCAATTAGTAGTAATTCTAACTACAAATTCCTTGCCTAAATGCAACTTATGCAATTGTTTTCTTTTCCAGGCTCCAAAAATAACTTTGAATTTTTCTTCTAAAATTACAAGCTCATTGTTTACAAATCTCAAAAATAGTTGTGAATTATAAATGCTGCCAAAAAAAACGAAAATCCAAACAGCAAGAGTTTTTGCACATGAGTCATTTAGACACATTTGGCAGATCAAATAATTAAAGATGAGAAGCCTCTCACATCCTTATGTTTTTCATCCCACTGCATGGATGAAAATCTGCCAATTACAGACAATGCTTCCCTAATAATAAGAAACAACCAAATAGAACAAATATGCTAAGTTGACAATCAATCAGAGCCCTTGCAAATTCTATATTGGAGACAAGCCCAGGAAAAATATTATGATAGTCCAAATTTACAGTTAAAAATGAAGATCTTTCTTTCAGAGCACAGAACTAAAATGGCACCATTGATTAAAAGAATGCATGAACTTTCCTATATGCAAACAAATTGATTGATCCCAGAGAAATATTAGAAAAATAAATAAAAACATGCTTTAGTTTAGTGATCAGCATCAAAACTACAGTCCAGAAAAATGAAGATATGTGCCAGTTCCACTATAACTATATGTCTATCACCACCCCTGTACAAAATCCGAGATCTTTAAAACCCAGAACCCAAAATTATAACAATCTCTCAAAGCAGTTCCAATTCGAAAAAAAAAAAGACCATTTTTGCTAAGGCATCCAAAGAGCAGCCTAACGAAAATGCTAAACAATAAAAAAATCCATAATTTTCAACTAAAATCCCTCAATCTAAACAAAACCCAGAGGTAAAAACCCACCCACAATCCCATAAATATAAGCAATCAATAAATCAATCAAAGAAGAACCCGATTCTCCCAAGACCCATCAAAATCAACCCAAAAAAGCACTCACTTTTTATGGCGTCTCCCCCTCTTAGGACCCCAACCTTCAAGCCTAGCAATAGGGCAACCACAGCGAGCCCGAAAGAGTAAAACAGCTCGTCCATTAGGCGGCGCCATCTTCCTTAACTCAGCCCTTAAACACTCATAATCAGGGTTCCCTTCACTCCCACCCTTCCAAGGCAAACAATCAATCTCCTTTGATCCATTTTTCACACAATCCTCCGTTTGTAACTGCAAATCAAACTCCAATGCCTTTTTCAGCCCTTTACAGCCAGGTTTCTCGCATTTACGGGACCGCGAACCGCAGCAGAACTCGATGGAAATAAGAGTCGTGGCAAAGAAAAGAGTGCAACCCAAGAGGTAGGAAAGAAAAGGAAGGGAAAGGGAATGGCTGTGAGTGGAGAGGAGAGGGGAAAGGAGAAGAGAAAGGGAATGGAAGAGGTAGGAGAAGTAAGATGAGAGAAGGAAAGCTCCTGAGAAAAGGACTAAAATTAGGATCAGGAGGTCTAGGGTGGCTGATGGAGAGTGTTTGCAAAGGAGGAGAGGGGAGTGGGAGTTGTGGTGGTGGTGGTGATGGCCGGAAATTTTGGCGGCGGCGGCTGCGGCAGCGGCGGTGGAGGAGGTGGTTGAAGTGGGTTTTGAAGAAGGGGGCATGATGAGGAGATGGAGCATGTTAAAATGTGGACTTGTGGGGGTGGGGTGGAATTTTACTGGTTAGACTGAGAAGGGAGCCTATGTAATATGTATAGGTTTTGGTTTTAATTTTTTCTTATGAAAAAAAAAACACAAATCATGTACACTTTTTTTTTCTTTTTCTTTTTTTAATTTAAAGAGACAAACAAGATATGTTCTTTGCTTTAGATGTTGATTTTGGGAGTTAAAGTTGTAAGTTTGTGCCCTTTTCCTTTTTTTTTTTCTTTTAGCTCTTCGGGGAAGTAATCTTCTTCTGAAATTGGGCTATTATTAAATTAAAAGATATTTTTTTTATAAATTAAAACCCATAAAAGATATATATTTTCTCTTAAATTACAACAGGATGACAATATTTCATAAAAGGGGTATGACAATTGATAAGGTTGGTTATGTATCTTGGTTGAAGAGATAATGAGGTTGATTGATTGGAATGATTTCAGTAATGATAGAACTCCAAGTCTGCCTGGTTTCCTCCTTTCCTGATCAGTGATGACCCTATTTTCTAATGTTTTCATTAATCTTTTTTGCAAAATTGAACCCACTGTGTTTAGACATAGGCTTAGAGCTACATGAATTTGATGCAGCCTACAGAAATACAAACAAAATTCATCTGTACCTTCTGCTTGGTTAGCATCAAAAGGAAAAATGAAGAATTAATGATATACCTTCCTTCAACTGATAATATAAATTTAGTCTTCAAACCCTTTTCAGAATTATCTATTAATCCCATTTGAGAAAATTTTTCCTGAAAATTTCATGAAGTTTGGAATCTAAAGTGTGTACACTCCAAGTTAAAATTGAGACAAAACGTGACATTTGAAATTAATATATATATATTGTTTTATGTCATGATTTCAACATTAAGACATAAATGGGCCATGCCATGATCTTGTTGTTATAACGCAGGCTATAGGGTAATATACAATTCTATTATCAATTGCTGATGAATATTCCACCAAAATAGATACATAGTTGAAAAGTTGGCATTAACTCAAGTAGTCATAAAAAATGAATAGGTTTGTCATTCCATTTTTAAGTTGGATCACATGTTCTGATAGGCACTCGGTATTATTTTTGAGCACAGCAGCTGTTAAATGATGGTGACTTCAATTTCTCCCCGTATGAACTGAATGTAAATGGCAAGGACCACCTCAGCATATAGAATATGAGAAGTTTAATTTGGTACCAGCAACCCCACTAATTTATGTACACCAAGACTTGGAGTTCAGAAACTCCATTGCCAACTGGTGTCCAATGAGAGTCTGGTTGCCTGAAGCTGTGTTCTTCTTTGATCCCAAAACAATAAGAAACGGAGCAAAAACATGGAAGAGCTTCAAATATAAAAGCCCTATACCCAGGTATCGGTTCTATAACAACTTTGACTCTGTACATTCATCATGCGCAGTTTGTATGCAGGATACAATAAACCAACAACCCTGGCCTTACTTTCTAAAACCATCAGTTTCCAAATACAGGAGGGGGAAAGGAAGGACATTGAAAGTTCTAAAAAACTGACAAGCTTTATACACTATTACTCAACAATTCAGATGTTATCAGTTTCTTGAATTGCTAGACATGCTTCTGACATCAAGCCTAGAAGAACTCGCGGTCATGGAGAATCGTTGGTGCCACAAGGGTCCAAACGTAGAGTGCAGCAGTGACCCACTCGGTGCAGATTCTAACCCAGACTGATGTCCAGCCAACATCTACAAGAACTGAGCTCTCGGATGAGCTGGTCCATCCTGAAAGAAGCATAGCAGAGTACATGCTTGCCAAGGCAAAGATCAGGTGGAAGAATGAATAGGAATAACTAACCGGTCGAGCTTCTTTCTCCTTCTTTTCCTTCCCTTCTTCCACATCTTCCCCTTCTAGAAGTGGTTTCTTACCACCTGCACCCCAAGGTTTTTGTCACTTGGTTAGCGAAAGTAAAACCAGCTCTTGCAATTAAAGGGAAAGACTACTGTTTTAAATGAATGAAAGTTATTCCCCCAACAAGAAAGAACATTACTTCTGAGGGCATTTTAAGGTGGCTTGGAAATGCAGAAGGTTATCAAATAAAAGTCAAAATTAGACCCCAGTTTAGAAAGCATCATTAAGTGGCAGCAGGGACCTTATCTATTTAGGCTCCATTTAGTTAGTATTTTTGCTATTTGCTATTTGCTTTTTTCTTTTTTATTTTATTCTTTCTTTCTTTTTTTTTCTCTTTTTTTTTTTTTGCAAAAAATGAATATAAAACAAAAAAAATTAGCAAAAGCATCAACCAAATGAAGTCTTACTAATTCATTTTGAAAACTTAGATGGCATCTAGCTCACACATCATTTTAAGTTTTGAAGCATTTCACCTGGCACTGGATAAAATACTCTAGTCACCATGTTTAACTAGTGATAATTACAATTTACAAGAAGCAGCAGGTGAGGAAAGATGTGAATCAACAAATAAAAGGAGTGTAATAACCTGCAGATATTTACCACTCATATTGGTTAAATATAATTGCACCAAATACCACATGAAAATCCTAGCAACACAGCTGGGACTAAAAATGGTTTTTGGAGTGTTCCAGATTAGCTAGTTCAGCTGCCACTTCATTTTCTTGACTCAATGATAAACTGTACCATAAGTAAAATGATTTACGAAATAAGATTTTGGCAAGGCATGCACAAGGGACAATTAAAAAGATCCTTTCCCAGACTCTATAGCCTTATTCTCCCCTCTACTTCTAAGTATCTTAATATTTTTTCCTAGGGAACAGCAAACAAAACGTTAACAGTCAATACATGTGAACCATGCAAAAAGATATAACAAAGTATCTAGCTCAGGCCTCTGGAAATGTCAGAAAGGAAACTCTAAGAAATATGGAAAACTTGTATAAATATATTCAATTTATATGTTTCCGAGAGTTAATGATAAGAAGTATTAAATAATTTGAGTACCTGACTTTGGGGAAGATGGTGGTGATAAAAATGTTGTCGAGGATCCAGCACGGAGGGCTGAATAGAGAACTGAGAGAACTGTTGTGAGCATCCCAAGAATAAGAGTACTAGTGGAAACAGCTGAGGATTTATTATGGAGACCATTGCATACATAATCTCGAGGTTCACTGGAGAGACCCGTAAAGCAGACATAAGCACAGTAAATTGATATCACGGAAGCAGGCAAGAGGCTGCCATTCACCTGTGTAAAATTTTCACTTTCAATTATATTTTCAGTTGCAAAAATCTAATATATATTTATTAATTATTTTGTGCCTAAATGGTAAAAGCCTGCCAAATCCCAGGGTCATCAAGACTTAGCACACTGCAGTGTGTCTTATACGCAGGTGCACTTTTACCAACAGGAGATATATGTAACATGCTTTCCTATTTATGGTGTGCATTGTCCCTAAGCATGCATAATGAAGCAATGGCCTTGAGAAACCAGGGATTTGGAAGTTAAACCAAGAAATATGAGCTCCCGGTGAATAAAATTATAAAAGATATAAAGTTCAAACACCAGGTAAACTAGCAGATGGTCTAAGGAGCTAACCAGATACATTATCCAGTCTTCTGCCATTTGATGGAAAATTCATAGAATAGTATACACTTGGATTATGCAACTCAAATTGTGAACAGCAGGTCAGCCTGCTTATGGAAAAGCAATAAATGGGAAAACAAGCTTATCCTTACCGCAGGATGCAAAGCTATAATTCCAAAAGCAAATGCCAGAACCATTGTCATGACAATAAAGAAAATGTTGAGGCCACAGTCATGACCAGAAGGGTTGAACCATATAAACAAAATTCCAGAGAATACAAATGCTGCAAGGTAGCAACCAACTGATACAGCAAGTAAAGCAATATACCTGAAGGCACAGAATTTTAAGGTTAAAAATCAAGCAAAAGGAATGGAGAAAAACAATGAACCACAGGAATTTGAGCCAACCATTTTTGTTCATCTTTTTCAACCCAGGCATCATTCCATGAGTGTGTAAAGTCAAGTAATATAATCACTTGAACCAATAAAAACAGCCCTGCACCAAACTTCGATAAAGTTCCTGAAAGTAAAGCAATTTTGCAAAGTTAATCATGGATATCAATGAGATATCTGACAAAAATGTTTAAGCACATATAAAAGCCTAAGTATAGGATTCAAGAAGTTGGATTCAACATAGCCCCAAGAGACACAAGCATTACAACTCAAAAAAACTAAGAAGCTAAGCCTGCTTTGCCCTCTTCTCTCTCTAAATCTGGGAATTAAATGGCAGATAAGAACTTGTGCGTTTTAATAAATCTCACTGAATTAAATTTCAGGTCAGTAATTATGCCATTAGGAAACACAAATACTCCATAATATTTACTTGATAGACATCATATTGGAAAATTCATTTGAACATTGATTAGAAGAACGATCTTGCTCTTCTCATGGAATCCTAATCAGATTTGACCTATAATTGATACCCCTTGCAGATCTGGGAAATGGTTGATATGAAAACAAAAATATTGTCTCATGTAGTTGCATAAAATTGAGTTCTTTGTCTGTGACACAAGCTTGTTGCATGTATTAGAAAGGTCCAGTGGGACCCAGTGCATGAGGCTCCCACATTGTAGGGTCTGGGGAGGGTTAGCTACCCTTGCTTGCAGACATGCTGTTTCATGTATTAAAAGGGGAAAACACAAAGTCCATTTGAAAAGTCTGTCCTCATACCATTTGAACCATTCCTCCAAATTAGAGAAGATTCTAATAATTGATCTTCCACTTGAGGGAGCAAAACTAACCATAGACTGTGATGACAACATTGGGAAGGAAGAACATAAGGATCACAAGCAAAAGCCAGATCACCATCTTTGCAATCCATCCACCATGATGCCATGAATCACGTCTGTCATTTTGGTCCTTCACACCAATCATTATTAGAGCTAATATAGCAAAAAACAGGCAATTTCCCAAGCTTACACGAAGTACTGCCTGTTGTTGAAACCATGCCTCTGTGTGAGTAGAAGTGTTTATCCCTGCCAAGAAAACAATATCAGAATACTTGTGACTAAATATTAGTAGTACCACAGAAACACCACAAGAGTCATTAAATATACTAACAATTCATGAATTGACAGGAGCATTTGCATTGCTCTGTTATGATCTTTTGGAGCAAGAAACGTTGGCTATTAGGGTATTTATTGATATAAAATAGTTTACTGAGCGTCAAGCAGCCAATAACACACAAAAGATAAATACCCAATTGATATAGGAGCTTTAAATTACAGTAGAAATAAACACGGTTTCTCTTCTCTAAACGATCAATTATGGCTAAAAAATCATATCAAACATACAAAACCTGAATGTTTAATATACTGATGTCCCATATTTAGATGGCAAAAAAGCATAACAGATTTCATCCAGTACTTAAGCGGAACAAGCAGTGTGATCACAGTGATCTTTTCATTTTTTGTATGACATAATAATAAAAATGATATCAAAGAGAGCTCAACAACTCTATTAAAGAATGCTGAGCCAATCTACAGAACAAAAATAATTTTCTTTTGTTAGCAAGAAAACCAATAAGCAAAAGTACCATTGAATTCTGCCATCATGAAGTTACATCCTTAACACTATGGACAAACACAGTCACGCTTACATTGGCTTAGGTTGGTAATAAACTCCGTTCTGATTGAAACTTCATATATTTTTCTGCAATCAAAGTTCCTGTCCTTTAATAAGCACATCAATCCTTCTATTATTTCAGGATTCTGTACATTCTTAGCGTACTCTTCAAACATGACTAAACACGAAAAGCACTTTAAAGCATCAAATACCATCTTTAAACACGAAAAGCACTCTTTTTTACATCAAAATGCTCGAAACTTAAAAGTTAAGGTTCTAGAATCAGCCTTTGTTAGGCCCATACTTTGAGATAATCGTAGCAACAATATTGCATCCCTGAATAGCTAATTTTCTTCAAATTTTGAGAAAACAAATCCAAAATTCAAACATTTGAACTGCCCAATTAGTAAATTTCTATTTTTTTTAAAATACCCAATTATTATTTTCATCAATTAAGTCCATAATCAATCCCGAAAAACTGAACGAAGCAAAAGTTAAGCATACCCAGATGGGCAAATCTCACAGTTTCAAAGAAAGAAGGAAGGGAAATTTACATGGTAATTTCTCCAAAAGAGGAGCAGCAACTTCCCTAAGAATCCAAGAAACAACGAGGGAAAGGCCAAAGAGACCACAATAGGCAAGCCTAGCTGATTTCTTGGAGATCCCAGACGCCACCGATGAGCACAGCCCGCACGTGGACGCAGCACAGCAAGATGCCAAGCACGACATCTCTCTCTCTCTCTCTCAGATGCTAATTAGGAAATCAAAAGCTACTAGCAAATTCAAAGAGAAGGAAAAATGATTGACAAGAAAGAGCTGACTGGTAGCTGGGCGAAGACACAGAATTCGGTAATTTCAAATGTTTTTACGTGCGAAATTTGAAATCCGGTTTTTTAATAGATCATTGGGCCTATTGATTTACTTTGGGCTTCCTGATTGTATCTGCAACTGCAAGGCCAAACCCATTGGGACTGTTAGAGACCATTTCTATATGGAAATCTCCTTTGGACCTTAAGCCTTTACTGGAATTATTTGTTATATTCTTAATATTAATATTTATGTTTATGAATGTAGTTATTGCAGTGATTCAATGATTTTTTTTTTTGTTTTGTATTAGTACCTTTATATATCTCAATTATTTGTCACATCATTGGACTATGAACCATACCTCTTCTTCTTCTTCTTCTTTTTTCTTTAAGACATGCTTAGATTCGAAATTCCTTGTCCTGTTAACAAGAAATTGTTTTCATGTAGGGTTTGTTTAAGACTGCATATTCCACCTTTCAAAAAAGAGAAAAGAATCATTCTTAACATCTTACTTGTGAAATATACAAAAGTATCTTAAAAACGTATGTATCAATCACGGTTTGTTTATATATAGTAAAGTCAACTTTACTGTGAGCTCAAATGATAGAATTTAATGACTTTACGGTAATTTCAATTTTGATGACTTTATTGTAAAAATTTGCTGTAAATAAATCACTACGTAAAATTTATTTAGATGCTATTAATGTGATTTTTTTTTTTCTTTGTGGGATAGTTCAAGTTTGATGAGGGAAGAATATTTGAGAATTGGGTCCTCATTTTGGGAGGTAATGTCTGGCTTTGGCTTCTTTTCTATGAGCCATTTGCTTCATTTATCCACTTTTAAACTCGATGCTTTCCACATTCAGACAAAGTGTCATGCCTCTATATATATAGTGGCTGACAATCAATACATACTGTTTACTTCCCTAAGAAATATACATCAAGTCCATCCCTTATCCCAAACCTTAATTATGTATATACAGTATAATCAGAATTATAAGAGGATCACAAGCAATTTTAAAATGGGTTTATTTCACCTTAATTTGGGTATCATACTTTAAGTAACAAGTGGAATCACGCTTATTATAAGTATATATTCATAAATTTGTTACTTATGATTTGTTGCAGAGGAATGGGCGAATCTGAAAGTCAATGCAAGTTGTGATTAATTGTCATTTTTCATAGAAATGCAAATCTTCATCTACCTCTTAGCATATGAAAGTAGGTGGTGTACTAAAAGTAAGTTATTGCTATCATTTTCCTTATCTTTCCCATATTCTGCTGCTCTCTACCCTTTGATCTTTCCATGATGTTTCCTTTATATGGAATGTTGTGATCGTGCTGTCTCACTTAGTCACATCCAAACCTTATAAGATAAACAACTTGCCCTCCCCTATTGTTGTACTTCCCATCCTCCCAACAAAATGCAACAAAAGAAAATGCTCCCCACCAGCTTCAAATTTTTCCACCCCTTTCTTTTCAGCTTGGTATCCCATTTATATATATATATATATATATATATAAACATGTCCCTAAGTCTTGCTTCATTCTGCAGCACGTGTACATGTTCCATGTCATTGGTCCATGTCGGCACAACGTCCACGTGTATGCCCTTTATTGGCCCTGGTAGCTCCAACATGGACTCACTTATTAGCTGGACTCGGTATTTTGTTTGATGCTTTAACCTCTAATCTTATAAAGGTCCACATTGATTATAAGGTAGTATTAGAGATCTTATCCTTGATACTTATGCTTTAAGATAAGGCGTAGGGGTTTTCCTTGCTATCCTTTTGCATGGCAATGGGACATGATTTGACACGTTGGAGTGTGACCTCTAAATCTCTAATTGCAATCTTTCCTGAAGCTTATGGATAACATTCTTGACCAATTAAGTCCAAAGAAAGAACACCTTTTTAATCTCCTTTTTTCCTTTTTTTACTTGAAAAGATTATATGTATAGTATAAGATATAAAGAGAAGTGTGGCAACTAGCATTGACAAGCCACCTTGAGCCTGACTAGAGGATATAAAGGAAATATATACAGCTTGTCACCGCTGTGATTGCTTAACAGATGTGAGATGTGACAATCCTCTTTTAGGATGTGTTTAATGTAGTTGACCTACAGTTAAATTAGCATTTTGTTTTGCTTTTAGTTTGGGACATGGATCAAGCTAGAAATTACCCTAATTATAGCTATACACTAACTGCAAATATGCTTGTATACAGATGTACCAATGAGGCCGATTGTGTGCTCCCTTGGAGGAAACTCTACCTACTAAGAAACTAATATTGAAGATTGAAACTACACAAACAAGCCTAAAGATAACCTGGAGTTATCCATATAAACCGTACAGACTATTTTAAGAGAGTCATAACTAACCTTAACATTCTGAAAAAAATTAGTGATTACAGATAATAAACCATTATGTATAAGATCATGGGAGTCTTTGATGTAAGGGACGTATTCTCAATATTCCAGTCACGAGAGTTTAGTGATAGCAATACGCAAAGGGAACCAGCCAAACCCAAATCATCATGTTGTCCTAAAAAATCAGAATCCAAGACTTCTAGACCACCTGCATATCCATGCTGTTAGGCCAAGAGCCTCAGCGGTCCAGGAAAGAACTCGGCAATATATGTCCCTGGGGAGAGGAGATACCAGATCTTACTAGCCTCATTTGATGAGTTCATTAATTTGATGGGGTCAGTGATGGGGTCTCCAGCAAGTCCTTTCTTAGGCCTTAGCTTAAAGAATGGGAAAATGGTGTCCAGAAAAGGATAAAAATGTGGGGTTTGTGAACTATACAAGATAAGGTTGATGCTCGATGCTTGGAACTGCTTTGAAAAGTTTGGCAATGTTCAGTGGCCGGCAAGGTTGTAAGTGATAAACAAAACTGTTCAAGTTGAATCTATGCAGAGAGAGAGAGAACTGCGCACGTGATACTGATATGTTTGATGGTAGAAGTGGACCCTCGTGGAAGCCCTGGAACTCTACAATTGCATGTAAAATCCCTTACCTGGCTGGTTGATAAATATATATATATATATATATAACCTAGGATTCTCAATAAATTTGGCTGCAATTAGGGGAACTAATTGGAAAACAATGGGCAAGAGATTTGCTAAGTGGAGGAGAATGGTGAAGCAACAGAAAGGAAAGCTCTATATCATGAGAGTCTGCATCTCTATGCTTCTTTGTTGGCATAAGTACTCGTACAAATAGTACGATGGCTCTGAGAAGTCTTAAATATTACTTGTTTTCGTTGACAAATTCATTTTTTTTTCCTTTCATTTGTTCTCCTTAGCTTGTCTAGTTGTTTGATTTTGCTTCTATTGAATATGTAGACGGATGAGATTTCAGGATAGATCATGAGACTGTAAGATTGAACTTTGCACTCTCTCTCTCTCTCTCTCTATGAAGGACTTCTTGTTGAGAATTATTGCTAGTGTTGTACTTGTTTGTTTTGTACGATCCCTTCAATTGTGTGGTTGACTTTCTGCAAAGCTTGCACGAATGCTTTGCACTTCGCAGGCATATGATCTTCAGTGCTTCATTCTTCAAATTAATACAAAAAGGTTTTGGTTCTTGTGACCGTACGTGTTTATCCTTGCCTAGTACCTAATTAGCAAGAGACTATTTTAGTGCATCGTACAAGCTTGCAATGGTTTCCTTTTTTGAGATAATGTCCAAAAGTATTAAATAGGGGCACTCGGCACTTAACAGCTTTGTCCTAACAATATGATTATATAAGCCGTATTAGCTTCATTTGATCAATTTATAAGGTACTTATTTGGCAATACCTTAAAAGCGGAAGAGTTTCTTTCTCTTGTTTTGATGACAGAAAGAGGAAAAGCAAAGGTCTGGGCACCCAAGAATCATAATTTGTGGCGCTAATCAAGTGAAGATGTTCCACCTAATTGTGACCCCTAGTGGGTGGGTAATAGAGCGTGTGGCAGTGTGGCTTTCCAAAAATATTCAACCCATTAATCTAAACGAAATGAAGGAACATCTAAAGAATGCATCCAAGCACATCCTGGAATCCTGGCAGATGGTGGGTCTAGTTATGTTATCTTACAAACAATGGGACAAATGAGAGCCTTGTACAGACAGGGGAGGGCCTTCAAAAAATTTAGGATAAGCTATAGCTTTAGCAAGTCCTTTTCCAGGGTGGATTTGTCAGGCAGACAAGCTGATGGGAGTCTGCCTTGTCATTTTTGATTCAATGGGGCCTTCTCCATGGTAACCCACTTAGGAGCCAACACTTGTCACTCGCCACACATTGTCCCTCACATACCTTCCCCCTCTATATAATTCCATGTTCCATGAAGAAACCACATAATAAACCGGCTTGAAAATTCATATACACAACCAACAAGGTTAATTCTCTATCTATACCCTTTTATGTCAAGTTTCTGCTTGAACATGGCAGCTGGGTGCCCAAAATCGACAGGGATCCCCAAGCTTCGACTATGGCAAAGGTGTTCGAGGCTTGTCAAGGAGCAGAGAACGCGATTTTACATTATATGGAGATGCACGGTGCTGCTTCTACGTTGGGAGGAGTAAAAGTTTTGAAGGTTAGCTGGAATTAGGCTTTTTTGTATATGTTGCAGGACGGTTAGCCAGAGAGAGGTCTCAATAGTGCAAAGCTCAAACTACTATTTTTTTTTTTTTTTCCTTAGAAATCAGCAGGCATTATATGCCTACAGGGTTGCTTGCTTCTGATGGTGACTGGTTTTTTTGGATAGAATTAGTGGAGCTATATGCCTGACTGTCGATCAGGCAAGAGGTAGATTGTGGCTAGGTTAGGTAGAATGTATACAGATTGTGTAAAATGTAGTAATTGTAAAGTAAGGTGGATGGTTCTGAACCTCAAAAATTGCTTTCCAACTCTTTATGTGGCTCACCTATGGTCCCTAAATTGCGTGCAATTATATTGTACTAATGATCAGATCTGGAAGACGTGAGCAAAACAATTGTCTTTCAGAGAGAGGCTTTTATTACATGGTAACTCTTCCGATTTAAGTAACATGATCCATCTACATCGTTAATGCATTTCATCAGTTGTAGTAGACCTCAACAACAACAGCAGTTCTTCCTATTGATTTAGGTAACCTTAATTCTTCTTAGAACCTTGCCGTGGATAGAGTGTAGTATAAATTATCTTTTCAGGACTAGTCTTTGCGAGAGGGGAAACGGAATCTCCAGTAAGCACTGGCTGTCGGTCTGTCCATCAAACTTTAGAGAGATGATTTTAGTTTTCGAAGAACGAGCAATTTACAGAGATATAACTAAATTCAGTAGTGTTTTCCCTCTTTCTTCTACTTTCCATTCCCGGAAACAGGCTAGTTAACAAATAATTCATCTCACGAGGCAAAATACACCAAAATCACGATGCCAAAGCATTTCTACAAACTCACGCGTGCTTCCATTTCCATATTCCATCACCCTAAAAATCAAAATAACAAAATAAGAAAACAAAAAATTGAAGACCTGGGCTTGAAAACCATGGAAGTTCTAAATTACATTTCTCTTTAACGTGCTTATATTTAGAAAACCACCATGCAGTATGCACGGGAAATTCACTTAGATGTAGCAATCCCGTCAATCTACAAGCCTTTATTTTTTTCCCTTGTCCACCCTTTTTAGTGTAGAAACAAAAATACTCAGCCCATCAGGATCACCCGCATCAATATCTGACAATTATATAATCTTATTCATCTCTTGTCCTCAGCAGGTGTACCTTGTATCCTGGTGGAGTTTGAATCGCCCTCAGCAGGTTTTTTCGTGGCTTGACCTTGCTTACTTTGGGCTCCCTGGGTAATCATAGACACAAGAAAAACCAATATCAAACTCTAGCAACTTCGAGAAATCAGTGAGGTACTCATAAAATAAAATTATTTGTACATTACTAAGCAACAAAAGTTTTAATGATTGCCAAACTTCTTTCAAGACTATAAACTGATTTGCACAATTAATTTGTTAGTCGCCCCACTATGAATTTTGTGGTGATATATGTTTTCTCTTTTGTAATTTCATACATGGAAAAACACTGAAGGTGACAAAGTGAGTGGCAACCCATGTAAAAGGCTAAGCTTTACGTAACAGATCAATAAAGGCTAAGCATTGCTCCTAAGTGCTGCTTCCAACTACAAAAAAATAATGTGAAACCACGCATCTAAAAGCTTTATAAGGGAAATTACCTCTCAAAAGCCCTTCTAATTCTTTCTGTCCACAAAAGCTAAAAAATAAAGGATAAAATCTATCACCTCTTTTTCTAGCCACACAAGCATGTACATCATTCCAGGCTATTAAATCCACCCCAATTCTGTTGGAGTTAATGCTTGCATGTGTCAAGTGGACAAAATGACCAGTAACAATCCACTTGGACATCCTGCATGTTTGTATGTGTTTTGCTTGGTGTTGAAGAACACTACGTGTAGCTATGCATGTCACTATGATAATCATGTTTTACACTTGTTTCTCATGTATTAACAAGTGTTATATCTGTTGATGACTTGTGTTAATGAAGCTGTGTATACATTTGTTGAATATGAATGAAACTAGCCTGGCCTTCTCTCTTTGTTTACTCTGTTTTAGAGATATAAAACAGAGGCTGCATCCAGCAGCCATTTACTCTCTTTCTCCCAAAATTATAACAAATTCAACCCACCACTGTGGAAGAGATGCCCAACATAGCAGAAGCTAAAGAACAAAGCTGTCTTGGGCCACAAAGAACAATGAACTAATTCGACCGACATCTTACACAAGCATCTATTCTGAAAAATTTCCCTCTCTTTGGGAGGTTATTAATGATCAACATTCATTTCATGGTGCCTCCTTGAGAGGGAAAAGCAACTTGGTTAGATTTCAAGATTGCTTTCCGTGGAAACTTCTACTCCCTCCAATTGATCTCTCTTTCACAGCCTCTCGATAAAAAGACTTCACCTCAAAAACTCCCTCTTGCACTAAGTCTCCATCTGTGGTGATCATCTCTCCAGAAATTCCTTACCACCTCAAAAAGAGCATGTCAAAGAACTTGGACAAAATTTTAAGTTCTCAACTTGTCCATTTCTCAAAAAAATGCACATTCCAATACTGACCATTCAAGCTAGAGAAGCAAGAGGTATATTTGGTACAGTATCTTATAGTGCTTTGGTTCTTCACTTTTACCTTATAGTGCTTTGGTTCTTCACTTTTACCTTATAGTGCTTTGGTTCTTCACTTTTCTTTTTGTCAGATGCTAAATTTATACCAAAAAAACTCAGTTATTTATTCTTAATCGTTTTCTTTATGAATTAGTTGGCAGAAAAGAAAACTATTAACCGTTGGCATTTCACCTAGAACAGATGGAGCAGATCCATCAATGACACACACACACACACACACACACAAAAAAAAAAAAAAACTAAAAATAATATTTCCTTACCGCTCCCTTCTGCCCAATCAACCTCCGACTTGATGGTGCCCGTGCCACTGATGAAGCAGCAGCGGCAGCAGCAACACGGATTCTGCAATAAATTATATAGCATCCATTCTTATTTTTTGTTCTTTTGGAAATAATTGGATGAGGATTAAAGTTCTAGCACTCCAATACCTTTTATGCACATCAACATATTCATCTGTTTCATCCACTATCTCCTCCTGCATTTGTAAAGACAAACTGCAGCTGATTAAGAAAAAACCAGTAGAAAAGAAACAAGACCCCAAGTTACTCTAATTTACCTGCAGAAGTTCTTCAAAAACATCTTCTAGGGTGATAATACCAATCACCTCACCATCTTCAATATCCTCTGACGTGATTGGCAATCCATTTGTTGCAGCATCTTGCCTGTTTAAATTGGCAGGTCTTGGAGCCTTATCAATGTCAACAGCAATGCTCTCTGGCTTTTCTTCCAGCTTGGATAGCAGAGGAGTAGTCAGTTGGGAGTCTGCAAGTGAGACTTTGTTTTCTTCATATTTTTGTCCATCAACTGTTGGAGGAAGAATCTTATTTTTTCCTTTAGCCTTGACAACAGCTGCCATATGACTGCTGCCCTTTTGAAACTCATTCAGTATATCATACAGAGGCATATCAGCTGGAACCCTGTGGAAACATCCGCACATGAATTGCAGAATAGGTGGATATTTTATGCTTATTACCAAATAGAAATGATAAGCATATTCATGAATAATTACGAAACCTTGGAATTCTCCGGATGGAAACAGCACTGACTGGTGTCTCAGTTTCAGGGCGTACAGTGAGAAGGCTTTTCACCTAATTCCAATGTCCAAACAAGATTAGAGATGCAGAATAAATAAAATAACCAACAAGATCAGCAAAGCTTTAGAAACCAAAATGCATGAAGGATATGAGCCTTCATCTACAGTCTTAAGTTATAACACATACCAGCAGAAGTCCAATAATGTTTTTTGGATTCCCAGAGTAGACAGGGACACGGCTATGACCACGAGCAAGAATCTTACCCATTGCCTCCCTGGGGTAATTAATTAAAGATTAAAGATCAGAGAGAGATGGATGAACGAGAAACTTATCACATAATTCTTTTTAGAATTTCAACTAGGATTTAAGAAAACAATACAAAAGGATCTGGGTCAGCAGTTTCATTGAAACTCTAGACTTCACTAACACATACAACAGCTTTATGATAGAAAAGTAATGACCAACATTCTAGTCAAAAAACATCTACCATTCATAAGTAGTTGTAAATGCTCAATGCATTTATATAAAATATAGGATAAGTGGAAGGAAAGACATATGAAGCCAACATACTTTTGTGAACAGGAAAAACATTACACAACTATTGAAGATAGGTGAATGGATGTACATAAAGAAATTGAACATTTTTAACATTTTTCATTTTCTTTATGATGGATTTAGGAGAGGTGATGGGTTGTATGGAAATATGAAGTTTAGCACTCATCATGATTAATGTATAAATCCTTCTTACATTAAAATACCATAAAAAAAGGAGCAAAAATTACCAGTCCAACTTTGAATTGACATCTAAAGAGAAAGTTGATTCTATAGGTGTCATAGCCTCCTCAGCAGTCTGTCCAAACATTATAATGAAACATGAAAAATAAATTGAAGATGCAAGCAAAACGATAAAATTGTTTGGAATGTGATAATCCAAGTGAAGCCACTATGACAGAAGAGTATGCGAATTTAAAGCTTATATTACTTTCTAATATTCCATTTTTGCAAGATAAGTGACCATATATCAGAATCTATATAGTATAAAATAAAGATTCAAAGCCATCAACCACACTACTTATATGTGACGCATACCTTTTCAGTCAAATCTAGTGCTCCGCTGATAATTGTTGTCTCATCATGAGTGAGCTCACCTCCCTTGCCAGCCTAAATAATTAAATCAAGAAAGAAACAATCAATATGAAGAAAGAGACACTGGATGTACAGGCAATCTTCTGCCAGTTCTATAATATTTGACAAATTAGCCTACTTTGGCAAAGGATTACCATAATGTTTAATGTATGGTGACTTCAAATTGATTTACCTCTTGGCTGTGGATGGAGACAAGGGCTTTTAGTTGAGCCCGCCTAAACAGTGCTTCATTATGCCCCAGCACCCAATCCAGAACCTGGAAAACATATATAACAATAGTGCTTCATCAATTCAAATAGCCTGTCAAAACTACAGAATTGTGAAGACATGATAACTCTAACAGAGACTATACTATGTTTAGACTCAATCTTCTTTTCCTTTTTCTTTTTCCTTCTATTTTGGGGGGTGTGCAGGGTAGGCAGGGATGTTGAAGCTTCATTCTACACAACAATTCAACCTTTATTATAGCAAAGATGAGAACAATAACAAAGACTAGATATAAGTAAATAAAAGAAATAATATTTCCCTCTATTTCTCTACTGCTTTCTACTTCCTCCCTCCTTCCCCACCCAATACTAAATCATGATTTCTTTCATCTTTAGGATAACAAAAAGGTCAAACTCCAGTACCTCTACTTACTCGGGAAGGGGGAAAACCCATTACCTGATGGTTCCCCAAAGAAAATCTGTAGGTAAGGAAGGATAAGAGTAGCACAAATATATTGACAGGAAAATACGAACCATTAGATCACCATAGGCATACTCAAGAAAAACTCAATTTGCCAATAGTGATTAAAGAATCCCAGGCCTCAAAGCTCCAAGGAGCTAAAAAAGAGATTTCCTCCAACTTTATTTAGCTTTCAATGAGTAGCACTGGCTTTTTTTGCAGGGAGTTGGCTAATAATCAACCACATAAAACTCGAGTCTAGTGAACAGAGTTCAAGTGCTGTTTGCCATGTAATAGTACCACATTGAGTAAATAGACAAGATTAATTACGAGAATTATCTCCTGAATCAACTCAACCAATATTATGTATCACAGGACTAGGAATTATTAGAACAGTTAAAAAATTCAGCCTTTAAATGACTTATTCCAGCATGGGAGTCAACAGAGTGCAGCTCATAGAAAATATTGCAAGAATGTAAAGTACTGGACTTTGAATTTACCTTTCCAATGGGATAAGCTATTGGATAGCAAATAATCATTAAAATTCTGACGAGCACTACAAAATTGGCACCTACAGCAAGTCCGTATCTTGTGCATATTGACTGTGGAATAACCTGAAAAGTAAAAGGAACTCATCTTGGCCCAGGATTCAAAGGTCGAAGTCAAACTAATACGGAACAAAAGTTTGAACAGCCTACCTCACCAAAAGCTAGAACAAAAGTCACAGAAAGTATAATAGCAACATATTGATTGAAAAGCTTATCCAGGTATATAGGAAGGGCCTGCAAATTCCAAATGTCAAGGCTGTCATTGAAAGTCAACTTTTTCTTGAACATCCTTAGTAAATTTGATACATACTAATTTGCAAGTAATTTTCAAGATAATTTCATAGAGCAACTTGAATAATATTGTCAGATAGCCTCGGCCTCATAACAAGCATCATGTTCAGCAACTAGGTAGTTAATCACAGCAATCTACCTTAAATATTTGTTTCTGTGATTCACTAATTGCATAATAAAAAAAAAAAACTAGATATCAAAAAACACATAATTGCAGCCATAGATTAATTGCTTCATATAAGAGCCTATTTAACATAGTGCAATCCCATTCCTATAATCCAATTCAAGCAAAAAGTATAAGTCATTGGCTTGCACTGTTGCCACATGCAAAGGTCCAACAAGCTGCAAGTAAGAACACGTATTAGCGATCAGCAAGCTAAAGTTGAGAACTCCCTTATTAGCTTAAAACTTCAGTTCCAATCTTTGACTTATATCAAAACTTCAGCTTTAGCTAATCTAATTTCAAATTTTCGTCCTACACAACTTTGTCTAATCAAAAGTTTTGAATCTATCCTTCTACCTTTTTTTTTTTTTTGCATCAAATAACAAACAAGCGATAATTTCACTCAAAGGCATATCCAATTGAACCGAAAACAGTTGTTGAATCAGTTTTACCTCCATAGCAGCAGCATTGCAAAGAAGCAAGGTCACCAAAAGCTGATGCTGTTTCTGAACCACTGGCAAAATAGTAGCTAAAAACAAAAAATGAAATAAAATAAAATATCTCAGAATGAACAATTATTCTAAAAATTCAATCTTTTCTTCACACCAACTCCAAATCCAAAGCAAAGAAATTTAGTAATATATATTCTACCGGCTTGTTTCTTCTCAGTCGGAGTGCCGCTGCGCTGGAGAATTTCGAGTTCGACGAGACCAAGCGACATGAGTCCAAGAGTGAGACCCGACATGATCCCCGCGAAGAGGACTAAAAAGCAAGAAATCCCGGCGTAGATGAACCACCACGGAGATCCGAACGGAATCCCACCTCCGACGGATTCATTGACGGAGGCCGCCGTGTTCAACAGCATCCTCGCCGCCACCACCGCATTTATAGGATGCATCCTGGCCGTTTCAATCACACGGAGTCAAAGAGAGAAAATAAAAAAAGCAGAAATGTGTTGTTCTTTTGCTCTCTTTTTTGGTTAGTCAATGAATATGCTGAATAAAATGTCAGGGAATTGGTTGAGACCACGTGGCCGGATCTGTTGGGTTTGGTGGGGTGTGTTCACGGGATTCGGTAGAAATAGCGATAGGGAACAAAATCAACGGTGATGCTGATTAAAATCGAACACGTGGCAGAAGACTGCGGGGATCTGCAGATGGTTCCATGGCGGGCTGGCGTATTCAAATATATCCGCATTTTATTCTCTATATTTTCTATTTGTGTTATAGAAAATTAATGCAAGTATAAAAATATTAGAAAAGTTTAGCCTAATATAGGGACAAAGTAGGAAAGAAAAGAAATCATAACTAGTAATATTATCATGCTTCATGTTCCAAAAACAAAAAATCATTATCCTTTGAGGTGCCATGAAACAATCATCATGTTTGTCGGTAATTGGTGTCTTAATATAAGCTTTTCTTCCCCTTTTTTTTCTTTTAATTTGTCAATTGTAAATATATTCCAATCGCAGAGCCAAAGGAGCACTGATGACAACCGTCACTCTCAATTTTTAATTTTTTTAAGATTATATATATATATATATAACTTAATATATATATAATATAATTACTTTTATAATTACTTTTTAATCACTTCGCATATAAAATTTTAGATTCATCAAATCTTCGCCATTGTGATCTTCCCTTTCTTAATTCGGGAATGCAAACCAATATGAACTATAGAATAGCTAGTCTTTGGGATTGGAAGTATCCCGAAGTACTTGTTATTACTATGCCTGCAGATGGAAACTCAAAGTGTGGGATTTGGCACCCTGACCTTTATCCAAACCTTGATTAAATCATTGTAAGACATGATGGTTAACAAGGCAGTTAATGAAAAACCCCATTTTATACTTTAAACTCAAATGGTTATGTGGGTTGAGTAACTCATTACTCTTTTTTCGAATCAGGTTCCCCTTTCAGCTGAAATGGTTATGTGGTCTTTTGCACTTTTGTAATCTGTTCACTCAAATTTTCATTTGTCATTGAAGATAAGACAGATAGGAGTAACAAATATTCATACAGGTAAAGGTGGACACAACAAAAAATCTCTTTGATTCTTAACAGAAACCATAAGTGAAAGACTGCACTATGCTTCCCTAAGCACTGAATTAAGCTGTTAGTTGCATCTGACACTAGGTGAAATGCTTCTTACATTTTTATTGGCTCAGAATGATTTCCAGGAAAAAGAAGCTTTAAAATGAGGCAAAAATTAAAATCTGTATGGTGTTGCCCTCCCCCGATTTTTGGACAATCCAGGCGTTGCAATTTTAACTAAAATAAACCTGCCATCAAAAAACTAACCAATTTGGAAGGCTTGAGAACAGGATGTTAGGGTATTGCCACATGAGTATATATCAATGTAATTGCTAGATATGCTACCTTTCCATTCATCTCCTTCACGGCTAACTGGGCCGATTGTTCCTCATCGAACCAAACAAAAGCAGATCCTAAAGACTGCTTAGATACTCTTTCTCTGACAACATTGACTGCTAGATCATATTAAACAATGTGAGAGAGAGTGACAATGAGAGCAATGCTTGCCGTAATTTTTAGCAATGATGCAAAAAATCTGCAGTTCACCACATTTTGAATAAGAAAGTAAAGATACCTAACAAATTAAATTTACAACACCAATTTCCAATACCAAGTAACAACTTTGATTTTGCAAGAACTCCAAGCAGAAACATAGGCACATCAGAGTATCCTTTGTCAATTGAGGACATGCTTATTTCTGGGATCAAGTCTTCTCTCAGTATTAGAAATGAAACAGTATTCACTAGTGAAGCTTAATTAGATAGGGCAACTAGAAGTAGAAACTCCTTTCTTTTCTTGCAGGCCCTCATATTTGCACATCCATGATCATTACATTCAGCAGATCTACTAACATATTTTACCAAATACTTCGGTTTAAATACAGAATCATGCTTTCTTTCTTTAGACGGGTGAAATGTTTTGTTTTCGCTCTATGTTTTATACCCCCTAGACACCGCATTTACTAAAGTGTTTGGCCACTAATTCTTTCCCATAACTATAAATTCATTCATGCACAATTATATGAAAAATATGTCACAGAAAAACCTATGATTAAAGGAAAATATCATATCAAGAGGACATGATTGCCTTCATAGTATTTTCCAATAATCCTATCCAAATTCATTAGAACTACTTCTTGGATGAACATCATAGTAAGCGAAAAGAAAAACTTGAGCTACAAAATTCTGACAAACCAAAAAGAAAACTTTGATAAACATGTTCACCTTGTTTGACTTCCCCGAACTGTGAAAACACCCTCTTCAAACGTCCTTCAGCCGTTGATTGAGGCAATCCTAAGACACCAACATAGAAAAACAATCATGCAATGTCAGCTACATTTATCATTACCACAAAAAATCCACGATATATACAAGATCTTAAAACTTTACCTTTGATGAAAACTCCTGCTGAAGTAGAACTATGGGATTCTGATTGAGAACTGGAGTTAGAACAGCAAATGGGTTGATGGGTCAGAGATGGGTAGCCTGTTCTGAATGTTTTGGGGATATGGGCAATGGAGATTGAGCGTTTTGAGTTGATTGTGGACAGTTTTGGAGGTTGGAGGGAGGAAGAGAGTGGCGACTGACATGACAGAAATACTGCCATCCGAACAACTGCAAATGCCCAAAGCTTTGTTGGATTTTGAGAAACTTTTATCTATCCAAAATGGAAACGTTCTTCTGGCCCTGAAATTGGTGGGCTTATGTTGTGCTGGAATAAGCGCCGACCTCCTCACTATTCTTGGGCCAAACTACTTCTCCAGTAAGAACAATATATTAATGTTTTTTTTTAAAAAAAAATGACCTTTGACATAATTCTTGAAAAAAAAATTATATTATTTAAAAAATTCAAATAGTCTCTCAATCAAGTTTTTATATTCTTTTTATGATTCTAATTGGTTTTTTATGACTACTAATTGACTAATTACCCTTAATTAAAATATTCATTATCATTTTAAGCTCATGTGACGTTGACATAATACTGGCTTGGAATATGAAAATGTCATATGATCATATTATCATGACATGTTATCATTCATTATAATATATTAGCATGTTATGTCAAGATCACATGATATAGATATTTTAATTAATAACAGTTAGTCAATTATTAGTTATAAATATTTATTTGATTCAAAATAAAAAATAAAACTTTAATTAAACATAATAAAATAATAAGAACTTATCTGAATTTGCATGAATAATTTAAAAAAAATTTTAAATATTATAAAAATATATATTTCCCTTTTGTTTAATCATCCCTAATCCAGGCTGCCTATACCCCACAAGTATTGGCCAAAAATTTGGCTATATCTCTTGGTTGAATTGAATATAAATATTTTCACAGGATAAGTGGGGGGATTTTACCACATAGAAAATGAAACAAAGAAAAAGTTGTTTTGAATTGTATATAGTTGTGGTTATTAACTAATACCAAGTTGATACTAAAGTTCCATAATTTAATTGGTCACTTCTTTCTTATCTCAAGGAATGTTTGAGTTATCTAGATGAAATTTGACCCCATTCAGTCATTCATTCATTCATTATGATGATAATAAAAAAAAAAAAAAGGGAATTCCTGATTAGATAGACAACATAAAGTAATGCATTAATCAATCACTAATTGAAAGTACTTTGGAATAGTTATGGACGCATATATATGTTAAATTTTGTTGATGATCTTCTTAAGCATGAAAAGCCTAAGACCATTGGGGATATAATAAAGATATGTGATGGGAAATTATAAAGTTATGATTGGAATTTGGAAAAATCATCACCATTAAAACCCCATAGTCTAAATTAAGTTACAATAGGTTTAACCTAAGCTAAATTCATTCTCGAGGGAAAGTGGGAATCGGATTAGAATTATATCCAAGGTCTCAATCTCATTTATATGCCCTTCCACCCCGGAGCCCCACACCTTTTTTCAACCCCAAGTGGGAATCACAAGAGATATATATGTTCATTACTAATATTTATATAAAAACGAATGCCCTAAATCTCATACGAAATATTACTCTTAAAGGATAAAATTTAAGATTTTGATTTGATTAAGATGGCAGGTGAGATTTAAGGGATAGAAGAGACAGAGAGACAAAATACGTAAGAAAGATAATATAAAAGCAGAAGATGAGATATATATATGTATATGTGTGTGTGTGTGCATGAGAGTCGTTAGCATATCACCTTCCTACAAATTGATGTAAAGTCTAATACATACAAAAAAGGCCGTGCCAAAACAAAACCAATTAAGTTTTGCACTTATAGACGTCTTTGAATTGTTGACTAGCTCCAGCAGTCGACGTCACCGTGCAAAAATGTAATCTCCCACATAACATAAGCAATATTTTTCTGCGAAGCTTCGCGGTTGAAAGCATCCATCCAAAGGACTTTCCCAAAAGTACAAAAACAAATAAGGCCACCAAGCTAGAGACAACAAGATTGAATGAATAATGTCAGGATGAAAGTGAAGGGCATTTGATCAGTTACAAGGAGGTCCTTTGGGAATAATTAAGGGTTCAAGTGGGAGGGTTTAGGGTTTGATTCAAGGCCTGAGCAAGACATCTTGCCGCCCATCATGATCATGATGTGATGCTTTTTATTCTTCTTTTCTTTCTTTCTTTTTTCCTTTTTCTCTCTGCAAACACATGCATTTTTCTCTTTCCTTCTGCCCACGTGTCCTGCTTCGATTAAACTTTAGTCGTCTCACCACCATAAATGTTAGTATAGCTAGCCTTAGCCTTTAAGTTGCGGCTGTAGCACATAATTGAAGATTAACTATATTCCAACATGTCCAAAACTATAATAAGCTTCCAAACCCAAAATTATAAGTTCAACTTTAAGCTTCCAAAATGGAAGCATGATTTTCTTTTTTCTTAAGTTGCGTCGTTATATATCTCTCCATCACATTCTAACTCGAATATAAAACCTAAGTCCTATATATACCAATAAAATAATAATAATAGTAATAATAAATTACATAATAATATTTTAACAAAATGTCAATACCATAAGGCCAACCATGTCCAATATGGTAGCTTTTGTAAGGTAAACGAAAACGAAGGGCCAACTTGAAATTTTCAGGACCATTGAGAAGAGAATGCGATACTATGTTGGGCTATTCAGCACACACATGACTTGTCTCGATAACTACCACCCCGTACGTGCACCACCCGCATGGATGGTTCGCCTGTCCTTATGGTGTACTCCCTAGGCAACGACACAAGATTCCCCTATGCCAGAAATTACGTACCATGCTGGTTTTTTTTTTTTTGGGTTTCATATATCTCTATATATATATATATCTATATATATATTGATGCATCGCCTCGGATCATATATATGGCCTTGGTTTCGTTTAGTCACCATTAAGATACCGCACTACCGATATTGCGCCCAAGTTTGATCCTTAAGTTGTTTTGGCGTGATATTTTGTTTTATCACTAAGATAACGATAGGTCGTAGTCTGCTCTTTGATCTTTATATTGTCATATACTCAAACATGTA
Source organism: Theobroma cacao (assembly GCF_053813885.1). Taxonomy (NCBI): domain Eukaryota; kingdom Viridiplantae; phylum Streptophyta; class Magnoliopsida; order Malvales; family Malvaceae; genus Theobroma; species Theobroma cacao. The sequence continues at coordinate 36,430,482 of NC_142642.1, forward strand.
ATTGATTGATAGTGATAAGTTGAATCAGACTGTGTGTTGTGGCCTGTGTGTATTCCTTCCTTTCCCCCTCGTCTTATTCACACCTTAACTTTTTCCATTATAAAAGATAGAACACAAATCATACAAAGGGATGAGTTAGCATCTTTCATTTTCTGTTTCTGGTTTTAGTTTTGTCTAATTTCACAATCAAACAAAATTTATGTGCTTCCAATTTTTTTCTTTTTTGTGAAAAATATTATGTGCATATGCGAAAAGTGTATTTTTGAGGTGCATATATACGTCCAATAATGCATGTATCCTTATACATGATTTGATTATTTTTAGAGGTATTCGTAGAATTTTTTTCAATCCATTGTAAATAGCAATGCCCAAAGGAAGTATAGCAAAAAAATGCCTCAACTTACTCTATAAGATTATGGTATAGTAGGCAACGACCCTTTGCTTATCTTTTTTCATTTATTAATCTCCACATACTTTACAATATTTACCACGGTAAAAAATAAACGTTAATTCAACCGTTAAAAATTAATAGCTGTCTGACATGATTTTTTACATTAATCGATTTTGATTATGTTTGCAAAATAATTAACCTATTAACACGATGTTAGCAAATTTTCGTAATAATATTAAACATTAGAGAGAGCATGCTAATAATAAAAGTTCATGCATCACATTAAATAAATGTTTAATAACCAAATGTTATTATATTATCCCTTTTTCGAAATGACAATACTGATCTGCCATTGATATTTTTGTCATGGCACAAGTTGATGGAAATGCTCTGTTACTTGAGGGAACAAGTGTACGTATAAGTTAAAATAATTAAAGAATAATTATACAAAGAATCCTCGTGTGACATTACATTCAATTATCAATATATATATATATATATATATATATATATATATATATATATATAATGATGTAGATATATATATACCCCCGGGGGCTTCCTTACCTCTCGCCAAAAGAACAAAAAGGAGAAAAGAATGATACCCCCCTCCATGGAAGCCTTTATAAAATCATTATCCCCTTTTGCATTTTATGGGATGCAAAGCCAAAGGGTAGACCTCTTTTCCTTATACTCTTTCAACGAAGCTGATTTTGACCACTTGAAAACTGAAGGATGTTTTTTTTTTTTTTTTGGCTGCCCTTTGTAGGTTCCATGGAAGCATTTTATACTTTGGGAAACTGTTATTGATTTAATATTTATTCCTAAATTCGATGAGAATAATATATTAAATGAAACTTTAATCCGGGTCTCTTCATACCCGTTAACTAATTAATTTAAACAGTACTAATGTAATTAGAGGCGGGAGTGAGTGGGGGAGTGGGCATAAAGCAGCATAATATATGGATTGGAATCAAATGGCATTGAGGAGGACAAGGGCTACTGCATTGACCCCACCACCCTTTTCCAAGATTCCCAATCCGAATGTTCAATCACAGCCGTTTATCCTCATCAATTGTCAATCAAAAGTATAATACTTCCTCCCATCAAATCAAGGGAGGTTTTTTTTTTTGGTGGGGTCCGGCAATTTCAAGGTTCCAAAACCGTCTGATCTGGAATCAAAGGCAGTTGGTTAAGCAATCATGAGTTGCAGCTTTTGATATATTCCAATGATTTCTTTATATATATACCATTTGTAAATATCATTTCTGAAAAGAGTAAATTACAGGTCATGTCACACCGTAAGGACCAAATTACCACTTTTGGTCTGGTACACAAAAGGTTGGGATCCATGGGCTTATTTGACTTTTTACACAAAGAAATGACACCGGACCCCATGAAGGAGAGCCTCCTGTATCGAGAATTGATGCAGGGGCACCGCACCCAAGTATCGAAAAAAGTTATTTTTGGTAACATTTGAGATCACAGTGTGCACGGATTTCTAAAATGCTTCCATTTGTACGGCCACCAAATGTACGTAGTTAACGGCCTGACAGCAACCTCCATAACTATAACTTCTCCAATCTCCACACCGTAATTTTTTTTTTATTTTTCTTTGTTGTCTAGCCAAAAATTTAGATAACATATATATATATATATATATATAGAGAGAGAGAGAGAGAGAGAGAGAGAGAGGTAAGATGCCAGCCTGCCATGTGGAATCATCGTTTGCATGTGGGAGATTCCATGCGTGTGTCCTACCTTTAACGGGTAGCCGCCGCTACGGCGGTTAAGGGGACCGATGATGTGGAGGCGGTGGAATCGGAGGAGGGTATAATGGAGGCGACACGATTATCGTCGTATAGGAACTGGTCCACGATCATGGTGCTTGGTCCCGCCACGAGTCTGTGCCATGCCTCGTCAGCCTCCTCGCCACGCTTTAGGAAAACTTCGGTGGCATCAATCCGGTGCATTCTCCACTTCCATTGGTTATAAAGGCGGTCGATTTTTTCCAATTGGCGACAAGCTAGCATGCATGTGTTTTCCTTGATCTTGGAAATGGCTGTCTCAAGCAACCTCGCTCGAATTTTGGCATCAAGAATTGATTCAGCACGGAAATATTGGTCCATCTCTGGGACCCCAATTGCACGTCTAATCCCGCGGGAATAATCGGCTTTCGGATCAAACATTTGTTTAACCTCATCAACCATGCCTGCTTGCACCATCCTATCAACCCGTTCGGCCACAAATGAGTGTAACACGGGCAATGACACATCTACCCACAGGAAGCAACATTCGTACCTTAATTGAAATTCAGGATCATGGTTCACCAATGCCTCGATGTACGAATTGGAGCCGCCGGCGATGATTGGGAGGCTGCCTTTGGAGACTATGGATTTAACAGCGACTGATGCATGGTGACGGAAATCCATTGATGTGAAATTCGAGTTTGGGTCTACTATGCCTAGCAAATGGTGCGGGACTCCACGACACTCCTCTTCAGTGACTTTGTTAGTTACTATGTCGAGGCCTTTATAAACTTGCATTTTGTCTGAATTTACAATCTCAGCTGGATCAAAACAGGTGGCTAGGTCGATTGCCAGGCGGGACTTGCCAGTGCCGGTTGCTCCCATTACGAACACCACCTTATCTTTCCTGGAGAAGAAAGACTCCACGTTGAGCCCCCCTCGGAAATTCCCTAGGGGTGGTACTTGTTTGCAGGCAGGCAATGAAAGGACGTTCATGTTCAAACCCTGGAAAAGTTGGCAGAACATAGTATATAGTTAGAACAAGACCAGTTGAAAATTCTGTTTGGAAATGGAAAAGGGAAGGAAGAGAAAGAAAAAATTGTGAGTTCTACTCTATGCCTATGGAGATAATAGAGAAACAAGACCATGGTAAGTAACTAAGTAAAGCCAAGCTCTCTATATAACCCCACATATTTCCATGGACCACTATTACCTTTTATTGTCAAATATGCGGCGACCTGTAGAAGAAAGTGGCCTTTACAAGCTGCCTATGTTAGAAACCAAAAAAAAAAAAAAAGAAAGAGAGAAATCTGCAGAGGAAAAGGGAAAGGGCAAAAGAGAACGTGTAAACTGTTGCTGAAGCAGGGTTGAAATGTTGATGATGGATGTGAAATGAATAAGCTAGTAGTGGGAAGAAACGAAGGGAATGGCTATATGCAAAAGGAACAGTTCCGTGTTCCTGTTCTGAGCACCACAAAAGGGTGTATGTTGAAACATTTATCTGCTGCTATATCTATTTACACTAGAAAAAAAATATTTGTCATAAAAAAAGAGGGAGAGCACTTGTATGAAGGAAATATTGAATCTTTTGAGGGGTTTGAGAACGAATGATTATGACAAGGAGGAGCTGTCCATCCCACTTGAAGCTCACAACTATGAGAAGAATAGGCTGGTATTTATATAAGGTGCCTGGAACAATACTTTTTAAAGAGTCTTTTTTTATCTAACAAGTGGTTTCATAGGGCTTTTCATGACTCTGAACTCATCAGAGAACACGTCAAACGTATTAATTTATTCATTAGGTTTATTTCTGTTATTATTTTCTTTTGGTGATGGGATATCTAATTCTCTTGTAGGATCACTTCTCCGAATTCACTCTTATCAGAAAAAGAAGGAAAAAACTTAACGGAAAACCAGAAAAAAAAGAAAAGAAAAAAGAAGCAGAGCATAGACAAATGTTTATGTGGCCATTGGCGCTTCTGTGTTCTTAAGCTTTTGTATGTCAACCTTTGAAGATGGTAGCATGGATGTTTCATGGAACCTGAGTGACACCAGCATATTGTCCTAATTGGTAGGTCAAAGGGTAGGCTGACTTCGGTCTGGCTCCAAATGTAACCATATTAAATTTCCGGACAGACCTCTTTGCTATGTGACTCACCATTTTTGTTTTTCATATATTTCATGAAAACTTCCATGAATTTATATTAAAGGGTCGTCTGTTTAATGTTTTCTGTCTGTGCCATGTCTAGTGTCTTGTATTTTATCAAGTAGAGTTAGTCAACTGATCATGGGAGAAGGATGTGGCTCACAAGAGGATTCCTCTTTTTTCCTTTGTTGTTTTATCAATAGTCTCAATATATATATATATATATATATATATATATATATATATATATTTTGGGAGGGTACTTCATGTTATGTCCTGATCCCCGCATATAAAATAGCAGCACATTACCCAACAATGTGGGTGGGCAGTGGGCTAGTTGTTTTCAGAAAAAGCAGTGGGCAAAGAGAATTTCCCTTTTAGTGGTTTTGATACCTAAATATTAGTTTTATGTCCAGTGAAAGGCCAAGCTCAAACTCTTGTGTTCAATTGAGAATTTTTATGCTCATATGGTGTTTTTGCGCTTAGATGCCACAGGTGATTAATTGGTCTTTTCTTTTACTGAAAATGCTGTTGACAATACTTTTCTTTTATATTGCCTATGATCCAGAGAATAGAAAATGCATAATACTATCAGCATTTCAAACAGTTTGTTGCAGTGTTTGATGAGTGAAGGCTGAAGAGGAAAGAAAAAAAAAATGCATTTCTTTTCTCAGTAAAACCCTGTAAAAAGTGAATGCTATATATAAAGATTTTCTGCAGACTGGTGGTGTTTATGCAAATTACTTTTTAATTTTAAACTTGGAATAAGTCAAGGCTGCAAATTACTGCTTCCAGAAGATTAGCAGTACTGCTTCTGTATTCATTAGAAAAGAAAGCTATGTCTGAATGTTTAAGTTAAGCATTCTGCAAACAATCAAGTGAAAATAGTTTGAAACTAGCAGTAGAAAAATATCACCACTTCCACCAGACAAGTTTGTATGTTTTTCTAGGTAAGGAAGAACTGTTAAACATCAGAATTTAGTTTCCATAAATAGCATCCTCTGGAATCATATAGACTTGAAAACTTGGAGAATAAGTATTGTTTCAGTACAGAGATATTGGTAGGTTTCTGTAGGAATATTGAGAGTGTAAAGGTTGTTTAGAAATTTATGCAGCAAATTGATTGACTACACATTCAAGAATCTTTATTCTTTGTCTATTTCCTTTCCCTTTAATCCTTTCTTTTTGATTATTTGGTATTCTCTTCCTTTCTTTTCTTGTTGAATTTCCTTTGTGGAATTAACTAAATCAGATCTCTGTTCACTGCTTTGACTAAGCAACGTTGCTTGACAGTACACTGAAATATCAGTGGAAGTGACAAATTGAAGGATACCAGAGGCACTGCCGCCAATTGGTAATTAATATGCAGCAGTACTGATAAACTGATATAAATACTATATAGCATCACTATCATTACTTGCAGTTAAGATGCTTTTTGACATTTCCCTTTATAGATCATACTTTTTAGAGCCATTATAGCTAATTAGAGGCAGCAATGAAATTGGAGATCAACATCGATATGTTCAGGCTTCCTTCTTGTCCATGTAACTAAAACTCACTGTAAGCATAAGTAGAAAATCTAGCTATAGCAGAGAAGCATTTACCCCTCCCCCATTTTTTTTTTATATATATATATAATGGAGCATCAGTAGACCCTTTTCTTTTCGACTGTTATTCCAAGTGTTGGATCAATGATGACAAGTGAAAATCTTTACAAAATGGTAGTAATGCTTAATTTAAACACTCCCATGGCGCATAAACAACTTTAATAACAAAGATATTATGAATCTGAAAGTGACTCCGAAAAAATGTCTGAGTTTGTCTAATCACACGTGTTACCACTTAATCAATATCGTCTAATAATATAAAGAAGTTTTCACTGTCCACAATCATGTGTCTCAGCCCTCACATCAATTAGACTGATACTGCTGATAATCATTAGGAAGAGAATAATAAACGTTATCTAAAGGTACCAACTTGTCAAATAGTTTATGTTAAAGATTGGAGAAGAAAAATTATTGTCAAAACATAAAGGGGGGAGGGGGGCTCTTGAATTGATGAAAGATGAAGTCAAGCATGCATTCAGATTGCAGAGTACAGATTTATATAGCTATTTTTTTTGGTGATGAATGATGGGTTGAGCGTGCGGTTTGTATATAAGTGCTGAAGTCACTTTAAATATCAAATTCAAATGGGAGTGGCACTCAAAGGCTATGATTGAGAGATTATAAAAAGGATTGCCCACAATCTTGCTTTCTTCCTCATAGCTTAAAAGAGACTTGATGGTCTTCCATTTCTTTGAATATATATTCAAACACATATAGAGAGCTGCACAACTAATAATCATTCCCCAAGACTTTATCTGGGGGCGTGATTTAAGCTTTCCATTAGCTTTTCATGATTAAGTAGGCGCCTCCATTGATTACACTAATCATCACCATCATCCTTGCATCGTCTGTTGGCGTCTGTTATGCACATGCTTGGTGAGAAGAGAGCTACCGACGGAAGATTTGCAGCACCACGAAAGAAGAAAGATCAGGCATTCTACATATCCCACCAAAAGCATCTGTGATTTTGATTTACCTTTGGTTTTTGCGTGGCTTCTATCCTTTGAGGAATCACTCTCCACACATGGGAAGCTCTCGAAAAAGCAATCATGAGCAAGTCAATAATGGGGTTAATATATATATTTATTTAACTTAACTTTTTCTTAATAGAATCACCATAACTTCAACTTCATTATTATAATCCTAAAGGACACTAATACTGATAAACAAGACTTTTTTTGCAGATGCACATTTACACTTCTTAAATATTTATTCAAGGGTTGTTTCTTCCTTTGAGCCCACCTTTGTTTGATTCCCTAAGACCCCACTTCCCATTCAATGCATTTATCGAAAAGTTCCAATTCTTGCCACCATTTTCTTGTTTTTATTAGGACTCAATTGGAGAACCAAAAATTAAAATTAATAAGGAACATCAGCCATTGTCATTTTCTGCAGAATTTCCTGTATTGTTCATTGAGATAGCTGGTTTGTTACGCGATGGCATGGAATGCCATCAAGTCAAATAAATTGTAATGCTAGTTGAAATACTCTTTCAAGCTAATTCCATGGTTGTCAACGCGTTTAGTTGTTCCCGTGTCTTATTCTTCACTTCTTGGACAATTCTTTACTTGATTTATGCATATATATATATATATATATATATGTTAAACCCTGATCTAAGGATAAGAGCCAAGATGTTCATATTTTTATCTGCTAAACAATGACAGTTTTATAAGTCAAATTGTAGTTTAATTAATCTCTGACAACCAAACCCGAACTAGCCAGGAAGAAGTGTGTAATACTATGCAAATCACATATGACGTCTGCGCAAAATGCCACAGCCAGAATTTAAGCGCTTATTATAGTTCTAACAGTCAAGGTAGTGCCAGCATACTCTGCCAATGCAAATTACTAGGGTGTTAGAAAATTAGTTTACAGCCTAACCTGGTGATGAAGATGAACCCACTTGGTCTAGGTTTGCAGGGTGTCTCAAGTCTATGCAGAATGCTTATAAGTCAAAACCCGTTAATGAGTAACGATCATTCATGTTTAGTTTTCAGCTTGGAGGGAACAAAGACTGTATTTGTAATATCTCACCTTCCATTTCATTTCTAGTGAGCTTCTAGATGGCATGAAACTAAGTGGCCATTCGAGAAAGAAGCCAACAATATAAAGTTGGCAGGATAATATAAAGTTGAACATGACAAACAAATTAGCTAATATTGATAATTCTGAATCACGCTGACATGAACAGAGCTCCTGTCAAATATGAGCTTTAAATTGACGTGACTGTTGACTGAACATAGGAATAAGAATTTCCACTCGTTACCTACATCAGAACTCTTAGGGGGCGGGGGGGGGGGGGGGGGGGGGGGGTGGGCTTTCAAAAAAAAAAATGCTAAGCTATAATCATAGCAATATTGGAATATATATCAGGCATGGAAAGGCACAAATGAGAATGATTTTGGATAACGCAAAACAACTGTTTTCCCTATAGATTTTGCGGAGCTGACCCCATGTATGGTAGGTCTCAGGAACTAAATTCATCTAGATGTAGTGAATGGGACTGCCCACCAACTTGCCTAGAATTTATTAAAACCAAATATTTAAGACAAGTTACTATAATTTAACTAGAGGGATAATGCATCTGGAAATCCGTACACATATTCTGAATAACTTCTCTGGTCATTTTCATCTAAAGGAGGGTAGGTCGCCAAGCTAGAAGCCAGAACTTTAAACCTGCAACTAGCACACACAACTACCTATATGTATGCACTGCTGTCTGCTTTTTGTTCTTGGTTTTTCTCCTACAAAGGTTAAGAAACCTGAATTCCCACATAATAAGAATCTTTTTGATCTGATGAACCAGATTTAGAACAGTGAATGTTTTCTGACTTCTGACGGTTACAGTTACCATGAATTCTGATCCCTGGTAGGCATTAAATTAAAACTCTAAGATTAACCTTACCTGATAGTTTAAACTTTTAAATCAGACTCTTGAACATATCTTGATACCTATAATTTAGTGGTATATTTAGAAGCTCTCAGCTTCTGCTCTGTTGCATACAGCTATTGATCTAAAAGTCTTTAACAATTGGGGAGGCTTTTTCATGACATGACAATTTCTTTAATCAGTGATACTCTTTAAACTCCATCACATCTCTGCACTCAAAATAAATATTCCTACAGGTTTCTAAAATTTGTGATTTTAAATTGAATTCAGGAACCCATCTTCTCTATTTTTGGGAGTTTGTGTGGACTTTTGCCTCCTTCCCAACTAAATCCAGCTCAGAAATATTCCCAAGCGACAAATGTGGTTCTTTTTTTGGGAAACTAGCTATTAGTATCCCCAGGAAAGGCAGGGGGAAAACATGCACCATGGAAGAAATTGCAGCTTGCGACTATTATATTTTAACTAACAAAAAGTTGGGATAGGAATGAACTTACGTGATCTAACTGCATCTGCGTCTCTTTCCGATGTGATCATGTCAGTCTAAGTGGAATTCTGAATTCAAAGTCCCAAGTAAATAGGAAGATCAGAGAATCTGTACTCATATTAACAAGAATTGGAGAAGAAAAGGTTCTCTGTTACTTTGGGCTGTGAAGTATCTTATATCAAAGATTTTGGACTATTTAGTTGGGCTACTGTATTCAAGGGACAGCAGGTTCCATTTAGAATGCATATACAGGAATCAAGTTCTCTAATAACTAAGTTCTTGCTGCAGCCACATGCTTGGTAGAAGCTCAAACACTTTTCCTGATGAATTTGGACCATTCCCTGTCATATATTTATATGTTAATTGTTCCCTCATTGCAAGGTCATGGACACCAAGTCCAAGACCAAATCTCCGAATCTAGACTCTTATCTATATTATATCCATAATCTCCCCCATAATGGTGTTGTGGCATTCATCGTTGCCATAATGGACCTTCCGTTGAACATTTATCGGACCAGTGCCGTAATCTGCAGTGGTTAGTGGGAACCCTTGGGCCTGGAAGTATTCGAAAGGGCGGCCCTCTCTGCAGGGACATTGCTAACTACTACTAGCCTACAAGTACACTATATATATATATATATAAAGCAACTCTAAATAGTGGAGAAGTCAAATTCAGTAGCTTAAGAAGTATATATGAAACTACTGTCTGAACAGATTTTTAGAAAAGGGTTTTGCCTTTCTTGACTCTATATTTATTAAACTGACGTAAAATTATAGCGTCAATCTTGCCGTTGATTATTGCATAATAAGACTTGCATGGTTGGGTTGGTGCCGAAAGTCCATTGCTGATGTTGAAGTTTTGAGTCAGAGTCAACCATGCTAGCATATTTTACGGAAATCAATTAGTCTGAAATTTGATATCATCTTAGCTAGGCATGCCGCTGCTGCAATTACTTAAACCTTCTCTTTTGCCCTCTCCTTCTGCATCTTTTCTCTCTCTCTTTTTTCTGCATAGGCAGCTTGTAAAGGCTACTTTCTTCCAGGTCCATAAAAAATTGTGGGGTTATTAAATTTTTCCTGTGCATTGGTTTGTTTAATTATTTTCTCCATAAGTGAGTATACCTTGTAATCTTTTCAACCTTTCCTTGTCAGCCTGCAAACAAGTTCAATCCTTTCCTGAATTTACCATGAACCTTTCTTTCGAGTGAAAACTAAGGTGGTGTTGGTAATGGGTTCAATTGACACCGGCCTTGACGATCGACCTCGCCCTCCATTTCTCCATCTGAGATTGTAAATTCAGACAAATGCAAGTTTAGAAATGCCTAGTATCTAACAAACGCCTTTATAAACTTGCATTTTGTCTAAATTTACAGCCTTCAGTAGCTGAATATGGGAACTAATGGCTTGCCTGCCTGCTAGAATAATTGTCTGAGTGGCTCTTAATCAAGCTGAATGGAGCACATGGTTGGAGCAGCTGGATTAAGTGCACATATAAGACATTGATACATACATTTGATCCATTGAAAATTGAGTGAGTTCTCGTCTTGTTGATTGGCTCTTTGAATTGATATAAACTGCTTGCACTAATAAATAGTGTATATAATTTCTAGGTTCTAAGTTGGGTGCAGGGGCATAACCCAGCACTATACAGCTTGGGATCAACTAAAAGCCCTGGTCTTCCACCCGCAGCCAGGAGGTAAAACAATTTGAAGGCAATACGCATTACAGCAGTTAATCTCTTTGCCAAAGTATGCTAAAGTGTCAAGAATGAACTAGCTGAAAAATTGCCATACATGTCATGTCTCGTGAAGATATCATTCTTGATATATGCATACAGTAATTCTTAAAATAAGTGGCTTTACTCTCTTTTCTTTTCTTTTTTCTGTTGTTATGGCTTCTCTAGGGTAATAAAGTTTGGAACAGATTTATCATTTTACTCAGCATCTTAACCTAAATTTTCCTCTTTAGTTTTGTTTTCTCTTTTAATATTTGAACAGATTGCTGAGGAGGCCATTACACCCATAGGATGAACTCTCTTTTAGATGTCAATTCAAAGTTGGAATACTGGTAATGTTGCTACTCCCATATTGTAGTTTAGTAAAAGAAGGGTTTATAGATTAATGATGAACTATAAGGGCTAATATGCCTATGTCAGACCACCATATCCCCTCTCCATGCGGAATTGAAAACAAAGAAGAGAGAAAGTTGTAGCAGTTAAAATGTTGAAGTCCTTCATGCATAAAAACCATTCATATTCCAACGAAAAAATGTACTTAATTGGTCCAAAGGAAAGTAGCTGTGTAACATGATCAACATGTCAGAGCTTAAGAAGTATTTGAACAGATATTTAGAAGAAGGTTTTGCCTTTATTGACTCTATATTTATTAAACTGACGTAAAATGATAGCGTCAATCTCGCCATTGATTACTTGATGGTTGGGTTGGTGAGGGGTGGTGCCGAAAGTACATTCTTCATGGTTAAGTTTTGAGTCAGAGTCAGAGTCAGCCATGCCTTAGCATATTTTGCGGAAATCAATCAGTATTGAAGAAGCTACTGCTGCTGTTATTTAAACTCTCACTTGCCCTCACCTTCTGCTCTTGTCTCTTTTCTTTCTGCATAATGCATAGGCAGCTTGCAAAGGCCACGTAATTTCTTCTTGGTCCATCAAAAATTGTGGGGTTATTCAATTTTTCCTGTGCATTGCTTTGTTTTATTATTTTCTCTATAAATGAGTGGACCTTGTAATCTTTTCTCCTCTTCTTCATTTCAACCTTTCCAGGTTTTGAAGTTTTAACATGAAAAACTTTCCTCGTCTGCCTGCAATCAAGCTCAACTCCATTACTGAATTTACAATGGGGGGCTTACCATGAACCTTTCTTTCGCTTGAAAAATAAAGTTGTGTTCGTAATGGGAGCAACTGACACCCGCCTTGGCCATCAGACTCGCCCTCCATTTTTCCATCTGAGATTGTAAATTCAGACAAATATGCAAGTTTAGAAATGCCTAGCAACTAACAAAGGCCTTTATAAAGTTGCATTTTGTCTGAATTTACAGCTTTCAATAGATGAATATGGGAATTAATGGCTTGCCTACTAGCTAGAATAATTGCTCTGAATGGAGCACATGGTTGGAATAGCTGGATTAAGTGGATGTATACGACATTGTTACTTAGATTTGATCCATTGAAAATGGAGTTAGTGTTCGTCTTGTTGATTAGCTCTTTGAATTGATCCAGGTTCTAAATTGGATGCAGCGGCATAATCAAGCACTATATAGCTTGGGATCAACTGAAAACCCTGGTCTCCCATCGGCGGCCACGAGGTAAAACGATTTGGAAGGCAGTACGCATTACAGCAGTTCAATCTCTTTGCCAAAGTATGCTCAAGTGTCGAGAATTCCGGAACTAGCAGAAAATTGCCATTACATCTCAGGTCTCTTTCCTCACGGTAAAGGTATCATTCTTGATATATGCATATAGTAATTCTTTAAATAAGTGGCTTAATTAATTACTCTTTTCTTTCTGTTGTTATGGCTTTTCTAGGATAATAAAGTTTGAAACAGATTTAAGGCGCAGCTAGCCAATTTTTGTTAGGGGGCCAAACACAGAAGAATAAGGATTAAAAATTTTAAAAATTAATATGTTAAATTCAATAAAAAATCAAAAGATTGATAATAGAAATATAAAATTAGATAAAAAACTATAATGTGTAAACTATAAACAATTAAATACGATATATAAGATTAATAATTTCTTCTTATATAATCATGATTGTTTAAAGACTATATATTCAAGATAATTTAATTTCAACTAACTATAAAATGTGAAGCACATAAAAAACTATATTCAAGTTAATTTTCTCTTACATAATCAGGATAAGTAAGAAAATAATGCCTTGATGAAATTTTAAATAGCAACGTAACATTACAATTTATATTTGAGAACCACATAATAAGTTTTTAAATTTTAAAGATTAAAATCATAAAAAATAAAATTTATGTAATTGAAAAAAGAAGAACATAGTAAGTAGAAGTTACCACATATGATATAACAAAAAAAAAAAGAATATGGTTGATGGTTTGTAGAAATTTGAGAAAGAAAATCAATAGAAACTTAAACCATATGAACAAATAGAATAAAAATGAAAAAAATAAATAATAATAATAATATAAATAAAAAAAATAAAAATAAAACTTTAAAGATGAGTGAGATATGTAAAATTATTTAATTATTTTTTATTTGTTTTAGTTATTAAATAAAAAATTATTTTGAGAGGGCCATTAAGAGAATACATAAAAATTTTATATGTAATGAAAAAAAAAAAAAAACATTTTGGGGTCGAGGCTCCGCCTTGAACAGATTTATCATTTTTACTCAGCTTCTTGAACTAACTTTTCCTCTTTCGTTTCATTTTTATCTTTTAATATTTGAGCAGACTGCTGAGGAGGCCATTACACCTAGAACGCAAATACTCTACCCCGATTTGGTGCCCGGTTCCTACCCCAATCCCAAAATTATGTTAACTGTCCAAATTATTAAAATCCCAAATGGACAAACCACTCATCACGACAAGGTTCGACCCGACTCCAGCGACTTAACAAGAGATGGGCAACCCATCAAATTGCCCCAGAATGGATGTTCGCTTACACCAGTCACCAATGTTTTGCTTGTAAAGCACTAGGCGATAAATTGGTATGGCCTGGTTTTTCAGGCCGAAATTTCTATTCAGGTTCGCTCGGGTTTGGTGGTGGGATGAAAGAGTGGAAGAAGGATGAAAAAATAATTCTCTGTTTACTAACAGAGAGTGAAAAATGTTTTAATATGCTGAGTTTTGTGGTTTTTCTTCTCATTTTCATTTATTCTTAAGGGTTTTGCCTTCAACTATTTGTTGATTGCTATATATGATGATACTCTTGAAAAATAATAAAAATAAACCAGACACGCTTGAAATTATTTTGCTAATAGCGTCATCCTATGTGCAATCCAACATGTTTTTATTTTGCATTCAACTAGATTTGTTCTTGGGATGGTGTTGGTTGCCCATTATCTCCGAGGAAGTGTAAATGATAGAGAGAAGGGCAGAGGATTTTTTGATTTGATTGTACAGATAATATGAAAATTGGTTTTGATAGGGTATTGGTATAGTTTTCCTTGGATTTTTTTAACACTAGGGAGCTGCTTTCTCAAGGAAGTTCCGCATGAAAGATGTTGCTATGTTGCTTGAGATTTTGGTCACATTGAGAACTTGTTTGATTGTAATTCTGATTAAGTGAGAGTCCCAATTATTCTTTGTAGAGGGTTCTTCTGGTAGAAATAGATGACATGTTGCAATGCTATCACTGGAACTCTGCCTTGAAACGTTGGATGGTTGTGTGTGGGGTAACTTTATGGTCTCTTTGGTTGGCTAGGAATGAATCTGTATTTAATAGAAAAGTTTGGGATGGTAAGGAAATTTTCTTCCTTATTCGTATGAGATCTACCTTCTGGTTGCGGGCATGTGACGGTATGGAATCGGTGGATGAAATTGGATGGTGGACTGAACCATGGGAAGTTTCTTCGCACCCCTTTCCACAGTTGCCTTAACATTCATTAGTGCCCTCCGCCAGAGGGGACTTTGAAATTTAATGTTGACGGTTCTGCCAGAAGAAAACCAAGGCCTGCAGGATGTGGAGGGGCTCTTCGAAACTCAGAGGGATTTCTTGTTGGGGTGTTCTTTGGTCCTCTTGGAGTTCAAGATTCTAATTTTGCCGAAATCATGGCAATCAAGCATGCTCTCCACCTCTTTTCTTTTTCCCCTTATGCAACCACAAACAAGCTTCTCATTGAGTTCGATTCTAAAATTGCCCTTTCCTGGATTCTCCATCCCAGTAAGAGACCTTGGGATAAATGGATGCTTTTTAATGACATTGATTCTCTTATTTTGCAGCTCAAGGAAGTTTCTTTCCAGCACACTCTTAGAGAAGGAAACTCCTTCGCTGATTCTCTTGCAAAATATGGAGTTGATAAAGAGTCTATGTTCTCTGCTTGGTGGTAGTTTGCCTTTGTTTTCTTTTGCTGTTTTTATGGCTTATCCTTTTCCTCACATGAAGCTGGTTTGGATTTTTTGTTTTTTCCTTCTTCCTCACTTAATGTCATAGAGGTTTTAGGTTGAACTGTGTTTGTGTTCATGATTATTGTCCTGATTTTTAACATCATGGGTTATCTGAACTGATTGTTTGGAGCTGCTATCCTTCAGTTTGTGTCCTTAGGTCAGATTGTCAAGGTCTATACTGCCAGTTTGCATTTTGTACATGATGTCAAGGTGTCTTATGTTCTGTTCAAACGGACAAACTCTGGTCCTTTTTTTGTATTTCCTGGATTCTTCTAGGTTCTCCCTTTTGGGATGATTAATTGAATATATTCCCTGATCGAGCAAAAAAAAAAAAAAGATGACATGTTGCAATGAGTGAATCAGAATGCGTTAAAGGTGATAGAAAGGAAGACTGGAGCAGTCCTTGAAACATAAGTGCTTTAGGTGGCAGGTGGTGAGGGATGAGAAAAGGTGAAGGAGGCGATAGATTATGGAGAATGGGAAAGGTTGAATAAAAAAAAAGCTTGGAGGAGTCTCAAGAGAGCTTTTAGTATAATCTCTGGTGGGTTTCTAATGATTTTCCCTTACCTTCCAACCTCTAATACCCTCATTTTTATACTAAACATTAGCACTTTTTTAAGAGTAGTTAGTAAAACATGTTTAATCATGGAAAAACGTGCTTGTTATAGAAAATTAGTTAAAGAACGGTTTATAGGATATTAAAAGAATGATCATTTAATTGGGTAATGGGTATAAGTTTTGGATAATGGAGTAGTGACACTTAATAGTACGCCACGTGCATTCTTAATGAGCAAAGAAAGAAAAAAAGGTGAAGCACATGTACTGCAAGAAATGTTAAAAGGAAGTCTTTTTAATTATTTTCATATCTGAGCCATCAAGCCAAGTTCTCTAGAATATTGTAAATGTGAAAGTAACTCATGAATCTTACCACTTATTTTGAGTTGCTTTCACTTTCTCATACAAACAGCTGTTCCATGCTTGTTCATGAGTGTTTCCATGTTTGGAACTCTTCTGGGTGCTTCTGCACTAGGAACGCCTTTAGGCGTTTCTACGCTTGAAACACCCCTAGGCACTTCCACGCTTAAAACACCCCTAAGTGCTTCTGCGGTTGAAACGTCTTGGGCACTTCCACGCTTGGAACACTCATATGTGCTTCTGCGCTTGGAAAGCCCTTAGGTATTTCTACACTTAGAATACCCATAAGCGCTTCCACGCTTGAAGCACCTTGGATGCTTCTGCGCTTAGAACGCCCTTGAGTGCTTGCGTTTGGAACACCCCTAATGTAATTTTCTTGTAACATAGTATTTCAAAAATAATAGTTAACCAAAATTAGACATCTATATTCTTCACTTGCTTTTCTTTTTCATTTACATAGTACAAGCTATTTGGGGATTTTAATAATTTGGACAAGTGGCATAATTTTGGATTGAGGGAGGATGTCACTATCACGACCCGGAACCTCTTTTGGGCCCACGATAACCACCGCGATGTCTCGATTTACACTCATTACCCGGAATGCCAATCGAAACCCCACAAGGCTTACGTATCAGTTTCTTGCCTTTCTTGTGAGCAATCGTTGTTAAACATTTCGTTTTAAACAATTACCAATCGTTTTCGGCTCAAGTAAATCAAAAGATAAAATTATTTTAAAAGGATTTATAGATAAATATAACTATTCAAAATATTGATTAAAATATAGTATTTTTATAAAAACAATATTTATAGAAACACGTGTAAAAACCTTTTGTAACGTGAAAGTAAAATAAATTCATACATACAATAATTTACAAAGTTATAATGTACAATAATAATTACAATGACAAGTGACCCGTAAATACACAAAGTGTTGGTGATAGTAACCTACTGTCTGTGAGACAGAGGGGTCAACTGGAATCCTCAACAAAATCGGATATCTACAAGCTACCACAGGCCTAAAATATTTGGAAAGGAAGTGGGTGAGATTTTGCAATCCCAATGAGTAAACAGATATTATCATAAATATCTAAAGGCGAGTAAAATGGAGGTAAATTTAAACAACAAATCACAAACAATTTTATAAGGTTTTCAATTTATTTTTTAAACTATAAAATATTTGTAATTTATCAAAACAGTTGTTAAGGCTTATGACTTTTATTAAAAACAGTGCTCAAGCCAAAAACTAGTCCTCGGAGATACCTTGGCCGAGGCATCTAACCGAGTCCGCCAAGGTTGTTAAGATATTTACATGTTAAATACATGTTAGTTTTGAAAACAAGTCGTTCCTTTGCGTTGACCGAGTTACACATTCACGTGGGGGTTCAACGTGAAGTGAACTCTAACACTACCCCGGGAGTTACCTTCCTTGCCTCTACTATCGGAGTAACTATATAACCAGGTTTACCGTACCCCTCTAATAGGCAGTCCACGAAAACCTGTCACTGCAATGACTAAACCCACCAACTAAAATAAAATTTCGACAGTATAACGTGGCTTTTATTTATTTACCCAGCTTGCATAGTAAAAGACAACTTACATAAATTTTCAATGCAATTATCAAATATAGCCACATATATACTCATATATTATAAGTCATTCATAAGAAAATATATTTTTCAAGACAATTGATAGCCTCCAATTACTCAATTTCATAATCAAAAGTTTCTTATTTCAGATAATCAACACAATGAATTTATTTGGCACATTTATTTTTAAAACATCAAAAGTCTCATTTTAATCTCATTTTCGTTTTATAAAATACATAAAGATCATTTAAAAATAAACTCTAGATAATTTACAATAATCATAAATTTACTCACTGTTTGTACCAATTAAATGCTGTCTAGGTGCCCCGATCACTGTTCGTCGGGTACAACTTCTTTGCCTTTACCGGAAGGCTCTCCTCCAAGACACATTGCAAAAATTACACAATTCACCACATTGATACTAAATCACTATATAATTGACTTAAATCCTATACTAATGCATGGTATGAAATGCAATACCCTAAAACGGCTTAAACGCGGTATTAACCTATTTTTGATATTTTACTCAATAAATTGCTAACGCGCTCCATTTTTGCTCTAAATTGTCCCATTTTCTCTCCAACATTTCTAACCATTAAATATCAGCCAATAACCTTCTAAAATCATCAAAATCAGCTCACTTTCCTCCTTGAAAAATTCGGTCAAAAATGAGACATTAACTTGGTTAATTTTTCACTTTGTTTTTCTATCACATTTAACCATTTTTCATCATTTTCTCTTCATTTCTCTTAGAATAAAAATTAGTTCATCATCATTGTACATCATTGAATATTCGGCCAAGGGTGGGTATTGTGAGAATTTCATGCTTTCTTGCCCAATTTGATTTCTATACACATTTAACTAACTAAAACTATCAATTTAACTAAGAATCAAAACCTAAAAAATTCAAAATCCTCCCCCTTGAAATTCGGCCAGCCCTTGGTATCACTTTTTGATCTTTCTCCTTAAGCATGCTAAATGGAAACAAAGGTTTAGGAAATGTAGAAATCAAGCTAAAGTAGAAAAATTTTATCGTTAGACTCGTAAACGGACGAAAAACGCGAATTTCCCTTTGAATTTTTTAGTTTTCCTTTGGTTTTTCTCTTTTCTTCCTTTCCTCTCTTCTTTTCTCCTTATGGCCGGCCATCACCTGATGTAAGGTTTAAATGGGCTGATTTTCCATTAAAATAATATTAAATCATTAAAAGTGCCATGTGTCACTTTTCTATTGGCTCGTTTTTAAAATTTCATCATTTAAACTTCAATTTTTCACCACTTAACATACCATAGTTATTCATACAAAAAATAAGTAAATCCTATGATTTTGACAAGTTTTGGGTGGTAAAAATTACGATTTTTACCCTGAGGTGATAAAATTACCGTTTTGCCCCTATGTTTCGAAAATTGCCGGAATTGAAATTTTTCACTTCCTATCATTAAATTATACTCCAAATAGTTAATCTTGATCAAAAATTTCACTCCGTAATCAAATTATTATCTTAGGTGGCAAAATGACGATTTTGCCTAAATATCAAAATTTTCAATTTTTTCTCAAATGAATCCTCGAATTTCGAACAATCATTTTTAGTATTCATGGACTGTAAAATATTAAATTTTATTATACGATTCCTATTTAAACTAGTTCGAAGTTAAATCAACTCAAGTGTACCGTTAGATATAATACCGGATTTCATATATTCTTAGGGACTTTCTTAACGTAATAACATGCTACTTAGTGCATGTATATCATGACATGTATTTATAAGGTTGGATTTTACAGTCACAGTCCGTAGATTCGCGACTAGTCCAATCCGCCACTGCTGATCCAACAACACGCATGTTTGCTGCCTAGCCTATAGGCACGATTGAGGCAGGGAGTTTATCGAGGATTGCAAGTAGGCAGCCAACCAAAAGGGGGTTCCAAGCAATCTCAACAGTAGGGTGGTCGGGCCACAACAACGGCACTCAGGCCAGCGGACAACACACCCTGAAGCAGTTCGACCAGCATGGCCAGCTAATACGACAAGCCAAGCAAGCATAGCCACACGGCACGTGTACTGGGCGCGCATTCCACAGATTTGCATGTCGGATGCACCATCAGATCTGGGCCACACAATCCGAGCAGTGCAAGGCCCCGCAGTAAGGGGCAGAATGCACACAAGCTGAGCACATTTCAGCCTCGCAAACGGAAGCTGTGCAAATATCAGCCCAACACTATCTGGCCGTGCAACAAAAAACCACATGATCCTTGCCGCACAAGCAGCTCTCGCACCAGACAGCAGTGTACATGGACAACACCACAGCAACAAGGCAAACGTGCCGCACACTTTCAATGCCCACGCACCAAAAAGGCTTCACAATGACAGCATTCTACACAGCCCAACAGCAGGGGGCTGGCCTCATTAGGGCTCGCACATGCCGAGCGCCCATCAATAGTAGGTTCAGGCCAGTTCCACATGAGCACCGCACACCAAGCCAGCCTGTCTAGGAGCTGCTCGCTCATAGAGTTTGACCTTGAGGAAGACTACGCCTTAGTAGGCCTTGCCTTGGAGGACCTGACACGGACACCAGTTAGCTCACCCAAGAACACCAGCTTAAGGTGCACTTCGCCAAACCATAATTGCAGAGGACCATGGAGCTTTGCAGAGATATGGGCCACCCATAAACGGGCCATTCGCATTAGACCAACAGAGCTCTCCAATATCCCGCACTCACCAGTAGGCGACAACAGCAGCTCGCACACTCAGTACACAGAAGCATAGTGTTACCAACTTGATAGCCAAGCAAGTTTCTAGGGTTTCTAGAATACTTGTCAATTTTCCTTTCTTGTGATGATACTTACTCACCAAGTAAGCTTAGTTTTAGGACTTTCTTTTCATGTAATTTTAAATTACTTACGCATCAAGTTTAGGCTAAGTAGGTTATTATATATAACACCTTAGAGAGTTTTTATGAGGTATCAAATTACAGAGTCGTATCATCAAACAATTTACTTTGTACTTAGATCTTATGTATTTTGTTTTTCTCTAATTAGAGTAATAATACTTATTTATTCTATCAATTTTTTTCTTCATACTTTACGTTTTCGCGTCGTTCATTAAGAAACCTCATTTAGGCTTACTTAGTCTTATGAACACGAGATTACAACGCTACACGAAACTTGACTAAAGTTTCTAGTTCGTGACACAGGAATCGGGGCACAAAGTGGGGCAAAGGATTTGCGAGCATTACACCTATAGGATGAACTCTCTTTTGGATGCCAATTCAAAGCGGGACTGGTAATTTTGCTGCTACCCTATTGTAGTTTAATAGAAGAAGGGTTTATAGATTAATGATGAATTATAAAGGCTAATATACCTATTTCAAACCACCCTAAATTGAAAACAAAGAAAGGAGAAAATTGTAGTAGTTAAAATGTTCAAGTCCTTCGTGAATAGTAACCATTCATATTCCAAGGAGACACTAATGATTGAGAAGATGGGACTCCAAACAGTCTGAGGAGCTTGTTATTTGATTTCTCAACCAATCTCCAAGAATTTGTTATATGCACAGTGCATTTCAAAGAAAAATGTAATTAATTGGTTCAGTAGTGAAAAAGTAGCTGTGTAACATGAATATGTCAATGGTTGATTCTTCAAAACCATCAAGTTTATCCGATTTCTGATCTGCTTTGCATTTCAAGAAGTGATTGGAAGCCAGTGGCAAATTAGACAAGTCTATAAAAGAATTATTTACAGTAGTCTATCCTGCTCGATCGACAAGATTCCAGGAGGAATTCCTGGTATCTAAAACAAAAGGAAGAATTGGTGTCAATGTTTTGGTTTTCTTCAAAGCAAAGACAAGTAACGTATGCTGAAAAGCTGACGCTCTGCAACTAAGCTTGATTGTGTTGAATCTGAAGAGCAACTTCATAACCAAGCCTATGTACAGGAAAACAAATTTTTACCAATGTCATTTGTTTATCAGAATCTTGGACCTTATGAACAAATTTTAACTTCAGAAAACAAATTTGATCTCTATTATAACAATTTAACCTAATTGCACTATTTGCACACAAGTAGTTAACATAAATAGTTGGATTTTATTTTCTTTTTGCTCAATATTATTAATATATACTAAAATTGTGTCATCAGTATTTATTTCATTTTTAATCCAAAAACATATCTATTAAGTGTAAGAAGATTTTTACATATAAATTTAAAGTTTTTTTTTTTTAGTGGTGTGTGATCCGTGAAAGTCTTTTACATTTTCTTCTCTATCTATATTTTTCTTTACCTTTAATAAGCCTTTATTAATTATCAACCATTATTTTATCAATTAAATGTAATAATATTAATATTTAAATATTTAACTCATTAATTAGTATATAATCTTTTTTAATATAAATTTAAATATTTAAAAAAAATATTTTAAAATTTTAATATTAATAAATATCTTAAAGAATAAAAAAAGAAAGGGGCAGTTGGGGATTGGGGGAGTTCACCCGCTACGATGCAACTGCTAGCGTTACGGGCTATCCATTGTTACCTAAAAACGGAACATTCTAACACGCGCTTTCACGCGTGGGGCAAATATCCCTTTGTTTTTTTATACACTAATATCTAATTGTTACATATTAATGTTCCTTTGTTGGTCATTTATTCATTTTAATTTGTCAATAAAAGGGATTACAAAAAGGAAGTTTTGAAATTTCTAATTTATACCACGCGCTCTGACCCTGCACGTGGACTGAATCAAACGTTTCATTTCCCTGAAATTAGCATAGTAGCGAAGGCACACAGAGTAAAAAAAAAAAAAAAAATCATATCTTTCTCTTCTCTTACTTAGAATCCGTAACTGAAATCTGATGGGGTTGAACATTTCTTGCGAAAGGAAATGAATTCTCTCTCCACATCTTCCACAATTTCTTCTTCTGCTGCTTCACCGACTTCTTGGTTTTCCAGCATTGTTAGGGGCCGTCAAGACAGGTCCTCCTCCGTCAAGATGGCAGGAAGCTCCTCCTCAGGTAGCGGCGTCGCCGCCGATTGCGAAGGACCCATCAAGGGCAAGAACCAGTTCCGTGGTGTGCTCTTCAAGTATGGGCCTAAGCCCATTCAGGTTCGTTCAATTCAAATTTTGAATCTTTACTTAATTGGGTGTTTATATAGGCCTGAATACGAGTTAAAAGGTCAGGTTTTCTAGTGAAATTAGTAAGATTTCTATGATGGATAGTTTTCAATTTGATTCATTCATGGTATGGAGTGATGTTGAAGAGAATTTTGATTTTTTTTTAATCTGAGCTGATTAATAATTGATGGTTTGAGTTCCGCTATATTCATTTTGAGAGCTAAATATAGTAAACGGGAGTGGTTGTGGAAATTTTGCAATTCTTTAGATTTGGAATTACTGTAAACTACTATTATCAACATCATATATAATCCTGAGCTGAATAAAATATTTAGAAGTGCGTTTGTGATCTATTCCAGTTACTGGTTAGTAGTTTACTGAAGCATATTATGTTGTCAATCTCAATGATCTATTATGTTGAACTCATTGAATGATAAATCTTTATCAAGTGGAAATGTGGACAACTTGTTTGTTCTGGACCGCAATTTAGTCTGTAGGACGTATTTGAAATGGCTGCAACATATCTCATTCATTTTTAACAGTTAAGTTGAGCAGGCATTTCAAGATTGCAGGTCATATTTGCAATCAATAATAGAGGATTAGTTTTATGCCTTTTGACAATAGTTGTCATTCCTTTGATAGTTTTAATATTTCCAGTTAGAATTGTAGAGCAACCTGGTTTTGTAAGAATTCGATTTTAGTGAAATGCCAAAATGTGTCAATGATGATACTATTTAGCTGGACTTAGTAGGTAAATTGAAAAATTCTTATTGATTTGGCTTCTTGGTAATGTTGGAACATGACTGACAAACAGGTATGATTTTGCATGTGTGGTATGATTTTTAAATTGATGAATGGCAATTTTGGCTGTTGGTTAGTCTTGTTTCTATGGATCAGTTGCCCTGATAATGCTCTCTTATTGGACTTCAGACTTCCGGTGGCTCTACATTTATTTTGAAATTAGATGTCGCTCTTAGTTTGTCTTTTTCCTTGTAGGTTGCATTCAAAACAGGTGACTATAAGCAACAAGTTATTTTCATTGGTGGACTAACAGATGGATTTCTAGCGACTGAGTATGTTTCCTATCACATTATCCTCATGAAAGAAATGAACATCTGTTTATAGGAATGAGATCTAGCATAATGAGGGAGATGAGTGATTCTTTTGTTACCTTATCCATCTACAGAAGTTTTTTTTTTTTTTCTGCAAAGATGAACATTTTTAAGGTGTTGCTGATTAATGCGGACAGACTTGCCACTGTAGACTATATTATTTTCTTTTAGAGTTGTTTTGTTGGTTATCTCTGCAATGCCAAAAGCGTTAAACAAAGTTGTACCTAAATATGTGTACCTTAGAAAATTTGAGAAGTGAGATAAATCCATGGAATGACTTCTACAGGCATTTTTGGTTTGGCTAAGGTATTGAAGAGAGATAGAACATATAAGATCATTATGGCATGGTTGGATGTTCAATTTATATATCAAATCTTGTAATTCTTAAATGTAATTTTCTTTTTCTGATTGTCAGATATTTGGAACCTCTTGCAATTGCTTTGGATAATGAGAAATGGTCACTAGTTCAATTACTTATGTCATCTTCATATACTGGATATGGCACCTCCAGCTTGCAACAAGTAAGACATATTTTTTAGGTAGACATTGATGATTCTGCGTGAATCCATCTTATTATTTCTAGGTTCTCTTCTGTTTCATTGTTGTTTCATTCATATGAGATGAGATGAAGTTTCACTGGAGTGGTTTATCTTATTCTACTTATATGTTGGGTAAAGCCCTGGTCTTACCCTGTTAAATATTTATTTCACAATAATGCCATTCTGAAAAATGACGCCGTTATGAAAAGACTGTGAGATCTAACTTGTGGCAAACTGCTTGTCTTACATGGAGATAAGGGCTTAGCTTAGGAGTTTTTTCCACTCTAGCACGTACATTTCTCGATAACAGCCTTGGTCTTCAAATGTATTTTTTATGTCTGAGCTTTGTTTTCAATGAAGGGGCTGCGGTATAGGATAATTTTATTATTAAATGTTTTGTTCTTTTGCACTTATCAAAGATGCTGAAGTGGATATATCAGATTGGACTAGTACCTTAATGGGCAAGTGCTCTGTCAACATTGACATGAAGCCACCCAGTCATCCTAAAGTTTCAGTATTTTTCCCCCCCTTTACATGGGAAAAGTTCCTTATTTAAATATATTCGTTTTAATGAAACAGTTCTCTTGTATTCATTCAAGTTGCCTTAGTAATTTTTAGTAAATATGACTAGTTGATATTAGAAAAAACTTGTTTTAAGAAATTAATCTTCAAATTTGAACATCATGCCTTCATATTAATTTATCTAAAATATTGCTCATACAATTAATATCAGCTACTTCACCAATTTTATTTGGACCATCTCAGACTTAATTTTGAAATTGGCCAGGAATAGTGAGCTAACTAAGCTAGTTGTTACTCTCTTGCTTCTTCCCTTCTTTTTGGTGGGAGGAGAGAAATATGTACTATTATGTTTCAGATTTTGCCTATTAACACCTGCCAGTGTTTACAATGAGTAGGCTGACTTAACCTTCTGGTCAAATTTTATGGTTTGAAACTTTTCATATTTTCATGATTTCATAATTATTTGGCAGTTTAGCTTGAAATGAGTGTGGGTGTACCTTGGTTGTGCTCTGCTCCTTATTTGAACATTATGCCTTCAAATTAATTGTGCTCCTTATTTAAGATGTTCTTGCATCATATGTCTTGAAGGATGCCATGGAGATAGATCAGCTTATCAGTTATCTAATCAACAAAGAAAATTCTGAGGGTGTGGTCCTACTTGGTCATAGTACTGGCTGTCAGGTAGCTGCTGATTTTGTGTTAAATTTTTTCTGTATCCAAAGTTTGTTTGACTGCTTACCGGTGGCATTTTCTGAGGGAATGAGGTTAATCTTTTAATTTGTTTGTGTATGAATCTAGGATATTGTGCATTACATGCATACTAATGCAGCTTGTTCCCGAGCAGTCCGTGCTGCCATTTTACAGGTAGCTGCTCTTCACTTTGATCAACTTCTTCTTCTTCATATACTTTATCTGCAGCTTATGTACTTCACAAATAGGAGAAAGTGAGACAAAGGGGATCTTTGCTTGACTGATACCATGATCAGTTGAGGAGAAATCCTGCTGAGATCCAATTTTTGATGGTTTGAAGTAGAGGAACATCCATATTACAGTTTGGCAGTTTCTTACGGTATCATTTATGGAAATTAATTGAAGAACTTTAAATGGTTTACAACCAATATGTTCATATTTTAATCCAGGCGAAGATGTTAGTACCATGAAAGAATGATGACTTCCATTACTTTATTCTTACCTAGTGCAACATTTCTTTTCTAGCAATTGCCTACATATTGGTTCACTTGCAGCTTTGGTCTTATTGCCAATTTGAATGTTCAGGCTCCAGTTAGTGATCGAGAATACAGAGCAACTCTTCCTGAAACGGCTTCTATGATTGACTTGGCTTCAAGCATGATAAAGGAAGGTCGGGGTTCAGACTTAATGCCCAAGGAAGCTGATCCATCTTCCCCTATAACTGCCTATAGGTAGGTATGCTACTGCTGTCTGTCATCTTTAACAACTATTTGCTTTTAGTTATTCCTCATTTTGCAAAAGCTGATTAAAATCCCCCCTTTTCATTATATGGGTTCAATCTGTCTATAGTGTAGTTTATTCTATCTGTACAAATTTAACAGTATGGGGTATGTGATATAATCATAAATCCAATGAATTCATGGAAGTATTGGATATTTTTACAAAAAATACGAAGTCACATTACTCTTTCTTGTGATTGATTTTGCTCCATTATCTTTTCTTCTTTCATCTTTTATGCTAGTGCCTTCATTTATATGTTTCCTCATTGAGAATACTCATGTTTTGCAGATATAACTCCCTTTGTGCCTACATGGGGGATGATGACATGTTCAGTTCCGACCTCAATGATAATCAGCTAAGAATGAGACTTGGACACATGGCTAACACCCCTTGCCAGGTAGAATATACCTTTCCTATTTTTTGTACTCACAGTAGCTGCAGATGGTAATGTTCATTAAAATGTGAGAGACATATTCATAAACATCATGATCTAGGGCAACTGGTCATTTTATCATTAAGTTAGGGCATTCTGTTTCTCCTTTGTGATCGGGTTATCACATTCTCTCTATGTGTGTTATCATAGGTTTTGCTTGAGAGCTAGATTTCTCAGTGGTTCAAGTTCAGTAACTTAAGCTTGTGTATCTCATGGTTTTCTTTCAGGTTATCTATTCCATGGCTGATGAATATGTGCCTGAGTATGTTGATAAGAAAGCATTGGTTGAGAGGTGAGAACAGAAACACTCCTTCAGCTAATTTTTCTCAGGCAACATTTTTGCATTTGCTTCAGCATATCCTTTAAGTAGCATCTCCTTCTTGCATGCATGTGTGTGCATGTCTTTGTGTGTATGAGTGAGAGAGAGAGAGAGAAAGAAAGATAAAGGTTTTGTGTCTTTTTTCTGATTTGATGATCAGGTTGGTTTCTCATCTTCTGTTGCAGTTAATGTTTCTCAGTAAACATTTGTGCTTTCAATTCAGCATAATCTGTTTGTAACATCTCTTTATTCCATGCATGTCTATGCATGCGTGCTCGTATGCGTGTGTGTGTGTGTGTGTGTGTGAAAGAGAGTTTTTCCTGATCTGAGTGAATGATCATATTGATTAGTAAACTCACACAGATTGTGCAGAGCTATGGGTGGTGCGGAGAAAGTTGAAATTGAATACGGGAATCACTCCCTCTCTAACAGAGTCCATGAAGCTGTGCAGGCCATTATTAGCTTTGTTAAAAGAGAAGGACCCAACGGCTGGGATGATCCATGGAGCTAATGCTCTGATACTTCGTACTCTGATTTTCTGTTTTTATTCTTTTCTGTTACTATCTCTTCTCTCTATTAATTCATCTTTTTCATTTTTTAATAGTCATGCTCTGTGATTTTGATGTTTTTGTCATATCATATACAACAAAGGCTGTGTGAATTTCATCCCAAGGCTAGTCTGAATGAATTTTTATCCTTTGGATTGATGAGCCTTGTCTTCCTTCAGATGGAACCTGAGTGCTGGCATTAAATGATTACAGAATTTTGTTCTTTCCCCAGAAAGCTCGAGGGAGTTTCAATATATATATAAAATTTAATATCTCTTATTCCAACTATTTAGATTAATATATTGTTGAATTCTTTAATATTCTCCTATCATTTTTAGCAAGAAAAATCTTCAAAGGGCATTATTTTCAGCTCATACTATCTTTGCTTGTGACATGGTAGTGGAACAACCTGAAAATCACCACTTTTCTGTGGAAAGATCAAAAAAGGGGCTGCTGCAATCAGTCTCACAGTTTTGACCTAAACAGCCAACAAAATTCCAACATTGAATTGAGCTTTTAGACTTTCACGATTAAAGCCACCAATCTTTTGTCACTTTTTGCTGGCAAAGGGTATTGAAGCAAAAGGAGTTGGTTTCCTTGTGGTGGGTGGCGGTGGGGGGTTGGTAACTTGCCAATAATGGCACACTGCTAATGCATTTTTCTTTTGCTTAGGGTAAGCTCAATGTTGGATTTGGTTAAACTAATGTCTTTGCTGTTACATCACATATTATCATATGAAAGAAATTTGAGGTTTACCATACCATGACTCTCTTGCTGTTACACAACAAACACTTAAAGCAATTATTTTTCTTTATATTCTATTAATTCAGCATTAACATTACAGTGTCTATATCACCGAATTTACGACTTTATAATAAATACTAATATCTGTTACAAATTAAATTTCGAAATTTTTTTCACAATTATATTAAAACACAAAAAATCAGGGAGCATATCCATAAAACAGCTGTTGGCCAAAGAAATGAGAAATGGCAGCTTCACACATTTCAAGTTTTCAACCATAAACTTTATTTCTGGTTCATTCAATTGGCAGTTCAATGGTGGGTGCAAAATGGTCCACCAAGATGTTGATTTTCCCATTCCCATAGCCTACTAAACAAGAGAAATAGTCCTCACACGTGCAAAGCACATGCTCTTTCCTCTCCAGCCTGCCCCTTTTATTTAGGGGACCCTGATTTAGATGAAAGCAGATAAAAAAAAATCAGTGATGGAAAGGCAGCCAGCTAAGTTGTCCGAATGCAGCTGGAAGGGAGTGAAAGAGAATCTGTTTACAATGGCCCTTTGCTTGGCTGTATTGACAGGTGTTACATGGAAATTCAGTCCTTGTCCAGAAAGCCATTGAAAGCTTTTTTATGCTTTGGACACTTCTGCATTTCTCACCCACAATGTGTTACTTTGGAAATATACTGTCTTCCATTGGCAGGAGAGAGTGACATTTGGTCATTTCGTGTGAACCCATCTTTTGCATGGAAAATGTAATCCATACCCTATTCTTTCATAGCTTTAGCATAGCAAGTTGGGTGAATCTTACTGGAATTAGCATTCTAATGAACAAAGGAAATGGTGATATATGATAGTCATGGTGGACAAAATTTTGATGGGGTCAAATATAGTTTAAATAGTCAAATACATGTGTAAATTGTAATGCATGCAACACCATTTGCTTTTTCATTCCAAAGCAATGGAAATATTTATACCACAACCATAATCACATTTTGACTTTTCATTATCATTATCATTATTATTATTACAGTTATTAAACTTAAATGGTGTGGGCCTTCACTGCTTCCATGATGCATCTTCTTTCTTCCTCTCCTTTTCCTTCTTTTTGACGAGTCATGCACGTCAACATGCAAGGTTATTTGTTCTTCGATGACAAATTATAATCACAATATCACATAATCTATTTATGAAAAAAATATATATATATATATATAATACAACAAATTAATGCAAAATTAGACTAATTTATATATGATAAGACTTGAGTAATGTGCATTCATTTCCTTAATTTTTTTCAAATGAAAATAAAGTGATGTGCGTCTCAAGTTGATTGAAAATCTAAAACATCCCCCGACCAGTAGGACCAAAAACTATTATCCTTCCAAATAAAAAGAAATGTGCCCTTTATTTTCCTTCACAAAATAAAAAAGACATAAAAATATTGTAGATTTGGAGTACCCATGTTGTCCTCCAATCAAGATCCACATAATTTCACATGGATCCAATCCGTAGATACTGTTTGTAAAGACAGCCCTTTTGTCCTTTTTTTTGTATGTCCCAACATCTAATGTGAACCTACAATTTCGAACCCAAAAAAAAAAAAACCATTATCCCTCCAAAAAACATTAATAATGCCCCCAATTGACATTAATGCCCTCCGCGCCCAGTCACCGACGCGATTCCCAATTAAGGCCCGTGAGCTGTGTCGGTGCCGTATAGCCGGGCGTTTCGAGATTGGTGTACGTCACTGTCATTCGAGAGTAACACAAGGGTATTATCGTCAACATGATTTTTTTGATAAATCGACATTGTTGTTATTATAACTTTAATAATAGTACTACTGCTGACAAATGTCTTTACAAACTCCTAACCAAAATTCTTTGTTACAAGAGAAGTTTGATGCGTTGGGGGGATCCCAATGAAACCAAACTGATTGTGAGAACGGAAGAAATACTGGTAAACAAATTATTTAAAAAAAGTAAAAAATAAATAGAAAAGAAAGCAAAGTTGTGGTAAATCTAGGACATGCCTTGGATTGTTCTCTTTATATAGATTCTGGAAACCAGGGAATTCTCTTTGATTGCATAAGCCATCTGTCAAAGCCAAAGCATGCTTTTTGTAAAGCCATAAAGGGGAGCCAATATTTTTGCATTAGAAGAACTTGAGCAAAAAGAAAAGAAAACCAGCTCCTGAAGCAGATTCTTCTTCTACATTGAAGCATATTCAGTAAGTGCATAACAGCTCTCGAAATTTTTTTTTGCCCTTTTGGCTAGTATTATATATTTTTCCTCGATAAAACAAAAAAGTTTTGTGCTTTAAAAACCTTTTTCTTGGAATGTACTATGCCGTCAAATTATCTTCTTTTCTTGATTGTTGAGTATTTTTGACAAAAAAAAAAGGGTTCTATTTTTCTTGCTTCGTTGGTTAAACAGGAGGCTTTGTCTTTCTGGGTTGTTTACTCTAGGTTGTTGGTTTTTGGTGGTTTGTCTTTTTTTTGCAGATGCCGGAGAAAGGAGGTAGCTTTCTTCCACCACCATCCAGTGCATGGTTGCTTCGTTCGAGTCCATTGCATCAATGGCGTTTTGGCTTGTTAACAGCTTTGGTTTTTGTTGGTATGGTGGTCGTTTGGAGCATAGATGGTTGCACTGTAAAGAACTTTATCCAGTCTTGGCAGTTTAAACAAGATTACATTACCATGAAAGTTAACTCCTTGGCTAATCTCAACCACCCGTACCAAAATCCAACACATTCTTTACGAAATCTTACTGTAAATCCCACTTTAAACACTAGCCGTTTCCCAATTTATAGTATAAACTCTAGTGTTTTTCCTCTTAATTCATCCCTGGAAAGCAAAAATGTTACCCAGATTAGTTCAAGGGAAATGGCAAATTTTTCCAGTGTTGAAAACTCTGATGAGAATTTGACCACGTTTAAGGATTCGTCAAGTTTGAAATGGGTTTCCGCTGAGCTGGAGCAGAACTATACATCAAATCTGTTAGCTAGATGGTTGGCTCCCGGAGGAGAGCCGTGTAAGGATTCTCAGACTGTGGAAATCAAGATTCCTGGTTTGGATGGAGAGAGTTTGGTGGAGTTATCAGCTGGTGAAATCCATGAATTTATGTTTCAAGCGGTTGATGAGTCTGGGAATGCTCGTTGTTTAGGTGGGGATTACTTTGAGGCTGATCTTTCAGGAGAGTCATGGAAATCTAGGCCTCCGGTGAAAGATTTTGGCAACGGGTCTTACTCGGTTTCTCTTCAGGTTCATCCTGATTTTGCTGGTGAATATAATCTCACTGTTATTTTGCTTTTTAGACATTTTCAAGGTCTTAAATTTTCACCTGCAAGGTTTGCTTATGACAGACAGTTACGCCATATAGGGATCAGGTTTTATAGGACTAAAGCTCGATTGACAGAGCTGCCAAGTTGTCAAAAATCTGATTTTAGTAAAGATGTTTGGTCTGGGAGGTGGACAAGACATGGAAAGAATGATGATTGCCAAATTAGTAATGATGGTAGATATCGGTGCCTAGCCGCAGATTTTCCATGTCAAAATCCATGGTGTAATGGTTCATTAGGATTGTTAGAGAGTAATGGTTGGGTATACTCAAGCCATTGTTCGTTTCAGTTGTTTCTGGCTGATTCTGCTTGGAATTGCTTAAAGAATAGATGGATTTTCTTCTGGGGTGATTCGAATCATGTGGACACTATTAGGAATATGCTTAATTTTGTCCTGGGTTTGCCTGAGATAAAATCAGTACCCAGAAGGTTCGACATGAATTTTTCAAACCCAAAAGATCCCTCTCAGACAGTTCGGATCACTAGCATTTTCAATGGTCACTGGAATGGGACTCAGAATTACTTGGGTTTGG
This sequence comes from Theobroma cacao, assembly GCF_053813885.1. Lineage (NCBI taxonomy): Eukaryota > Viridiplantae > Streptophyta > Magnoliopsida > Malvales > Malvaceae > Theobroma > Theobroma cacao. The sequence goes on from NC_142642.1 coordinate 36,463,003, forward strand.
ATTCTTTGAAAGATGAAGGGTTTAGGAATTTGTTAAAGAAGTACTTCTCAGAGGACACTGTCCCAGACACTATCATCATGAACTCTGGCTTACATGATGGTGTTCATTGGTCCACTATAAGAGCATTTTCTCATGGGGCAGAGTATGCAGCAACATTTTGGAAAGAAGTTATGGATTCGGTGAGGCAGAGAGGGTTAGTAGTGCCACAAATCATTTTCCGGAACACAATTGCTACTGGTGGATATGCACGATCACTGGCATTTAATCCTAATAAGATTGAGGCATTTAATGGGGTTCTTTTAGAGAAATTGAGGCGAGCTGGGCTTGTTTCTGGTGTGATTGATAACTTTGATATGACTTTTCCGTGGCATTTTGACAACAGGTGCAACGATGGGGTGCATTATGGCAGGGCTCCGCTAAAGATGAAATGGAGAGATGGTGAGGTTGGACACCAGTATTTCGTTGATCTCATGTTATGTCATGTGTTGCTTAATGTTCTATGTGCAAGATAGCAGAGCAAGTGATAGGAGGTTTACTGGATGTTTTCTGGGTGGAGAGCCCTCGGAAAGTGGCATCTGTGACACCTTAGAGTCATGGAAATTGTAGGCAGTGCTAGACTGCAGGTAGAGACGGCTTAGGTTGTGCTTGGAGGCAAATTCTCGAGGCAGTGCGTTCCACACACTTCGGTTCATATTGGTCATTCGAGTATAGTCGGTATTCTTTATTTGTTTATTGATTTATTACTATATATAGATGTTTTCTTATATTGAGTTCCTTCACTTGTACATCAGTAGAAGCCCTTGAGTTTCAAGGACTGATTTTTGTATATTGATTATCATACGGAATTGTAGTCGTTGCTCATGTCTGGTAAAGTTGGAACATGAAATGCATCCAAGTGGAAATGAGGTTCACTAGTCGCTAGGCATCGTGATTGTAAGGCCGTGTTTGTAACTTTGGAAATTCAGCTTTGCTTTATGTAGAAATTGTGATTTCATGGCATCGTTTGGCCACAATCTGCTGCATTAGCCATCTATAGGTTCATAATGTTGAATATCTAGAGATTGTGGAACTTGTATCTGAATTCGAGTGCAACTAAAAGTAAACATTGTGAATTCAAAATGTTCCTCTGCTGTCAGAGAAATAAGTTGAACTGTTGGACAATTTTCATGGATTCATTCTGAAACTGTCATCAACTTAATCCAAAGAATATACAATAACAAGCTTTGGGTATTTATCCTTCCATTCAACTTTGACATAATTTTTGGTGGGTTCAATCATTTGGGGAAAGTGTCTTTCTTTGTCTTCCCTCTCTACCCTTTTTTGATACAAGTGAAAGTTAAACTTTGAAGCATGCATTATGATGACTAGCTGCTAGCATATGCAGTAGATGAACTAACTTGGTTATCTTGACAGATACATTTAAAGCTTTAGTTTGAAATTTGATCAGTGCCATGGACCTTTCTTAAAGAACATAATGATTAATCTTGATTCTCAGCGTTTTGAACAAACTCCCTCCACCAACAGCTTCATGTTAGCAAAAATTAGATGCTTGACAAAGACCCCACTGGCCATTGCTCGTGATGGAAATTTGCCACGTTAGGCTTTCCCTAAAGCCATTGCAGATCAGTTCCGTTCTTCTGATGTATATGGATATGGACCCTTAACTGTTCCCAATTGGGGGAAAATCAGAAAAGAGGGCAACGAATGAGCTGAAAATTGGGCTTTAAGTTGGCTTGGAGTGTAGTCAGGTGGCTCCTTTTGTAGATTTCGGCTAGTGGACCAATTGAAGCCCAGTTTAAGCAGCTTTACTCAACCAGAATTAAGGCAACAGCAACTAACAACGTCATTAATTTTTTCTCTTTTTTTCTGAAGAAAGTAACAACTCCATTGTTGATGTATATCTTAATCTTTTTATGGATAGTACACTTTAATTAATTTAAGTATTTAAATTAATAATGTTTTTGGGTTTGGTAAAGTTATATTTAGCTTGATTTCTGTTATTATTAAGTTTCAAAAGATGTAAAAAATGATTGCAAAGTAAAAATCAATTTGATTGCCTGTCATTTAGTTCCTTCGTAAGTCGGATAAACTTTATCCTCCATCACACGCAATAAATTAATCCAACTTCCCATTTTTAATTACTCTTAAACAGGTAATAAAAAAGTAGTAATTAAATTACCCTCAACCAAACAAAATAATGATAAAAAAACGATGCTTCCTACACTCTTGCAAAGCCTATCCGAAATCCATATCAATTTTAACGTTTTCAATACCCAAAAATCCCAAAAAACAATTGAAATAGAAGCAATCAGACAAAAACCCAGAAATCCTTGACTGTTTGTTAGGCTAAAACCGCCAAGGCAAAACCTAAAGGAAAGCTAAATAGATTGTAGTACATTTTTGTTGTTTCTTCTAACATTTTAAAATCTGGCAACCATAGAAGGATTGAGGGCGCGTTCATCGTTGAAACAAGCGATCTTTGATATTAACAATCACGACGAAGAGTGTAGGCCTTGGCGTCGTAGGTTGTCAATGGCTTTCACCTGGGGCTCTGCTCTCAGGATCACTCTTCTTCTTCTTCTTCTAACTGCCGTTATTTTTGCTTGTTTCACCCTCCCTGTTGAAAAGGTTCGATCTTTCTAGCTATTTACACGTTTTCCTGATCTGGGTGAATTTTATTTCTCGTAATAATTGATAATTTTGCCTTTTTTTGGGGTGTTCTCGTCTGGGTTATTGTTGTTGTCTCTTTTTGATCGATAATTTTGTTTTATTTTGTCAATTTTGTGGGTTCTATTCAATCTGGGTAATTTTGTTCTCTCTTATTGATTGATGATCTTGCTTGTTTCTATGAATTTTTGTTTTTATTTATTTAATCTGGGTTTTTCTTGTTTTCACTTTTTGGTTGGTAAATTCTGGATATTTAAGTGGTTGTATTACTTGAAGATTTGAAATGTGGGGTTTTGCTAGTTCAATGAGTTACCTATGTGGCACGTTTTGGGAGCTGTCTGCATATGCTTTCCAATTTTAAATTTAGGACACGAGATCATAAATGCAAATTTGTGATTTTGTTCATAGATTTCTGGATTAATTTGCAACCAAGATTGTGCTTTTGAGCCCAATGTATTTACCTAATTGTATTCCATTGCCGAAATTACTACAAAGTGCAAAGTTGGAGTAATAGAAGGCAAGAGTTATGAAGAGAAATCCTAAATTGACTAGGGTCATGAATTCTGAGCCTCAGGGGATTCCAGTTCTCCTCAGCTTTCAAACGTTAACAATCAGTGTTTAAATTAAGCCCGGCTGTTATTTTACTACAATCTGTGTTGATGAACATAAGTTTTTTCTTTTTGCAGATTCTGAAGGATTTTTTGTTATGGGTTGATAAGGACCTTGGACCCTGGGGTCCCCTTGTCCTGTAAGTCACTCAAATCACCCCAATATCCTTTTGTTTTTAATTAGCATCTAATATTTTGTTTGCTTAATTCTTTAATGCAGATCAATTTTGTGTATTAATCATGGTAATGCATCAATCTACAAAGTTTAATTTAAGTTGTTCATTGTCATTGAGACATTGTCAAACCTGGGGGTTGAGTTGAAAGTTTTGTCCCTTTGCTTTATTCCTACAGTCTTTAGCAAAATGTTTGTGGATATCCTATTTTATGTAAATGGAAACTGCATCATCCTCTTTATGTGAAACATGGGAAGAATGCAACTGGATGTGTTCTCTATCATTGGATGAATAGAATGCCCCCTAATGAGTATTAATGTTAGCCTCTCATTGTTATGTTGAATACCTCTAAATATAAAGCTTTTGTGTGGGTAATTGCCCAGTTTGCTGGTAATTGATTAGCTGTAAATGACTTAATTCTGAAGTATTGGATTTTTTTACCTTCCAACTCATTTTTCTCAGTTGATGTGCAGGGCTGTTGCTTACATTCCTTTGACAGTCTTGGCAGTTCCAGCTTCAGTGCTTACTGTAAGCAATAAACCCCTGTTCTGATGCTTCTGTATGGCCAAATTTATCACCATTTTGTAACATCATGCAAATTTTTTTCTTCTTTATTTTGCCCTTTTAACTTACGATTGGGTTTTTCCCTCCTTGTGGGATATGGAGTAATGGTCCTGATTCTTGCATTCCTTCTTAATTGTTGTCTTGTGTGCGGTAGGCATGGATTCCATGTCAGTGGAACTTACCTTTTTCCACTGATTTTGGATGCAAAATGCATTACTAATTCCAGTCACTGCTTTGTTCAGATCATTGTGCATGGCTGTTTTTGGCAGCTGTTGGTCAGCCCTATATGCTAGAGTTAATACCTATTAATAACCTAGAATTGGCTTTCTATAGATGAGTTGGTCGCCAGGTGTAATTATCTGAAGTTGAACTGAAGGTGTTCCTTGCAACAATTAGTGTTTCATAATAGTACGAACAAACATCTAGAGTAATGATTTGGTAAACTTGGGCCCTTATTGACTTGATACTTGTTAGTAAAAGTTCTATTCTGCCTATTGGAAAATTAAAAGCATAAGAAACAACTTTTTACCCTAAGCTTTTTTTTTTTTTTTTTTTGCATAAATTGGATGAAAGTAATCTACTATTGACTTGCTTTCTTACAGTTAACGTGATATTAAATTATCCCTATAATCTTTCACTTCTTGTTTTCTTTATTTGTTTATGACCTGTCTTATTCAATTTCTTGTTGTTATGTGACATTTTTTTACTCTGCAGTGCGTAATTTTAGATTGAGACCTCCTTTTAAACATTAAATGAGAAAGGAATAAAATTTTAACCTTACAAGGTACTGTGTTTCATCTTTCAGCTTGGTGGTGGTTATCTTTTTGGATTGCCTGTGGGCTTCGTTGCGGATTCTATTGGTGCAACTGTTGGTGCAGGAGCAGCATTCCTTCTAGGCAGAACAGTATGTTTGTTAATTGATTTTCTACGAAACTTTTAAAGTTATGTCTTACTGCATTGCCGTTCATTGACAAAAGCAACTTATTGTTGTGTTGCATACCTCTTTTCACTAATCTTCATCTGTCGCCTTATGCTTACTTCCATTTTTTATTTATTTCTGGTGTGTGTCATTCAATTTGCATCTTATTATGCTGTTCTTGTACAGATTGGGAGATCATTTGTAGTTTCTAAGTTGAAAGATTATCCTCAGTTCCGGTCAGTAGCAATTGCAATACGGAGATCTGGCTTTAAGGTTTGTAGGCTTCATATTGATTTTTAAAGGATGATTGTTGGTTTATAAGCTATGTCTATCTCTGAGGCCTTGTTTTAAACACCATAGAGCATTTCTTAAATTTATATTATTTGATGGCCTTTGGCATTAATCATGCTTAATGCATTGTAATGAGTTTAGAATTGTGGTGGTATCACAACTTTATGAGTATGCTATTAGCCACATAGTGTAATTACCAAATGTGTCTTTTCCTTAGAAGTTTGAGTTGTTCGAAGGACATTGAAATCAATAAAAGAGAAATGTCTTTTTCATGCTTTTGTTGTGAGGTTTCAGATATTTAGATCAAAAAGGCCACTCATTATTTCTGTCCGTGAGAGCATGTTTGCCAACACAATGCAGTATCTTTTTGATTTTCCATGTTTTTAGGCTCATGTGTCAGTTATGCTTATCATCATCATCTCTTATACTTTTTCTTTTTCTTTCTTTCCTTTTTTTTTTTTTAAAAGGTGTTAGTCTTGTAAACTTGTGTAATATGCTATTTATACCTACTTCTACAAGGAACATATAATGTTTTGTTTAGAGATAACTATCACAGTTTTGGATTAAATTTTCTTTGTCACGTTTTATCTTTTCTTTATGGCTCTGAATTCTGACAAGATCTTATGTATATTTGGTAATCCTGATTTGACATTGTTGGTACATGTATTCTTTTAAAGTGTCCCTGGAGGAACAATAGTTCTCTTGTAAAGCATTGGTATCTATTACCAAATGTTTTCATTCATTGTACCCTTTTTGTATGGTTCTGAATTCTGGACAGATCTTATCTATGTTTGGTGATCCTAATTTGTTAACAGGAAATCCCTTGAATATTTTCTTCCAAAAATGAATTTAGTCTGGTTGACATTTAAATTTTGGTTGTTTCTGCAACAACACTGCTTATTAGTTTATATTTATTAATGTTTAATTGAAAAAACAAATAATTAACATCAGAACTCCCCCAGCCAGGCCGTGTGGCCATGTGGATTGACTGTTATATTTATTGCTCAAAATTCTTTTTTTCAGATTTCTAAGTTTTCTTCTGTTATTGGACAGATTGTTTTGCTGCTACGGCTTGTACCCTTACTTCCATTCAACGTGTTGAATTATCTGTTGTCTGTGACCCCCGTCCCGATAGGAGAATACATGCTGGCCTCATGGTTAGGGATGATGGTATTTACATCTTTATTGAACTAACACCTTCCAGTTATTCTTTCCTTTAATTTCAGCTTGCCATTTATATGTTTTTCAGTTTTTGATGGTTATACTTGGGATTTTAATATTGAGAATGGTGTTTGTTACAGCCAATAACTCTTGCTTTAGTTTATGTTGGAACAACTCTTAAGGATCTTTCTGATGTGACACATGGATGGAGTGAGTTTTCAACTGCTCGCTGGGTGAGTCATGTTATTCTCTATATGTTAGATTGTTTTTAAAATTTTTAATTTTGAATGATCTCGACTGCTGTGTGGTTTGCTGAGGTATGTTTCATTTCTTTCCTTTACACAATTAAATTTTTCTAGTTGCTTGACAGGCACCAAATGGACCTCGGTGCATTTTCACATTTACTTTTTGTGATCCTAAGTAGGACAATAAAGATGCTTTACATGCTTCATCTCATTTCTGTATTGTATTTCTTTATAAATGCAGGCATTTCTCATATCAGGCCTTGCTGTGTCTGGTAAGTTGCAGTCATTTTTGGAATGCATGCAAACAACTGAATAAGTGATATTTTGCCTCTCTCTCTCTTGCTCTTGATCTCACCTGCTTCCCCCTCGCTCCCTCTTTCTTTTTCTTAGTCTGTTTTCTTTTTTTTTTTTGAAAATTATACTCCTGCCTTCATTAACAGTTCGGGAATGGAATTCTTCCCCATCACAAGAGTACAAACAAAAGGGAGACCAATTTCTCTAGTGTATTGGTCACTATTCTCTCACAATACAGTCGAGAATACCCCGCCAATACTACTTTAACCTCCCAACATCAGGCCCTGCCCAAAAATATGCACAAAAAAATTTAAAAGACCACTCCCAGATAACACACAATAATACAAACTCTGGGAGAAATCCTGCAACAGAAGGAAAGCTATCTCTATACAATAATACAAATTCTTAAGTCTGTTTTCTTGCAGTACATCTATGTTTGAGAATCCAAAGCTTCACCATTTCAAGTGGTACTCGTAAATTTCTAAGTAATGTGATTCTGGGGGGAAATGGTGCATGAAGAAGATAGGAATATATTTCTAAGCGATGTGATTGTCATGTGTACTTTTTTTTTTAAGTCTAATATTTTGACTTTCGAGTCAAGTTGGGTTTAGTGTAATAAATTCCATGCTAAAATAGAATGTCATCATCATAATCAAATGGGACAAAGAATTAATAGAACAAGATGGTATCTTATGTGATAAGATTCATAAGAATATATTGGATGAAGAAAGATATGATCTGCTATAGATTCTTGAAGTTAAGGATTTTCTCACCTTTATTTTTTTACTGCTTTAAATTCTTGGATAAATGGTAGTCAAAAAAATGCTTCACTTAAAACTTACAGCAAACCACAGTTACGTATTTGAATTTGAATTATAATCCTCATTTATGGTTTGCAACTTTTTTGACTTTTGCATTATTCATTTTTATACAGTGGTTTTAATGGTTTGTGTGACTAAAGTTGCCAAATCAGCTCTGGAAAAAGCATTGGCTGAAAATGAGGATGTAGATAACATTGTAGGCTCGCCACAGCTGCCCATTGTGGGTGAACCACCTGTGGATCTCCACCAGCCTCTTATAATTAAGATAGACTCTGCTGAAGACACCCATGAAAAATGAAATGAAATTATTTGTAAATTCTTCCTATACCTTCTTCATAAGCTGTGCTTCACATTACGTGGGCGGTTGGTGCTGCTCACATGTGATACGTACAGATTCCCTCATTGACCAGTTTAGTTCTCGATAGAATTAGCTGATTATACAATCGAGATATTGTTGGGAATATGTCATATGAGTGTAGTTTGCATATTGAAATCAATGAAATAATTGGTTTTTTCTTTTCTTTTCTTTTACGGGGGTATGCAGTGCTTTAAGTATGCTGATTTAGTGCATGCTCAGTGCTCTCTCTCTCTCTCTCTCTCTCGCACACGCATTATTCCCTGTTAAGTCAGTCAACAAGATAAGCCATTATAGAACTAGGCAATGAACTAATCATGAATGTGGGTCATACTTGTTTTTGCGTGTGGACCTTGTGAATTGTGTCTTAAGATTTGAATCTTCCTCGATGGACGTATTAAAAGTTGAAATTGAAGGATCTAACAAGAAAGTGGCAAGATATCAGTGGATTTTTGTATTGATTTCAAGCCCTTGTTCCTCATGATTTGGCAGATGCACTTGAAAGAACTTTAAGAAATTAGAAAGCCATGGCAAAATCTTGAATTGAAACCTGTGCACATGTGGCTGCTCTGGTTTGAGCCAGCATCAAACATTTGATGTTAAAACGAATTGTTAGTTTCTTAAACTTTTCTCATTATGTAAAAAGCCTTCCTTATCCATAAGGAAACAGCAGGTAAAAATTTGGTAAGGTAAAACCGATGGTATATACCTCTCATCTTAGCTCAAATGATAGAAGTAGGGTCAGGTGTGAGTGGAGATCTTTGATTCCAATTATATTTAATTATCTTGTAAGTTTAAAAAAAAAAGGGATGATAATATGCATCAAGAGGTCTAGCATTTGGTGAACAGTAAATTCCATTGTGGGTGAGTGATTACCGCGGCCATGATTAAAAGGAAGAATGTTAAGAGATCCTGAAAGGCTGAAACCCTCACTTTGCAGACATTGTCTCTGTTCAATTATCCAAATTAGATGGTCCAACTTACCCTCTTTTTCCTATTGTCCAGCTGGATTGGTGGCACTTCTACAAATTAAAATTGGGGGGTGAACTGATTTCCAGGAAGAAAAACAAAAGGTGGTGCTTTGAGACTTGAACAGGAAAAAAATTTCAAAAGCAACTCCAATGATAAAAGATGAAGCAACATCATAACCAACCTCATCATGGTGGGTGCCATCAACTTCTTTTTCACCTTCCCAAACAAAGAAAAGCCAATTGTTGTGGAATGCTAAGTCTTTTAGTAGTTATTCTTTTACCACATCTTACCTTCCCTCTCCCCATTGTCTACTTGTGTTGAATTTTTGGGTGATAGGGGCCCTCTTATTAATTCCTTATGCGAAAGGCTTAACATGAGGGCAAAGAATAAATTCTATGGTGCAGTTCTCTGTGATGACTGTATCTTTTGGAATACAATCGGGACTGGAAATCATCATCCCCTTTTGGTGGGGCCACAAACTAAGAATCACAGCCGTTGATGCAAGAGCAAAAGGTTCGTACATTGAGACCTTTATATATAAAATCCTAAACGTAAGACTAGAAAAGTTTGTTGAACAATCTTCTATAACAGAATGCATGTAGTTTCCAAGACTCAGGTGACCAAACGTTTTGAGTCCTTCAAACGGAAAATGCCAGGGTTGGGCATTTTTCCCTTTGGTGGGTGCTTTGATGGCTGCCGGGACCATACTCAAGCATCCGGATTCGGCACCAGGATCTGGAACCTGAGTGACAGGGCTGTGGAGCTTCAAGTAAGAGTAGGATCAATACTAAAAAAAGTTCACACGCTGAAACCAGGGTCTTCAAAAAGGCTGAAATGCAAGAGCATATACAAGGCCTATATGCCTGGAAGAAGTGGCAACGGCAGCGGAGGAATGAAGAGCTTGCTGTATTACTATGATGAAACGTGCCATCCTTACATTTGGGTACATGACACCGGGGGTGATTCTTCAAGGATGGTCAAGCAGCAGTATATTAGTCTTGAAGACCTGAGGGATTGTTCTGAGATCAGAATTTTTAGAGATCACCAGAGAGGATGCATATCGGTTCGCAAGAAACCAAGGCCTGATTTTTGCTGAAACATATTTTCCTCTTTCCATTTGTAAGTCCGCAATGTCATTTGCTGTTCATGGGGATTAATGCTTGTTTTTCCACTGATCCTTTTCTTCCCTATACCCTCTTCTTTCTGATATCATCAGTTGACCCTTTCCTTGTTTCCTGTTTCGTGTATTTTAAGAATTCAAGATGCTATTGCTGTGTTACAACATATGTAACAAAAAAAAAATTATCATACAGAATGAAATTAATGATCTTGTTTTTTCTTTTCTGTAATCTTACATTTTGGGTAACACAAACTTTCTGCTACATTTGCATTATCAGCAGTGTAGAATGAAAAAAAAAAAAACAAGGAAAACCAAAGTTGTTGCATTGCCTAGCAATGGCTACCCAGCAACTAAACAATTACAAAAAGAAGTGTACTATGATTGGCTAATTAGATAACTAACATCTCCTTATTTTCAACTGCTTACCAAAAAAGTAAACACATTAGTTATGATGTATCTTTCATATAACCCACTTTCCTGCTTATTTTCCTGTTAAGTTTCACTTCTCACAGATTAACTACAAACATATGACTTGATGGTTAGACTCAGGCAAGCTGTGCATAAGAAATTGTAGGTCCAATGTTCACTCCACATTGTTGGCCTGGCAAGAACAGTACTGGAAAAGGAATCTAATTCATATAAAGTTGATTTAGAAAATAAGATAAGATATTTGTTATCAGCCTTTGTCTTCTCTGATTATGGTATGAGTGTGATTGTTTGGGTGGGAAGGAAAATAAAATTACAGGGCTGATGATGACAAATAATGACTGATCGAGAATGACAAGTTTGTGGGGGGATAATAATTGTGTTTCTCGGCCTTAATATGTCATCATCTTCATTTGAACATGTTATTTCATAATCCCAGCACTAATTAATGAACTTATTTTGTGATTATAGTTATCTTGCCTTTGAATTAATTAGCATACATATTTTTGCAATGAAAATCAGAATCAAAGAGGACTTGCACATTCATTCTCTTCAAGGGTTTAGGGTTCTTAGTTCGAGTATCATTAACATGTCTAATTGAGGATTAATGACTTTGGATTTTAATTTTATTACTAGTGTTTTTTTTTATAGAAGTTTATTAATAATTGAATAATATGGTTTTATACGAAAGAAAATATATTTTAAGATTATACTTTTATAATAATTATCATTATGTTTTCCAATTGCATACTCTTAATTAAAAACTTTGACACCATAGACATGAATACATTTTAAATTTTTCAATGACATAGGCATTTTCATAAAATTGAGTGAAAATACATATGAATTTTTATATATAAAAAAATTATTCTAGCATGAAACAAAAAAGATATAAGATAATGATCATTTTCATTATCATGTCAAATAATCTCATTTTTTAATTAAAACTATAATGATTAACAAAATTTGATTACATTAATTTTTTCTATGAAAAACACTATTTATCTCAATATTTTATCTTACTTGATGTGATTATAGTTTATTGATTTGCTTGAAATATTTCATTTATAAATTAATTGACTTACTCATAAATTGATAGACTCGACCTTTTAAGAACACAAATATTTAAGATAAAACTGGTGAAACGAGGAACATGATATTTTTTTTATAATTGCATCAATAATTCAAGATTTGATAATAACAGCATAATCAGTTGAATAACAAGGCAAAAACTCAATGAAAAACATAACCATAAAACTTATACTAATAACATATCAGATATAATCCAAACTGAATCTAGGCCTTCACAGCTCATTATAAAATTTATTTTTTTTATTAATACCAAAAATAAGCAAGCCCACAGTGAGCTTATCCCTTCCAAAATGTCTGGCACTGAACTGACGTCGTTTCCTTGCTTCTTTCATTTATATAATAATATAATATCCCGCCCTTTCTCAGGAAAATAAGAAAAAAAATCCCGATAAAGAAAATGAACAGGCAAGTTCAAGAACCCATAGCCATGGAGCTTGAACCCTATGAACATTTCGATCCCATGGATGTCAATGACTCTTATTTATTTACTCCCCTCCTTCCATCTCCTCATCCTCCCGCCAATCTTTCCATGCTTCCACCTCCTCATCCTCCCACCAATTTTCCTATAGTTCCATCTCCCAATTCTTCCGCAGAAGAAAGAGAGGTTAACATTTTTTTTATGTATTGTACAAAATTCTAACTATTGCGTTAGTTATACATGATTTGATTTTGAGTTTGTTATTAAAGATTATAGAGGGTTATTCTGGTAGAAATAGAATATGTGTTGCAATGATTGAATCGGAATACGTTAGAAGTGGTAGAGAAAAAGATTGAAGTAGTTATTGAAGCTTATGTGCTTTGGATGGTAAATGGTGAGGGATAAGAAAAAGTGGAGGAAGCTACGGGTTACAACGAACGGGAATGGTTGAATAAAAAGAATGCTTAGAAAACTTTCGAGAGAGATTTTAAGATAATCTCTGTTGAGTTTCTAATGATTTTTTATTGCCTCTCAATCTCCAAAGCTTTCATCTTTATACTAATTAAGAGTATTTTCTTAAAAGTAGTTACGAGAACACGTTCAATTATGGGAAAACGTGTTTGTCATAGAAAAGCAATTGAAAAGCTATATATGAGATATTAAAAGAATGACCATATAGTTGGGTAATAGATATAAGGTTTGGGTAATGGAGTAGCGATATTTCATAGTGTGTCATGTATATTCTTAAAGAGTAGAGAAAGAATAAGGGTAAAGCACATGTACTTCAAGAAAATGTTAAGAAGAAGTTCTCTTAACTATATTTATATTTGAGCTATCAAGTCAAGTTCTTTAAAACATCTTAAATGTGAAAGTAATTTATGAATTTTGCCACTTATTTTGAGTTACTTTCACTTTCCTCGTATAAATAGTTGTTCCATGCTTATTCTTGGAACACTCTTGGGTGCTTTCACGCTTGGAACACCTTTGGGCACTTTTGCGTTTAGAACCCCCTTAAGCGTTTCCATACTTGGAATGCCACTAAACATTTCTACGCTTGAAACACATTTGGGCTCTTCTACACTTGAAAAACCTCTAGGTACTTCTGCGCTTGGAACGCTCTTTGGCGCTTCATCACTTGGAACACCTCTAGGCGCTTTCGGGTTTGGAATGTCTCTGATGTAATTTTTCTGTAACACAAAACTTCAAAAATAATAATTAACCAAAATTGGGCATCTACATTTTGCCCCCTGCATAAAAGTTCTTATGAGGAGCTTTATGCATAAGATAAGAAAATGCACATAAAATAACCATGGCAACTATTATATATTGTTTTTTTTTCTTTTTTTAAAAATAATAATAATTATAATAATAAATATATAAAGAATAGCTTGCAAATTTATATATTTATTATTATTTTCATTTTATTTTTATATTTATTATTTTTGTTATTTTTATGAGTTACACACTTGAGAACATTCCTGAGCACTTCCACACTAAGAACGCCCCTAGGCACGTCCTCGCTTAGAAGGCCCTTGAAGGCTTCCGCTCTAGAAACGCTCTTGGGCGCTTCCCCTAAAACAACTTAGTGTGATTTTGCCCCAAAAAGCAAAGTCATCATTAAATGACCAATCTTCATTTATCCTCCTAGTTGCACAATCGAGCTAATTTATTGGTAACGATGACACCCATATGTGTTGCTTGCTCAACAATTTTCTTCCTTTTCTTGGTTAAAGCATCATGGCCTATCTCAACACAATATCTCATACATTTAAACCACCATTTTCTCAACTTTATAATGCCATGATTTATGTAACATCATTGTTTCCAACTAATCAGTACTTTTCTTTTATTCATTAATTTTGCTATTGGTTATACCATTTAGGCTTTTGTAGTGTGCTTTAACAACACAACCAACATTTAATTTTGGTAATTTTGAATCTGTTTCACCACTCCCATAATACAAAAAAAGAAATATTCTCACAATTTACCTTCTGCCATGGAACAGTTCTTTATCAATCACATATCTATTGATGCTTTGGTCTAACATTGCAAGCATTTGCCATCAAAACTAATATTAAAGGTGAAAGTAGTCTTCCTAAGTATCCAGATCACACTCATGAGTTAATAGCTTTATTGATTATTTAGTTGGCTTGATATGTTCTCCCAAGCTATCTAGATGATGCAATCTCCTCTTCAATTATTCCTTATGCAATCAAAACAACTTTGGAATTGATGCTTCTCTTGGTTTTACTTGCAACATCTCTTCTTTTGAGGGCATTTTGAATGTTACTCACGATGCTTCTTCTCTTAAAGGTGTTCTGAATACTACTTGCAATGCTTTTTCTTCTAGGGGTGTTCCGAATTCTACTCGTAATTTTTCTTCTTCTATATGGGGTGTTCTGAATAAGACAAGTAAGACTTTTTTTTTTTCTCAGAGGTATTTGGAATAACTCAAATAATAAATATGGTTACACCTCTTTCTTACTATCTGTTGTGTGTCATCCTTTTTTTAGTGGTAGAACATAGAAATGATGCATCTGATACTTATTTGGAAGACTTTTATTGCATTCTAGTCATGCCACAACACTTGCAGATTTTGAAGCATGTCTATAAAGTAAAAGGTGAATTTTGGCATTTTAAACACAAATTATAGAATAAAGGCATTATGGATAACTTGGGTTTTGCTTTAGAGATTGTTTCCTCCTCATGAGCAAAAATTTTTCTCAAAGAATTACAGAAGATGGTGGATCTAATAAAAGATATCTTCATCTCTAGTTGTCAAATTAAATGCCTTGACGCTTGCATAGGTAAGGCCAAAGGATACATTATGACAAATGTTAACAAACTTAACATAGAGGCTGAAATAAAAAAGCTTGACGCAAGGAAGATTAGACAGGTTTTCCAATTTTGATAATGATAAATCTTTTTGCCCTCTGAACTTCATACTTGACCAGTTTTTTTTTTTTTTTATATTGTAGACTTGGTTTCCAGAGTAAACATTTACTTTACTTTCTTCGTGGTTTATTGAGCTACTTTGTTCCATATTTCATTCTTTGCAAATATATGAATGTTTCACAAGTATCGCTGTGTACAGCCAAAAGGGATCCTCAACTTTATATTAGTGAGAATAATCATCAACCTAGTAGAAAGGAGAATGATATATTATATGAGTGTTTAAAACTGTGGCCTATTTGTGAATAGCAAATTATGGCCAAGAAGTGAGCGATAAAACTTAAGGCCAATAACGTAATATTATTATAGCTAGATTATGAGCGTTAAAGTTTGCTATTGAAGTATGAAAGATTAGAGTGATAAAACTTACGACCAAGTGAAACAATGATATTGTAGTCAAAAGAAGAGCGATAAAGCTTGCGGTTGAAAATGAATTTACTTTAAGATGTCACAAAACAACCAAAACGGAAGCAATAAAGCTGCGACTGATAATGCATTTAAAGTAAAATAAGGCAATTAAGTGAAAATTGACTCTAAGAAGTTATTCATAAAGAAGACAAATAGTGGATAGTATTATCATATATGATACTTCTTGATGTATTGAAAATTGACTAGTATTGTAACAGCATTAGTCATTGGATTCACTAGCTTGCAATATCCATTCTTGTTTACCTTATGAACAATGTATGACATTCTCATATCCACTTGCCATCTTCTTCATAGGTTGTCCCACCAAGTTGCATTCCTTATTCTGCAAACCAGCTATCTGTATTAATATTATGGCCGCCTTCTTCCTTGATTCCTTTGAAAAGCCAAGTTGATCAAAGAAGTGCTTGCAGCTAGGTGTCTTCATGAATGAACTAGCAACGGAAGAGGTAACTATAGCAATTGCACGTATATCCTCTTCTTGATTGGAAGGTGGGGTAGGCTTTTCTTGAATACTGATCACTACACTTACATGTCCTTGGGCATTTTGATGGGCAGGGAGTAGATTATTTTGAAATCTGTTGTTTCCAATCAGGACTTCTCCTACATGTGTTCTTATGTGAAATATTTTACGCATGTTTCTACATTCGGTAAATAGATGACCCACCGTGCGATGGTAATTGCAATACCGCAGCTTAGACTTATCTTATACTGTTGGTGGTATTGATACATAAGGTAAATTTATTTTCACCTCAGGTTTATCAATTAAAGATCATTTAGGCCAATTAGTTAAAAACAAAAAAGAATCGTGTAGGTCAAATTACTAGTATATATTAGGCAGTTCAAGTATACTTACTGTCATCCTAAAAAAGGGTCAAGATCCGTC
Organism: Theobroma cacao; assembly: GCF_053813885.1. Lineage (NCBI taxonomy): Eukaryota > Viridiplantae > Streptophyta > Magnoliopsida > Malvales > Malvaceae > Theobroma > Theobroma cacao. The sequence goes on from NC_142642.1 coordinate 36,479,393, forward strand.
AAAGATTTAAACTTCGTTCCCTTCTTCACCTTAGTCAATTACGGGAGTCAGAATCCACCATTTTCGAATGTTTAGGTGCCCTTTTGTGTTCTGGGACAAAAGAATTGGGCCTAATTCTAAATTAGTTATCTTATCGCAACTTTGATGTTTTCCTATTTGTTGTGTTTATATAAAAACTGTTTTATTAATCCCATCTCCCGTGGCCATATGGGAAATATTGTAACAAAATTTCCAACGGGTTTTTCTCTTTTGGGATTAATCACGTTTAACCATTTATTCACTGGAGACAGAACCACTCTGGCTTGTTTCATACACCCCTATGGCCTTGAAAATTAGACCCGCTCTTTCAATTTGAGGTTGAAAACGAGGTAAAAATGTGGATTCATGGACTTACCTTGGAACCATAACAAAGTCTTTATGCTAACATTTTCATAGATTATTGTACCTGTTTCAGATTCTTATAACTATAAACAGAAACAAGACCTCTATTTTTTCACGAGATGTTACAAATATTTCTTTTCAGATTCACATGTCCATGCATGCATGCATATTTTGATTCAAAAAACAAGATTCTGACGTCCTCCTTAGTTTATTTCTCTTCTATATAAACATACTTCATCTACAAGTCAGTTTACAAGCATTTATTCTGTAGCAGCAAAAATGAAGTTATTCAATGGCGTGGTTTTTGTCCTCTTCATCATTTTATTGGTTTCTAAAATTAATGGCTCAATGTCTGTCAATCCTAATATTTTGAATGAGAAAAAAAGATTGTTGTGAGCAGGGAAAAGGTAATGGTGGAGACATGGGTGGAGGTGGTGGGTCAAATTTTGGTGCTGGCTCAGGAGGAGGTGGTGCTGGATCTGGAGGAGAAAATAATGATTACCGAGGGAACCGAGTGATGGAGGTGATGACAATTGTGATGATGGTGGGGATAGTGGAGCAAGGAATGGTCTTAGACGTGGCTCAAAAGGGGTAGGAAGCAAAGGTGGAGGAGGAGGAGGTGGCGGCGGCAGAGGCAGCGAAGGTGGATATGGAGGAAGATTTGACTATGGAGGTGGAAGGGACAATAGAGGAAAACGTGGTGGCGGCAGCGACGGAAGTGGTGGAGGTGGCTTTGGTTGGGAGGTGATCATGGGTGTTAACAGAACAAGTTTGTGATAGGGAGTATAATTTAACTTGGTCCTAAATGCATTGTTGTTGAATATAATGCAATAATGCAATAATGCAATGTTACAATAAAACTGCTGTTGGCTTTGCCAGTCAATGTTTAAAAATGGTCAACCACTTCTTGTCATTATTTTCTTCAAAAAAAAAAAGACTTGATATGACTATATAAAAATCAATCTAGAATAATTATGAGTTAAAAATTTTATTTTATTTTATTTTATCTATATCAAAATAAAATAATAAAAAAGAAAAATCAAATAAATAAATGAATAAATACATAAAAAGTCCAAGCCCGTACCTTTTTATGTACAGTGGGCTTACCCCTTCCAAACGGGGTATAGGCTAAGTCAAGCCTGTTAACTAGCCATGTCAGGCAACCCAACACACGAACAACGTAGTTTTTTATTGAACCCTTGCAATTTTTAATGCCTCTTTCTCTCGTGCCAAAAGGTGTCGCTTTTACAAGTTATAAAAGACTTATAAAATTTTAAAATAAGTCAATGGCTGGAGAAAGAATGTGACCTAACAACAAATGGAAAAGTAATGGCTGCGTATGCTTTCATAAGTCAAAGAATGTCCTATGCAATGAAGTCATCTCTTTAAGAAGTCTACACATGTACGGCAGAAGAACGCGAGAAATGGTGCTGTATCAAAAGGACCGCAAATGCATAAATGAAGACCCTCTAACTCACTTCAGTTTGGGAATGGTTGGAGATGACATGTTCGGGTGGGACTCCTAATGCTTCTTTCATTTTCTTGTATGTTGTAGCCTGTAGGGTATGGAGAGTCATGAATTGCTAGTAGAGATTATGGATGGAAGATTAAAATTGTTGAGGTATGACTAACTGTTTTCTGTGAAAAAATTGAAGTCGTCTGTTGTTGTGTTCTTTTCTGCATCTTTGTTGTCACAGAGAAAGAATTTAATCTTTTGGCATTCAATGAATAGATAGGTCACACTTGACAAATAAGTAATCTCACTGAATAAATCATTTGAAGTTAAACTGTAAAGGAAGAAAAAGTGGTTTCAAGAATAGCAAAAGATTCAGTTTCCTTCCCATTTGATGCAACCAAACTACCAAAAATGGAAAAAAAAATCAAAATTTTCACAAAAGTTACTATAAGATATTTCTTTTTATGGGTGATAGTTTGCTGATTATTCATTCTGTCAATGTCAGTTCTTTTTTTGGCTCAAGTTAAACAGACATTGAACTTTTCTGAACATGTTGTTGAATTGAGAGAATGGATTGAAATCTTTCATCCAGCACTCAGCAGGGAGTTTCGTCCTTCCAAACCAGGCCCTGCTCCTCTGCGACATATATATCTGTTCGACCTGGGAAGTTCAACCAAATGAATTCATGATGGTGGGTGATAGTCTTAAAGATGATGTGAGTATGCATTCTAGTGTTGTTTTAATTGATTAAAACCTTCTTTGAAGTTCTGAATCCTTCCCTTTACACTTGTTTCATCGATTAAACTGAAATATTAATTAATTAATCTTCTTAAAAGTGGCTTATAACTTGTTAGAATCACTTTCTTTAGAATTGAGATTTATTATCTGGAATTCGAGATGTGAAATAAAAAATAATCTACCAAATTTACTGCTTTACACTCAATTAACATAATTAAACTTAATAAATGAGGAATATTTTATTATTATAAAAAAAATAAGAACTCAACATTACTAGATAGTGTTTAAAATAAGATTGTTAAAGAGATAAAATTTTATCAAATTATCATATCTAAACTTGAATCGAAGATAAAACTTTTTGTATTTGATTTTATCTTACATTTTTTTCTTGAATTATTCTTTTTGATAACATCATATCTTAGTTTGTTAATATGCTTATCAGCTACATTTGAATTAAAATAAAGGTATACACCTTAAAAAATCTATATTATAGTTATTTATTTAAATGAGTCCTTTATCTTTATTATATTTAAATAGATTCTTAAACTTTGATTTTGTATCAAATAGACTTTTAATAAAAATTTAATGTTCATAATTTTTAATACTAATTGATTTTTTTTTTATTTAGGTGATATATGACTTAATGAACTAATATGATAAAAAATTCTGAGGCATTTAATCATATTAGCTCGTCAAAGTCGTGAATAAAAAAAAAAACCGTTCACATTGAATATAAAGAATTTTACTTATATGCTTCCTATGAAGACTAATACAAAACGAGTAGAGAATAGCAGTCTAAGCAGACCCGAGTAACATGAAATTGAAAAGATTTTCTTGTATAGAAACAACATCAAGTAATTTTTGGTCTCTGCTTGTTCATTACACAGTAACCAAACTGTAGATTGTGGAGTAATGCCCGTGGAGTCATAGTCGACAGAGTGCTCAACATGTTCAATACTAGCAAGCAAGTGATGACAGAAAATTTAGGGACATGAAATGGAAACCACACGAATTTAGGCCGAGGCATTCTGCTCTGGTTATGCCTTGGGAAAATTCTATGTATCAGCAATGGTGAATTTACCAGATTTTGAAGCAGTCCAACAGGGAAAATGTCAAATTGATCTAGATGCAGTTAAAAGAATTGTCAATGGAGAGAGAGAGAAGAAAAGTCAATAATGAATAGAGTAATGAACTTTCTTTCTTCGACAGCAAACAAACAAGGGCTTCAACAACTAGTAATCCTCGTTTACATCCAACACCAACAAATAAATAAACAACTCTCTTCTTCATTTTCTTCGAACTTTTTCTTTTTTCTCTTTCACTTTCCCTCGACCCAAACATGGGCATCTCATGGAGCAGCGCAAGCAATAGCAACAGAAGAAGAAACCAAAATTACCTCCATGCCCCTCCACAGCCACCGCCACCTCCTCCTCCACCTTACTATTATCCTCAAGAACCCACTTCCCTCCCGGCTCCGACACCTCCTCCTCCCCCTTCAACAAGTCACCCTTATCCTGCCCACCCCCAAAACCCTTATCATACGCACCCCCCACCTCCACCGCCTCCAATTCACAGCAATTACTACTGCTCCCAACCCTACAATTCCTGCGGTTACTCAAACCCCATGATGGGCCGTTTCCCTGTTCACTACCATCCATACTACGCCAACCAGACTAATGGGTGGCCCGCGATTCGTGCTCCTGCCGTAGTGGCACCGGCGCTGCCACCACCGCCATATGTGGAGCACCAGAATGCTAAGAAAGTGAGGAATGATGTGAACGTGCATAAGGATACGCTGAAAATCGAAGTAGATGACCAAAACCCTGATCATCACTTGGTTTCTTTCGTTTTTGATGCCTTGTTTGATGGCAGGTAAAAAACACTTTTTTATTGCTTTTTATTGTGAGCAAATTTTGGGTTTGGTTGAAGTTCATTTATTGGATGAAAATTTGGAGTTAGGTTTTTAGTTAAAGTTTTTTGTTTGACTATTAGATGACAGGTGCAAAGAAATGAAAGCTGAAATTTTTATTGCAAGGTTTTTTTATAACTATTTTGGGACCATGATTAGATAACTAATGGAGAAAAGAGAAAAGAGAAATTCAAATCAAACCCAAAGTTGGTGTAGCAGGTGTGATGTGATAAGATAAATTGAAGATAATGGAGCCTTCTACAGCGATACCTTAAACTGATAAAATTGAAGAAATTAAGAGTTGTAGGGTATGAGCATGGACTAAGCAATTTCCTGAAAGTTTTTTTCTGGCTGTCGGCTGAGCAATAGTTAGTAATTACACTAGTTACAAGCATAAGTGGTATAAAGACCTGCAATCAAGCCTGAGGCATGATGCAAACCTCATTTTATGAGCATATGAGCTTTCTTATTAGAATTGGGTTTTGTATATTAGGTGACTGCTTTTCTAGCTTTAACTAGTCAAACTATGAGAATTGTATAAGCATTAGGAACTGTGAAGGCTACATTGTGAGGGTATGTGGATTGCAAATGAATTGGAAGGCTTGCTCTCGAGGTTCCCGAAGTTCCCAAAGTAGATGCAAAGGTTCTCTTCATCCTTAGGGCTTAATGGCAATTGGAATGTTTCTACAAGGGCTTTGGAATTGAACTTGGGAACTTAATAATGAAGAGCTTTGGTTAACCAAGGAGGCCCTCTAGTTTAGTGTGCACAGCTCTGTCCTGTGTGAAGCAAAGCCCACTTGGGCATTAGCATTACTGGCAGCTCTAGTTTTCAGAGGGGACCATAACTTAACGCATCTCTTTATCAATAATGATGCTGTTCAAGCCTTAGAGTATTAGATCATGTCTTGCCAATAGGTGGGCTCACCTTTTTCATCACCTTTGTCTTTTTATGCTTCACATGGACTGTAGGGTATGCCTCCTGTTTTCCAGGAATATTTTATCGGTTAAAGTTTGTTAGCTGAACAGTGGATGATAGTGCTATAATGCTGTTGGTTGTGAAGTGAATGACTTAAAGTTCCAAATCTGTTAACTTGTATTGTTTGCATGTCTTGCCAATAGGTGGGCTCACCTTTTTCATCACCTTTGACCATATATGCTTCACATGGACTGTTGGGTATGCCCACAGATATAAGTTCCTGTTTTCCAGGAATATATTATCGGTTAAAGTTTGTTAGCTGAACAGTGGATCATAGTGCTATAATGCTGTTGGTTGTGAAGTGAATGACTTAAAGCTCCAAATCTGTTAACTTGTATTGTTTGTGCTAAACAAACTGAATGACATTAGGTAACCTCCATTGGCTGACCTATATATAGATAGAATTTTTATTAAAGAACTTCTCCCTTATGATCTGCTTGTAAGTTCAAATGATTTTTGACAAATATTGGTAGTCAGTTAGGATAGATGCCTTCAATCTCTTCTTTTACACCATCTTGGAGTTGCTGACTCTCCTAGAAACAGCTATTCACAACGCTCATCAGAACTGTTGAGTTAACTGCATCATTTTCTGAATACTATTTATAAGAAGAGGTGGGGACAGGATGTTGGCAATGAGTATAAGAAATTTTCACCCTAGGGTTTAAAAGAAATTGAGGTTCTTCTTATGTTGATTGATGCTTTTAGTTTTTTATTTTTATCATCTTGTCAGAAAGCCCTCCCTTTTGAAAAACTGCTCTTTGTCTTTGAAGGTTTTTACTGCACCTAGATAAAAAATTAGATATTGATAAGTTGCTTCTTGAAAGTTATCTAGTTTACTATTTTAAAATAAATCATTCAATGTAGCTTGGAGTGTACCGAAATGCATATCTGTTTCTCAACCTTCCCTCCTGCATTGGTGGCAGGTATATTGGCATTTTATTCCTACATGATTAAAAATCAGTACGTGAAATTGCTGCCTTTTCACTTAATGTGCTTTTTAAGGTTGTGGTAGGCTTGTTTTAAGATATTTTTTAATTGTGAGCCAAACATGTCACGACCAATCGATTCAAGTTTGTTCATGGCTTTCTAAGCTGCCATTAGTTGGCATGGACATGTAAGAGTTCATCATTTCTGTGATGAGGCATGTTTGATTCTTTGTTTTGAGGGGTTGAGTGGCATTTTGATACCAAAACTGCTATTTTTTTATGAAGTTGTTCTTGCTTTTGAAGCATGATTTGTAATGTGAATCTACAGTTGATACCACAAAGCCTTTATCATAGACATTGTTTTGGTGAAGGGTTCTCAAAGTTGTATGGCACAAAGTTTCTTAAAATCTGGATATAAAACGATTGTTAAGCTTTAGACATGGATACCCTGATTTTGAAGGAATAATTATCAATTTTTTATTTGGATTAGTTTGTTTCATCTTGTTTAATAAGTTAAGCCCTCAAGTTAATAGAATATCTGTCAGTTAGTGGAGTTCTTGTTCTCATGGACTTGTGCTTTTAATGGTGTCTTTATACTTTTGATTAGTTAATTAATTTGAATACGAAGCAAGGTGAACTGTCAGTTTTTGATAATTCTACTCCTTTGCCAGGCAAGTAATAGCACATCAAAGATATTTGTTTTGTATGTGCTAGATAAAACAGTTGTTCTTTGTGAAAAAAGAAATTTTGGCATTTGTTAAAGTTAAGAATGCACCCAAATGTCACAGGATCCTAGTTCAGGTGTCACAATGATGATTTTACATTTCATAAGAAGCAACTAAGTTGTTAAATGTTGACTCAATTATGCAAGAAAGTGACTTATTCTAGGGTGATAGATGTAAAGCATTCCAAGTAATGAAATAATTTCTTAGTTAGTTGTCTGATAAAGTATGCAAACTCCATGCAAAACTTTTATGTAATTAACACGGTTTCTCTTGTTCTGTTTTCTAATTTACAGTATCACCATTTTTTACTTTGCCAAAGAAGAGATGAACTGTAGGTTTGTTCCGCTATTTCCTGAAGCCTATGAGCCTGTGAGAGTCCCATTTCAGAAGGGACTTGGCCAAAGATTTCAGCAGCCTTCAGGAACAGGAATTGATTTAGGTTTCTATGAATTGGATGATCTCTCAAAACCATCGCCAGGGGAAGATGTCTTTCCTCTTGTAATTTCTGCTGAAACATGTGTGCTACCTCATTCATCTAATGAACATATTGATGATTCTGCACAAAATACATCAGCTCACATGCAAATTACTCAAGCTGTTCTAGAGAAGAACAATGGTAACACTTTCCAGGTGAAAGTGATAAGGCAGATATTATGGGTCGATGGGGTTCGCTATGAGCTACGTGAGATATATGGAATAGGAAGCTCAGCAGCAGAAGAAGGCTTCGATGATAGTGACCCAGGGAAAGAGTGTGTTATCTGCATGACTGAACCTAAGGATACTGCTGTCCTACCTTGCCGCCACATGGTAAGAATTCCCTATATTCATAGAATAAATGCATGCTGATAATCAATCTGATATAACAGTTTGAAGTTGGTTCTTATGTACTCATGTGGAATAGTCTGATTAAGAATGATACGGGCAGGCATGTTTGGGCACACTTAGATGTTGTAGGACTAGGCATCATATGCTTAAGTTATCTGATTATCATTCTACTATTAAGTGGTTTCCACATGGCACTCATTCTACCATCTTATCCTCGAGCATGATCATATTTTCTGGTTAGTCACATAGGCATGCTAGTCATGGGATTGGTGATTTACTGTGATTTTTCCTGTAATTTGAAGCTTTGTTTCTTTCTGTCTTTTTGACGTGGCTGTTGCAATTCTTGCTAATACATACATTCTTCATTAGTATTAAGGAACATATCAGAGGTGAAACCTAAGACCTACCTTTTATTTGACTCCACCCTGACCATTGATCAAAGCCAAAGTGGCTGGAGACATACTTTTTCACTTGGTAGCGAAAAGTCTAGTCGAATAACGTTTAATCCTTGGAATCTCTTAAACTGTTGCATGATTAGAAGCTAGGATAACTTTTTTTTGCCCCTTTTTTTTAAAAAGGGAAAATTATGCTTTCAAACTTGGTAATTTTATTCTTAAGTGAGATTTTTTGTATCCTTCAGTGTATGTGCAGTGAATGTGCTAAAGCATTGAGACTTCAGTCAAATAAGTGTCCCATATGTCGTCAACCTATCGAGGAACTTATAGAAATCAAGATAAATAGCAATCATTAGAAGTTTTCTCCTGGCCAAGTTCGTACGGTATGACAAATTCATTTTTGTTTGTATTCAGTCTTCGCCTGATTCACTTGTTTCACAACTATTTTGTATATTTTGATCCCGTTTTTTTTTTTTTTTTTTGGCCCACAAAAGAACTTCATGTCGTTTTGTCTTGCCATGGATGCCATCTGATCATACATGTTTTAAGGATGGAAGTGGCTGCGTGCGGACAACATACAGAAATCTTTAATTGTGTGACTGAGAATTGTCAGCCATCTTCACATTCATCCTAGTCTTGGCTTGGGCACTTGTGGGTTCTTCCTGAAGAGTACAGTTTCAGATATCATAGTTAATTATGTAAAGCTTGCATCTGTTGGAAGTAAACTCTTTTTTCTTTGTTTCATTTTCCCCTTTCAGAAGCAATGTATATTTGTGAGGTGTTCGCTGCTCGATGATGTTTCCAGAGAATATATGACAACAATGTAAAGTGTTCAAATTCTTTGCTTTATTCTTTGTTCTTAGCCCCTTTAGAAATTTGAGTTTGTATGTTGTTTGACTCTACCCCTCCTTGTCTGAAGTTAATCTATTATATGTATTAGGCAAGTCCTCTGTTACCAGAGGAAAAGACTCAAAAGAAAAGAAAAGGTAGAGGGCTAATGCCTGGGATGAACATTCTGGGCCTGGTGGGCTTAACATCCAAAAAGGAAAGCTGAGAATCTGCCATCTAAGTTGGAATTATGGGGGACAAAGCAAAGATTCTCCAAAGCTTGGTTGTGGTGTTCAAACTTTGAACTTATGGATCTCAGAGCTGTGCTAATCATGTTTTGCATGTTACTCAAAACACTTTTTGGGCCACAAAATACCTTTACAACCCCATCCAGATTCGCAATTACTAAAAGTATCCGTACATCTAAAATTAAATAAGACATTGTTAAAACTCTTGAACTAATAAAAGAAATGCAATATTGATTAAGAAAATAAATATATATATATATATATATTTTTAAAATAAAATGGCCTTGAACTTGATCATTGTCATTCCACCACTTGCTGGGGTAGGGCAATCGTAAGTTTCAAGGTAACATTATGGCTCCAATCTCATTGTTACCAACCTCATCAGGCCCAACACGCTGGAGCCTTTATTTAATGCCTGCAGGGTCTCAGCCTGTTGATAGCTGCATTACCTTCTTCTTCCAGCTTGAGGCAAAATTATATGTGGGTAGATTCTGTATTTCTCAAACCCACTTTGGCTGCCAGCTGGTCACACACTCATTGATTCATTAATTCAATTCATGCAACACTGACAAAGTCACCAAATTTGAATCCTGTGGAAATTTTCATTCTCTCTCTGAGAAGTATTGATGTAATTTGAGTGAAAGCTTGGATAAAATGTAATTAAGCAAATGGGGACATCACCTGTGCCAGTAAACATTACAGTCATAATAGCTTGTGGGGGCAATGGTGAAAAGAAAGAATTTTCATCAGAAAAAGATTGCTTAAAGTGGGGAATGTCACCGAATGGTGTGATATACATGGAAATTGCCCATAACCCTGCAACTCTCTTTTTAATCGCCTGCAGGGGTTCTCTGATTTTGCCCACAGGGTTTGGTCCACTTGAATTAACCTCTTCGAAAGCTACAAGAAAACCATAACTATGAAAAACGTTCAGGGTTTTGCAAAATGACAATCGACATCAGTGAAAAGTCGTTGAAGCTTTTGGTATTTTTATAGCAGTGAAATTTCTTTTTCTTTTTTTTCTTTGGATTTTCGAATAAAAGTCACACCTCCTTTTTAAAGTACAACTGTGCAAGCAGTGAATGGAGGTTTTCCTTAGTAGTCAGAACACTTTACTAACATCTCCATCCCCCATTATTATGTTTCCAAGCTCAACCCAAAAATCTAGAGATAGAACAAGGGAAGATCTGTATTGGACCATGTGTGAAAGCAGCTAGAGATCATATTACTTGGAACCCTCTCCCTATCTGCAATTTCCCCCTTCATCAATCACCATCTGCTAACCATGTGGTGCTCATGTGATGCCCCTGTTTATAAATGGCAAATGGCCTAGCTAGGTTGCTCTAAGCACTTCCTTTAAGAGCCACAGACAAGCCGTGTCGTCAAGTTCAAAACTGGTTGGCACTTCCTCTAATATAATTCTGATTCAGAGAACAAAACCCCATGCTAATACTGTGCAACGCCTAATTAATTTCCAGCCTGTAGGATTTTGAGGAGGGGAGCTTCTTGATATCCTAAGTTGATTCTTTACCTATTCCCGCTTGATAGGGTTGCTCAATTTCCTTACTTGTAACCATTTGACAGACAAAATCATTATGTTTTGCTATCGTTTTTTTCACGATGGCACAAGCAAAGAATGATATCAAAGCTAAAATTTTAAGCGTAAAGAAAATTGTCTCATAGTTGTAAATGACGGTGGAAATCCATTTCACATTAGGTGTTTTGTCAGGATTCAAATGCCCTTTTACAAGTAAAGTGCCATTGTTCAAAGGGAGGAAAAAGAAAAACAGAGAGACACAAAAGCACGAGGGGTTTCATCACGGTTTAGGCTTTTGAGAAAAACATCAATAATTTGCGTGAAAAAGAAGGGTTCAAACTTAGCGACAGAAAATAGCCCTACAGACGTGATTTTTATCTTTGCATCATAGGCCTAGTTTCCGGGTAGCTTTCTTTACCTAATTGCTGCCAAAGTAAGGCATGACCAAACCACCCCAAGCTTTGTTACTTAACATAACCTCACACCACACCCTTTGCCCACCTCCTTTTCTCAAGTCCATAACTACAAGCTAACAACCCATTCTTTTCCCTTTTGTTTCGACTGAGGCAAAACATCCATCACTAACTAAATCCTGAATATATACCTCGACTTCCTCTACGTTACATGCTTTCGAGAAGAGGTTGTCAGACAAAGTAGGTGTCCGATGTCAATACTTTACATTCTCCATGATTTTTATCTTCATTTTAATTTTTACGGATAAAAACATGGTATAAGTATCAATTTGAGAGATAAATAGCAGGAGAGAGGAGTTGCATGCATAGAAAGAGGAGGGTTGTTCCAGAGCACACGGCATTGCGTTGAAAGGAAACGCCAAAATGCAGAACATGCATCTTATGTAAGCTATGGAAGGCTGGAAGTCTTCTCCATATGTATCAATCTTTACCCTGATGGATTGAATAATGCTCTCTCATTGTACCAACTATAAGCCACGTTAGGAAACTTTTACCCTTTTCAAAGAAAATTGCTATTACTTGATAGCAACTATCGACTGCAACTTGAACTGTATAATTCAGCTCAAGGCATTGATTTGGCAAACGGAGAAGACTACAGAGGAAAAAAAAAAACTTCATGGATTGGAGAATACGAGCTTTGCTCCTCTGTCAACTCAACCACCCTCAAGGCTTTCAAACCTGAATTCTTTATTTCTACCCTGTAAGGACTGATGCCTAATTAACTGAACAGTCTACTTTTCCATACCCCATTGGGTAAAGTTCGCATATCTTTTTTTTTGGCACTCTGATGTATTTGCTCATAAAACCAGGCATGTGATCATGAGTTTGAATTCCTTCTTAATATACCAAGACCTTCCAACTAGTAAAAGGAGGGAGGCTTCATCTCCTGACTCCTACCTTTTTAAAAAGAAAAAGTAAAAGCAACAGGATTGTCAACTAAGTTAGTTGGTATACTAGTATTTTAGTGGTTAATGTAAAGAATTTTGGACTAGATCTCACCTTCATCAAAATTGGGAAGAATAAAGGAGAAAGATGACCATCTTGTGTAATCCAGGCTATTCCATAAAGCCTTATACACCATATATGATTATGCCAAGTCAAGAAATACTTTTTCCAATAGAAACCATAGTCTTTGAATAGAGACTTCAAGGGATTTTTCTACAATTAGATTTCAGCTCATGCATTTACTGCCAAAGATTAATGGTCAACTACTCTTTTACCAACTATTTGATCTACATAAATTGATCAGTTGAAACACATTATTTACATTTCTTGCAAAACCATTGATTAAAATAAATACTTCTTCAATTTATCCATCTACCCATCGCTTCAAAATATAAGTGGAAGATTGATGTTTTTCATCTCTTTGTCCTACATATCCAATTTTCTTGGGTGCAAAAGGATACATGTCATCCATGGCATTTAGTGACCACTCCAAATTTTTTGTTCCCTTCTTGTCGCTTACATTCATTGTTAGGGCTTCTGAAAAACATGGTGCATAAATTTACACCGTGTAAGGAATTAATAAGCAATTCAAAATACATTCAGACATAATTTGTGGGACTCAGCTAATTGTACATTCATTGTCTTGAATGTGAGGACATATCTTAATTGTTCCTAAAGTTTAGTGGAAAAAGGGGAAAAAAAAGGAAAAGTTTCAGTGATTCCAATCTATCTTTCTCTGGATGAAATAAATGAGTACCGGAAGCCAATTATTAAGGACAGGGGAGTATAACTTGATTTAAACAAAAACGCAGGTCACGAGTCAATTTTTGAGTGTGACTATTAATTCAAGTCAATTTGCAAAAGAAAAAAATGAAGAATTTGAATGACTCAATAGGTGAATCTGGAAGCTCATAATTAGCTACATCCATCATTCATTTAATTTGTAAGGTTAATCCGACTTTATAGTATGGAAATAACATGAACCCCAAAAGCAAAATAAATGAATTGGACTGATTGTTCATTTATTTTTCATAAAAAAACCCAAATTAATTGACAAACAATGGGAAATTTCAATGAAACAAGATTCTTACAAATTCAGAATAGATAGCCATTAAGGCAATGAAAACCATTTTCCTTCATCAAACCAAGCAGTCATCTTTTATAAGAAAAAAAAATGTCTAATATTAAAATATATATATATATAAGACAAAGGAACAAGTTAAAGAGTGCAAGGCTGAGTTTGGGTTGCAAAGGGTCCAAGAGGAAATTATAAGCGGGGTGGGTTGGGTTGGGTAAGTGGTTTAGCTTAGCCCAATACCTAGAGGGGGTATAAGGGTAATTGAAGGTTGATAGGCAAATGTGGTAATGTACCAGAAACAGTGTGCATAAAATTAAAAACAATAATAATAATAATAATTTCACAATGCCAAACCCCATGGCCCATTTAATGACATTATTTATTGTACCACACCAAATTGGGGAGAGGAAATCTGACAAGAGTTCATTCACATCTGCTGACAATAATTATCAAAGATTAAAAAACAAATCTGAGAATATCATCATTTATCATTAACCACACCAAAACCCAAACCCCCCTTGGTCGAAAATACAAAAAGGTCAAAAGATTTTCAGAGAAGCCAAAGCCAAGACTAATAAGAATCAAACAAACTGAAAAAAAGAATAAAGAAAAAGAAAACTCTGACCTTTCAAGCCAAGCCAAAACCCCAATTGGCTAACTATGGCTAAATGCTGTAATAGAGTTAAAAAGCCATAAATTTATGTAGAAGTTTCACACACAACTGGTATACTACTACTTGTATTGAAATGTTGAAAAAAAAAATTTTAACCCAGCTAACATACCAATAAATAAAGGTCCAAAAGAGAGAGTGAGCCTTGCCAGCGCTCACTCTCCCTGCCAGTCTCTTTGCACCCCCTCTCTTTCTCTCACTATTTGCTTCAACATCTTTTATCTTTCTCTCTCTCTGCCCTGAAATAGAGGAAGCAGAGTTACCAGAGAAGTTTAATGCGCACCCACCGCCTGTGGATATCTCTCTCTATCTCTCTCTTTCTCCAAGACTGAGCTTTTGTTCTTCTTGTTGTTGTGTCTCACAAAAGTTTTTCCTTCTGTTCAGAAAGAGAGAGAAAAACTGAGACCAGCCCCATTTGTTCTTGCTCTCATTTTTTTTGTGTTAGAAAAGACCCAAAAGAAAGAACAAAGTCTAACCCTTTTGTGGGGATTTATTGTAAATTCATTTTCTTCTTCTGTTTTTTCTTCAGATCTATTACCAACCCTTCTTTCTTTCTTTCTGTTTCCACTATTGTACTCTTCTGTTTGTTGTTTTTGAGCATAAGAGAAAAATGAGTAAAGAAGAGTTTATGAAGATACAGGTATTCACACTCTTTCTCTCTCATTTTCTTTTTTGTTTGTTCAAGTTTGTGCCTTTACTTCATTTTCACTCAATCATCTTGGCTGCTGTTTTCTTCTTTGCAGACTTGTGTTCTCAAAGTTAACATACATTGTGATGGGTGCAAGCAGAAAGTGAAGAAAATCTTGCAAAAAATTGATGGTATTTCTTCTTAAAATTTAGTCTTTTTTTTTCATTTTGCACCTTGTTGAGAAACATAGATACCACAAAAACTGTTCATTTGTTTTTTGTTTTTTAGACTTGCAAGTTCAATATTTTATATATATTTCTCCATTTTGAGCTCTTGGGTTGGTATGTGGGTTTTTCATTTTGGCAGGTGTTTACAAAACCAGCATAGATTCTGAGCAAGGTAAGGTAACAGTCTCAGGAAACGTAGACCCAGCTGTTCTCATCAAGAAGCTCTCAAAATCAGGAAAACATGCAGAGCTTTGGGGAGCTCAAAAAGCTAATAAGAACCAAAACGACCTTACCAGCCAGATGAAGAACATGCAGCTTGATAATGGCAAAGGTGGAAACAACAAAGGAGGCCAAAAAGGTGGTAACAACAACAACAACAATAACCAACCCAAAGGAGGCCAGCCAACCCCTCAACAGCTGCAGCAACTTCAACAGTATCAGCTTCAGCAACTTCAACAAATGAAAGGGTTTCAAGATCTGAAGCTACCTCAATTGAAAGATATGAAGATGCCTCCTTTCAACCAAAACAACAACCAAAAGGCTGTAAGGTTTACTGAAGAGGATGACTTCATTGATGATGATTACGATGACTTGGATGATTATGATGATCTTGATGATGATGAATATGATGATGATGAGCTGGATGATCCTCATCATCCTCTTAACAAGATGAAGTCCATGATGGGAAATGGGCCTAAAGGAATGCCCAACATGATGATGCTGAATGGTAATCATCCTCAGCTCATGAATGCTCTAAAGGGTGGCCAAAATGGTGTTGTAAATGCTGGAGGCAATGGTAAGAAAGGAGGTAATGGTGGTGGCGGTGGCAATGCTGTGCCCGTTCAGGTTCTTGCTGGCGGTGGTAACAATGAGGGTAAAAATGGAAACGGAGGTAAAAAAGGTGGTGGTGGCGGTGGCGGTGGCGGTGGCGGTGGTGGAGGAAATAATGGGGGGAATCAAAATCAAGGTGGTGGTGGTAAGAACGGTGGTAAAAATGGTGGTGGTGGTTTACCTCAGGAGGTAAAAAATGGTAACAATGGTGGTGGTGGTGGGGCAAACAAGAATGGTGGTAATAATGGTGGCAATGGGGGCAAAAACGGAAATAATGGTGCTCCAAATGGTATCAATGAGGGATTCCCCAGCATGGGTGGCCCCAATGGCAACATCGGTCAGATGGCTAACATGAACTTGGCTATGGGCCAAATGGGCAATTTACCTATGAGTCAAATGGGCCAAATGGGTAACATGCCAGCAGTCCAAGGATTACCGGCAGCTGCCCTGAACGGTGGTGGTGGTCGTGGCGGTGGCGGTGGCGGTGGCGGGTACTTCCAAGGGGCTGGTCCGGATGTAATGCCCGGGAACCCATACCATCAACAACAGTATTTGGCGGCTATGATGAACCAACGTGCAGCAGCAGCAGCAATGGGAGGAAATGAGAGGTTTCAGCCCCTGATGTATGCTAGGCCACCCCCAGCAGTCAATTACATGCCCCCATACCCGTATCCATACCCGCCTCCCCAACCCGATCCTTATACCCACTTCTTTAGTGATGAGAACACCTCAAGTTGCAATGTGATGTGAAGAATTTGGTAAATTTGGGTTAAAAAGTTTGATCAAGTTTGTGGTGGTGGTGGTGGCAACTGGTGGTTCAGTTATAGTTGAAGAAGTAGAAGTTTGATGCCTTAATATACATGGAAATGGGTTTTTATTTTAGTTTAATTTTCCCCAACTCTTTTTTTTCTTAATCCTTTTCAATCTTCTCTTTTTTTTATCCTTAAGTGGAATTAGGGTTTTAATTATCATAGGGAGTATTTATAGATGATATTATATTAAAAAAAGTCTTTTAGGGAGAGAGGATGATGAGATGTAAGTGGGAGTTTAGTGGTGGGCTTTGCCTTTTTTATGAGAATGTTTATATGTGTTTATATGTTGCAAAACAAATAAGATAAGAAAAGAGGATGAGCATGGGTGGTTAACCAAAAATGCCCATCTCTCCCTGCCCATTTCTCTCCCCAAATGTTTCCTTTCTCTTTTCCTTTTTTTTTTTAAATTAATTTATTTTTTTATATTATATCCCAATTTCAGCAATCCTCATGTGCTCTTGCCTTCTTTTTTTCTTATTTCTGTCGTCATGTTAGGCATTTCTCCTTCCTCCGTTTCAATTTGTGATGGGAAATCATGCAGTCTTGTGATGGTGTGGGGCTCACAACCA
This sequence comes from Theobroma cacao, assembly GCF_053813885.1. Taxonomy (NCBI): domain Eukaryota; kingdom Viridiplantae; phylum Streptophyta; class Magnoliopsida; order Malvales; family Malvaceae; genus Theobroma; species Theobroma cacao. Next base: position 36,496,570 of record NC_142642.1, read on the forward strand.
TGACTTGGGTGTTTTTGGAAAATTGGACCCCACCTTTCCTCTACACCATGTTTTATCGAGGAGTTCGCCACTACCTCTCAATGCCCAAAATATTTTTATTCCAGTTCATTTAAAACTTAGGTAACCACTCGTAATTTCTACAGTCCTCGAAATGTTAATTATTGAGCTATCCAAAGGGTTAGCATAGGCATTCAAATGGGGTATAATATACCTTAAAATGAAACATTTTGTCATGACAAGAAGTAACATTTTGTCGTTGGTGTGGATAAAATTTTGGGTTTTAGCTTTTGTATTCATTGCAAGTGCTTCCAATGTTCATTGGGGTATATGGTATTTGTGTGATTAATATGACCCTTTCTTCCCCCATTGTGAGAATGAAAGGACATGGAAGCATTGTTCAATTATTAATCGGAAAACATGGAGGGGTGTAGTGTATTGTTATTGGCTTGCAGCTCCAAGTACCTTTTGGTGTATACTCCAACTCAGAGAGAAAGAAAAATGAGAGAGAGAATGCCAAAGTTCCCCCTGCCTCCAAAGGGGAACAGAACTCAGAACGTGTTGACAAGGACAAGCTAACAACTTTTTATTTGAGAAAAATCTAACGGCGTTGACACTTGACACGAATTCTGGTAAGCGACTAGTCTTATCATCACAGGAACAGCATCATCACCAAAAAGAAAATTGTTTTAACTCCAAAATTTTCTTTCAAAAATGAAAAATGAGAGATGGGTCCCAACTACCCAAATCAGAAACGATCATGAGTTGGATATGTCACGTGATGATCATGATGAGAATCGGAGGGGGGAGGAGGAGGAGGAGGATGAGAGGGGCGAGTCATCACTCAACGCTCATCAAAACTCCATCCATCTGTCTAATCAAGGACAGTGATTGATGTTTGTGGGGCCCAACCACTTTTTCGGGCCCCTCTACTCTTCAGGAACTTCCCGTTTTCCCCTGCTTAACCATACGCCGCCCCCCCCCCCCCATCCGTTATGTTCCACAACATTGGACTGTAACTCAAAATTTATGAGCTTATTGGTAATCTATCTTGGTGTTACAAGCATGTATATCCTAATGCAAAAGGTTGTAATTACTTATTTGTCTCAAACCGAAAAGATTTAGCTTCAGCTTGGGGATTTGAGAAAGATTTTGTAAGGGTAGTTTATGATCTATCTATACAGTCTGTACATATAAAGTATTGGAGTTGGGTGTTTTTGGAGCTAGTAGGATTTTTTCTCGTCCAGACAACCATCTTTATGCAATTTGCTTACGCCAACTTTAGCAATTTTCAGGCCTACGGCTGCACGGGTGCTGTGTCCCTCTGATAACATTTAATGTGGGGTTGCTCGAGATCCAAAATTTGCTGACTCCATTTGGCTACAATGGGGGTAAGGGTAGAACCTACTCCGCTGCTTGGATCTTAGCCCTCTTTTCCTTACATAGGACGTGCATAGAGGTAGCATCCTCCACCACGGTCCTACCACACCACTTCCATCACCCATCAGATTGAATTCATACAAGAAACTGTTGTGTACTTAAAAGATAATTTTCTCATGACATCTGTTTAGTGTCCTCCATCTTACTGCTAATGAGAAGTTGTTGCGGCCAATTGTCGTTCATGCAATGGGGGCACGTATAGAGCGGAGAGTGAAGGACTTTGACGGGGGGTTGAGAAAGGAATCACATGGGGGATCATATTCATAGGGTTTGGGGCGTTGTGGCCTTTGTTTGGATGCATATGCAGTAGGGCGCAAAATCACGCAAACCTAACAACGTTGCGCTGTTTTACATGTGTTTGCTTCAACAGGCTTTTACTCAAACTCTTGTTTTCTGTTTTTTATTTACAGTCCTGGCAAAGAGAAAAGACTAGTTGTATCTTCTCCTTTCTTTCTTCTTTATTTGTCAACAAGGCAAAGTAACTGTTACTAGTAATGGTGCATGTACTAGTATTTCTATGTGTTGTGGGCAAATATTATTCGGGTTGTCTTACATTTTGTTCCTCTTAGCTTTTGTGCAAACCTTGAGCTTATTTTGGGGAGGAAAACCGGGGTTTTTGAGGAAAAGTGATATTAGGAAGCGAAGGAGAGAAAAGAAAGGCAGTCAAGGGTTGAGGAAAGAAGGGAAAAGGAAGTTTGCCAATCATGACAAACATGACAGCAGCAGATGGGAGGGGGGTTTTTTTTTTTTTTCTGAGCCCTTTTTCACTTTTGCTTTCTTTTTGGGGACCTCTAATTTTGACTATACGGGAAAGAAATGAAAAATACTGGACCTTCAGGTGGGCCCTTCTGGCTTCCCATTGGCTCTGCTTGATTGAGCTACCAATGAAACGTTGCCATATCAAAAACTCAAAACCTGTCAAAAGAGCAGAAAAGAAAAAGAAGTGAAAGCAGCAAACACCATCTGGGCAGCAATGGGGAGGGTAAGGAGATGCTGGGCTCAGCTGGCCCTTTCTGGGTTTCTGATCAGGGAATCCGTACCATATAGTCTCATCCGAAAAGATTATATTGAAGAATTCTAAATTCTCTCAAATAACAATCATTTTCTGTTTTGAAAAGTGTGGCCAAGTCACGATTAATATGCCCACAATACACAAGCTCTGGAAAATGATGTGTTCTTGTATTTTAGGGTTGGGATTGGACTTTGGGGGTTCACTAAACGCAACTCGTGACTAAGTTACTATACTAACTTGATGTAAACTACCACTCACTATCTTGATTGCTAAATTTAATTTGACCTTATTAACATGCTTCATCTATGACTTTATATGTATGTATGACCACCCAAATTGTAGTAATCAATTAAAGGAAGAATATGGTTCGGTCCCTTGCATGCGTGCTTCTCGTGTATTTGTCTTGGAATTCGATCATCTCGTGAGCTCTTTATAGTTCATACCAACTACAAGGTTTGGTCAATTTTGTTTTTGATGAAAGACAGAAACTGAAATTGGTCAATCTGCATTTAGTAAAGCTTCTACTTTAAAGCGCATGCCTACATGAACATCACATTCTTTGGCTAGATTTTCAAACGGTTGACTTTTAAGAAATACTAAGTTCCTTTTATAAAACTTTCCATTTATGCAAGGAGAAGTAAACCACTTATCTCGTCTATTTCGTGATTAAAATTTCAAATTTTAACGGTTCAAGTGTTCTAAACAAATTTAAATTATAACATTGAATTGCATATGTAATTTAAAATAAATTTCATTATTAGTCCGCTGCTTTTTATAAAGTTTTATTCTCATCTACAATTTTAAAAAACTTAAAAGTTTTTTATTCTTAACTTTTTGAATTTGTTTTAAACTCATTCGTCCATCTACGTACTACTAACATTTGGAGCAAATTTGTCATGTGTATGTCCATCGAAATGTCACGTGATAAATTTTGTCTATATTCTATCTAAATTTTAATGATATATTTTACAAATTAAAATTTTCTAAATCTTGGATGAAAATATAAATATTAATAAAAAAGTAATAATGCAATTTACTCGTTTGATGTTAGTATAGTGACAAGCTAGAATTAAGGACATAACAAGTAGTTGTTCACCTAATTTTGTAGCTCATTTACCAAGCCTACTATGTTTGAAATCTCTTATGGTTTTAGCTTCTATTTGGGAGAATATGATCAAGTAAACAAGAACTGCTAGAATATGAGCTCAAAAGGGGAATAGCATACTATATAGTATGAACATAAAACAAACTGCCCTTGATAGTAAAACTTGTATTGGAATCGGATTGGCATTGCCTTCTGTTTTCGGATTTGGACAGGCCATTACAACATTTATGTAAAGGGTTTAGTGATAACCACGTCTTAACTTCACAAAGAAAAACATATTAACGTGTCCGCATTTTTCAAGTTGTAGCCATCATTCCTATTCACATCCATGAAAATGTGATAAAGGATAATCATTCAAGCTTTGTCGTTGAAAGTGAACCATACAATTGATTGAACGTGTTTATTTTTAGACTAAATCGGCAATAAACAAGCTTGATAGTGAACCATATAATTGAATAAACGTGTTTATTTTTAGACTAAATCGACTATAAATCTCAATTTTTATAGCAATAGATAACGAAATTAAAGATTATTATATTCTATACATTAATATTACGACTCAATCGGCTATAAACCCTATTTATTATAATGATAGATAACGAAATTAAAGATTTTTATATTCTATGCATTGATATTACGACGAAGGTTAAAAAGTTTCACACAGTATAATAAAGTTTGACATGTTCATTATAGTTAAATGTGTTACATTTTTAATTAATGATTAATTTCTTTATCAATTTTAAATAACCAAAAGATAATTAAGATATTTATTGAAACTTATAAGTTAATTAATAATTACCTCACTTTTGAAAGAGTTGGGATCCATGATTTTGAATCATTTTTTTATCCCCTTGAATTTTGTCTTATATTATAAAAATAATGTAAGATATTTTTTTGGACACAAAAGGAAAACCCTCCAAAAAATTAATGTAATAAATCAGGAGATTTATGGGCTGTCTAGTAATTCTCAAAGGCTTAATAGATCCAAGCGATTTTCGAAGGTCGAGACGTAGTGGGCCCCACTTGTTTCTTTGTTTGGTCTCTACATTAAAACAAGCCATCCCATTGGGTCCCGCTATTTTGTCGTAAAAAGGTCGAAGATTTCACCAAATTAGAATTACTAAATCACCCCTAACGGTGCCAACAAACGCCGTTAAGCATGATAATTACGAATTTACAAAGGTGTTTAAAGTTATTATAATAGAAAAAAAAGTACAAAAAAAAAAAGAAAAAGAAAAAGCAAAACAAATGGGTGTGAAATCGTACCATAAAAAAAATCAAAATAACTCCGTCCTCCATCAATTGAAACGGCGGTGAGGCGTGTTCACACCTCATCTTTATTTATTCGATGCACCGTCAATCTTTTATTCCCAAATTACCCTTGCAAAAATAAAAAATAGAAATAAGTATTTCTCAATCCTTAATTACCATTTATAAGTGATTATTAGTTCTTACTTCTTACGAGTTATTTATAATTATCAATTGAGTCCTTTTAAAGCATGGATGAATATACTCTATTCCCCTTTTTTTTTTGTAAAATAATTTAAAAAAATTTCCTTTTTACATGCAATAAAAGTTATTGCCTGTTGATGTGATTGGCCCTATCTAACATTAGGCATTCACGCATGTTTTATTCCCCCACTGGGTAGTGTAGGGCAATTGGTTTTGCGCATGAAACTCTAATTAGGACTATCTTGAAAGAATTGACAACTTTACAAAGTAGAGAAGACTAATGTAAAACTTTCCTAAGTTATAACCAAAGTGGGAGTTCCACCATGCACCCACTTCCATAGGTCTCAATACATTCAAATTCCCATTCTTATTATAATTTTTAGTTTTTTTTTCCACTCAAGCATTAGTCAAAAGCACTATGTTTATGTTAGCATTAAATCAAAGAAGCAATAACCCAAAATTCACCATGTGAGTGTCATTTATTATCATTTTGCCTTCCCATATAACATTGTCCCCCATGGACCCAAAAATTAAAAGCAAAAAGGGAGGATTTAGAGCCACTAATTTCAATTACGAAACTTCAGAAAAATCTTTTTGATTGTTTCAATTATGCCCCCCCATTAAGATACATTGTACTTTTTAATTTTGATTTCATTGGCACTTAAATTAGACAAATTTTTGAGGTTTGGAAAGCAAAGGATAGGATAGTTCCAAACAATCCGATAAGCCCCATCACAATATTCAAAAAAAAAAAAAAAAAGAGAACTCTAAACATGCTAGTTATAAATTATGAAAAGATCCCACCACATTGACATTAGGAATTTATGATGGGTTACTTTATAGATAAAAAGTTGACCATGGGAACAGTTGAAGTCACTATGTTAGCAAATTGTATGGCAATGTGTTGGGTGGAGTGAGACTTGAGTCGTAAGAAGTTGAAATTCGTTCACATTGTCCAAATAAGATAATAGTATTAATGGACAAATTATTTCATCAAATACATGTGCTATCCATTACATTTTAGGTTTAAACTTTAAAGACAAAGAAGCTGATTTGATATTCTCCCAACTAGTGCCCTTGTTAATGCCATGAATCACGGATCCATTTTACTCTATCTTATGGTCTATTTAATAACCTTAAATACTTAGATATATATATCCTATAGTTTCTTCTATTTTCTCAAAATAGAAAGTTTAAGATCATATGCCTTCCACTAAACCATAAAAAATGATACTATAATATGGGTCATCGTTTGTAAATAATAAACCCATTTTATATATTTAGTATGTTTATTTAAATATTAGTTCAAAAGGTGTTTAAGATTTTAAGCACCAAGGGTTCTTTTGTTGTTCAAGTACAAGACCACTAAAACTCAAATTTAATCTTTATTTAAACTCAAATTTATTGTTACTATTAAGCTAATTAAACCCAAGTTGGCCTAAGAATATTGTTTATATTGTACCACCGACAAGAAAATTTTCACTTTACATGTACTTCCAGTTGTCTTCAAATAACTTTCTAAGGTATTTTATCGACCTAAATCACAGCACATGAATATACGCTTATAGTTGAATATAATGAAAAACCATTTAAATCGTTTTTGCAAATTTAGTAAATAAATAGGAAGAAGTTAGAATAAAACAAAGATTAATCAATCATACCAAAAAAAATTCAACCCTTAAATAAGAAGGAAACAGGACTAAGATAACATAAGTATATGACTTTACATAGAATTAGGTATAGAAGGTTTTATTATTATTATTATTAAAAGATTAAAAAATCCTAGTGGAATGCTGAACTGTTAAAAATGGTAAGCATGAGATCACATTTCACCTTGTGGTGCAACAAAATCAGAATCCCAATTGATAAATATAGCAAGATGTTGACTCTGAGGAGCTGGCTGCTATGAGCTTTTTCTTTCATGACTTGACAATTAGTGCATTTCTTCTTCAATATTCCTTGAATATATCCAGAAGGAGTGGGTGCTGTCCCAATTTTTAGGTGTTTGAAAATGGAAGGTTTTGAGTGCAGAGGGAGGACTGCAAAATTCCCCCCTTTTGCACATGACTAAACCTTTTCAATGAAACCCTTTTGTCAACACCTAATTTATCATTTTTATTTATTTATTACTACTACTACTGCTACAACAGTAAGTTCAAAAAATATCATCATAAACTTTCAAATGAGAAACTGACATTCTCAATCTGATTGCTTTGCCATCTGTATTTCTATCTGTACACCAAAACTGTTTATTACTCCTCCTATATAAATAATTCAAGCTTTACTTACTTGTTTCAATTATTAGCCTTTACTATGCATTGCCAGACTTTCTCAATTATTTGCTTCCATCAGTAACAGAGGTGCTTCAGTCCAACGATCATAATCAATTTCTGGGGTCTTTTTTTCTTTTGAAATGATAAAAAAACCTTTGCTAAAAAATCTCCAAGTACTACTGCAGGCTGAAGAATCAAATGTTGAGATATAGTAGTAAACATTAAGCCGTTCGATTCTCAAATTATCCTCTTGTATTTAACTTTTCAAGACATAAAAAGCCCTCAAATAATTTACTCTAGATCTTGATATAAAAAACAAAGGTAAGAGATCAAAATCGTACAAGAAATTTAACTGTGGATCATTTCTTTTCAGGGGGTTAAGGCAGGCAGGGACAGATTCATTGCAGCCTTATAATTTTCAAAAAAAGAAGGACAGATTGGACTTGGCCTACAGGATGATTGCTTTGAGTTGTCTTAAAAGTTGATTAATCTCCAAGAAAAATCAGCAAAAGCTGCTGATTCATAAGCTGTTCATCTTCATTACTTTTCCTTTTTGGTTTTTAAACTTTCCAGGTTAAGTAATTTGCATTGTATGTTCCTTCACGTGCCATTGGATATCGAGAGATACCCTGAATACAATCATTACTCTGATAAAGTGACCAACTAACTAGCTATCTTAACCAAGAATGGAACTTATTTTTACTTAAGCACTACTGTTTCTTTTTCTTTCGGTTTAGTTTTCCATGATTTCATTATGGAGAAAAGCAAATTGCTTTGTACATAGTTGTTAAATTACTTTGATGAACGCAACTTGGGCTTCGTATGAATTTCTTTTATATCTTTCTTGTGCCTTTTCGGGGTCAAGGTCAAATCCTTCCATCCTACTCCATCGTTTGTCACATAAATATTATGAGATAAAGTTTAACTTAATTATGATCTAAATTACTTATTAAATTGTAAGAAAATTTACATTCAAATATTTGGTCAAATGATTAATGCATTAAGGAAAACAAAAGATTTATCATATCAAAGATTTCTAGTGAGAGTGATTAAGGGAAGACTAAAACGATACCTTTATATTCAAGCATGATCCGTTTCTTCATAAGAATAATTAGAGAAGGAAATGACTATCATTATCTTTTGTACTCTAGTTTTATTTTTTATCCCTCTAGGTTCCACTTGAGATAACAAGTCAACAAACCAATCTCACTTGAACGAGTTTATTAGTTTCAAGAGTCAATCATGTTGAAATATTTCAATACATTCAACAACTTTGCCTCCCGACTATGATTATGAAATCAATTATTGCACTATAGTTTTTATATATATATTTATTGTTATCTATTAGTAAGACATCAAAATTTTTGCATAAATGTATTGCTAGTAGATACTCCTCATAGGTAAATAGAGAAATAAAAAAAAAGATGAAAATAAGATGATTTTCAATAACTAATGTAAAGAGATTTTGTTAGGCTGGGTAGGTAGGGGGCCAAGATGGTGCAAGAAATAAATAAAGATTATGCAATGTGGGGGCATGGGCATGTTTATAGTATATAAATGGTTGAATTTGAGGGAAAAAAAAAACTAGTCCTCAACATGATTGAATCAACTAGCTATATGGTGGCCAGCACCATCTAATTACTAATTTTTAGGCAGCACAAATTTAATATGTAAGGCTGCTTTTGTTAATGTCCAAAATCTTTCTTTTCTATTATCATATTATACTGTTAATGCATATAAATTTAAAAAAAAAATCCCAAAACGATCAGCTCTTGTCCCTCCCACTTGAATAATTGGATAACATAAACATATTAAAGTACATAACCCACTTTTATCACTAATTAATTGGTCATGAATTTTTTCTTTAAGAAGGAAAAATATAATTGTACATATAAATATATAATTTAAAAGTTGAAGTCGAATCTTTTTCGGCTAATGAAAAAGAAAAGAAAATTTGAGATGTTATTTTAATATTATTCAATTTTCTTGTACCCCAAGTGAAATAACAAGAAGTTGACAGCTCTTTGCATCCTAAAGATAGTTCATGAGCATAGGGTTGAAAACTTGAGCCTGAAAGTCATAATCAAAACAAAAGCGATTCAATGATACATTCATTTAACAAAAAACTAGGTTTTTTGTTTATTGAATCATGCAAGTGCTCAATTATTTAGTAGCAAAAGTGATTGAGTGCATTATCTATTGAGAACAAGATTGATAGCTTTTGGATGAATTTAATTGGAGCTTTTAAAGTTTGATTGTGTTCTAAGAAAGTGAAAAAGATAAACATGTTGCTCGGATTTCTGGCTAAGATTGAGGATAGATTTTGTTTGTATAAATGATGGATGGGGAGAGGAGGAAGATATCATAACAAATGTTTCAGAAAAGTTTCCTAGTGATCAACACTCACATGTAAACAAAATAAAGAAAGAAACAAATGCACAAATTAACTTGTAACCAAAAATAGGAAATTATACTTAAATCTCTTTCTATGTCTCCAGTGACTTCATGTGCCAATGCCCCCCAGGAGGAGAAGGAGGACGGTCGAGCACATACTGAAAACGTGGCACAATTATATGCCTGTGAAAAGATACTTTTACCAGTGGCAGAGGGCATCACAATTTTGGTCTTGAAATTCGAGCAAGCTGTTTCAGTGCAGCCACAATTTCTGACTCTTTGCAGCCTAGTTCCTATACTCAAATACAAGCAAAGTATTTAAATGCTTTGAATAATTCCTTGCTTAAGCACAGTTTTAAATTATACCATGTAGTACTGATGTTTTAAATAAAGAAATAGTGATCCAGTGGAATTATGCTAGTCGAAGTCAAAGTGAGGAATTCTACGTTCAAAGCACAAGGACCAAGGAAATTTGAGCAGTAAATCACATGGGATCCATGTTTCTGGCACAGGCAATGGTCGTGGCAAGGTGAAAATGGTGAAAGCAGAAATGGTCGAATGGCTCACGCACATACTCTCTCTCTCTCGGTCTTGGGTTGCCAAATTCCTATGTATTAGGACAATTTTCTCTCTCTCTCTGATTGCAGTTGGCTTAATTTTCCAAGGAGTTCTAGGCTCCTCCCTACTTGTTTATTGACTGTCCTTTTCATAGGACAGAATTTTGTAGGGGATAAAAATTGAATTGAATGGAATAGTGGTAACTTTGTCTTTCAGAATCAGAGGCTAGTTTACAGTTTACAATGGCGAGGGGGGGCTCCATCTGACAAAGGAGGTGATTTAAATACTAAGTTTGTTACATGCATGCAACATCACATAATGGAGTTGATGAGTTCAAGTAGTACTCTCTAGTCTCTACTTGCTCATAGCTAGCTAAATTATTCTGCTTGGTGTAGCTTTAGACTCACTAGGTCATATCTTCTTCTTCTGTTTTTTTGGTTCGGGAGGTTTGATCAGTACATATCTGATAGTTTTCATTTCTGGGGTGCGAAATCACCTAATAAAACCAGATGGAAATCCCATATCTAAGGGTAAAAATGAGATGGGAACCCAAGAGTGATAGAAGCATTATCTATTTCACTAAACAATCATGATTAGGTAGCAAACAATTTAAGGTGGAGTTGGAGACTTAATTTAAGAGCAACAATGGCCATCGGGAAAGAAAAAACCTAAAACGCTTCTTAAACTGTTTGACCCATCATCATTCATCACTACCACCAATCTGTCACTAGAAAGACAACCTTTTTTCTGTTGATATTGCCGCCTACTAACTAAAGGCACTTTTAGGGCAAGAAGGGGGCCGACACGGCTCCCTGGATTCATGGTCTTATTTGCATTAGACAATTACTTGATTACTGAAACCGAAACTTGAACCATATTCCCACTCCAATTTTCCATTCTGCCTGTACATATGCATCACATAAACAAACACTTAAATTCCTCTCACTGAATACTAAGTTAAAACCCATAGCTTAGTTTATGTTAATACTGCAAACTGCAGTGTGACTTCATCTTGTAAAGCAAACCTATTTAATAAACCCTCATTTTTGCATCTTATTTAAATATTGGTTTTTGTATTTTTTTTTTCTTCTTTATGATTAATGTGTCCCTTTTGTTTCTACGCAGTCTAAATAGAATGAAAATTGGACATGGCACGCTTTGGATTTGATTTTTGTACAGTCTGATGAACGTACGTTTTGATGATCCGCAAGGGTACCTGTCAAGATTTTGTGCAGGCTTCCTATGATATTTAGGATATATTTTATTTTAATATATATATATATATATATATATATATTCAAACAATTATAAGTTTGCTAAAACACAGGGAAGGGTTATTTTTGTAGTACAATATAGGGCATTGCAGGACTGGTAGAAGTGTATGACAGATTTTTTTTCGAGTGTAAAAATATCTTAGCAAAGATCTTGTCATCTATTTTGGTAAAAAAAGCAAAAGAAAATCTTTATTATCTTTAATTAATGAAACCAAAGTACATGCCCACTTTTCCTTCCCTGTTACACCAAACGCCCAATCTTCAAAGGATTCCATTTTCTGTCCCCTCTGCCTCCTCTTGGTTTATTCCTAAAATTTTTAAGTTAATTTTTTAGATAAATTCAATACTTACAAGCCTTACTTCTCTAATTAAAAGGAAATAACTACTGTGGAAATTATTTATTAAATGAGTTAATTCTAATTCAATAATCGTACGCATTAGTTAATTTTTGTAGATTTTTAAAATTATTTATTAATTAAAATTAGCTTGATTCTGTAATGTCTAATATGACTCCTGTGGGAAGAGACATTAGCCGGCGAGGCCGAGCCGAGCCGAGCCATAAAAGTGAAACGGTAAAACGGTGAAAACCGTTAAAAAGAAAAAAGTAAAAAAGTAAAAGAAAAGACAAGCGTAAAGAAAAAACATGAAGAAGGAAAAGATAACGGAAGCTAATGAACGGCGAAATTTGTCAGTTAGCCTGTGGAGAAGAGCGCGGGAATCTTTTCTTCTTGTTTTTGTTTTTATTTTATTTTCAGGGCTGAAGGGCCAAATGCCAAGGGTAGTACGGATTGGGGTTAAAGGGATGTTGGGTCCCACCACCCCAAACAGCAAATCCAGTACTCATCCACGCTTCATTATTACACTCCTCTCGCCGCAGCCCCTCCCCTCACTCTCTCTCCCTTTCTTTTATAGATATATATATATATATATACATATTTTAATATATATTTCGGCCTCTAAGTTATGGGTTAAACGAATTTATTAATTGAATTAATTTTTTATTGTTATCTATTTAAAAAATGTTAGATATTAGTAAATCTCAAAATATTTAATATACATATATATATATATGTTATAAATATGTACAAGTATGATTATTGAGAAAGAGAAGGTGGGGGTGGGTCACTTGCTTGGTCTAGCATCATTTGCATGAGTGGGGGGGTTGGAAATGTGAGGATGGTCAAACATTTTTGTCTTAGTATGATTATATTGGATGATTACTAGTATTAATTTCTTTTGTGTTTATTTATTTGGCTTTCAAATGACTCATATTGCATCTTCATTGTGATTGGAAATCGACTAACACTTCATTTGTTTTCAACATGGTTTTGTGCCATATATTTTTAGTTAGACATACTTTTTGTGGCATCGAATTACATTTTCTTAATTTTAGCAAAGTTTCCAATCAAATCCAAACCATATTATAATTTGCATTTAAGAGAAAGGAATAGTTGGAGCTTTCTTTATATGTAAAGGTTAGCATGAGGGTCTAAGTAGATGGTGATGTTAATGTATCATTTTAGGTTTACATGAGTGTCAAAAGGTGGGCTTAAAAAAACAATGATTGATTGAGAGGAAGACGAATTAAAACAATGGGTGAATGTCGAAGCAAATAGTCTCATCTCTAACAATGTTTGGGCAAAAGCCAATAATTGTGGCTAAAATAGGCCTAGATTATTGCTTAAGCTTCTGTTGAAATCATGCCCTTCCATTTTGCTTATAATAAACTATTAATTCAACTAAATCAAGGAACCCCATCACAAAGATTCTGAAAAGCTTTTAGAAATTGACAAACTTGGCTGGTTTCTCAAAAGAAAAAAAAAAAAGGGTTTAAAGTGAAATTTCAATGTCAAATTTAACAGTTTGCTAGACAACAAGAAATGTTTTTGAAACCTATAACTAAAGAAGAGAATTTTGGTACGAAATGAATAAGGCCAAAAACTAAGTTGCTTTGCTCCAAAACACAAACAACAAAAAGCAAACAATATTAACTGGACATCATCAAAATTATTCAAATGTCAAAGCTCATGTGAGTTTGAACTAAGATGGAGATAAGTCTTTGCTGTCGGGGACTGGAAATTGCTTTCTTCTTTGATATCAATAAAAATAAATAAATAAAAAGGGTTTGGCATGCATGTGGGCTCATGCCCCTATAATTCTTGTGCCAAACCCATTATTTTCTCAAACAGTACTGGGAAATTCAATGTGGGTCAGAAAGAAAGACCGGATACAATGAAACACAGCCAAACATTACCCATGAATTTGGCAATTATGAGGGTAGCCTATATTGGGGGTTGATCTAAATCCATCAAGCTCTTTAAATAGTGGACGCAAAATTTTATATATATATATATATACATATAAAAACTTTCATTATAAGCTAAAATAAATTGATGTTTGATTGAAATAGTGCCATACTACCTAGTGGTTAAAAAAGTTGTTCAGCTAATTGCGTCTATGGGCTACTACTACATAAGAACATGGGGCCAAGCTTTTTTTATGTAGGTGGAATTGAGATATAGGCTTAGCCTCAATTCTTATTACAGAATTTTTTAAATTTACTATCATGACGTTTTGAAGGGTATTTAATGTACAGAGGAATGAAAACTACTGTTCCATGGATGTGGTAAAAAGATTAAAACAGATGGCAAAAAAGGTCTGTCCCTGCATCAAGTACATCTTTATTCAATGCTATAATTAATGCACCAGTCCTTCAGAACTGTTTAGGCAGAGACTCACTTCTGAATTGTTTGATATTATAGTTTGAAAATTATTACCAGTAATTAATTGATAGAAGAAATTGTTTGTGGTCCATTGTTTGGAATTAATTCTGGTCCTGAGATGGGTTTGAATTGGCTTCTGTTCTTAGCGTCTGTATTTGATGAGCTTTGAAACCAACCTGAAATTTTGTTGAGTCTCCAAAGGGAGCCAATGCATAGCCTGATTTATTTGGAGTTTGGGCCAACTAACTAGAACTTTTCACCCGACAGCCCCAATCCAAGTCCAATCCAATGCAGTCACTTTCCATCTACATTCCTTCCATTGCAGAAGTCTGAAATTTGTCTCTTGTTTGCAGCCATTTTATTTGGAGCGAGGTTGTTTGGGACTAGGCAGGAGCTCAAGCACCCCTCAATGAGCGAAGAACGCCTCGCCTTTCTGATTGGGAGGACGTTAAACTTACAAAACTAATCAGAAAGGTAGTTAACCAAGGAGGGTTGGGTAGTCTCACAAGGTTAGGAAGCAGACATCAAGACCATTCGTTGCTGTAATGTTTTCAATGTACTCTCATTCTTAAGACTCAGTCCTGATCCCGATCACTTGAGTACGATGTCGTTCTGGAGAACGGAGGGAATCAACAACCAAGCATGCATGAGTTAAGGATTGGAATGCCATAAAAGGTGAACCAAGTCTGTTGCAATAATGGACTACGTTTGCATATTTATTCATGTCTGAATTCTGCAGGACATAATACAAACGGTTGTCAACAATGGAAAGCGATGTCAAGGTCTTAAGAGGGGAACCTGACCAATAATTTTGCTGGCCTAGCAACAGCAACTAATCAGAAACATGCATGAAGTTATCATTGAGAGCTAGATTATATATAGAACATGCTTCTCAACTACAAATTAAGAAATGGGAAGGATGTTGATGAAGGGTTTGAAGACAGATTTCAATGGGATGAAAGTACTCATTGCCTCCCAGAAAGCATCACAATCCACCAGATTTTCCTTCATACATTAAAAAAAGAAAGCACTAGAGCAGTGAAGGTGGTCGGTTCTATTCCTAATCCTTACACATACATTTCATTTGTTGTCTTATCATGACTGTCATATTCTGGTTAATTATCTAAGGTGCTAGACAATATAATGTGAAAGAAAATTGAATACTATTATCAAGTTGAAGTCCATACAACATTTTGCTATTATTCTCTACTTGAACATAATGATTCTGAGTTAATTCATTGAGTAAATGCCAAAAATGATTAAAAAGTTGAACAAACTTACTTCCCCATATGTTAATTTGATGAACAAGTTGCAAGGACTCTATTTTTCTTCATTTATTCTTATTTGATTATGTTGAATTCTACCTTCTGTTTTATCAATGTCAGTATCAATTATCTTAATATTTATTTATTTTTCTTTTTAAATTTTAATAGTTTTTCTATAAATAATAAATTTTTAAATTCTCAATTTAATTTTTTATATATACTAATATAATTAAGATATCAAATTATGTGTAATGCATGTGACACAAAAACTAATATTCAGTAAAACCATATATTAGTAGGTGCACAAAAATCTTTTTCCATAATAATTGATGACAAAATTGGTACGAACGAAAACGATAAATATCCATGAATATTTTGGGACTTAAACCACCCACATATCCCTAACCTTGAGATAATTACAAGTGGGACTTGATGGGACATCCAATCTAATTTTCTGTTAAAGCCTAATGCAAAGATTAGCCATGATAGTGCCAAGAGAAGAATATAACTCAAAACAAGGCCAAAGAAATGAAAAAGTGGATAATTAAGTTGATGATTTACCAGTTATGTATATTTTAGTAGTAATTATGTTTTAAGCCAAAGAAATGAAATATATATATATATATATGTTTCATTTCTTATATGCATATAATATATAACAACCACGAAAACATGAACACTTCAAACTATGGAAAAACTATATCTCGTTCAAAAAAACTGGCTCTGAGAAGAAGCTTTGTTGAACTTCAACAGCAAGTTCCTCCAAGCTCAGCTGGCATTCTAGACCAATCTGCAAACAAAATAGAAGACACTGAAAGGTAAGAGGAGGGTTTTTTATATACATGGAAGTTGACCATTTCTCAACTGCAACTATAGAATGATCATTCTATGCTTTCTATGGTGAAATAAAAAGTAAACTCTGGAATTTACATAGAAATGATCTCAAAACTTTCCCATCCTAACAAGAAAGTTGTTAAAAAAGTGTTAAACCGGTAGTGCTTGATCCAATGTCATCGAGTAATATAGATTAACTTAATTAATTAGAATGCCAGCTTTGAACCAAGCAAAAATATCTGAATTAAAATAGAAGCAATGTTTTTTCTGTGATTTAGTCCGGTTCCCCAGTTCTGATATGTTCCATGCTTGCATCTTGCTGAGTGCACTGATCAAGCAATGTTTCTTTTTTTCACTTGAAATGCTGCAGCTAGCGTGCCCTCAGGTATTTCCAACGAAATCTGATTGAAATGAACCTGATTAGAAGCACAACACAATGTAGTTTTCTTGGAAAGTTCTCTCATCTTCTACAAAATATCTAACATTGAAAATTACAGTCTGAACTCTGAAACATTAGTTCCCAGACTAGTTATTTAACATTGTTTGAGTCAACAGCTTAGACAAGTCGTCCAAAGTTTTCCTTTTCTGATTAATTAACATAGAATATTTGGGTTTGGGGTTTTAGCCTTGCTTTCTGAGAGTTGAAACAGATAAATTCATGAGCATGTACCTTTATGACAAAGGAGTATAAAACAGTGTCCTCCATGCTGCTGATGTTCAGGTGAAGAACCTCAAATGAAAATTTCTCCAGCACGGCTATTATCTTCAGAATTTGACCCGGTATCCGCTTAGAAATGATTTTAAGGATCACATTGGATCCTGAGATCCTTGCCTCAACATCTGCAAGAGATGAGTTGCAACATGCACCTAGTTCTCCTACACTTTCGAATCCAATGGGGCTATGATCAGGTTGGGTAGCCTGCTGCAACGGCCTTGGACTTGGACCAGGGCTAGGGCTTAAACTCTTCCTTCGTTTCTTTGACTCCAGAGCTTGTAAAACTTGATGCAACTCCTTGATAAACTCTATCACACCGCCTATGATCGATGCTTGATCACCCTAAAACATCATAATCAAAAACCACCGAGTTAATTACAAGTTACACCTGAAGAAAAAGATAGAAAAGAAACCAACAAGAAGAAGAAGAGAGGGAGACATCAGACTAATAAATACCCTTTTGATATAGAAACAAGGGGTTAAAGAACGCAAAACTTTGAGATGCTCATTCATTTGCCTTCTCCTATTTCTCTCCACAGCTATATGAGACATGTTAATAATGATTATTTCTAGGTTTCTTCTTCAGCTGTGATTCCATGTAGTAGTGAATGTGTGCTTTTTCCTCTATTTATAAGCCCACAATGGGGGGAATTACATGTAGCTGGGAATGTGCTGATGACTTAGTTGGGAAATAAATGCTGTATGCTGCAGTCTCGTGAGGTTCTTGGGTACTCCTCCTTTTTCACCCCCTCTGCTTAGGTATTATTATTATTACGTCCGGCTCACGTTTATTATCTTGGAACAATTACATGCCTTCTCGTGAGTTAAAACAAAGGCGAGAGGCTTTTGCTGATCTTTTAACTGCTTATCTAATTCTCATGCACTTTCCCCTCTCTTCATATTGCTAGCTATATATACAGTATCTATATATGCCATGCATGTATAATTCACATAAGGAATAAATAAATTGTCATATACAAAAAAAAAAAAAAAGGAGAGAGAGAGAGAGAGAAGCCATGATCATATAATCTTTACATTTATATTGATAGTTTGTGTATACATAACTATTGTTGTTGACGGTATGTGTCTAAGTTCATTATGTTTGTATGGAGCTTTTAGGGTGCTAATTGATTATGGTGAGAACTAGGGTTAGCAAGACAAGCTTAAGGTTTTTTTAAGATTAATTAAACAGACAGTGCTCCATTTGTAAGGAAAGTTATTGTCTCTTTTGATAAAGTACATTAACCAATTTAATTGTATGTAAATTTCTTTAATGATTGGATTAACTTATTTTGTCACAGGTACAAAATATTAAGAGAACAAGGTTTTAGCTGGTCATTAGACCAAATTAAAGGCAAAAAATAAAATAAAAAAAACTCAGTAATTAACATCTTAATTCAAATCATGCTTAACACTAAATACATACAACACTATTTGCTTAAGATAACAACTAACGTGACTACAACTAATATAGCAACCATTATTTTCACTAAGTTCACAACATGCTCAGTTTTTTTGCTGTGCTCCCTTTGTAGCCTCAGCGTCAATTTTCATCTTTTCAAATAGACAATTTTGATTTTAAAAGCATTTCTTCCCGTGTCAATATCTTCATTACTATTGGAATGCACATTGCCACCTATCATGTTTCGATGCTATTATTGAAAAAATTCATATTTTCTCTCTTAACAAATAAAATAGAATTTTGTTGAATTATTTTCAGATTAAGATATTTTGATCGACAATACTTGTTTTGAAATTGAAACTTATAATCTAATATATGATTATTGTTTGAAGAAAACATGACTGTTATCTATAGAGAATATTATCAAACACCTGGTTACAAAGTCTGTTCATAAATTAAAACCAATATATAACCACATATTCAAACTCAAATATTATCAAAAAAATTTATATTATCTAATCACAAAATAAGAATAAGTAAAATCTCACCTTAAAATCACCTTTTCACCTCTTTGGAACACAAGCAAGCTAAACATGAACATAAGCAAGCAAATGTAGATGTAGGTGACGGGCAGATATCTTCTAATATGAGGCAATTTCGACTTCTTTGTTTGTAAGAAGTGATTTCTATATTAAATTGTTTGGATTTGTCAATTTAATTTTGAATGAATCATTTTTTTTTAAAATTGAAGAGCATTACGAGTATAAGGTAATGATGACTTAATGACAGAATTTATGAAAATTTGTTAATTGATTATTTTAATATGAAATGTTTATCTTGAAATCTAATTGATCTGAATTGAATTATGACAAAATCTTGTAAATTTTGATGAATTTTATTCCTTAATTAAAGATTATTATAAAACTTTTTCAATATTATAAATGAATTAACTGGATCACTAGGCTTAGTAACAAGAAAGTGTTGCCTAGCCAGACTATTTAATAACACAAGGACTTATATTGCATGACCCTGCATATACTGCTGGAGTAACACAGGTAGCGTAGCCCCAAAAAAGTAGTATCCCGATACTTGCATCAGCCAATGCCTCTGTTGGTGCTATAAAATTAAAGCTGTTGGTTTTAGTTTCATTATCATTTATCAATGTTTGCTCTAAGTTTTGCCAGAAGTACGGAGCTGGTTAGTTAGTGTTATGCTCTATCGACTGCTCTGTCTAGTCATTTATATTCAGAAAAAAATGACTTCTGATATGTTGCTTAGCTAGATTTGGGGCTACGTTCCCACTTTTCTCAGATCATAGCACTGTTTCTAGGCATGTCAAATTGTCACACCATAGCTGAGGCAAAATTATGCGCTGTCAAATTGTTTTCTTGAATCAAAAGGGAGAAAGGGTATTGACTGAAACATCATGTAGAGAACAAAGAAACCCAACATAAAGAGGGTGAGAGAGATTGCAGAAGGACAAGAATGTTATGGAGAGTGGAAAGAGGAGGCTTCCCTCCTCGTTTATTTAATAACAAAAATAATGCTCTTGTATGCAGCTTGAATTGGGATATTTTACTAGCAAGGGCTGCTTTGATATGTTTCTGTAGATCTGTATGGTTGATATGTTTCATAAGGTAATGATAATAATAATTTCTGTAAACAGGGGGATGAAGTTTTAGCTGTTAATGGAGACGATGTTAGAGGGAGATTGGCCTTTGAAGTATCATCTTTGTTACATGGTCCTACTGAAACCTTTGTGACTTTAAAGTTGCGATCTAAATTAGCCTTGTGAATATAGCATTTCACTATTAGCCTTTTTGCATGTTTCTCTTTCACCCAATGATCCATGCTCAATTTTGCTCAAGCAAGAGAACTGTGAACCTAGTGAATCTTTAAAAAAATGATACTTAATCGGGTATTTATAAGTTTCGGATACCACTTCATCAAATAACAAGATTCATAATAAGATATCACTATTATATATTTGAATATATTAATTCCAGTTTCATTCACTAGCAAAAGATCTTAGCAGGAGATCTTACCTATGGCTTTGTGAAATGAAGCTAAAAGCAAAAAAGAATCTACAGTTTTAATGAATGGATACTTTGACACAGGATTTTAGTATATAAAATTCAGCATTCATAAGTTGAGATGAAAACCTAGTTACTATTGCCGTGAATCTTGTCACAAGAAGTTGCAAAAGTATCTGACTAGTTGGTTGTTATCAGACCAATCGCAGGCCTTTTTTAATACTGTAGCATTCATTTCTTTGATGTGGGATATCTCATTATGTGTATGTGCGTGGGCGTGCAGATTCCTTCCTTGCTAGCCTATACTTTATGTTGGTAATTTTAGGGAAGAAGCCTCATCCAATCATTTACTTAGAATAGAAAAGGAGTTGTAGCGTAACATTAAATCAGGTAATTTTCCCTTCTTTCACTTTTCTGTCTGGTTCCTACCAAACTCAGTGTTAAGACACCTCTGCATAGCCCTGCAGTTTTGCAATGGCTATAACAGATAATTCTAGTGGAACATATGTCACTCTGCTTCCAAAAGGTCTGTACCAATAGATGATATAACAAAGATGTGAAAATTGCAGTTTTTACTGATTCTGTGATTCAGTTAGCTCTTGTCAAATTATATTGAGACCCGTCTGCTAGAAAGTCCCCTGTTGAACTACTGGCAGATGGCAAGTGAGAACTGCAGCCTACTTATCTACAGATAATGCGAGAGATGAAGCAGCATCTGGTTGATGAAATTTTCTAATTCATTGATTGAATAGAAAAGGAAAGCATAATATTTATAGATAAATCAATTAATCTTAGGTTTGCTCGACATCCCCCTCCTTCCCCAAATCTTATTTGTTCCAATTCATTTGGAGTAAGATCATGTTTATGTGGCTAGTACATTTGGATTACATTTTGCCATAGCACGATATATTCAACAAAGCAAAAAGCCACTTCCTACAATGCTTGGCTCTTCTGCATTCATCACTTGATTGCCTTCTCACTGCCTTTTGAAGAAGAAGGAGAAAATGGACTGACAAATTGATAAAGAAAGATCAAACCTGGTCTTTTCATCTACCTTACCTACATTACAAGCAAAAGTCATGTCAAACAAAGTTCAATCGAAGTTAGTTTAAATTCAGTAAGTATCTTTCTGTAAGGACACAGCAAAATCACTAATTATACACTTTAGCAACAGAAGAAACTTCTAGAGCTGAGGAAAGTAGCCAAAAGTGATCAACCTTGAAGAGTTTTTTCAAAGTGTTGCAGCTGTAAAATGAAGCCAGAATTAGGAGATGCCTGAGGTCGTCTCCTCTTTACATGTTCCAGAGCTTGAGAAAAGCTCATACCGTGCTTCTTCATGAGATAAGCAACAACCATTGTCACACTGGAAGATGTAAGAAAACAAAAGCTTTAACATGATATGCTTTACTTCCAAGTTTAGATAATTTGAAAGCAAAAGTAATATCTTTGTATCATACTTTTCCTAGTTATTTCACAGTGTGATTATGCATTTTAAGCTACAAGATGCAACTCAAATAGCAGCAAAACTCTATAAATCTAACAAATAAAACTAGTATCATTTGGGAACTGAAAAACTAAACAGAAGATAGCATTATCGAAAAATTGTCGCTGAATACCACATCCAACAAATTATGTACTACTATTGAGGTAGTATGAAATTACACCTAGCCTGTAAACATTTTTTTCTTAATATTTAAATGAGATAACTGATACTACCAGCATATTCCTATTTGTGACAAACAAAGATAGGTGGCAGAATAACATGAATGCAAGTTGAAGGAATGGTGCTCTAACAATCTGTTATAAGTGAAACATTATACACAGATTGCCACATTCTAATGTAAAGAGTATTGATTCTTATTTATGATGTAATACTACTAATAATTCCAATATAAGAAATAATTCTGTAAAAACGTGATCATGATCAAGGACGTGACACAAAAGTAAGGAAAATCACCTTCTAGATATTCCCATAAAGCAGTGAACCAACACACCACCACCCAGTCTTTTAGCTTCATCAATGAAACTGAAACACTCGTCAAAGTACTGCATTAGATTTGTCTCTTCTCTGTCCATGACTGCCTCAATTTATCAAAAACACCAAGAATATGATGAGTTTAAACTTTCAATTCCATAAATCTGCACGGTAATGGCAAGCATGTAAATGCTGCAATCTAAATGCTCAGAGAGCAGAGGATTATAAAGTTGCAGCTAGCTGTTAATGTCTCTTAAGTTGTTTACCAAGGACTCGGGATTTAAGAGGGTGAACAAAGCCTATTGCTATTTATGTAGCCTGGCAATTGGAAGGATAAAGGGATCCAAGGAGACACTAAAAGGAATAATGATTTGCTGAAAAGCATATACATCAAGCATAATCCTATGGTTAATAGCATGTACTAAGGTGGTTTTCAATGCAAGTCCTAGTTCAACAGATATATGAAGTTAAAATATAATGCACAGATTTGTCAACAAGAACTTATTACCTGAGCAAGGGAAGAGTTTTTCATACCTTCAATAATTTTATAAACAAAATCATTTGGATATGAAGGGACTGATAGGTTAGCCACGGTTAAGATATGTGTAACATTTGAACTTTTTAGTGCACTCTTGTTGCTTGCATCACGCAAGGAACCCAAGAAGAGACCCTAAAAGATATAAATTTGAAATTAGGCACAAAATTCAGGACCCAAAAAGGAAAAGCAATAAAAAAAAGTCCAATAAGATGTTAAAAAAAAAAAAAACCAAAAGTATGATGCTGCAAAAGAAAATCATTAAAATGAGTACCTCTTCGATTTGGCATAGAGCATTACTTGCTTCAAAATATCTATTTACCCTCCAAGTTTCTGGTATTTCATTTTGGATGGAATTATCAATGTGATCCATAACTAATAAGTAGAAGCTCTTCTAGTTCTTTTTGGCTTACTCCTTTTCCCCTTCAAAGGCAGGTGCAGAACTGGTAAGAAACATGTATTATTCTCTAAAACCAAAATTCTAAGCTACCGCATATCATGCTGTATAACTAGCCTGTAGCAGGTACCGACCATCCCGTTAAATTTTACCATTAGACTTTCATAGAGTCTAATTACAATGTATAGGAATGTATATATAAAAACCATTGTCATTGTTTCATTAATCAGTATAAAAAAACCACTTCCAATGTTAAAAATGATATTACCTAACAGCATCAACTGGTGGATCAGAAGTAGGTTTCCAAATTCTTGGGTTCACAGAGCTAAAATTTAGGCAACAAGAGCATATATATACAACAAAATTATCTACCCACAAATACTGGAAAAAAGGTTAAAAGTTTCATCATTAAGCATTCCACTTCGGTCAATAATTTTGAAATCTGCTTTCCAGTGCTGTCCATCATCAACCAACATTTCAGATGTTCTATAGTAAAGCAAAGTCATCACTTATCACAAAGAAAACTATTTATTTACCCTGAATTGCAAAAATCAAAATATCTTATTCCAGAACAGTCCCTTTAAGGGGTCTTTCTAAATGCAACCATCAACTTTACTTTGTGACTAAGACAACAGTAGCATGGAGTTCAAAAAACGGCCATATCCTTGCAGAAAACCAACAGAAACAGAATGCCAAATTTCACATAAATCTGGTAAAATGGCCATCTGGGTAGCTCCAAAATTCTTGAAAATCAACAGCATTGCCAGAGAAATTTCTCACAGACATTAACTTGTTTCTATGAATAAAAACACAATGGAATGAGAAGGGAAGAAAGAAAGACAAGAAAAGAGTACTCACCAGAGAAGCTATATGAATCTAGTGAAAGATTGTATACAGTAGACTTGCTTGTTTAACTGTTTAAATAAATGGTCTTGAGGGGACAGATTCTTTTTTTCTTTTTGCTGCTGTCAGTTATCTTATCAGTTCATGAATGGAGCCTCTGATTCACCACAGTCCATGTACTTTGTTTTATTTAGTACTATAATGCTTTAGATCGGTAAGTGATTGATCATTGATGGGTTTGGGATTTGATAGACTAATTCCCACAAAAGAGAATGATTAATTTTCTTTTAAGTATTGTTATTGTTAGTCTTAATTGTAATAGAGACGAATCAGAATAATTGGAAGTAACTTTATAGATGATGCTTTGTTTGTGTCTCCTGAATTATTTCTCAAGGGACTTTGATTCTTCCTCCAATTTTATTGAAAATTGCCAATATTCAAAAAGAAGTGATACTACTTTGTCCAATAGTTGGACTACCTCACAACACTTTTATATTTCTCATTTAAATATAGTTTTTCTAGTTAAAATTTGGTTTTATGGTTATTGTGTAGGCAGCAGTACATAGTGCTATACTCTTGTGTTTTTTTATTTTAATTTTATTTTTAAGTTGACTTCCTCCAGTCTCTGTTTGTTTTTCAAATCATTCATGGCGTCTATGCTCTCCTTTTTAAGAGACCTATGATTTTTATAATTCTCTGGACGGAATTTGACCTGAATTTGGCACTGCTAGCAGAACATGTAAAGTAAACACAACAAGCATGACCATGAAATTGCTCCCTTTTTATTGTTTAATTTCTACTGACTAAAAAAGAAAGAAATACAGAGGAGACTCTCCCTTGCACCCTTTTCAGGTCCAGTGCTGATATGAGCTGATACATCCAATGTTGGACTGTGACATTTTGCAGAAATGGTGTCCTGCAACTGCAAGCCTGTAAATCTATAGCATATTGGATTTATTTGATCATCAATATCTCGGGCCAACTGTTTTTCTAACAACTGATTCTCCACAGGTAAGCTTTTCTTCATTCGTTATTTTTCATCTGTTCTTGGTTGGCTGCATCACAAGGGGAAGTCAAACAAGGAAAAGTTTCAGTTAATACAAAATTTGAACAGGAAAGACGAAAATGTATAAACCACAGAGATAATGAAAACAACAAATGGAAAGTTTATAGTGATAAGCAAATCCAGTTGGAAACTAACTACAAAAATCAAAAGATAATTACAGAGCTATTTTTGTTAGGTCCAAAACAAACAACTCTGCCCCAAACAAAAATTGGTCCACATTCAAGTTTTGCCCCTTTCCTCAAGAGCGAAAACATTTCTAGACATTATTTAAAGCACATTACTAAAAGATCAGTTGCGTCACAATCACAACAAGGCTGCTGAAGTGCTTGCTGGCTGTTCATTCTGCTGGACTGCAGGTGATAGCATCCGACATGGTCTCATCTAAAAAGGTTGTTTAAACAACATGGTATAGAACAAATGCAAGCAACAGCATCCTTTTGAATCAAAACAATTTGCATCATCTTTCACCTTTATAAACAATAGTAACATGAGCAGAAGCTGCATAACTAGATGTTTCAATACGGTAGAGACATCCAACTTCATGAAGGTTTATGTCTAGAAAGCTTCATTTTGGCAATTGATGCATGCTATATCCAACCATGTTAGTATGTGTGTTGGGACTTGTATGTCAAGGTGTAAATACACATATATCTTTATCTGTTTGCAAAAAATATTATGACGCACCTTGAAGAGATTTTTCAAGCTCTTGCAATTGTTGGATGAAACCAGAATTAGGAGCTGCCAGTGGTCGTTTGCTCTTCACATGTTCCAAGGCTTGTGATAGGCTCATACCATGCTTTTTCATTAGATAGGAAACAACAATGGTCACACTGCATGACATAAATATTTGAACACATGAAATGACTTTATCTGGAAAAAAACAAGAATAGACATTATCTTCAAGCAGGAAAGTGCAGTTTGAAGAATGTTTTTTTAAAATGTGTTTTTAAGCATGAGAAAGAGAGAAAAAGAAACTATATTTAACAAGATGCATACAAGTTGCTGATCCTTATAACAAACTACTTGGAAACTATCCCTTGATTATTGGACTTCACGCTTATATAATTTATGACATCCCCTGGATATTTTAACTTTATTTCCCAATTCAGTTAACTATATTACTTCTATTTCACCTTTACATCTTCTCTTAACATTTGCTTCAAATAATGCCAACAGCAACAACACAAGCAAAGTAACCGTGCTTTAAAATATTTATTTGTACGTTCTGCTTTATACAAATTGCATGCAGTTACAATTAACAAAATCCTTTGTTCATGATTTAAATCTGAGATCTGAAAGTAAGCGTTTCAATCAAACTTCCACAAGTGGCTGTTAGGTTCTTTTCTGCTTTAAATAGATGTGTAGAGCTACCAAACATACCATTGTCCAATAAATTTTGGAAACAGAAGAAAAGAATGAAGGCTGAAGCCTGTGACCTTATTTTGTTGAAGTACGCACATAAACTTCAGTAATTGAGTTTTCAGAATCAAATGAGTTTTCAGAACCAAAATCACTCAGCAGTAACTAAGGCAATTAACCTAAGGCTTGCACCTAATTTTTAAAGCATAATTTATTTGAAACATTTGAGTTGCATAGTTTTAATCCAGAGAGCAGCAGATCTCATACTTTTTTCTTTGGGCTCAATCTGAGATTCCAGCAATAAAAACTACAGAATATTGCCCATTAGTTAGTTGAATCACAGAGAAAAACATAAGTACGGCAGCACAACATTGAAGTGTGGATATTGAACACAAATCAAACATGTTAAACACCTGTTGATATAAAATATCTGTAGGAACAATCATGTCAGAAAGAAGAACAGATCACTAGAAACATTACCTTCTTGATTTTCCAACAAAGCAGTGAACCAATACACCACCACCCTGTCTTTTTGCTTCATCAATGAAATCGAAACATTCATCAAAGTACTGACTTAAATTTGTGTCTTCTTTGTCCAAAACTGTTAAATTAGCACAAAAGATCATAAGAATTATTGCTAAATGCCAATTCAGGATGTTCAATAAGTTTATAGCATTAATAAGCAAGAAAAGTCTTTGCATCAGGATACACATTAGATTAAGGTATTAAAAAACTTGTTCTGAGGAAGCACACACACACACACACACACACAAAAAAGAAAAAAAGAAAAAGAAGCTATACCGAATCATTTATAACAAGAGGACTATACAAGGTTGAAATTAATACAACATTAAGGCAATCAGAGGATACCTGAGCATAAAGCTCAGACAGCTTAATATGCAGACATTAGCATACAATTATAAGTTAAGGACAATGTGCTATAATTTTAGTTAGAAACTCATTTTAGCACGACATTCCTGCAAAAATAAACTATCAATTAGGTAAGACGAACCAATGGCTTAGATAGAATAAGTCAACTGAACAAATGCATACCATTTAAAGAACAACAGACAAATAAACGAATCACAGCATGAAAAGTCCAAAAAGTTTTATAATAAGTTTGCTCAAACTATATCACCTGATTAAAGACAAACTTTCCTACCTGGTATAATTTTGTACACAAAGTCATTGCTATGTGCAGGTTTCAGAGAACTAGCCACTGTTAAGATGTGTGTGATATTTAAATGTTTAAGTGCATCCATATTATAAGCAGCCGCAACAGAACCCAAAAAGAGACCCTGAGAAATTGAAATCAAAACAACAAAAAACGTCAGAAAAAAAATCAGGTGAATAAACAAAACAACAGAGTGGGAAAGGTACCATGTCTATTACCTCTTCTATTTTACATGGAACATTGTCTTCTTTAAAGCATCTTGTGAAATTTACAACTCTCAAAAGTGCTGCTATTTGGTTCCGCATGGAATCATCAATTTGATCCATTGCAAAAATGGATAAACTCTTCTTGATCTTTTTCCCCTTCAAAACAGGCATAAACTGTCATGAATTGCTTGTTTCACTAACCTTAGCTAAAGCAGGCATCCTCGTCAGACTTCAAGAAACAGTGGAGAGAAAATACTCAAAGATACACAGCAAATAAAACTGCACTAACATGTCATAGCCATAGCAATCTCAGAAACTTTCTGAAATTATTCAAGAAATGATTTTGGGCAAGAATTTAGTTAATCAAACGGATAAAAAGAAAAAGAAACCACCATTCAGAATTGATTTTTCAGATATTCAGAATAACAGACTGAGTCAACTGAAGAACTAACATATCTATGAAATGCCGAATTTCAGAATCTGGGGTTCATTCTTTTTCCAGTACTAGATTAATTAAAATTCATTGAACATTCAGTTTATCATCCTCCTTTCTCCAAGAAAAAAGAAAACACCATCAAAAGCGGATCATATTACATGTAAAAAAAGTAACTTTTCAAGGAAAAAGAGAAATGGGTAGTTCAAGAAACCAAATTCATCATCAGAATTTCAACAAAAATCAAAACCAACATCTTTAAAATCATCAAAATCTACCTCAACTTGCAAAACAACCCTCTGGGCAGTTCCATGTTCCACAACAAAAAAACTCAAAAACCAACGTGTTACCAAGATCAAATGCGTCGCATAAAAATTAAAATCTTTATTAAAAGTAAGCAAAATAATTTACCGGTTGAGCTGTGAATCCACCGGGAATTCAGGGGGAAACGTAAGAAAAAAGGATGATGATTGGAGAAAATAACCTTGTCATTATCATTAGAGAAACAGAGTCCAATGATGATCGCTCGGGTCTCCTAAAACGGGGCGTTGGACTTCAAAGTTTTAGTAGAAGTATTGATTTCATTCATTGACCAATTTATTAATTCCCAACTTTGTCCATCGAGAATCGATCTATCCATCAAGAATAGTTAAGTTTTCTATGTAAGGAGAAGGATAGTTGAATTAAAGGAGCACTAATTAAGACACTATTTATTAAAGAACCCATATTATTCATAGACAATATAGTAAATGCAATTTTTATAAAGAGCAGCTAACTTGTGTTCAATACCACTCATTAATATTTGTCAATATAAAATTAGAGATAAGAATGATTTTCTTTTTATGATATGGTTACAATAATTTCAACATAAATAGATTATATCAAAATACGGGTTGAAAATTATTTTTTTATAAGGTAACATTGAGATCATAAATAAAGTTTATATTTAAAATCACTTTAATTGAGATAAATGACTTTATTAATTAAATTAAGTTATCATAAATCATTCATGAGAATGTTCTTAACTTACTTTTAACATCTCCCAAGTCCCAACCCCTTGGTCCCTAGACTTATCTGGCTGTGGGGAAAATATGAGTCAAACTGAGGCCTTGAAAGGTACTTAGTCGCCTGCCCATCACGAATTCGATGACTAAATTGGCAACCCCAGCTCGATTACAGAGCGTGTGTCTAGCTAGCATTGGTCCCTGGCAAGCTCATGGGCCCTCGTTTAAGATTGAAGTTGCTCCTTGTAATTAGATTCTTTCCCCTCTCTCAATGGCTAAGGGGTGTATTATTTATGCATCATCACTTATATGGAAAAGGGGTTTATATCTCTTCATTGAATTCTTCAGTTTCAATGAACAATGTGAAATTTTGCTGCTTCTTTATATATGATATTTGTTTACTCAGTGGTCTAAAGAATTTGTTACTATTTCCCCATTTAGTTGTAATGGAAAAGAAGCCGACTTACAATCTCTGACAGATGGTATAGAAGAAAAGTCCACTATTTTCTCATTTGGCAAT
The DNA here is from genome assembly GCF_053813885.1 of Theobroma cacao. NCBI lineage: Eukaryota > Viridiplantae > Streptophyta > Magnoliopsida > Malvales > Malvaceae > Theobroma > Theobroma cacao. Next base: position 36,526,559 of record NC_142642.1, read on the forward strand.
TAGGAATTTGGAACCTCCAAGATAGACCATTTTTGACCAATTGACCGTTTTGCTGCTTGTATATATATGTATAGATGAAATCAGAGCAAAAAGCACGGCTCACTGGCATTGCCTTCTTCCCTCAGCTTATTCCATTGTTCCTCAATGGCTTCTTCTTCCCTTTTGATCCCCTTCTCCATTTCCTTTGCGTTCATTTTAGGCTCTAATGCAGCTACACTTCCCAAGCCCCATGCCTTTATACTTCCCATATATAAAGACAAACAACCCTGCAATACTATACAAACATTAAAATGGGTGATCCCGGGATGGATATGAACGTAGTCATTGATCTTGGAGCCCAGTTCCTTTGGTTCAGTTGTGATGGCAACTACAGTTCCTCATCCTACCGCCCTGTCGCCTGCGGCTCAGCCAAATGGGAAGCTGCAAAGGGCTTGGGCTGCGTTGGTTGCTTTGGACCTGTTAGGCCAGGCTGCACCAACAACACTTGTGGTCTCTCTCCATTCAATCCGTTCAATGGATCCCTCATATCCGGAAGTCTAAGCGAGGATGAACTTGTTGCGTATTCAACAAATGGGTTGCAATACTTGTTGAGGACGAATGTTCCTAGCTTCCCTTTCTCCTGTGCAGATCCACTTGTCTTGGACGGCCTTGCCGCTGTCTCTCAAGGAATGATAGGCCTTGCAAGGGGTCAAATTGCAGTACCAACGCAACTCTCTTTGAAATTAAAAATTCCTCATAAGTTTGCTCTTTGTCTACCCTCTTCAACGCCTGACTCAGGATTGGGAGACATTTTCATCGGTGGCGGTCCATATTTCATGCCTCCTTATACTAAAGATTTTTCAAAGTCTCTTACTACTACCCCACTCGTCATTAACCCAGTTAGCACAGCACCTATCTTTTCAGAGGGTGAAGCTTCAGAAGAATATTTCATCAATGTTAAATCCATCAAAGTTGATGGAAACACAGCTTCCTTGAAAACTTCATTGCTAACCATAGATGTAAAAGGATTTGGTGGTACCAAATTTAGTACCATTGATCCTTACACCGTTTTGCACACTTCTATTTACAAGGCTCTGGGACAGGAATTCGCTAACAAGGCTGCAGCTTTGAAGATATCTAGAGTTGCATCAGTGGCACCATTTGGCCTATGTTTCAGTTCAAAAACAACTAGGAACTCCGAGACTGGACCAGCTGTGCGGGTTATTGATCTGGTTCTGGAAAGCAACAGTGCACCCTGGAGAATTTATGGTCATAACTCAATGGTGAAGGTCGATAAAAACGTCATGTGTCTGGGATTTGTCGATGGAGGATCAAAGCCAAGAACTTCAATTGTTATAGGAGGTCATCAGGTGGAGGATAATCTTGGGGAGTTCGATCTTGTTTCCTCAAAGCTGGGATTTAGCTCTTCACTGCTGCTTAAAAACACAAGCTGCTCCCACTTCAGAGTATTTTAGAGGAATGCGTTCGTAATAATAGCAAATATTTCTGTCATTTTCTTTGTTTAAGTTTTGTACCAAAATAATTCTTGATTTGAATGTCCAAGCAAATGCATGTAAAATACTCCAATTGCCAAATAATTTAATTCATTGATGTCAGGATAGCTCAGCTCACGTGACGTTTATCTACACCAAAATTATTTAACTCATAAGTGGCAATACCATACTTCTTACCTTTGACCATTCCACTTCAACTTATCCATACTGTACTACTCCACACTTCATCTTAATTGTCCTTTGTCACCCCCTTCTGCAACATATGCACAAGAAAAGAAGGCATCTGCCGCTAATTCCCACAAATATGCTTACAATTTTCCATTTTTACTCATCATGCAGAAGTTGCCAACCATGGATGGTTTAAATGGTAAATAACAAAATTCCTTGAAAATTTGCAAGTTTATGTAATCAAAAGATTTTGAATATATACCAATTATGACAAAATTTTCATTCGCAAATGTACATTCTGCTTAACGCGGCAATTTCATATATAAACATGTTTTTAAAATTTAAAAATCTTCACCATCTATCTAAATTAATAATCCAATAAGATATACACATGTCTGGATTTGCATTCTGCTATTTACAAGGCTCTAGTGAAGACATTTGTCGACAAGGCCAAAAGCAATGAAGATCAAAAGAGTTAAGCCAGTGGCGCCGTTTGGTGCATGCTTCAATTCAAGGACAATTAAGAACTCAAGGACTGGACCGGCTGTGACGGTCCTTGGTCTGGTTCTGCAAAGCAGCAGGGTGATATGGAGGATTTATGGTCATCACTCAATGGTAAAGGTCAAGAAAAAAGTTATGTGCCTGGGGTTTGTTGATGGAGGATCAGAGCCAACAACTTCAATTGTTATAGGAGGCCATCAGTTGGAGGACAATCTCCTGGAGTTTGACCTTGCTTCCTCAAAGCTAGGACCTAGCTCTTCGCTCCTGCTTAAAAATACAAGCAGCTCCCACTATAGAGTATTTTAAAGCATTAACAAATGTTACTGTCATTTTCCTTTTGCTTGAAATTGCAGTTTTCGTTATGTATCAAATCAGAAAGTGAAGCAAATGTACGAAGGACCAAGTTAGAAGTTAACTGATAAAACCATAGATATCTATGGTGTTAGTTGAGCCTCATATATCCATACTATGATTACTTAAATTTGATACCACTCTTTCAGCCCGTGCCTAAAGTAGATGCTAAAATTTCCCAAAATTTTGGTTTTCTTCTTAAAAGGACTTGTAGATGTCAATTGAGAGGGACAGAGTTGAGAAGGTCGAATTGTTTGTCATTCTGTTTTCTGTTTTCCGCCAAACCAATCATATTTAAGTTGGAAAAGAAGGCAGATTTTTTCTCTCTAGGAATTATAATAGGACAGGATACTTGTTTCTGAGGAAAAGATAGAATGATCTTTTAGCTAATACTATTTGTCTCATCTTTTACACTAAAGATTTGCCAAAATTGCTCTAACCACCCAACTTATCATCAACCCTGTAAGAACAGCTCCAACCCAGTTTATATAGAAGCTGATCCTCGTGACGAATATTTCGTTGCATAGTGAAATTTGCAAGGCTCTAGTAAAAGCAATTTCTGAATGATTCCACAGCAACGAGCATCACTAGAACTAGAATGGCATCAGTGGGTCCATTTGATGCATGTTTTCAGCTCAAAAACCATTGGGAGCTGGAGGGCTGGACCGGCTCAAAAGCAGCACGCTTCTAAAAAGAAGAAAATTTGCCTCTTCTTCACAGTCAGAGTAAAAAGATGAAAAAAAAAAAAGGAAGGATAAATCAAACAAAAGAACGACACACACTTGGAACACGTGGGGTTTTTCCTTTTTTTCTATTGGTGGGGAGTTTCCAAGAAGTGTACCCGAAGATATTTCTTCACTGCTGTGCTGTCCACAAATTACACCTAGTACGTTAAAAAAAATTAAAAAAAAGGAAGCAGATGGAGTCACATGGCGTGGCATTTCAATAAGAAAAACTTTATGGGGACCCTTCACCACATAAAAGGCACACTAGTCTAGTCAGCAAAAAAACCTACAACAAATCTTATCCCTTCAATTACTGCCCTTGGGACAATTCTCGCCCAACCGCGGCGACCCATCGCAGCCCAGTTTTATAAACAACTAATAGCTTGCTACCCTGTTCTTTTGTCTCCTTTTTCACAGCTTCATTCCCACGCTTCCCATGGCTTCTCCTTTTCACCTTCTTCTCTTCTTTTCTTTCCTTTCCTGCCTGGGAAACACATTCCCTGTTCTGGGTTTTCACTCGAATTCCGTTTTCTTTCCTGTTAGGAAAGATGCAGCCACTCTCCAGTATGTTGCCAGGATTTCTCATGGCACTCCGTCGGGACCCACCAACCTCGTGATTGATCTTGGCGGTCCGTTTCTTTGGATGGATTGCGATTCGGGACACGTGTCGTCATCAAACAGGTTGATCTCAAGCTGCTCTGTCAACTGTTCGAAAGCCAAATTCCATGACCATGGAAGCAAGAGTGCGGGCGGTTGCCTCTGTAACACCGACTGTAACGTGTTTTCGTACAATGGCATAACCGGATTGACCGCGATGGGGGAACTAGTGGAGGATATCATAGCTGTTGATTCTGTTGGCCGGTCGGAGGTAGGCCAAATCAAAACTGTTGATCACTTTCTCTTTTCTTGTGCACCAACATTTCTTTTACAAGGCTTGGCCAATGGTTCCAAGGGAACGTTAGGCCTAGGGAAAGCTTCACTTTCACTGCCGTCACAATTCAGTTCTTCAATTGGGCACCCTCAAAAGTTTTTTCTTTGCTTATCATCATCTGACGGTGTCGTATTAACCGGCAGTGGGCACCCCCTTTTCGGCACCAAAATAACAAGGTCGCTAGTATATGCACCCCTGATTACCAAGCAACATGATTACTTCATCAATATCCAATCCATCAAGATCAATGGGAAGAGATTAGCCGTCGATAAATCGATGTTATTAGGGGATGAAGAAGGCAAATTAGGGACAAAATTAAGCACAATCGTGCCTTACACCACAGTGAAGAGCTCCATTTATGCTATATTTTCCAAAGCTTATGCCAAGGCTGCTGATTCCATGAATATGACAAGGGTGGCTGCCGTGGCTCCATTTGAGTTGTGCTTTAGTTCTAAAGGGATAGAAAACACAATTCTTGGCCCTTTGGTGCCTGAAATTGATCTAATTTTGCAAAGTGAGATGGTGAAGTGGAGAATTCAGGGGAGGAATTCGATGGTGAAAGTGAGCAACCAGGTGATGTGCTTGGGGTTCTTGGATGGGGGCTTGGAACAGAGTAGCTCGATTGTTATAGGAGGGCTTCAATTGGAGGATAATCTTTTGGAGTTTGATGTTGGGAGTTCCATGCTAGGGTTTAGCTCCTCTTTGCTGTTGAAGGAAACAACTTGCTCTACCATCATCCAAGATACCAAGCGGAAGCAGTGTATCTGATTCTATTATCTTCCACTTCCTCTTGTTTGTTTTTTGATTTTGTAAAGGCTAGCGCTGTAGACATGAATAGTATTAATGAGAAGATAGTACTCTTAACTTTGAATATCAAGATTTTTGTTCAACTTCTTACCTGTTACATACTTGAATAAGAAAAGCAATACATGTACGTCTAAAATGATTATATCTTGGATGTATTGGATACTAAATTTAAGTGCAAATGTATGTATTGGATCATTGTTGATTAAATTCAATCTAAAAATGGATGTTATCCAAATAAACAATGACGAAGCCCAATTTAGAAAACTCCAAAAACAACCTCTTATCTTCCCAAAAGGCTTTGCCAGTGCTTATCCAAAAAGGTTGCCATTCTTGACATCTTTTAGTCTCCGCATCTCAACTTTTGTTTCATGTATCAATCATTAAATACGTAAAGGATTAGGTCTAGACTTAGCAAATACTAAGCATACAGTCATAGAACCATTACTAATTTCAATGGCTTTGTCTGCTTTATATAAAATAAATGATTTGATAAGTCCAAGTTGGTGCTGCCCATTTGATAAGTACGAAGAATTTGTGGGTATATGCTAGTTTGATGCTCACTATCTCAGAAGCACGTGGAGATCCGGCCAATTATTCTGGTTGGCAAGCTTTGAAATAACTTGGAGAAATGACTATTTAGAAAACCATATATATATATATATATATATATTTGTACTATTGCTTGGGAGACTTTTATCTTTTCAATGTCTGGGAGCTCGGCTTGTATTAATTGGATCCATGTCATCCATCTCGATGGAGGGAGCACTTCCTCTATCTTTTTTATCTTTTACTTGCTAGTTTTTTACTCCTTTCCGAGCATAATCCCCATTGCTTCATTGAAAATAAAACCCTTTTTTATATTTTATTCAACACAAAAAATTAGCTCTTGTTACCTAAATAGCACGTGCGAATCCAAGTCAGGGTCAATGCTTACTGCTGCTAAGTTTTTTTTATAGTCATGCTTTAATACCTTAATTATCTTCCCTTACTGATAATTAATTATATTTTGGTGGCAATGTTGGCACCATAAACTTGTCATCCTTGACGTTCCGAACCCAACGTCACATTCCAACGCAACAAAGCAACACAACAGGCACTATCAGAACAGCTATAACATGGCCAGTTGGCCACAAACTACTTCTAGTTTTCTCTACTCATCGATTTTCCCATGGCGTCTTTTGTTTCATTTCTTTCTCTTCTGTTTACTTCTTTTCGTTTCTCCCTCCATAACTCTAGCTTCTTTCAGGCCCAAAGCCCTTGTTCTCCCTGTTTGGAAAGAGCCTTCATCTCTCCAATACCTCACTCAAATCTGGCAAAGAACCCCTCTTGTGCCTGTAAATTTAACTGTTGATCTGGGAGGCCAATTTCTTTGGGTTAATTGTGCAAAGGATTATGTTTCATCTTCTTATAGGCCAGGCACTTGCCGGTCATCTCAGTGCTCACTTGCTAGAGCTCTTTTGTGTTCAAATTGTTCTTCTTCAGCCACCCCTAGCCCAGGCTGCAACAACAAAACATGTACACTTTTCCCAGACAACACAGTAATTCGCGCAGCCACCTTTGCTGAGCTTGCTCAAGATGTTTTTTCCATCCAATCGACCGATGGAAAGAATCCTGGCTCAGTTGTTTCAGTGCCCAAGTTTCTCTTCTCTTGTGGGGCTACATTTATACTGGAAGGTCTTGCAAATGGTGTAACCGGTATGGCTGGTCTTGGAAGATATCCAATTTCACTTCCATCCTTTTTTTCTGCTGCATTTAGCTTTGATAGGAAATTTGCCATTTGCTTGAGTTCAGCAACCAAATCCAATGGAGTGATATTTTTCGGAGACGGACCTTACATTTTCCCCCCAAATATTGATGTCTCTAAGAACCTTATCTACACCCCGCTTGTTCTCAACCCTGTAAGCATTGATGCTATCTATTACACAGGCTTCCCTTCCACTGAATATTTCATCCAAGTTAAATCTATAAAAATCAATGGAAAAACCGTTCCACTGAATACATCCTTGCTATCCTTCGACAATGAAGGCAATGGAGGGACCAAGATCAGCACCGTCAAGCCTTACATGTTAATGGAGACTTCCATTTACAATGCAGTAGTCAAAGCATTTCTCCAAGAGATTGCAAACGTCAGTCAAGTGGCAGCGGTGGCTCCTCTTGGGGCTTGTTTCAACTCCAACAGTATTGAGAAAACACGAGCTGGACCGGCTGTGCCTCCAATCGACCTCGTTCTGCAAAGTGATCTCGTATATTGGAGGGTTTTTGGTGCTAACTCAATGGTACATGTCAGTGAAAATGTTTTGTGTTTAGGGGCTGTTGATGGAGGCTCCAACCCCAGAACCTCCATAGTGATTGGAGGGCATCAATTGGAAGACAATCTTCTACAATTTGATCTAGCCACATCCAGGCTCGGGTTCAGCTCTTCTCTCCTGTTCCGGCAAACAACTTGCTCAAACTTTAACTTTACATCTACTGCTTCAGAAGGCTAATCTCACCGTTGATATATTATTAATTAGTGTAATGACAATCTTTCTGTGTAATATTAAAATGCAAATTGTAACATGCTTTCGATTAAAGGTGGATTTTGCTATATATATATATTTAGGTAATTTGTTTAAGACTTGTGGGTTTATACTTTTGTTCTCTTTTGATGCTTTCAATCAAGGATGTGAGGTGTATCTCTGCCGCTTTCTGTTTAAGACTATGCGGAGATGAGATTCAGTCCACTTAAACAATTGTTAGAGAGTGTTGTATTGCCCTTCCCACTGCCTAAAAAGGTCAAGATAAACAGGTTGGCAAAGGGGAGAACCAGATTACATACAAATCCTCCTTAATCATATACAATAAGGAAATGTGATCAACTTAAAGCCAATTAATTACTATTAATTAGTTATTAGTTGCAATCCTTGTGGCCAGAGTTATGTTAATAAATTATCATGTAAATCGGTGGGAGTTTTTAAACTTTTTAAGTGGACTTAAATGATTCACATTTGTCTGTTCTTGTAATTATATCAATGTATTTAACCATTCAAAGACTGTATTAATCATTTAAATTTATTTGTGAAGTTTAATTCACAATCAATGTACAAGATAATTTTTCTTAATCTAAAGGCTTAAACCTTAAAAAAGTTGTTGTACTACACCCATTTATTCAACTAAACTTCCTCTTATTATTACGTTCAAATAAGTTCTTAAATTTTTATTTTATGCTAAATAATCCTTTAACTGTAGCAGATAATTAATTATCATAAAACTCAATTTCAATTGACAATTTTTATTCTTGTGATATATAATATGACTTAATAATATAATCACGTGATAAAAACTGTGTCAAGATTAAAAAAAAAAAGACTATTTTTCCAATCCTCTCCTCTTCTTCTTTCTTTTTAAAAAAAATTAAAATCTAAGATTTTTAGATCTCAAAAGGAAGATTTTGGGTTGATATATGGAAGCAGGCAAGGGATGAGAAACGAATGTAGAAATATGAGGCCCAATCTGTTGTAGGCCAGAGAGTAAGAAAAAACCGTACAAAGAAGATGTAGATTGTACGAAAGGGGCTGGGAAAAGATAATAATTAACAACTTTATTGAATATCCAATAGAAAAACCAAGCAGCCCACTTGAAAAATAATATAAATACTACCATATACTAATTCTAATTTTTTTATATTCATCTTGATTAATTAAATAACCGATAAAGGTATATATAGTAATTTTTTAGAAATTAATTAAAGTTGATAATTAAATACTTTAATAACAGGTATTAACATTAATTATTTAAAAGGGTAGCAGTCATTGAAAATGCTCATTTATATGTTGTTTTTCCAACTTTAAGAAAGGTGAAATTATGCTTTCACCCCCTAAAAAATTTTTATTTGGCCCCTCCTTTTCTAAAATTTGTAGATTGATACAATAAACTTGTCAACTAATTTAACTTTAAACGTCATTACTTACTTAATTCATCTATAATTTTTTAAGCATAATTACATGTGATCGTTTAGTACCTTAAATTAGGTTTCTTTTTTCCAATCAATCAAATTAACAAACTAATATTAATTATTGTGTCAACTGAATTTCTTTCTAAGCTAATAATAGAAAAAAAATTATATATAGAAACTTAAATCATTAATTTTTACAAAAAAAATTAATATCACATATAACTTTTGTTAAAAGGTAATTATAGGCCTCTTTTAGTTAGTAGTTAGACTTCAATTTATTTATTTTTTTACATTGAAACTTTAATATTTTAATTCAAATCTTTCTATATCAAACATAAATTATATATAATGTTTGAAATTAATTTTTTTATTCATTAAAAAATTTATACACTATTGTCCTATTATATTATATTATATTATATTATAATTTCACTTATATTTAATTTTTAACTTTCTCATATTTTGTTTAAAAAAACCAATAACTAATTAATGCATGGTTATTGTGCCCCTCAAGCATGATGAGAAGGCAAAGAGAATTGTTATGGAAGAAGCCCTAAATTTGTTTTCCTAGGCCAGGTTGAACCAACCAAACTTGTGTGGTTGTCCTCTCTTTAATTATTAATACTATACTATTAAAAATGAAGAAATAATTTTTTTGGGTCAAGATTAAAATAAAGAAACATAAGAAGTGGAGTTCTTATAATAATAATAATAATAACTTATGCTCTATTTTGGGCAACATCTTTGGACTTTCCTATTCAGCATATGTCTATAATGATTGAGTGGTGGACTGCGTACTAAATTTGTTTAGCAAAAATTAAATGGATGCAACCAAAAGCATAAAAAGGTTTATCAAGTTGCCCACAGATCTAAATTATTAAGAATCTGTTCTTCTTTCCTTACTTTTTCTCATAGTATTAATTAGTACCAATGTGTTTATTTATAACACCAAAGCAGCTTGTAAAGTGTTAATTTTATCCAAGTTGCTTTGAAAGTCTGGTTTCAACACGAGGATTATTAATCATTGATGTATTAGTTTATAAAATAAAGTGAAACATTAGTCCAGAATCTAATTATGCTGTCAGCACCACTTTTCCTTTTTTTTTTTTTTCATAAAGTATATAGTAAATTATGTAACGTTTGTCCATTTTTAAGTTATAAATCAGTGATTTGAATAGTGCATTAAAACCCATTAAACCTTTTTCTTTTCCTTAAATGAATTTGACACTTCAAGTAGTTTTGTTGCTAGGAGGACCTGGACTGGAATTATGCCCCAAGCTTGCAGCAAGCCTCCTCACCCCTATCAGTGGGTTACATGGCCATTTTGACCAAGCATATGGGTAAAACTTAGGGATGGTAATGGTTATATTTTAATAAGATATCTTGCATTATTTGATCTGACTAAATAAGATTAAGATAACTTATAATCGTATATGAGTAGTAAAATTATTACACATCATGGGTTCAAATAGTGGTTTTAGGATATCCATTACCCAAACTTGATTATAAATAATGATTTTAATATTAAATTTTAGTTTTATATCTATTTTTTAAAAATTTTTTAAAACTAACTTAATACTTATTAAAATTTATTAATTGTTCTAATTATTATTTTAGACTTTAAATTATTTTTATGAATTAACTTTAATTTATTGATTTAATTTTTATTAATAATATACATAAAAATTGATTTTCAATTTATTGTAATCAGGTATTTTATGAGTAGTGTCTAGAATATTCAAATACGAGTTTGAGTGACAAACTCAATGCGGCATTTTGAGTACATAGCTTTATAGTGAATAATATATATTAATTTTGATAATCTGATATGTATTATTGACATGTTTGTTTCTTAACAAAGAAGTATTGATTAATTTGACTCAATTGTGAAGAGCATTTGCACTTATTTAGAAATATAACATACTTTATCAAAATTATTTTGTCTACTACATTAATAACCATTGAAAAGGATAAGCAATAATTAGGAAACCATTGGTTACAGTTGTACCTGGCATGTTCAAATGCTCAATTACCCATAAGACAGAGTGGTATGGTGGCTTTCTTGTATCAAATTTCTGAAGAATACTTTCTCATTTTCAAAGGGAAGAAAAGTGGAATAAAGTTTAATCATGTATAGATGTATGTCATTGGTTTAATGAGAATTCTATGGATTTTGCAATATTTGAAACTCATGGTCACTCCTTATCTTTTTCTTTATTTTCCTTCATTTTTTTGCAATTAGAGATTTGAAGTTAAATATCTTTATTTGAGTCAGCACAATGCTCCTTGGCTAGGTCCAAGACTTGTGGAAGTTGTTTCGATGGCCCCAAGCCAGGCTGCAACAATAACACTTGCGGTCTCCTCCCAGCCAACACTGTCACCCGCACTGCCACCGGTGGTGAGGTTGCCCAAGATGTTGTGTCAGTCCAATCTACCGATGGAAAAAATCCTCGGAAAGTTGTTTCTGTGTCTAAGTTTCTCTTCACTTGTGGTTCTACGTTTCTCTTAGGTCTTGCTGGTGGTGTTAAGGGCATGGCTGGTCTTGGAAGAACAAAGATTTCCATGTCTTCCCAATTTGCTGCTGCTTTTAGCTTCCATAGAAAATTTGCTGTTTGTTTGAGTTCTTCTTCAAGTTCTAATGGTGTTGTCTTCTTTGGTGGTGGGCCTTATGCTTTCCTTCCTAACAACATTGACATCTCCAAATCTCTCATCGACACCCCTCTCATTCTCAATCCTGTCAGCACAGCGCCTGCTTATTTTGAAGGTGATCCTTCGTCTGACTACTTCATTGGAGTCAAGGGTATCACGATCAATGGAAAAGCCGTGCAGTTGAACGAACCTTTGCTGGCCATTAACAAAGAAGGCCACGGTGGAACAAAGATCAGCACTGTTACTCCCTACACTGTCATGGAGACTTCAATCTACAGAGCTGTAGTTAACGCCTTTATCAAGGAAATCTCCAAGATTCCTAGGGTTCCAGCAGTAGCACCATTGAGAGCATGTTTCAATGCGAAAAGCTTTGCCAGCACTCGCCTTGGCCCTGCTGTACCCCAAATAGATCTTGTGCTACAAAGCAAAGATGTCATTTGGAGGATTGTCGGTGCAAATTCGATGGTGGAAGTCAGCAATGATGTATTGTGTCTAGGATTTGTTGACGGAGGATTGAAGCCCACGACTTCGATAGTGATCGGAGGGCGTCAGATAGAGAACAATCTTCTGCAGTTTGATCTAGCCACATTAAGGCTTGGATTCAGCTCTTCTCTCCTGTTCCAACAAACAACATGTTCCAACTTCAACTTTGCATCCACTGCCTAAAGGGGATCCAGCTTTTCACTCTCATTAGCAATAATTTAAGATTGAGTGAAGGATTAAATTGCTTGTCGATTTCGAAGACTAAAATTTGTGTAAAATGAATTGGCGAAGGTCTCGCCCTTGTTATTTAAACTGCATGTTGCATTAAGATATGTTCCATTTATTTACGAAAAACTGATTATCTGGACAGCGGTGTGTGTGTGTTTTTTTTGAAAGGTAAATTATATTTTAATTCATCAAACATGTTTACAAAAAGTACCCTTGTATGGTAGATTAAATATTCAGAATGCTTCTTTGGATAACAATATGCGGAGGTTCCACTGTTTCCTAACTAGTCGAGGAAGCAATTCTCTCATAATGGAAGAGAGGAATATTAGAGAATTGATTAAAAAAAAATATTTCACTTCTATGGAGTTGGAGTTTAAACATATGCAAATAATTAAAATCTCTACATCTATTGTTAATTGATTTTAAGTTAGATGTTTGTCACAAAAATTTAACATGTTATCAAAATATGAATTATCTCTCTCGTTGTTGTTAATTTTTATATTAAATTCGTTATCTGATGATATTAAAATGGTAATAATTTGATCTGGGTGTTTTTAATTCTTCCAAAAAGTGTTAGATTTAGTCTTAACAGATGGTGGTCTGGGTGAATAAAGGAATTAGATAGATTTTAGCTTCACGTTACTGGATTATGTGTTATTGTTTGCTAAAGACTATTTTTTCCTCTGGTGTGGTTTTTACTGTGCTGCATGATGGTATCAAGGGAATTGCTGCATCTGTGAATGTTTTCTTTCGGAAAATGGACTGAGGCTGAGTTCAATCAAAGTCAGAAGGCATGTTGGTTTTAGTTTCTATTTTGTTTTCTGACTCGTGAGTGTTGGGTGTTGGGCTTAACATATATGGGTTACAAATCAGTTGAGGCCCAATCTATTGTAGCCCAAATAGAAGAAACGAACACACGGTGGAGAAGAAAATAATAAAAAGGGGCTGAAAGAGATATTAGTAAAGTTCGTTTAATTCGTTTATATTTATATTTTTTATTTTTTGATATTTTTAAATAAATAAATAAATGAATATATACTTTTAGATTCTTTTTTACCTAAACAAATCCCTTATTAGATTCGTCCAACTTCAAAATATACTAATTTATAGTATTTTTTTTTTTTTGCCTTCGGCTGTGAGACTCGTTTTCAGTTAATCATAGAGACAAACAACTTGATTGCTCCTGACATTTCTTGAATATCCAATAGAAAAACCAAGCAGCCCTCTTGAAAAATAATATCAATACTACTACGATATACTAATTCAAAATTTTTTAGATTAATTAAATAACCGATAAAGGTATATAGTAATTTTTTAGAAATTAACTAATTTTTATAATTAAATACTTTAATAACAGGTATTAATATTAACTATTTAAAAGGGTAGCAGTCATTGAAAATCCTCATTTATATACTGTTTTTCCAACTTTAAGAAAGGTGAAATTATGCTTTGGCCCCCTTTTTTCTAAAATTTGTAGATTGATACAATAAACTTGTCAACTATTTTAACTTTAAACTTCATTACTTACATAATTCTCTATAATATTTTAAGCATAATTACATGTGACCTTTTAGGTCCTTAAATTGGGATTTTTTTCCCCACTAATCAAATTAAGAAATTAATATTAATCATTGCGTCAACTGAGTTTCTTTCTGGCACCCAAGCATTTGTCTCATTGGTTGGTGCATAATCCCCTTGCTTAAAGAGTAAGGTTCGAATCCCCCATCTCCCGATTATAAAAAAAAAAAAAAACTGAGTTTTTTTTTGAACTATTAATAGAAAAAAAAGGATAGAAACTTAAGTCATTAATTTTTACAAAAAATCTTACATTTAATTTTTGTTAAAAGGTATTTTTAGGCCTCTTTTAGTTACTAGTTAGACTTCAATTTATTTATTTTGACATTGAAACTTTAATATTTTTATTCAAATCTTTCTATATCAAACATAAATTATATATAATGTTTGAAATTAATTTTTTATTCATTAAAAAAATTATACACTATTATCCTAGTATATTATAGTATAGTATAGTATAATTTCACCTATATTTAATTTTTAACTTTCTCATATTTTGTTTTAAAAAATAACTAATTAATGCATGGTTATTGTGCTACGTTTCAAAAAAAAAATGCATGGTTATTGTGCCCCTCAAGCATGATGAGAAGGCAAAGAGAATTGTTATGGAAGAAGCCCTAAATCTGTTTCCCTAGGCTAGGTTGTACCAGCCAAACTTGTGTACTTGTCCTCTCTTTAAATTATTACAACTATACTATTAAAAATGAAGAAACAATTTTTCGTTTTTTCTTTTTGCAGGTCAAGATTAAAATAAAGAAAGATAAATAATAAAAAAACAACTAATTCTCTATTTGGGCAACATCTTTGAACTTTCCTATTTAGCAGATATATATATATGTCGTTAATGGATGAGTGGTGGAGCATCCTAAATTTGTTCAGCAAATTAAAAGCATGCAATCAAAAGCATAAAAAGACCTAAATTATTAAGAATTTGTTCTTCTTTCCTTACTATTTTCTCATAGTATTAGTACCAATGTGTTTATTAATAACACCAAAGCAGCTTCTAAAGTGTGTTAACCTTATCCAAGTTGCTTTGAAAGTCTTGATTTAACACGAGGATTATTTATAATTTAGTGTATTAGTTTATAAAATAAAGTGAAAATTGGTCCAGAATCTGATTATGCTGTCAGCAGCACTTTTTCTTTTCTTTTTTAATAAAGTATATAGTAAATTATGTAAAAGTTGTCCATTTTCAAGTTAAAATCAGTGATTTGATTAGTACATTAAAACCCATTAAAGTTTTTTTGTTCTTAATGAATTTGACACTCCAAGTTGTATTTTTGATTTAAAAAGGAAAAAAGAAATTTTTTGCTAAGAGGACCTGGACTGGAATCAAGCTTGCAGCAAGCCTCCCCACCCTCTATTGGTGGGTTACATGGCCATTTAGGCCAAGCCCCTTGGTCAAACTCAATCTGACATTGACTGCGTAGATTTATATTGAATAAAATAGATTTGGATAATGTGATGTATCTTTTTTTGTAAAGTTAGATAATGTGATGTATTATTGACACTTTTGTTTCTTAAACAAGTATTTTCATTAATTTGACTCAAGAACATTTGCTCTTATTTAGAAACATAACATACATTCCAAAATTATTTTGTCTACTACTTCATTACTACCCATTGAAAAGGATAAGCAATAATCAGGAAATCATTAATTACAGTTGCAATGGGCTTGTATCAATCTTGAATTGTCAAAATTATATTTATTGACTAATTCTTAGGGGAGGAAAAAATGAAATTAAAAAAAGAGAAATTCAATTACCCATAAACAGAGTGGCGGCTTTCTTTCTTATATCAAATTTTCTGAAGAATACTCCCTCATTTTCAAAGTTGTATCTTGTAGTATAGATGTTTGCCATTGGTTTAATGAGAATTCTATGGATTTTGGAATATTTGACCCTCAATGGTCAGTCCTTATCTTTTTCTATATTTTCCTTCATTTCTTTGCAACTCGAGATTAATTTGAAGTTGAATATCTTTAATGTGCAACCCGGACTGTTGCATATGAAAACACTGAAATTCGGGTTTGAATATTCTTACATTTGATATCAATGGTCAAATTTTGCAAATCGCCCCCTTTCATAGAACTAGCTACATTTCCCAAGTTGCCATCAATGACATTGGCTGCAGCTATAAATACACCTCTGCTTTCAGTAGCTCTCCACACCATCCAAACTCTGAGTATCTCCACCCAAATACAATGGCTGTCTCTAGTAAATTCCTTCTCTTTACAGCATTGCTCTTCTTCCTCTTCGCCTCTCCATCCCTTCAAGCTTCCTTTAGGCCTAAAGCATTGGTCCTTCCGGTCTCAAAAGACGCTTCAACTAACCAATATGTGACCCAGATCAAGCAAAGAACCCCTTTAGTGCCTGTCAAGTTGACCCTTGATCTTGGTGGTGAATTTCTTTGGGTTGATTGTGATCAGGGTTATGTCTCTTCTTCCTACATGCCTGCTCGTTGCAACTCGGCACAATGCTCCTTGGCTAGGTCCAAGTCTTGTGGAAGTTGTTTCGATGGCCCCAAGCCAGGCTGCAACAATAACACTTGCGGTCTCCCCCCAGCCAACACTGTCACCCGCACTGCCACCGGTGGTGAGGTTGCCCAAGATGTTGTGTCAGTCCAATCTACCAATGGAAAAAATCCTGGGCAAGTTGTTTCTGTGCCTAAGTTTCTCTTCACTTGTGGGTCTACATTTCTCTTAGAAGGTCTTGCTAGTGGTGTTAAGGGCATGGCTGGTCTTGGAAGAACAAAGATTTCCATGTCTTCCCAATTTGCTGCTGCTTTTAGCTTCCATAGAAAATTTGCAGTTTGTTTGAGTTCTTCTTCAAGTTCTAATGGTGTTGTCTTCTTTGGTGATGGGCCTTACGCTTTCCTTCCTAACAACATTGACATCTCCCAATCTCTCATCTACACCCCTCTCATTCTCAATCCTGTCAGCACAGCACCTGCTTACTTTGAAGGTGAACCTTCTGCTGACTACTTCATTGGAGTCAAGGGTATCAAGATCAATGGAAAAGCCGTGCAATTGAACAATACTTTGCTGTCCATTAACAAAGAAGGCCACGGTGGAACAAAGATCAGCACTGTTACTCCCTACACTGTCATGGAAACTTCAATCTACAGAGCTGTAGTTAATGCCTTTATCAAGGCAATTTCCCAGATTCCTAGGGTACCAGCAGTAGCACCATTCAGTGCATGTTTCAAGGCGAAAAGCTTTGGCAGCACACGCGTTGGCCCTGCTGTGCCCCAAATAGATCTTGTGCTGCAAAGTAAAGATGTCATTTGGACGATTTTCGGTGCAAACTCAATGGTGCAAGTCAGCAATGATGTATTGTGTCTAGGATTTGTTGATGGAGGATTGGAGCCCACGACTTCGATAGTGATCGGAGGGTATCAGATAGAGCACAATCTTCTGCAGTTTGATCTAGCCACATCAAGGCTTGGATTCACCTCTTCTCTCCTGTTCCGACAAACAACATGTTCCAACTTCAACTTTACATCCACTGCTTAAAGCTAGGGGGTCCAGCTTTTCACTTTCATTAGCAATAACTTAAAGATTGAGTGAAGGATTAAATTGCTTGTCGATTTCGAAGACTAAAATTTGTATAAAAAAAAGTTGGCCTGGTTGCTTGGCAAAGGTCTCGCCCTTGTTATTTAAACTGCAAGTTGCAATAAAAAGTGGTGCATTTCTTTATGAAAAGACTGATTGATATATCTGAACAGCTGGCTGTGTGTTGAGTTTCAAAGTCCTAGTTCAGAATGATGCGGAGGTTCGACTGTTTCCTAGCTAGCTCGTTGAAGCAATTCTCTCTCATAATCGAACTGGGACATGGCTGGATTGGGACTGTGCCATTAAAAAATTATACAATACAACCATCATTAATTTCCTCTTTAGCTCTAATTACGTAGACCGGAAGGAAGGCTAAGTTTCATATCACAATAAATTCCTTGCTAAGTACTAGAACTGAAAAGGGGAAGTACACAGAAATCAACATTCGACCTTATCTGATTAATCGCATCGTAGAATCGGGAATCCAGTAGCAATTCATGAGATGAAATCTTTTCGCCTACCAAATCTCTCTTCTTCCTGTTTTTTTTCTTTATTTGTTTGAGACTGGGCGAAGGGGTATAGGTTGGATCTTGTGGACATATGTTATTCATGAACCTGACATCTAACAGAGTACTTAGAAAAAAAATGGGGTAAAAGATCTTGTTTAACCCAATCATAGCTGTATATTTAATTTTAACAATTGGTTCTAGTACCTTTCATCACTTCTGGACATGGAGGTTTGACCGTTGAATATTGCACATCATTGTCAAGGAATTTCATTGATGTCATTGGCGATGGAATTGTAAACTAATTAGTAGTTTATGTAGATAGGGTACCACTCTTTTGTTTTCAACTCTTAATCATAAAGATAAAGTGATTTCAATGGCTTGCACTTCGTCAAACACAACATCTCAACAGGAAAAACATTATTTACACAATCAATTCTTCGTTTTCTAGATAGTAATATTAAAGGAAGAAATTGCCATCTTTGGATTTTCTTTATTAGCAAAGAGATGTTGCTATAAATTAGACAATATGCAAAAATAAATTTTGAATTTATTTTCTCATATCACATGAACAATTAAAACATCATTTCATTACCTCCAACTTCGGAGCTACAAGTCAGAAATTTATTTCAATAATTGGAAAAACAAAAGCCCCAGCTAGCTGCAACTAGTATGTAAAAGCTGTAGGGGATTACTTATTCATACATTTTATCTTAATCACTAGAGAATACAGGAGAAAGGGCCGATTATTACTTGGAGAATGTTCATTTAAGACCCTTACTGAGTTCAAACTGCTGATGTGAAGTTGAATTTAGCACATGAGGTCCTATAGGAGTATAAAGAAGAACTGAAACCCAGCCTCGAACCGGCCAGATCGAACTGGAGGAAATTGTTCTGCATTTGGTATGATCCAATAACAACAGCTTCTTTAGCTGTCTTGCCACCATTAAAAAAGGCCAGGCATGCCACATCTCCGCCAACTTGCTTCATTGAATTTGCTTCAAATATCCTCCACTTCACCCCATTTCCAAACTCCAACTCAATCGTGGGAGCAAGCAAACCCACACGGCTCCACTCCATCGCACTAGCTTTAAGGCAGAGACCGAAAGGGCTCGCATTCTTGACTCGAGGAATACCCTTAGTAGCCCTGGAGAAATCTTTCAAAACGATTTTGTAAACATCGCTCCTTAGTATTGTGTAAGGAGCAACTGTGCTGAGCTTTACCCCACCATTGCCATAAGAATTAAATGCAATGGCATTAGGCTGAAACTTGCTTTCCTTCCCATTGATCGATATGCCCTTGAGGCCAACGTAGTATTCCACTGAGTTGGATTTCTTCAGCAATGGGGTGTAAGAGAGAAATTTCGTGGGGTCAAATTGTGTTGGAAGAAAATAGCAAGGACCATCACCAAAGAAAGTAACTCTGGAATCTTTGTTTCCACTAGGCAAACAAATTGCAAACTTCTTTGTCAAGCCTAGGTAAGGAGAAGTAAGCTGAGATGAAAGAGCAAGTGGAACCCGAGATAGAGCAGCTAAGCCACAAACTCCTTGAGGGAGAGACTTAAAGAGACTTATGGGAGCACATGAGAAATAGATTTTATTCAAGTTGGTATTCCCAGTGGGGTTTTTGCCATTGGTCCAAAAGAGGATAACATTTCCATAACTTAATTTGGCTAAGGCACATGATTTTGATACGAAATTTACAGTCGTGACAGTGCAACGGTATTGGCCATTTTTCATCACTATGTTGTCAGCTGGAGGACACATGCCTGAGAGGAAAGACCGAGCCTGGATGCATTATAGGCAGAACAAGGGATCGGGAAGTATGGATTCTGGCATAGGCGCCATGACAGAGGAGCATGAATGTCAATGACATAGTTTTCACGGGAATTGAGGGTGGTGCTGTAGAGGGAGGTTTTGGGGTCTTTGATGATGGGTGAAACCAGGGTTTTTTTTGGCAGAGCTGAGACTTCAAGTGAAATGAAGGATACTGCAATGAGGAATAGCATTGAAAAATAAAGGATGCATTTTTTGTAACGCTATTAGCTTCAAAACTTTCTAGGTTCCTAGGTGATGAGATTTAAGTTTGAGTTGATGGTTATATATAGGAGAAAATTTTGTGAACAGCTGGATTTACCATGGGCTCAACCGGGACTCTAAGCTTGCAGACTGCATTATAAGGGAAAAAAAAAACCACTTTGACAGTGTCAAAAAAAGAGTACTGGATGAGGCTTTGCAATGTTGACAAGGAAGAAATCCATGGGAAACCTACATTGGACCTTGTGCTATTAGCCTATTCTGTTCACTACTTTTCCAAGTTGCAAATTCTACTCCTAAATCTGGATGCACAAGTCTTATAACAATTAATTAGCAACAAACATTAAAAATTGAGGACCTAACAACTAAGTGTTTGACAAAACTATACCAAGGGGATTGGGACTGCTTCAAATTGCTAAGGAGCTAAGAGTCATGAGCACACTGACTTGAATCTCTGGTAAAAAACAGTAGATATAGTGTTCCCTAGAAGGATGGTTAACTATGAAAATCCTGTTATAAGCTCAATTTGGTCAACGGCTCAATGCATTCAGTTTTTGGTCATTTTTTTAATGCCTTTTTGTTTATTTTTTTTCCCTCGTTAATTGACCTGGGCTGCATATGGGTTTGAGACCCTTCGTTTCAGAATATAGAAAACCCATCCATAATAAGTCTTTCAGCAATTAATTACGAACAAACAAAAAGAATGCAAGGCTGGCATTTGACATTGGCTTTAATCAACCAAAAACAAAAGCAAAACTAGCGTTTGAGAAGACTATTTAAAGTGGGTATGGAGCCAAGAGCATACTGACTCGATTCCTCAGTAAAAAACAAGGGATATATGCTGTTCACTAGAAAGAAAAGATTATTATGAACTAGCGAACGTCTTGTATTTGGTCATTGGGTCTAGGCTTTTGTCCCTTATACTTAAATGGATGTGGGCTGCATGGTTTGAGACCTTTTATTTTAGAAGTAGAAAGGCCCAGCTCAATATGCTGCATGGGATTGTTTGTGGCATCCACGACCACAAAATCAATCAGAACAATATTTGTTCAATATTTATCTCTTGGTGCATATTTATACAACATTTTAAGATTATTTGAAACATTTAATGACATGTGGGTTTGGACTAAGATTAACTTTTTATTTTTATCCTTTATGGCCGAATTATAATAGCTTGATCAAGAGCATTAAATAAAAATTGTGCGATTCAATACTGGCCATTAAATGATTAAAGGGTACAAATGAATTATTTAGTTGGACGCAGAAGACATAAAGAAACATAATCGTTTTAATCTTATTGTATTGAATAAGGTAGAGGACTAGAGTCACTTTTATTTTCTTTTAGGATGAAATAATAACATATATAACAAAGGGCAAAGAGTTGCATAATCTTATTGTTCCTCCTTTTCTGGAGTTACAATTGCAAGTAAGAAATCTAATCAAATCAAACGATTGCAAACACAAATCCCACAATCTAGCTTATATGGGATACCTTATTTATTCATGCATTTTGTCATTGTTGAAATAGGACTCCTTTGGGTTTAAGCTGCTTTTGTAAAGTTGAGTTAGCACATGAAGTCTTATGTGCATATAAAGAAGAACAAAATCACAATTTCGATGCAGCCAGATCGAACAACAGGAAGTTATTCTCCATCTGGTACCATCCAATCACAACAGCTTCTTTTGCTATCTTGCACCGTCGGCAAAGGCCACGCATGCTGTGTCCCGGCCAACCAGCTTCATTGAATTTGCTCCAAATATCGACCATTTCACCCCGTTTCCAAACTCCCAAGTCAATGGGGGGAACAATGAATCCAAAACGACCCTGCCCAAAAAGACTAGCTTCGAAGCACAGATCAAAAGGGCTCACATTCTTACCTTTCAAAAAAAAAAAAAAGGCTCACATTCTTGGCTCGTGGGATACCCTCTGTGTGACATTTAAAATCTTCCATGAAGTTTTTGTAAACATCGCTCCTAAGTGTTGTGTGAGGAACAACTGTGCTGAGCTTCACACCACCATTGCCATAAGAATCAAAGGAAAATGCGTTCGGCTGAAAGTTGGTTTCCCTTCCATTGATTGATATACACTTCAGGCCAACATGGTATTCCTGTGAGTTAGACTTCTGTCGCAATGTAGTGTAAGAGAGAACTTCATTGCATGGAAACGAGGAAGAAGATTGTATGGACCATCACCAAAGAAAGTGACCCCGCGAGACCTGTTTCCACCAGGCAAACAAATTGCAAAGCTTCTTGGTTATTCCAATATAAGGAGGAGTAAACTGAGATGAAAAAGCAATTGGAGCTCGAGATAGAGCAGCCAAGCCGCTAATCCCTTGAGGGAGAGACTTGAAAAGAGAGCTAGGTGCACGAGAGAAATAGATTTTATTCAAATTGGCAAATACCAGTTGGGGTTTTGCCATTCGTCCAACAGGCTATAAAATTCTGTAAGTCAATTTGGAGAGGCGCCAGGAGAGAGGAGAAATACTTCAAGGCAAATGAAGGTTAATGCGAGGAGAAATACTGAAAAAGGATGCATTTTGGAAATGAGCTTTAATTTTTGTTTTGGCTTGCAAGTGATGAG
Source organism: Theobroma cacao (assembly GCF_053813885.1). Classification (NCBI taxonomy): domain Eukaryota; kingdom Viridiplantae; phylum Streptophyta; class Magnoliopsida; order Malvales; family Malvaceae; genus Theobroma; species Theobroma cacao. The sequence continues at coordinate 36,549,081 of NC_142642.1, forward strand.
ATGATGGTTGAGCTAATGGGTATATACAGGAACTGAGTGTCTTGACTCCTGACCTTGGAGGTTCTAAATAAATGGTGGATATAAGAACTGCTGGATAGTGGAGATACACTATGGGCTCCATCAAGACAACAAGCTTCGCACGGCTGATCAAAATAAACCAAAAAAAGAAACACTTTGACAATGTCAAGAGTAATTAGAGAACTGGACGAGGCTTTGCAGTGTTGAGAAGGAAGAGATCCAATGTGCTGTTCACTCTCTGGATACACAAATCTAATACAATTAATTAGGAGGGAAACAAGAATGGAAGTATGAGAATGATCTAACAAATTGGGTTGAAAAATTTTAGGGGGTTAGAAGCAAGTGGCTCCTTTATTTAGTAATTAAAAACAGTGGATAATACCACATTGAACATATATCCACCTACTGATCAGTAAGCTCTTGGCCATTTTGCCACAGTATTAGCTAGTTGTATAATAGGTGGTCTTCATCATGGGTTTGGACTACGCATTAGAGATAGAAACGCCCATTGCACCACTGGTCTTTGAAAGCCTCAGATTTTTAAGAAATGGAAATCCAAGTTGTGTCATTTTCATTTATTACTATATATAGTGTAAATAATAAATAGTATACATTATAGTATTTTAAATTTAATAATTTTATCCTTCATTGTATTTTTTTATAAAATTAAAAAAAATTGATTAATTGTTTACCTATTTCCATATTAAAATTGAATTTCCTATTTAACTTAACATACTAATTAATTGAATAATTACATAGAATTCCTTATTAATTAAAGTGCAACAGTATTTGAACGAAATCTAACATTCTTAAAAACTTTGTTGATTTTAATGAGGATTGTTATTGCTATATATATCACTAGTTCGCTTTGTAGTAACCAAACCTAAATTCTTTTTTTTTTCCCTCTTTGGCCAGAACCAAACCTATAGCTTGAAAAAAGAAAATGAAATAGTGAAATTATACTACATTAAATTGCAGTTAGTAGGAAAGTAGCAATAAGATACAGACTCAAAGGTTGGTGCCTGGTGGTTTGAGCAATGTGGTTTAATTTGGCTTCTACTCTATGGAATCATGAACAAATTCCAAAAACTTTTTGACCACATCTGTAAAGAACTTGATCCTTTTATTGTAGATCTAAGAAGTTGATTAAATTATTGTTGACAACATTCTGGCATGAAGTTGTTGCCCCACTTAAAACCTGGTCAAGAAAACATAAAATTGCAAAATAACATCAAGCCAGTATGCAGCTGTTGTAATGCCTCATGCCTCTACAATTGCACAAACTTGGTATCCCACCTCAAAAAGTGTTTACTAATTTTTAGTTCAATTCTATGTCATAAGCTCGTTTGCTCGAGGGTCCTACATTTGAATTTATAATTCTTTCCTCTTAATTGCAACAAAAAAAAAAAGGAGCACTCTATGTGTGTAATAAAGATGAATATATAATTTTCATACAAGTTTAGTTTTGATAATAAGAGGGTTAGGTATGAATCCAGTGTAGCTTAACGATTTATTATACTGTGATAAATACTCACTCTAAATTCAAGTTTTAGTATATACCTTTGACAAGATGAAGAAATCAAGTTTTTTCTCAAACCCTGTTATCCAAAAGAAAAAAAAAAGAGAGACAAAACAATGAAATTCTCATTCATATAATGATGATGAGGTAAATAGATTTTGTGTAGCAAATCAGAGCAACTTATTCGACCTAATCTTGACCCCAGTTTGGGTCTCAAGCTTAAGCTTGTGAGCTCGGCCGCCATGAGGCATACTGCACTCCAAGTTGCCTGTATAGCTTTGGAAACAAGGAAGAATATATTCTGAAATTAATCAACTGAAATCATGAAAATCTGATGTATGAAAAGGGAACTCGTGAGCAAATTGATTGGAAGTCTCATGCTCACTGACGTCGTAACATACTATGAGGAAAAAATTCGGTGATGGCAACAGAATCCTGAATGATAATGAAACTAGCTACTCTACTTGATGATTAGAGCCCCGGAAGCTAACAAAATTCAGCATCAGAAAAGGTGTTACATAAGCCAAATATAACCTCTTAAATTTGTTGGGAAGAAACTTGTTAACCTTTGGAAGTGAAACAGTTGGAGAAGTACACACGAATTGCTCCTCCCCCGGCCCTTTCCTGAGCACCACATGGATTGTGTTGAACTTCACAATTGGCTCAATTCCTTCTCAAACTTTCACCATCCAATTAAAGCAGCTGAAACTGCGTGAACAACAAACAATTCAACCATATTTAAAACCCTCCCTTGCTATATCAATGACCCTTGCCTTCTATGCACGAAAGAATTAGTTCAGATTTTTCTACTCTACATGTTCTTTACACCTTTACACATTATAGTTTTCTAGAAGTTCAATAAGACTCCGTTTGTCCTCCTGATCAACTCGCTTGTCATGAAAAGTTTGATCATGAAAATGAAACATTTTTTCAAAGAGAATTCATTGCCTAGTATTTCCAACAATGCATCTATCCGAGACTTGTCTAGAGATGATCAAGAGATGGGCTCAAGTACCATGTCAGGGAATGGGGATATCTTGATCGAAAACTCAGGTTTTCACTGCTTTCCCCATGGAAAAGATCTAAATCTTGCTCGGGCGGTAAGAAAATTTGTTTTTACAATTCACTCAATTAACTCCAGCTCCTTCATTGTTTCAATCCAATAATCAAGTATACTTTTAGCTTAATCTCTTCTAATGGACATTTTTTCAATCCCTGGGAGTAAGCAATAGCTTTGTGATTAGATAGGCATTTACACAATTCTAGCAGAATATCCCTACCCTGCCAACAGAAGTATGTGAGGTGTGACCAATAAATTTTGAGAAGTACATTAATAACTTACTTAATCCTTTTCTAGAATAGTAATTAACCATAAAGCAAACCTGAACTCTACCAGACAAGTCTTGAGAGACAAAGCGCATGAACTGGTAATATCAGACAACTTGAAGGATCGTAATAGACTACATGATTCATGAATTCGATTTTCTTGTCTGCATAAAGACGTTGCTCTATCAATATTTTACATGTTAATTTGTTTCTCCTTCCTACCTTTACAAGGTTTCAAATGCCATTAATTCTGGGGTGTGGGCTTTTTAGCTTGCATCAAAAATGCTCTAGTAGTATAATTCGGAGATGGAATTTGCTTGAACAATATGCAGATTTTGGCAGAGATGCTGGGGACTTTTATTTTAATGTTTAGCATATGCGGGATCATAACAAGCACTAGGCTAACTGGAGGTGGAGCAGCTCTGCTGGAATACGCAACCACGGCAGGGTTAACAATCGTTGTGCTGATTTTCTCCATAGGATCCATATCTGGTGCCCATGTTAACCCTGCAGTCACGATTGCCTTTGCAGCATTTGGCCATTTCCAGTGGTCCAGGGTACTTCATAATTTGTTGTCTAGTAATGAAGAGTTCACGTTCTTTGATATAAACCGTGAATTTTTTTTAACAGGTACCACTTTACATACTGGCACAAATTCTGGGTTCTGTTTTGGCAACATTTACGGGAGAGTTTATCTATGGCATAAAATCAGATCTTATGGTAACCCGGCCAGGCCAAGGCTGCGAAGCGGCCTTCTGGGTGGAGCTCATTGCCAATTTCATTGTCGTGTTTGTACTTGCAGCACTAACACACCAATCACAATCTGTAAGGGAACTGCCATATTTTAGTTTCTTGAAGTGTAAATCAAACAGCTCCAGGCCTCCAGTGGATTAATATATTTAGGGATTTAGACATACCATTGTCCAATATAAATCCAAAAAAAAAACTCATTATTCTAGTATGCCAAATTAAAGAAACTGAAAAATCTTACAAATCGCGATCCATGACCCTGAAATTTTTTGCAGGTTGGTCCAGTGTCTGGACTGGTTATTGGAATAGCCATTGTGCTTGCAGTCCTTATCACAGGGTACATAACAAAATTTCAAACTCTGAATTTTTTTTATTCGCCTATTGCTGAAATTAGTCATCATTTGTATATACTTTCTAAGGCTTTTATCATAATCAATCCTCCTTTATGTTCTAATGCAGGCCTATTTCAGGAGGATCACTCAATCCTGCCAGGTCATTGGGACCTGCAATTGTTTCAAGGAATTTCGAAAGACTTTGGATATATCTTACTGCCCCAGTAATTGGAGCTGTCACAGGTGCCCTCCTGTATCGATTTCTGCGTCTCCAAGGCCCAGCATATAGTCCCAGCTCCTCTCCTGACAGCAGTATGCTTAGCCACTCCTTGGCCTTTGGAAGGAGCTAGTAAAGAAGGCAGTTGATCTAGAGATAGCTGATTCCCCAAAAGTTGATTAAGTCACCTATATTTACAAGCAACGCAAAGCAGAAAATCATGGGGAGTTGGTTTTCTTTGGAGGATACAAGGGAGTTAAAAAGCAGGATTGAAGCATGGCATTACGAGATAGATTGAGCTTTGTCTCAAGAATTTTCAGAACATGGCTGTCAAATGTGCATTGTTATCATTTATGAGTTTAGTATAATCCTAATAAACCAGAATTTAGGTTGAAATGTGCATTGTTATCATTTACGAGTTCAATATAACTAGGGTCAATTGGGTTTTAACATACAAGTTTCAGCGATAATTTGCAACTTATTTGTCATAATCGGCCTGGAAATTAAACTCGGAATTTGGAATCTTCCCTTTCCTCAACTAGAGCCAAAGTGCAGTGGAGTATCAAAATTTACTAATTGCATTTTTGGGGAAAGGATATAAAAGTTGTATCAAGAAGGAAATTTTGATTATTCCAAAAGTATGATTGATTTTCAATTTATAAATAAATTTTTTTTATTTAATAATAAGATAAACAAATTTAATGAAATAATACTTCTGAAATTCATACGTAATTGTTAAACTTAAGAAATCATGAAATCAACATTTCGGTGACTTAAATTTCTTCATATGCTGTTTAAGGCTTTAAAATGATTAAGGTTTGAGAATGACATGTCTCTTGAGGAGAAGAAACATCAAACTCGTACTCAATATTCTCAAAGAAAAAGGGCATTGGTTGGTGGAGTAGACTAATCCAAATAGATAGAGCTAGTCTTTACCTGTTCTAAAAGGAAAAGACTTGTTTCTTTCTTTTATGGGATTAACAATTTTCATTTCTCTTAGAAAGAAAATGAAATCATGTTAGAGAAGAAGATCAGAGAAACTCTTGACAGCCTCTCTCACTGAAACCCATCAAGAACTCATCAGTAGCTATTTGATTCTGAACTCTGATACGAGCTTCACTGATTTCCCCCAATCTGAAAGCTCAACGTCATGCCCAAACTTCATCAAGGAAAGACCTCTCTTGATAACCAAACCAAGGCCATCCCATCAGAATTTGCTATAATTTTCAGCCTGTAATTTTGTGTAATGGGCCCATGATTGTTCTACACATTTTCCTTCGTCTTTGCTATTAATTGCAACTATATACGAATTAAATATAATCACGTAATTTAAGAAGAATATAACCACTTCAACTAAGATCTTGATTGGTATTTTGTCAATGATAATAACTATCAGGTTAAATATTCATTTTGGAATCTACATCGTTTGTCAAATTTTTTATTTTAAGATTCAAAGTAATATTTTATTCAAATTAAAATGTAATTTTACAAATTTTATTCATTTTAAAAAAATTAAAGATAAAAGTTAACGAATACAAGATTAACAAATATATATATTTGAACCTATTAATTCTATTAACGGTAATTTATATATTTTTTGCATCAGTTTTCTTTAAATGTATAAAACCATTAAAAATTATATTCTGATTTAAACGAACTGTCAGATCATAAAAAAATCATTTAGCTTAACAATAATAAAGACTACATATACGTAATTTCCCAAATAAATAAATTAGGCTAACAATAATAAACATAACGCATACGTGCACGTACACGTAATTTCCCAAGTAATTAAAACCCACCCAAAAATCCAACGACCATTCAAATTTGTGGTTGCCGAATAATGAATAATGGACTCCTTTTCTGGAGGTGGCCACGTGGCAAATGGCCAATGGGACCTCAGGCACTGTTCTTGAGTCTTCCAACCTATACGTCACAAAACCAAAACTAATACGAGCAACGAATTTTCATGGCTACCATGTCTACCAACTTATCATCGTTCCATCAGAGGCCTCTTTGGAGAAGACACCCAAGGGTCTAGAGATTATGTAAGCATAAAATTAACACCATCCCACTCAATTAAACACATCATTTTCCAAATAATTAGAGTATGTATATTGTTGATTATTTAAAAATAATAAAAATGAATTTATATATCAAAAACAAATTGACTCGGTTGATAAGACCATTTATCTCTATATTAAATGATTTCCAAATTTGAGTTTTATTCATAATTGATCCTGACCTCATTCAATGAAAGAGATCATTCCCGACAGTAATTTGACTAGTATTTCTGTAATGTGGAGCATAAGTCGTATCTGTTCAGCAGACAATTGGGCCAGGTGACTTCTCTCAAAATTAATTCTTAAATTGCATCATGTAAAAGACTTTTAGTAAAGAAAATTACTTTACTGTATAAAATTTATCTTTGATTATTTTATAGGGTATTGCTTAGTGAGACCGAGTCGTCCATAGTATTATCAAGCTAACAGACAAGCGGCAGGTGATCTAAATGTGTAAAAAAGACATGAATGAAGCTCCAAAAGCCTAGGACAATCCACCCTCCAAGCACCCTGGGTTGATTGCAAGAAACACTTCTTCCACCTTTCTTGTCGGCTATTCTATTACTCTTTTTTTTCTTTTCCTATTCTTTAAAGTAATCAAAAAGCAATGACGAAGTAAGTAAGCACTAACCTATTAAATCTTTGCTTAAGCAGTAAATCAAACTTCACCTTAGATTTATTCTCTTGTCACTATTGAACCCAACCGAAGAAATAAATAAAAATTAGACAATTATTGCTATTAATAGACAAAATTAATTAATTAATTAATTAGCTTGTCACTGAAAATATTTTAACATCAAATTAAACGAAATCTATACATAATGAAATTACCTTCTTTTAATACTGACGTTCGGTTTTATATATTGTTTTCATGCTTATTTAGTGTATTTAAAAATTTGAGATTGAATTTATAACATATAAAAATGTAGATGAAATCGATCAGCTCCAGTTAATTTTTTAAATTTATTCTAAATTCACCGGCAAATTCCTTATAAATGGTTAATACAAACTGTGACATGGTAGGATTCTTGTTGAACCTTTAATGATACACATTCCATAAAAAGGCAACACAAATTTTCGAAATGGCCCCTGAAAATTGGCAATATGGCTGACACATACATAGATATTCTTGTGGAATTGGATAATATTAATGATAAAAGAAATTGATCTATATTCCATACAAATGGGATGTCCTAGTGGTCCCAATTAAGCAGGTCAATTGGGAGATGCAAAGCGATATTTGAGAAATGCCACCTTCTCAAAGTTGTTATCTGGTTTGGAAGGAACCGAAAAGGTCAAAGGAGCGATGAAGAAAAATTTATAGTGGCTGTCACTTTGCCTTTCAAACCAAAATATGGTATGTTAATTTATAACACTATAGTCTCACTCATTGGTACTAGTGGCTGTGCTTTAACCCTTTTTCCTTGGTAGAATTGATTTTTTTCTTCTCTTCATAAAAACCCAACTTGTAAACATCAAGCCATATATAGACCCACTCCTTGGCTTCCCCACCAAACGCATGACAGCCATTCCCCTTGTATTGGAAATCAACGATCCGTCCAACTCTTTTCCAAGCCGACAGTTTCGTGAAAGGGTAGCCTAAGGCTGACAAACATTGCATGTCTTCCCTTTACAAAATTTAATTCCAATTTTTACTTGGTGCAAATTTTAAAATACAAAGAAAGTATTTTCTTTTATGTGAAATATATAAATTGCATGCTCAAGCAATGTGTATGCATAGGAAGTATATTAATCGTACACTCAATTATTAGTGAGTTGTCTTTTCGAGTTACTAATTATAATATTGTTTGGAAGTTGTATCGGATAAAAAGGAAAAAAGAATTCTTTTATTCCTTGTCAACCACTTGTCAAATTATTTCAAATATTATTTATTTCATCAATTTGCTTCATCTGAACTGTACAAATCTACACAAAAATTTGGTTAATAAAATAAAGTATAATGCTTAAAATATCTCTTGAACTATTTAAAATTTTATTTTTAATTACATTTAATCAAATTTTTATATTTTTATTTTAAATTAAATAATTTTTTATGATTAATAATTAATTAATTATCATTAATCAAAATGCTATTTATTATTGTATATTTATGCGATGCTAATGTGACATTAACACATAGCACTGATGTGGTATTAACAATCCGTTAGACACGTAAGTCCAATTGTTAGTCAACCGTTAATATTTTCACCAACTTACTGACATGACAAAAGTAAAAAACAATTTTACTCTTGATTAATTTTTATAATTATTATTATATTATTTTATATTATTTTTATTAATTAAAAAAAGGCTCTGCATCTAGGGAGCACCGAAACTCCTTTAGGGAGCACCGATTGGTGCTCCCTTCTTCTTTTTTTTAAGTATAATAATAATAATTTTTTAAATTATTAAAGAAAAAAAGGGCATTTTAATCATTTCACAATTTCTGTTAACGGTATTTGCACTCTTAGAGTAAAGTGTTTATTTCGAAAACTAATGGATTCTATGTAATTTCGATCAAAACTTAAAAAAATAAGAGTATTTTACACAAAAAAAAACATTTATTTAAATTTCTCCTAATAGTTAATTTTTTTTAAAGTATTATCACATAAAATAAGAAAAAAATACTGATTTTTTTAAATATTATGACATAAAATAAGAAAAAAAATACTATTTGCGTCACTTCATTTACCTTCACCTATGTAGCAAATAATTTTTGATTCATAATTAACAACCTAGTACTAATTTATCATTGTCATTTACTACTAGTTCAGAAGGGCAAGTAATTTAAATTGATAAATTTTGTCAATTCTTGTGCAGTTGCATAAAATAATTGTTTTATATATAATTGGTTAATTCGAATATTTGGTTAATTGATTGATACATAATCTTTTGCTTAAAAAGTAAGGTTCGAATCTCCTCTTTCTCTATTATAAAAAAAATTATATAGCAATATTTAGTTTCTACATTTGCAAGCAGATTATTCAATTTATTTTTTGAAAAAAAATAAAAGAGATATATGTGTGGAGATGCTTATTTGTACAAAAATGTGGCTAATTTAAGACCATAGATTTTAGTAAGACCATAGATTTTAGTAAGACAAAAATGTGGCTAATTTAATAGTTAAAAACTATTATAATCTTATATAAATAATTTTAAATAATTATTTTAATAAGTTTTTTTTTATAAAGAGTATAATGTAATTATACATGCTCAATCTTAATTTTTAACTTTTAGTGATTATTTGATGTTATTATTATTTTTGTTTTATTATAATTTTTTTTATAATTATAGATTTTAAATTTAAATAATAAAATTATATTTAATTGTAAATATTTTTATTTAATCGTGTTAAACGTGTTAATCATGTTAAACGTGTTATTAATCGTGTTGTATCGTATATTAACACATTTAATAAACGTGTTAATCGTGTCGTGTCGTGTTACACATGTATTAAACGTATACGTGTACGTGTTTCAAATTTAAGATACGAATATTAAACGTGTCGTATTTGTATTTAATTTTAACGTGTTTCGTATCTAATCGTGTTTGATACATTTACGACACGTTAACACGAATTGCTATATCTACTCTAGAGGACTGGAGAAGAGCCGAATCCAGATTTTTGCTAGCAAATTCAATTTTTCTTTATCAATGCACTAAATCATTAGTTTGCACTTCGAAATGCTCGTATTACCCATGATGGTAGGCGTATGATTTTATCCCTCTCATCAAATTTGCAACAATAGGACTCAACTTTGGAATCAACCATCCTTTTCGTTTCATATATTTCTTTCTCAGGGAGGTGGAAGGGAAAACAGATAAGCAAAAAGGCTTTGTTTGATGACGGAAAAATAATTTATTAAAAAAATTTTTTATATAAAATATTTAAATAAAAAATTAAATATTTTTACTTATTTAAATAAATTATTAAAAATATTTTTTGTTATTTATATTATTAAATATAAAATATTTTCTGTTCATCAATTGTTTTTTTTATCATAACACGATAAAAATATCAACATTCAATAATACGTTTAAAATATATTTTAACATTAAAAAAATATAATAATATTTAATTTTTATTTATTTATTTATTTATTTTTCATCATTAACTTATTTTCTATTTTATCTTAATTATTTGATATTATATTAATAATGATAGTATCTTAGTAAAAATAATTATAGTGATACAATACCTATGAAACGATTGAATAAAAATAATTAATGATATTTTGTTGAGAAAAAGATGATAAATAAAAATAAAAAAATAAAAAATAATATTTTATCATTTTATAGGATAGATCTCACAAGAAGAGGAAGATAATAATTTTCAAGGAAGATCAATCTCAAGATTTTATTAGAGGGATCTTGAAGAGAGAAGAAAGTAGATAAAAAAAATTTTATAACTTTTTTTAAATATAAGATATTTTCGTATTTTTTTAATCCAGCAAAACATTTTACGTTGAAAAATCGTTTGGCAAAAACTTATCGAGTGAATGATCAAGAATACTTGTTGGACAGATCAGAAGGGATTTTTTTTTTTTTTCAAAATTGAACAAAATCTTTAAAAGAAAATGAGATGAGATGGGACCTACTTAAACCATGGGCTAAAAGCTAAACTATGGGTTTGGTTGTCTGTGTTGTCCCCTCCTTATATTTATATATATATCTAAAAAATGTGAGATTCCACCCTTTTTCAATTTTGTTTCTTTTTGCAGGTAAGAATTTCCCATGTATACAAGTCAATTAATCTAAAAGTTTCAACCTAATCCACCAACTTGAGTGGACCCCTTCCTCCTCCCATCCCATCTTTTTTCACATCACCAACTTGATTAATCATTGATCATCAATCTGGAGACCCAAAATCTCAAACGCATGTTCATTTTCCGTGTGACTGACACATGCAAGTTTTTCTCCAAAAAATTGGTCAGAAATACCCTTTTTTTTTCTCTTATTTAATTTCACTCTAATTTGATCATTTACCGTATAATTAAATTCATAGTTAACACAGAAACCAAACCATTCAATTATTCTTGACGATTAATGCAATATAGAATATTGTTGTTAAGCATTTTTAAATAGAATCCTAGATTCCTGAATATGAGTGTCTCCTTTACAAAAGGGAGAAAAATAAGAAAATTTTTTTCTTGGGATGACTAGGAAAAGCACTAAGCAAAAATGAGATTACGACATGTAGTAGAATCTGTGGCCTGCCTGTCCCTCAATGCATAATTAATTATTTTAATTGACATGGTATTAATTAAAATGTTACTAGCAACACATATTGATTCTTAGACCCCACCAAACAACATTTTGTGACCAATTAATTTAGGTTCAAGTTGCCACCAGAACACAGGAAACAATCACTTCATCCCCAGTTTTGCCATGTTAGCAGCTTAGACCCGTTTATTGCAAGTTTGGAATCAAAGATCTATAATTAAAAATTATTTGATTCAGATCATTAACGGCGGAGAAATTTTAATTTAAATAATATTTTATTCGTTGCTTTAAATTTGGAATATTTCATCCTTTTTACTTTAATTACTGACATTTGACGTCTCAAGTGGCATTTGTCAATTCATAATCTTCAATTTTCAGTCTTAATTTGTTTATATAATTTTCAAACAAATACTCAAAAGGAATTCGTTCAAATTGTAAATCTTACGTAAATAATAAAATTATAAAATATATAAATACATACCATATGATTATATACTCAAAATTTCCCCTTCCTTATTTGTCACCCACCTTTTCTTTAGGTGAAATTCTGGGTAAAGATGTATGCACTGCTGCTGTTTAGGAACTTTAATAATATGATTAGGCCAAAATAATCTCCATTCACATGTAACTATATTTTAAGTGATTTAACAAAACATAAATGATAATTCGTCCACCTCAAATGACAAATTTAACTCCTTTATTCTCTATTTTTGGCTAGCATCCAATATAATTGATCAGCATACATAGTTATCTGTATTCAACATTAGGAAATTTCCCATACTAATTAATATTAGTAGCTGTAGAGTTGAGAGGTAAGGCAAAGCTGTCCAAAAATACCACCCTTCTAAATTTAGATAAGTTGAAATTTATGCAAACTTACCTTACACTTAGAGTATTAACACAATTAGTCACGATCTCATTAAAGTTTATACAATTTAGACGTAACTTGTAATTGGTTCTTTCTTTAAAATAAAAGTTTATAAAAATCAGTGAAAATTTTCATTATTTCTATTAAAAACATAAAAAAAAACTTTTACCCTTTTCGTAACTCTCAATCTTTATTTTCAAAATTTAAACTTAAAATTTAAAAAATAAAAATTTTAATGACCCTGATTTTTTTTTATAAAAGACAATCATACATTCACTAATTCAATAAATATCGAGAAACTAAATTAAATTAGCCTCAAAATGCCCATGGCAGATATTCATGACCAGTGTCGATGGGCACTTTTATCTGTTTTGTGAAAAACAGTGATATGTCCTGAAATTGACATGAAAATTCATGGAAATTGGATAATTGAACTAGTATTCATAATAGTTTAACTATTTTCGGTGATATATTCGTGAACATTTTCGCGACGTTAATACTATTTATATTTTAATTAACTAGATATTATCATGAAATAAAATCTAATTTAAGTTTATTTAATTTTAATTTTTTGTCAGAATAAGGTTTATTATAATAAGTAAATGCTTTTCACCGCTGTTAATCAAAAATGATGAGCTACTAAAAGACAAAGAAACAAAACCTGTGCGTGGAACCCACATCCCTCCTTCTCAAGACGTCAGCATCTAACGCTCAAGAATCATCGCCCACCTGGTGGGACCCGCCATCACGTGCCACGTCGTCTTTTTTTGGACTATTAATTTATCCCTCCATTTAATGCGCACAAAAACAGAGGAAAGCAGAGAAAAAAATCAAAAATAAAAACAGACACCCAAATTCATGGATTTACAAGAATGCCCGCGTCGTGCTTTCTTTCCTATAAATGGAATTGCCTCCCCTTCCATTGTTCCATTCCTATATTCGAGCCCCTCAAAAGTAGCTTCTTTTAGTTCAGAGCAAAGAAAAAGAAAGAAAATAATATAAAAAAAAAAAATCTTTCTTTTGAAGTTGGAGGGTTTAGTCGGGAGAGAAAATGTTGGGAGTGTTTAGCAGTTCGATAATGTCTCCACCGGACGAGCTAGTGGCCGCTGGTTGCCGAACTCCGTCGCCTAAGATAACCGCGGATGCTCTGGTGAAACGGTTCCTTGAGACAAACTCCTCCGCCGTGTCCATGCAGATCGGCGACCATGCCCAATTCGCCTATTCTCACCACAACGAGTCCGCTCTACAGCCCAGGTAAAAATATTAAAATTAAAATTAAAAACGCTATGCCATGTTGTTTTTCTTTGGCTATATGGTTTCGCTGCTGGATCTCAACCGTTGATAGGTGGACTAATTTGTTGATCGGAGGGTTGCAAGACGTCGTGTTTCATTTTTTCCGTACAAATAAGTTAATTAAAGAGAAAAAAACTAAATAGTTTTCAATTAAAACTAAAATTGGTTTTTTTTTCTTTTGGTTTTTTTCACCTAGTCTCTTGCTTTTTCCCCCCGATGCCCGATGTTTTCGAAGGAACTGAGAGAAGGACTGCAAGTAATTTAATCGGATTAATGATTTACGGCTGATGAAATGATGATTGTTTAGAAGAGCGAAGAGTGGCAAAAAAGATAACCTAACGATTACGTCACTTTTTTTTTTGTTATGAAAGGAGAATCAACAGCCAATCAAGCCACGATGTGCCCGAAGCTCACGTGGGATTAAATATTTAAAAGTTTTTTATACAAATAAAGGTCTGGCCGTGAGAATAATAGATTCTAGCGTTTGGGAAATAATAAAAATGGGAAGGGAGGAGGGATTCAATATCCCTATGGGCGATGGCCAGGATTTCACAATCACGTAGATGTTCAGACGAAACCAGATGATTCCGTGACTGTCCGATGTAGTCGTAGCGAATTTTTCAGTGGGGTCAGGTGATTCCTGCATGCGTGTTATCTTGAACCATACCAAACAGAAAGGCTCAAAGATTCTTCTGACGAGATTTGTCTGGTAACAGACACTGTCAACAATCGAACGGTCCTGCTGAAATTTAATTGAACACGTGTCAAACATCTAAAAAACTCATCAATTGATAAGTAAAGTTAATCTTGACACGTGACGGTCGATAATTTAATTGATACGTTATAATTAATCTTTTTACTTTTTTTTTAATTAACTTTTGATAAAGTAACCTCCCCTAGGTGTGTTTCTGTCAAAGCCTATATCTAGGAGAGTCAATTTTGAATCGGATAAAGGATAAGGTTTGCTTTTATATGAGTTCCAATGTTGGTCCCCCTAGTCTAAAGGCTGGATGGGTTGAGGCCTGTGGAAAAAATCATGATCTCTGATTGGTTGTCAGGATTTGTTTTGGAAATCAATTTTGTCCCCCGTAATGAAAAATTGCCCCTTCACCAATAGCTTTTTTGGAGTAATTGTTTTACTGGGAAATTTGGGTTTGACCTCTTTTGTGATGGAAATGGAATTCTACTTTTCTAGTCATTCATGTGCTTTGCTAAAGCATTGAAGCATTATTGATTTCTTGTAATTAGATTAATTGATAGAGCATCCGAGGTTGTTTATGAGAAAATAGTACTGGTTGATTCAAGTCTAAATACCATACCTTTTCATTAAAAGATCAGTTGAAGTATCATTGAGTGTATTGATGGAAACTTGTTCATCACTAAAATTTCATGTACATGATATGTTGCTACCCACCTTAAGTTGTATGGCTGTTAATCTTTTTTTCTTCGGTGCTTGTAAATGGCAGATCATTTGCTGTGAAAGATGAAATCTTCTGTTTGTTTGAGGGTGCACTTGACAACTTGGGGAGTTTAAAGCAGCAATATGGACTTGCTAAGTCAGCCAATGAGGTGATATTGGTTATTGAAGCTTACAAGGCTCTTCGTGACAGAGCACCTTACCCTCCCAACCATGTGGTTGGCCATCTAAGCGGGAGCTTCGCTTTCGTTGTCTTTGACAAGTCCACCTCCACCTTGTTTGTGGCTTCTGTAAGTTAATCATCTCTCACCTACTTTATCTTAAATGTCTTGGTGAGTTTAATTGCTTGCTCGGTTGGTCCCTGACAGCAAGTTGGGTGGTGGTACGATTTTGACAGGATCAATTTGGTAAGGTTCCTCTTTACTGGGGAATCACGGCTGACGGATATGTGGCCTTTGCTAATAATGCTGAATTGCTTAAAGGTGCCTGTGGCAAATCTCTTGCTTCTTTCCCTCAAGGTGGGTTTACTAAAACAGTGTGCAAAAGTGTTTTTCTTTTTTTCTAGTGGACTGTTAACTTCACTTTCCCTTGATCACTAGCTCGCTTGACAATTTTTTTGTTCATTTCTACAGGTTGTTTCTTCTCCACAGCTATTGGAGAACTAAGGAGCTACGAGAATCCTAAGAACAAGATCACTGCTGTTCCCGCTAAAGAAGAGGAGATATGGGGTGCTACATTTAAGGTAACGTGATTGTCTAATAAATACATATATCTGCAACTTCATTTGTGACTGCCTTTTCTTCCCAAATTTAGGTTACTTGGGAGTTCATACGTTGTATGTGATGATAGGCGCAAAGATTAATCTTTTCAATAGCAGACCTTTAAAGCATGATATGTGGTACCAAGGGAAATTCATTCACAAGGAAGCTGGTGTAAAGCTTCTTACTGTGTTGACAGCCGAAGAAGAAGTATAACCTATTAAGTAAAGAGGCCTGTAACATATAAATCCTGTTTCTGTTTGTCCATTATGACATGACTATTGTTTTGTTTTGTTTGTGGTTGCTAGGCGCCATCAATTGTCCATGTCAACTACCTGTAAAGATTTCACTTTGAACCACATAATTCCTAGTCTATCATTACTTACTTTTGTTTGGTGGTTTGGAATTTCAGGTGGAAGGACCAGCAGTTCTCGCAGGCACAGAGTAGATCTTTCTCCTTCTGCCCAGCACCTAAATCTATCCGTGGGAAAACAAAAAAAAAAGAAGCAGTTTTTATGTGGTTGCAAATGCAATGCTTATGCATTAGTTTCCATTTGAATACCTGAGTATGACTGCTAATAGAATGGAAAGAACTGTATGCTTATGAGAGATGGCTGTAACTTCTTTGTAGGTAGCGTTATCTTCTTGTTAAAACTAGCGTTTGCTCTAGCTTTCATCCATTGTATAGCCTCAAGTTCTAGTCCAATAAAAGTTTGTTTGAGGGTCCCAAATTTGTTATGATGATCAAGGTAATTTCTATATATAGCAACCAAAATATCCCATAACATTTAACAGCAGACTGAGCAGAGAAGCACCGACATAATTGACAAGATGAACAAACATTTCTTTTCATTGAGTTGATTGACATTTTTACCGTTTATATTGGAAACAAGATGTCATAACAAGGGTAATCAAATTTGACAGGAACGGTGGGTAAAACAAGAAGATTATACAAAGGGAACTCATTTATTCTGGGGAGTAGGAACTGAGGAAAAGTAGCCCGCTCTAGAATTCGACCCTTGATGATTCAATGATCCTAGTTGTATGTCCTGAAGATTCATTTATCCTGGTGCCTTATTCCTGCAACAAACACATTTCCTTCTGAAAGAACCTTCCCCTGGCTTCTTGCCCATACGACATAGTAAGTCCAGTTTCTCTATTAGTAATTCATAACATGACAGTAACCCCAGCTGCGGCTGAAGTGAGGCATCCTCTGCCTGTATGAATCAAACCAGTTTCCAGTTAATCATAACCCAGAGTTTTTTTTTTATCAATAACGTCATGATTCAATGTCACTTGCTAGTTCCATGATAGTAGAATTTTCATTTGAAAAATAGTAACTGTTAGATATGGTCACATCAATCGATTATTGAACAAACAAATGCCAATCCTTTCGAAGCATCCCTCGAAACCAAATGGCCTATCCATATCCGTTGAGCATTATCAAAAACATGGGATTGTACCATATTGTCCAGGACGAGCATTTTCGAGCAAGATTATGTTCTCAACCATTGCAATGGCAATGCAGCTCCAGCATCCCAGTAATGCCACCTGCACATTTCTTCCCTTACTCGTTTGCATTTAATGGTATAAGCAGCTTATCTCTAAACTTTCATGCTTTGTTTCTTTCTAGATCAACAGCGTACCGAAGGGTCCCACAAACAGGACTCTTTGTCTCAGAATAATAATCCGACTGGATAACAACGATGTAGGGGCCAGCTGCACCACCAGCCAAAGTTGAAAAATGAAAACCCAAGCGTTCAATTTGGAGGCTTCTTGTCAAATCCATAGGGTTGAATGTATACAATTTGTTCCTTCAAAAACTTACCTCTTCTCCCTGTGCCCCCTTCGCCCTTTACCCCTCGCACGCCATCTTTGGATTAATTTTATTATTTAATCTAGATCATTGACATAATGATATTCTTGGCTTGGCATAAATTATGATGACGAATTGCATCAGATGCTTGTTTAGCTCCCATTGTTGATCCCTCCAGGAAATGGAAAAACCACTTCTGGGATGGGATTTTGTTGAAAAGAGATATATCTCGGTAGACGGTAGGTAAGGTGCTGAAGGAAGCTGAAGAACCAAATCTTATAACCTTCTTTCAGCTCAGCGTCAGATATCAAACCCAGTGTAAGAAAATCATCTAACAAATTTAGGAATTTGGATGCAATTCACTACCCATCTGGGAATACACTTTCTCTTTCCAATAACCTGGAACTTGCTTCCAGTTATGCAGAGTTGGCAAAAGTTGTCTTAACTCGCTTGGTACGAGTTTGATAAATTCTGAGTGATTATAGAACTAATATCTACACATAGCAAGAAATTCATGTGACCTATTGGAACTTACTTAAAATCCAACCAAACCTAACATCATTTAAGAAAATTTCAGTGACCTTATAAACATGACAATCCTAGAGTCTCTGGTTTGGCATGTAACAACAGTATCACTTCAAACTTCAAAGGCAGTTATCTAAGGGTACAAATTTAGATGGGTTCAACAACATAGGATCGGAAGGGGGCCTGGTGGAATGGCAGCTCAAATTGTTAAATCCTAGCCGCACATCAAAGCTATCAACTATGATCTTCCACTTACCATGGGGACTCGCACAGGTAATACATATGCTTGAGTCAATTCCGAATGCTGATCCATGTAGTCTTTATGAAGGTAAATATAATCTCACCTCACTTCTACCCAAGTTCTAAATCCATATGTCGTATTGGTAAAAGGAAAAAGTGCCCATTGTTAGTATATATATATATATGTACTGAATCCAAAAGTCTGAAACTTGTCTCACCAATTGAATACTAAGGGTAGTTTTCACTCGAAAAGACTTGTAATCTTTTGACATCTCTTTTTCTCCATTCTCAGCGGATACCACGTGATTGGAGAGACAAAGTTTGTGTCAAGATCTTGATGATTTGCAGAAAAAAAAAAAAAGAAAAAAGCAATACCAGTGTTGATATGGAAACTGCCAATTCGATGACATAGCCTTAGTGTTGGATTTGGTACTGCTTGCAGCCTGCTGACTGAGCCTGAATGGAAGAAGCCGTTAGAAGAGGGAGGCTTCCCCCTTGCACAAAATCATCAAAATTCCAGCTTTGCAATCTATCATTGAGGGGCCTATCCATACTACAACCTTTGGGTTGTGACAAAGTGAGAATACCAGAGAGTGGGATTCAATTTCACTGGAGAAATTACCGTAAACTAACTCTATCATTGGCTTTTGGCAATATATATCGGGGGAAGGCACCTAGTGGTGAAGGTTATCTTTAGCCACCTTTACTTTTTAAAAGAAATTAAATCTCGTAAAGAAAATTTAATTTACCATATGATTCGGGGTAGGTAATTCTTTGTAAGAGTAGATATAGCTCCAACTTTATTTAAACGCAAAGTCAACATGAATGTTAACCAAAGTTAAGTTTAGGTTAACATTAATACTTATATTAATTAGTGACTTGTAAGTCATCAAATCTTTGGTTGAATTGTTTAGATTGAGATATTTATAGCGTGACATAGGCTAAAGTACTTTATATACCCAATTAATTACTAGGTATTATATTTTGGTTTAACTCCCTAGTGCTTCTAGAATGTGGGTTAGGATTAAATTTTTATAATGCTCACTTTAGGCTAGTGAAGCTTTGACTTTTTGAGAAAATGACATATTCTTGAATAAACTACCATTACATGATTGCATTATTGGCAAAAAAAATAAGATTATAAATATAAGCATATAATTTATTGATTGAATTACGTCAAACACTTTTCCATCTCTTTTATTCTATGAAGAGTACTTAAGAAAACCCAAAATTTTCATGTAAATGATGATGGAAAACGTTTTTCTTTTTACAAAAAAGAAGAAGAAGAAATTATTTTTTCACATTAAATATCTTCTACAAAAAAGGTGATTTCTCATGAACTAAAAAATAAAAATCATCCAAATTTAATAAATACTTTAATAACAAAAAAGTATGATATAGGCTTTTCAAAAAATTAAAAAAGTCTGACACAGTTACAAAAATTAAAAGAAAAAAAAATGATGAAGCCTAGAATGGAAAATAGGAATGAAAAGCAAGGGCAAAAGAGTAAGGAAAAAAAGTCAAACTGAAACTGAAAGAGAAAGTACCCTTTGGGAAGTGGGGAGAAAAGAAAGTTTGGTCAGCTATTTAAACAACTCATCATCCACTTCCTCTCTCTCTCTCTTTCTCTCTGTTTAATTACACTTAATTAATCTTAATTAAGCCCTTCCTTAACCCCTACTTTTTTTCTCTTCCACACTAATCCAAACACTTATTTCAAAAAAAAAAAAAAAAAAAGAGAAGCATTTTTCCGTTCTCTCCTTTTGCTTTCTCTTTATATGTATACACATAGCGCTCTCGCCCTTTAACCGAATCGATCAATTTTTTTCCTCTTTCTTTTAATTTTTTTTTGTAGGGTTACAGTTTTTGAATAAGATCGCTTGATCGAAACCCAAACGACGAGCAGCAGCAAAAGGTAGAGTTGCTTTGATCATCTTTAATTTACTCTTTTAGTTTATGTTTTTTTTTTTTAATAATTGGTAAAGTTTTTTTTTTTTTTTCTTCCATTTTGTGTCTAAAGAAACAGTCGAACTGCTATGTATGTATGTATGTATGTATGTATGTATGTAAAGTTGCAACCTTTGGGAGTGCAGTAGCTTTGCTTGTTTATGTGAACTGGTAAGTAATCTGTGTTTTAGTTTTGGAGTTGTTGCGAGTGTTGAATGATTCAAATGGATTTCGCGTTATTTTAGAATATTGGGATTTTCTTCCCCTGCTTTGGGTTATGCGTTGTGGTGATGGCTGTCGCTTTAGCGGAATTTTCAAGCAAACAACAGCGATGTAACTCTACTATCAATGGTGCTCTTTCTTTATCAACTGTGTTTAACCAACTTGTCCGAAGTTAAGCCATTGTCCTAGCTATGACCAACAAATTCTATACGGTTATAGAAACATTTTGACCTAGTATTACTAGTAACTTGGCAACTGGCAATGAAGAAAGTACTCTTACAAACAAATTTACTGGCTAGGATTTTTAAAACTGAATTTTCTTTGGTTAAAAATACAGGACATGCCACATGTCTTGATTGTCCTTAATTTTTTTTTTTATTGTAACTGTTTAGTATGAATTGATTGAAATTATGAAGTTGTTTTGGTGGTTTGATTGAGAATTTGAGATATAAGTTCAGTTGCCATCAAGATCAAAAGTATTCATATTCTGAGTTTTCTGGGTTCTGGAAATCTATTTTTCTATTTCTAGTGTTTTTCATTTAGAATAGTAGTTTTTGTTAATGTACTTGTTGAAGCAGTTTTCTGGCAGTTTGTGCTGTCTTTCCGGGTTCTGGAAATCAATCTATTTGTTTTCTTTTGTAAAATGCTTAATTATTTATGTATTGCTAGGCATTAGAAGTGGTAGCATAAAGAATATCTTCCCAGTCAATCTAGACCGGTATGGATCAGCAAGGCCATGGGCAGACCTCTGCAACGGGTGTAGTTGGTACTGCAGCAGCAGTTCCATATGGTGTAACCACTTATCAACCAAATCAAATGATGGCAACCTCTGCTCCCGGATCAGTTGGCTCAATCCAATCCCCTACCCAGCCAGCAGGTCTCTCTGCCTCATCAGCTCAGCTGGCACAACACCAACTTGCTTATCAGCACATCCACCAACAACAGCAACAGCAATTGCAACAACAACTCCAGAGCTTTTGGGCAAATCAATATCAAGAAATTGAGCAGACTACAGATTTTAAGAATCATAGCCTACCATTGGCCAGGATTAAGAAGATTATGAAGGCAGATGAGGATGTGAGGATGATATCAGCTGAAGCTCCAGTAGTATTTGCTAGGGCCTGTGAGATGTTCATTCTAGAGTTGACATTGAGGTCGTGGAATCACACTGAGGAAAATAAGAGGAGGACACTCCAGAAGAATGACATTGCAGCAGCAATTACAAGGACTGATATATTTGATTTTCTGGTTGATATCGTCCCTAGAGAGGATTTAAAAGATGAGGTACTTGCATCAGTTCCGAGGGTTGGAGGTCCAGCTGATGGTCTTCCTTACTATTACATGCCACCTCAGCTTGCTCCACAGGTGGGTGCTCCAGGTATGACTGTGGGTAAGCCTGTGATGGATCATGCCCTTTATGGCCAACAGTCTCGCCCTTATGCTGGTCAGCAGATGTGGCCACCACAACAGCAGCCACCTTCACATTCTTAAATGGGATGCTAATGGCTACTTGAAAGGCATAAAGGAGAATGCAAGTGAATTGACAGAGTCTGCGATTGAAGTCTACATAGTATTAGTGTTTGCATTACAAGTTAATTACTCCTCTATATATAGTGTAACAGTTAAAAGATGCTTGTTATAGGGCCCATAGTTCTTTTTTCTTTCAACTTATAATTATTCTCATTTACATTGAGGATGTGAAACTCAAAGTGCTGTAAAGAATTGGAATTGCATGGCCTTTTGTATGTAAATACCGAGGTCTATGGCTGTCTCATGTTATTCTCCAAGCTATAACATGTTTCTTAAATTCGTTTATCACAAATGCCAAATCTTTAACATTAAAGTGAAAGAAAAATGATCATCTTTCTTCTTTTTAATAATGTAAGTTGAAGCTAATGGTTCTCGAGGGAATTTTCTTTAACATACTGTACTTATTCAAAGCAATTAATTCCTTGACAAAGTAGTCAGCTTTATTTGTGCTGCTGATGTTTCTGACCTGCCTGTACACATCTGTCCAGTATGAATGCATTCTCAACCAACTATGCAGACCGCATTTTCTCATGTTTATGGTGTTAATGAAAGTGTTTGGGACCCCCAAGGCAACCCTCAATCAGTGTGCAAGAGGAAATCCTAAGTACCTGAAAGAAGCCATCCATGATAACCACCCAATCCAACAGATGGTAAATTAAAGATGCAAGAAGACAATACCCCATGCTTCCTAAACAAGGATTGGAAAAGCCTATTCAATCCGTTGAAGCCACAATTTTACAGTATGCTTTTATTAACATTGCATGGAAACACCAAGATCATTGTACATTACATTGAAGAAGAGTTTTGGCACAAAGTGTTTTTGTTGAGGAAGCAGTCTACCGAGTGGGTGCAGGACATAAGTGTGACGTTATCAAGCTGCTGGACAAATAGCCTCCAAACTGCAACAATAGAAGTATATGGTTAGATCGAAATTTTATTTCTCACTTTCAATTCATTCTAATCATAGGAGAGGTACCTTTGTCCCAAGCATTCAATGATATCAGTGGTGAGAGTTGACCTTTTCTTATGCTCAAAAGCAAGAGATGCAGCCTTCCTCAATAAAGCAGAGGCCGCAATGCAGCCCAACACAGTTGGATTTTTTGGACTGTATGATCCCATTTTTAATAAAACAACCAATGAGCATGTAAGAGAGAAGATTGAGGAACCATAGCGATTAGCAAGTTACAGGAATATGAGACAATTCTCTCCAGTACTACCTGATGATTGGTTTCCCTTCAGTGGCTAACATATGTTGACGAGCCCAAGACAAAAATACCGCAACACTGGCAGAAAAGCCCCATGAAAGAAGAAAATTATTCTAAGCTATTGAAAGCTGAAAGGTGGGAAAGATGCATTGCTCCAATAGAAAGGGTAAGAAAATAGGTCCAATGGAATGTACAATGCACAAGAAAAGCAAAAGGGATATTCATGAATTATTTTCCCCATATATTGGAAATAGATATTATAAAAATCAAAGGAATTATATAAATGTAAGATGAAATTTTAAGGATTCAATTACCTTCCAGAAAGTATATCACCTTGGCCACCACAGCGCCGTGGGGATCCATAAATTCCCACTGATTGGACTGCATAACACAGAGCATTAAAACACTTGCACAATTTCCCAACAAAAAAACAAAAAAAAAAACAATGGTGCTTCATAAATCACAGAAAGTCAACAATCAGAAAATGCACTTCTTTTGGCAAAAAAAAAGAAAAAAGAAAAAAGAAGATAGAAAGAAAAAAAATGCAGGTGGATTAAACTAAATCAATTCATAAGACTCTTTGCTGATATTTTGACATGCATAGGAAGATAGTGACCAACACAGAGTTTGGAAATGGAAAAAGAAATGTCAGAGGGCTTTGGGCTGCTAGATATGAGTAACAACACTGCATAAATGCAGTAGAATCATATGAATTAATATATTTAGCATAATAATTTTGCAAGTGAGGTTCCATACCTATTTCACCATCACTAATGAGGTCACACTTTCCTTTCCTTAAGATAGTTACACCACCAATCCTGACATAAGGGCACTTCAAATTAGAAAATTCCTTCCATTTGCAAAAAGGGGAAAAAAATAGACCATCTAATGACCAATTATTTACAAAATCATATACAAGGCATGGAATAAAGCAAATATTACACTAACAAATGAAAACCCAAAGAATGTGGTCCTAGTGCTAAAAATGGACACTTATCAGCTGCTATGGTCTATGCCACTCAATAAAGAGCACCTTAATGACTGATGCATAGTCACATTCACCCACTCCTTGGCATGTGCACGATAGCTATGAGCCTCAGACCCGCATTACACCTTAAACTTAACAAAATATTTTTACTAATTTTTAAATGCTAAAAGTAGAAAAAACCAATAACCCATTTAGAGATAGAGTTATCGTTCATCACATCAGATATCAATTTCCATGATACACAAATGCTTTAGACTATAAAAACAGAATGACAGATGGCAATTTGATCTGTCCTCCATACCAATAGATCTAAATGGATAAATTGGTTTTCTTTTGTGACCAATGTGTTGAATGTAACCTATATGTAGATTGAATCTCAATAGTCTGACCACCGTCAAGTAAACCCATATACACACCAGTTTGAATCTCAATAATGTCCATATATTTACAGATGAAAATAAAACTTAGTATCTCTGAGGCTTTCAGAACAACATGTCAGATCCTATTTGTTCAAGATAATAAATATCTCAATAATGATAATACGTCTTGCTTGTGTGCTTTGAATCTATACACTGAGGAAAAAAGGGAACTTGCAAAAGAAATATACCCTTTGCAAAGAGAGAGCAGCTCCCCATGAGTATCTTGATCATTTACGTCACAACCTAGAACTTTCTGAACCAGGCGCTTGTATTCATTCACATTTGGAGTTAAGACAGCTAAGGGATAGCCACTAACAAGGTCAACACTGTTTGTTACAAGGAAGAGTCCATCCTATGAAATACCAGGTAATAAACAGAAAATCAACGGCAAATGCTATAAACATTAACAAAAAAAAAAAAAAAAGGGACAGAAACCGTTATGTCAAGCATGTAGCTTCACCAGACCATGTGCATAGTACGTACCCCATCTACAACTATTGGAACATTTGATTGTCTTGCATGCTTCATGATTTTGCTGACACATTCCTGAACATGACGTGCAAGGGGTTAGAATAGTTGCAGATATTCTGTGACTGGAAGTATAAGTTTGCCAGAGTAGAAAAGATGGTGCAAAATGAAAGTCATTTACGAAAGAGCTATTTATGGATCCATGCAGAAACCAAGAATATTTGCACTGGAAAACACTAAGCCTGTCTACCATTTCAGAACTCAAGCAGGAATTAAAATTTCAACTTGAAGTTTGCAAAACTTGTACCTCAAAGAACACATCACTTGGACTTACCTATCTCTGAATCATTTTCTAAGAAAAAAGGTTGGAAGATACAATCAAGACTTGATATTTCATTTCACATTAAAGAGGGAAGAAGCGAAGAAGCCATTCTTCCTTAAGCTTAAAACAAATATTTGACATTCCACAAAGGCTTTGCTTGGCTTTAAGAATATGCATGACAATGCTGGGTCAATGAACAAAGCATAGCATTGCATAATTTCTCTACAACCAAAGCCAAACGGTACTGTGACCCTTCAAAGGATGGTTGAAGCACATTCATCATACAATTTTGTTCATGCTACACCAAGCAAAAGAAAACAGACATGTTTATGAGCAATGCACATATATATAACTCCTCACAAGCATGCATGTTCAACACCATTTGTACAATAAGGTACTACTGCCATATTGCATATCCATGAAAGCACATAGCAAAGTTGTCACAACAAGAATCTGGAAAGAAAACTGCAATAATACATGGACATTCCTTGGGGAGAATTAAGAATAGATTGAAAAGCTGCAATTCCTCATCCACAATTAAGATTAGATTGAAAATGATTTAGGTATTCAGAAATCAGAATGCTTATGCATGTATCTTAAGTCATATTAACAATGAACATGAATTTTGATAAGTTAATGAGAAAAGCAAACCAGAAGAAATGGGTCCCTTCCAAGGCCTGGACCAATAACCAGACAATCAAATCTTTCCATCCATTTATCAAACTCAGCAAGAATCTTCTGTGAGACATATCTTCTACCCTCATCGTCCACATTGCTTTCCCACCAACATAGCATACCAATCAGAAATTAAGCCAATCAATATTCAAAGATTAACTTGAAGTCAGAGAGAGATACCTAATACTATAAGACTCTTCTAAAATGGGGTGCACTATTAATTCAGGACTATAACTTTTTATTACTGTAGCAGCACCTTCTGTACAGAAAACATGCGACAAATCTGCACCCTGCAAGAGGAAGAAAAATATTCACATTCAATCAAACTACGGGGATGTTAGTAGATGAAAACAAACTAAGCATTTTCTATGAGGAAATCTACAATAGAGGCTACAATCTTAGAATGGAACCAGATAGAACATAAGGCTAGCAAAAAAAAGAGCAAAACACTAACAATTTTCAAAGCTGAAATAGCAGCAAAGTAAGGTGCACCGGTGTATTCACGACAACCTCCAATAACAGCTATCTTCCCTGATCGAACAAAAATGGGATTCCCATATCAAATTCATTTGGGTAAATAAAACAACAAGCATTACAGAAACACCATTCTAACCTTCTTAAAACCTCTAATAACTTCAACCACCGCCCTTAACAACAAAACCAAGAACCATCAACAACCAAAAATGACAGTAGTAACTTTGTCCTGTGCGCTCTTACCAGCTTGGCCTTTATGCCTGGTTGGGTCAAGGGATGGAATAATTGCCCTCAAAACATTCTCAGAATCAGCCTCTAAAGAAGCTCCTCCGCTAAAGCATTTCATTCCTTCCATTCTTTTCTGATGTGTGTGATCACTGTACCCTCTAAGAGACCTTATCAAAAACTGCTGCCTCCTTAAAACAGCTGATGAAGCTAATGATGAAAACCCAGAATTCATTCCATGCTTAACAATCATCAGCAATCAAGCAATCTATTAAAAAGGAACCACAACAAAAAGGATAATCGACTATTAAAAAGAAATAAGTAAACAATGATTCCAATTAACAAATACTGATCTTGATTTGAACAAGAATCTATTTTAAACACCGAAAACAATTATGACCACTGGCAGAAAAATAAAAATTAAAACTTTTACCAGAAATTAACAGTATCTGTGTAGTAGAGATGAAGATAATCATCTATGGCCAGCTTTAAATTTTTTTCCCTTTATATTTTAAGAATTTTGGATTTATAACACGCCATCTTTACTTATCCGCCGTTGGATTGGGTTTGTCAAAACAGGGTGCCACCGATTAGAATGTCCAACCCAAACCGAGAGGGAACGACGTCGTTGAGACCATGTCCGGAACCTAGAAAAGTTTAGCAAATCTCTAGATAGGGCAGAGCAAAAATAAAAAATAAAAAAGAGAGGGAAAAAGGAAAAGAATGAAGGATAGAGCAAGGGCCAATGCAGTGAGATCAGCCATAGTGGTGATCGGATCCCTGGCATTCGGGTACTTGACCCTACAACTCGTGTTTAAGCCTTTTCTTCAAAAAGCTCAAGAACTTGAAGCCCTCCAACAACCTTCTCAATCTTCTTCTACTTCTCAAAAACAAGAATCCCCAACTCAGCATTCATAAAACCCAGGTATTATTTATAGTTATTGAAGAAAAAGTTGAGATTTTGGTGCGAGTTGATCACTGTTTATTCTGTTTTCCTTTGTTAAGTAACTCGATTTGAATCTCTTTCTTTGATTTTATTTCATTGATTAATGGAACCCTTTCTTTTTCTGATGAAAATTTGATCTTTGAGCTTCAATTATCAGCTGGCATTGCTAAGTTGTTTGTGTTCATTATGTGTTTGAATCCCATAAAAATTCATGTTTTTATTTAGTCCTGTAAAGTTTTAACGTATTGTTAAGTTTTGTAAATTGATTATCTTTATTTCCTTTTAGTTTCTTGTTTTGGTAGATGGATAAAGGAGAAAATTGGGAAGTGAATAATGAAGAACAATGGATGGAGAATTGGGATAGACGGCGAAGAATGGCTGTAGCTCAAGTGCTTTGTTATGTAGTGCATGCCATATGTGTGTACCATGTGCATTACCGTAGATATATTAATGTGCCTGGAAAGTCTTCAAAATGCAAGAAACGAAAGGCTACTATGTGGGGGAGAGAGTTTAAGAAAATTAGGGACACAATTAAAGATGTTACTGAGCCAATTCCAGAGGGAAATGCTGTTAGGAGAGAGTCCACGGCCATGTTGACTCTGAAGAAGTTGCTTTTAAAGATTTGGTGAACATTGGAGTTGAGAAGCACTTAGTCTATGGTGCTTACAGCTTTCTAATTGAAGATCATGCGAGGGTGAGAGTATTCTTTGGTTTCCCAGTTGAGGAGCGTGAAGATATTCTAACACAGATGATGTATGAACCTGAGGACCCTCCACGCTTGAAAAGTATTTAAATGAATAAATGGTGGTTTAACTTCTTGCTAGCTTTATGCTATTTTTTTTACCCTTGTCCCCTTGGACTCATTCAAAGATGTCATGTTTATGATTTTGGAAGTTACCATTTACATTGTGGTTGCTTGTTGTGGATGATCTTGCGTTAAAAACCAAGAGTTTTTTTCTGTAGATAATGCTGCTCGTGTAAGATTTCTTGTGCTCTTTGTTGACTTTGGAACTCATTATGTTACTTTTGAATTATTTTTAAATGCCTTGATGTGTCCTTAAACAGAAAAGTGAATGATCTGCCCATGACCTTTTTGTATGCAATTGATGTTCCTTCCA
Organism: Theobroma cacao; assembly: GCF_053813885.1. NCBI lineage: Eukaryota > Viridiplantae > Streptophyta > Magnoliopsida > Malvales > Malvaceae > Theobroma > Theobroma cacao. The sequence goes on from NC_142642.1 coordinate 36,577,985, forward strand.
CGTCAGGATTATATGGTTCTATCTTCATTACTGTTTCTGGAGATGTTCACCTTCCAGTCTTTTTGTGGCTAACCAAGTATGAAAGACTTTCAGGATGAGATCTCACCGTGATTATACGTCCATTTACATTCCGTTCTTTAACCAAGTAGGCAAGACTTTCAGGATAAGATCTCACCCCCTTTATACATCCATTCACATTCCATTCTTTTTGTGGCTAACCAGGCAGAATAGGCTTTCAGGATAACATCTCACCCTCATTATACATCCACATGAAAGGCAAAAGAAAAGAAATCTTTTTGTCTCAGACATGAATCCGATATTCTCTCATTTCATCATAAAATTTTGGATGAAATAACATTTTGGAGCCAGTTGATGTTTGGTAACCTATTTATTAGTGTTATGACAATTGTTACTGAATTCATTGCTAATAATTGTTTGGGCTTCAAGGTCATAATTAGTTGGAACTTAGTAGATAGTTCTAAAAGTTTTTATGGCAATGTGAACAACCACAGAAATAGGGTGACAGGGATGCAGGCACCCATGCCAGTAGTGGGGATTGTTGATTCATCAGAATCATCACCGAGGCGTGTGAAATTTTCACATTTCAACATCAATGTGAACGTTTTAAATTTGCATAGCTAGTTATTAAATTGTTTGCTATAATAACTAAAATGTAATGGAGTTTGAGGAATATCATTCATATTGTAGTCTGATGTATGGACTAATGGCTCAATAAGTATATACTTTCAGGTCGAAATTTGGGAAAGCAGAAGCCAGTGTGCAAATGTAATTTAATCAAACAGGATTTGGTTGTGCTTTTAATGAGATAGGTGAAACTGCATTAATTTTTGGCTTTGTAGTCGCCTTTGTTCACATTACGTGTCTTAGTCAATTAAATGAAGATGCTGCCAAACAGAACCAGCAATTATCTTCTGGTTTTGCATGGAGGTGTATAGGATTTAAACATAAAGAGGACATGAAAGAATCTGCCAAAAACTGCACCTAGGGTCAGAAAAGAACAACTTCTCTGATAGGGAACGGGTGAGAATTGAGGAAAAAGGAAAGAATAATATGAGAAGCAACTGTCTCAGTCTCTCCTATCTATAAATTTCATCATACTAATCTTACCAACTTGAATTCAAAGCTTAACCGGGAGAGATTCCTTGAGAATTCTCTTACCAAATTCAGTGTTATTATAACTGTTGAGATATTCCTTGAGAACCGTCCTATCAAATTGAGTAATATTAAGTTAGCTACGATAATGTGAATGGAAATCCGGGGAAGTTCCAAGGCTTTGGCATAAAGGGCAAAAAAAAAAAAAAAAAAAAAAAGCAAAGGTACAGTGTAGAAACTCTTACTTTGGAGCTCCAATGCATTGGCTTAAGAGTAAAAAAGAATAAAAAGATGCGATCACATTGGACAAGTGGGCGCAAATTACTCTTGAAATTAAGTGTAGGAGACAACAAACAAGGATTGGGATTTGGGGGGCATTACAAAATGGGCCAAAATTAATCAAATATTATGGAAAAATTAATGAGGGCATTGCTGTTACGTTATGCTGTTGATGGGCTTTATTCTGCCCCAGACAAGTTCCACGTGACATTCCTTGGATTTCTTAATCAATTTCTCACATACATCACAAGATGACAAGAATGATACTACTGCGTTCAGCTCTACTAATCAGACTCACCCCTTGTTATCGAATGGAAAAAGGAGTCTGAACCAACATGAAAGGCGGGAAAAAAATACGAATATACTTGAAAATCAACCGACATATTCTTCACTTGCTCAATTTTTTCTTTTAATTTTGCAGTAGCCTCTTCAATGGCAAGATACTTTCCACTTTCAAAAAGGGAAAAAGTGTGTCAAAATAAAAGGAAAGACTATCATCTGCGTAGCATTGAATGATGCAGTTGAGGGGTTGTGGCTTACTCCTTGGCCTAAAAGTTAGATGGTCAAGATTTGAAGGTCCCTCCAACCCCAACCCAGCTCTTCCTACTCCTTGAAGGGCACTCAATAAAGAAAGAGTTCATCACTTTAAGCCACCATTTGGCAATGGCTCAGGGTAAGTGCTGCAGCGTTACTTGCACAAATGTTTGATCAAATTCTCTCTTCCCCATTTCCCAGGATTCTCATTGATATTGAGTACAAGAAACAATGAACAAAGACATGTTGTGCTATCAATCCAAATGACTCACTAAAAGTGAGTGTCAACCAGTAATTTGAAGTTTGAAAAAGACCTAGAAAATAGAATAGTATTTGAAATGTGAAAGAAAAATAATTTTTCGGCGCAACAATAAGGCTTTGAATAAATACCATTTCTTTCAATAAGACCCGATTTTTATTTTTTAGTGGTCGGTGACCTTACATAAATAGACTAAACGCCCTTACATCACGGCTCATTGAAAGCAGGAAAATTTAGCGACAAAAATAAAAAGCTTATAATTGTAATATAATTAATAATATTATAACTATAATATGACTCTAATTAAATATTATAATCTAATAGTATTATCTTATAACTCTAATTAGATAATTTATATAATAATTATTAGATCTAAGAGATAAAATAATTTATTTGCTTGTGATCTTTTTTTTTTTTTCAAAAAAAGGGCAAGAGTGGCACATTTTTTGTGACACACAAATGGTTATAAATCAAATAGAGAGGGCCTGCAAAGGCACTTTAAAACCTGTACTTTGAAGGGCCCTTTAGAAACCCTGTCCTTGTTAGTATTGAAGTTTTAGGGTTTGGGTTAGGTGTCACATTTTCAATGCTTTGGGTGGGTTAAGGCTGTGATATAGGGTCTCATAATGAGCGAAGAAGGGGGCTATCTAGCCAAAGATTTACATACAAAATTCCACACTAATCTTATCGAGTGCTTTCATTGCCATCGTTGTTGTCTAGCGTCCGCTGTAATTAACCGATCAGCATCCCTGTAAGGAGCAACACAGTCACGATCTTTCTTTGCTCGTGAGCTACACGAACCAATTGGAATATTGAAAGAAACCTGGGCAAATTCTCTTATAAGGAAATGTATTGTGCACGTACTCAATATAAGGAGTGGTATTTGGTCCTATCCGTTATCCTTAGTGAAACAAATCAAGTCCCCACGCCTCCCACTAAAGCCTCAAAAGTGAACTGCCCTTTATACCCATGCTTTTCAAAACCAAAATCTCTCTCTCTCTCCCCATTTTCTCTTTTGAGCTCGGAAGGTTTTGGCTTCTGATTCTTAAACTTGTAATGAATCCGTTTTACCAGTAGCTTACTCACATATTCTTATCACCATTATTCTATTCACCAAACTCAAATGTTTTTATCTATTTTCCTTCCTATCTCTCTCTCTAAAATAAAGTAAACTGAAAAAGAGAAGACAAGAAGAAAGTATATAACTCCACCATGAATGCTGCCTTGCTTCCTTGACACCCATTTTTATTGCTTTTTTTTCGTTTTTCTCTTTCTCTGTGTAAGCCCATCATTCATAACTTAACAAAAACTGACCTACCAAGCAAAGAAGCCAAAAGCAAAAACATGGTTCAACACTGTTGGCCATGAATTCTATTTTGCTTGAAAAGCACACCTCTATATTCTCTACACCTTATCCCCTCCCCCCTCGTTTTTCTTTGCTGTTCCTTTCTCAGGTTTTTCATCAGTTTTAGCAAAGAAACAATACCCAGATTCCAAAATTTCATATATATATAAATTTCAAATGTGTAAAAGTCCATCTCAACAAGACCATGAAACCATGCCAATTTTTGAAGCTTTTAAAAAGTTCAAGCGTTTGAGACTCTTTGAGCCGTCTTTGGGGGTTCTTGGCTTCTTCTTTGTTGCTGTTTGCGTGATTTGTAGTTTCTTTTACTTGGATTACAGAGCTGTGGCTAGAGGGTATAGAGTTCCTAGTCAGTCAAAGAGATTTATGTGGCTTAAACTTGATGGGTATTCTTCGAGTGAGATTAAAAAAGTTGATTTCTTGAGCCAGGAAGGTGAAGGGTGTGATGTGTTTGATGGTGATTGGGTGTGGGATGAAAGGTATCCTCTTTATGAATCCAGAGATTGCAGCTTTCTTGATGAAGGATTTAGGTGTACTGAAAATGGAAGACCAGATTTGTTCTATACCAAATGGAGATGGCAGCCTAAGCATTGTAACCTTCCCAGGTTCTTATTTTTCTTGATTCTTTAAATTTTTCATTCTCTTTCAATTTTTTGGTTGCTGATGAATTGATGGAAAAATAATAGAAATCAAGGAAATCATGATTATTGTTACAGCTTGATTTACGAGAAAAGTTTTGGGTCTTTTTATTGAGCTGGAAGCACTAGAAACAGAGACCATGAAGATTGAGTGATTTTGATATGTATGTTTTTTATTAATTTTTGTTGGTTTAGTCTACTTGTGGTGTTCTCATTGGCAATAATTTCTATGCTACCTTACAAGTAATTTTTCTTTGGTTTTTTCCGTTTGTCCTCTTAGGTTTAATCATAAAGCTTTAGAAATTGTCTGTGCAATGAAAATGACAGCCTTTTCAATTTTCTTTTTCTTCCTAATTAATTTCACTTCTTCTCCAGGTAGATTTACATAGCAATTTGATTGAGAGATGGTCAGACTTAGTGCCAATTTGAGTGTGGTTTCCCGTGATTCATTAAAATTTTGTCTTTTCTTTCTTTGTTCCTTTGTTTCCAGCCAATTTCATCATTGTTCGTTTTTGTTTCTGTTTCTGTTCCTGTTCCTTTCTTATAGTTTTGTGGTCATTTTCTATCGTAGATAAGCCTCCCTCGTGAACATATAAGGATTTGAAGCTTTGTAAACACTCAATACAAAACTGGCTTCTCTTGGTAGTAATTGGAAATGGTTTGTTCTATATTAACGGGGATTTTTATTTTCAATATAACTTGGTAAATTACCTTTCACCACTATTCAAAAAATTAGTTGATAATTTCTACTGCATTTCTTGTGTTATTACAAGTTTTGTTTGAGGTATCAGATTTTATTGACACTCTTTTGATGACATTCTTTTAATAATTTAAATTTCATTTCTGACTTTTATTCCTTACAAGGTTTGTGATACTTATCTTGTATTTGTGGCATCTTTGATTCTTTTCCTCTTTCTAGTATTATTTCTCAATTGCCAATGGAAAATAGAAGGATTGGAGATACTTGATTATGTTTGTTGTTTGTTCATTAAGGTTTATCTATTCATTTGTTTTAGCTTTATTGATAAGACAGATTTGATGGAAAAGTGATGTTGGAGAAGTTGCGAAACAAGCGATTAGTTTTTGTTGGTGATTCAATTGGAAGAAATCAATGGGAATCCCTCCTCTGCATGCTTGCTTCTGCTGTTCCCAATAAAGATTCGATATATGAAGTGAACGGCAGCCCAATTACAAAGCATAAAGGGTTCTTAGTATTCAAGTTCAAGGATTATAATTGCACCGTGGAGTACTACAGAGCTCCCTTTCTTGTCCTGCAGAGCAGGCCTCCCGCTGGATCTCCACAAAAGATCAAGACAACACTTAAATTAGATCAAATGGATTGGAATTCTATTAGGTGGAAAGATGCAGATGTGTTGGTCTTCAATACTGGGCATTGGTGGAATTATGAGAAGACCATACGAGGGTAAACTATTTCTTTTGTTCTTGTTAAAATCCTTTCTCATTGTGTCTATATCGTTGATTTTTATGTCAAATCAATGAGCATAGACTAGGTTAGCTTTTGATACTATAAAAATTCCATTAAATCAAAACATGTTTGGGTGGGTATTTGGTTTATATTGTAGTAAATAGTAGTATTATATCTATGGTTAAAAAGAATAGAAAAATATCTTCCAATGCAAAAGTAATGAGGATGAGTGGCTTAAGCAAAGTCTTTTTCAAGCATGCTATGGTGTCCCAAGCAAACAGAAAAATTGGATGACTGAATGGCCTCCTGGAAGGAATATGAGAGTCTGTAACAGCTTCTTCCATCATGGGGATGCCTACCATATCAATGACCCCTAGCTGCATATTTGTAGATTAGGATAGTGGAGGGCCATTATGGTTGATATTCATAATGTGAGATTTTGGGTTGTTAATTGAATAATAAGATGTGGTCCTGTGACAGCTCAACAACTTTGCTTTGAAAAGAGCTTCTTTCTGTGGTTAAGCATCTTTTTTTTTCTTTCAAAGATATGAGCAACACTTCAGTACTTGCAATCATGAACTCTGCTTCTGTCTTAGTAGGACCTTTCATCTCATGTTTTTCTTAGGAAATTTAAATGCAAAGTACTGTTGGGTAAAGGATGTAGCTGCCAATTGTAATTACTCCTTTTGATATCTGGGAGGGTCCCATCTAAATTTAAATGTGACTAAACAGAGAAGGTAATTTGTGGCGTTGAACTTTGTGGCTTGCATGGGTTGGTTTTAAATGATTTTTCAACATTTAACAACAATGGACCCTACATTTTGTCATTGATGATTTGGGTTTGCATGTAAATCCACTCCATGGATACTGGATGTGACCGTTTAGAATTTTTTTCTTATGCATGCAAGGGGGGAAGTATGAAAGAGAAAGCCAATTGTCAATAGAAATTGAGAATCAGTGCTCGCAGTAATCATATATGCTTGAACTAGGTGGTAGTACCATGACCTGATCATGACCTGATCTTAAATTTCCATTTTGACGGTCAGGGGATGTTACTTTCAAGAAGGGGAAGAGGTCAAATTGGAAATGACAATAGATCATGCATATCAAAGGTCCATAGAGACTGTGATGCAGTGGGTACATAATGAGGTGAATACAAGCAGGACCAAAGTCTTTTTCCGCACATTTGCACCTGTACATTTCAGGTTTGTTTTAATCTTACAGTTGATTTACTGCTAATATCTATTGCATGCTGCTCATTTATACGTCCGCTTATGTAATTAACATTCTCTGGACACCTTTTTTAGTATTTTGTTCTCCTGGAAAGAATTGGCACAGGTGGAGACCTGGGAGAAGGTGTGGGTGGGATCTGAGATGGACCTTGGTTATAAGAACTTGGATGTCAATAATGAAATTTCTGGGGTTTTCCAACTAATACTAGAAATATCAATTCTCTTGTCAAAATAATAATGTATATGCACTTGATTGATGGATTAATTCTTATGCTGCATTCCGTCTGCGTTTGAGGCCATGTTTAACCATCAAATATTTAAGGTTGAAAGTTGATCCTGAAGTATATACCACATAATTCTTTTTCCTTTGTCCAACATGAAACTATTTGTTGGTCTCGCTTCTGATCTGCACATTCATATGTAGTTCTACATGCCTGCATTAATGCCACTTGTTATGCATCTACAACAAACCTGACTCATCTGAGAAAGAGTCAAAACCTTGTTTTTGCCTTGTTAAGTAGATTTTATGGGCAATTGTGCATTCTATGGGATTAGCTAAATTTCTGTAACTTCGCAGAGGAGGAGATTGGAAAACTGGGGGAAGCTGCCACATGGAGACACTGCCAGAGCTGGGGACATCGTTGGTGCCATCTGAAACTTGGGAACAATTCAAAATAGTCAGTGGTGTGTTATTGGCTTACTCAAATGCATCACGGGCAATGAAATTTGACATATTGAATGTCACTTGTATGACAGCACGACGGAAAGATGGCCACTCATCTCTGTACTATTTGGGTCCCAAGGAAAGCCCTGCACCACTTCATCGGCAGGACTGCAGTCATTGGTGTCTGCCCGGAGTGCCTGATGCATGGAATGAACTACTCTATGCAGTGTTCCTTAAACATTATATTAATCATACATTCAACTCATCAACATACGAAGCACAGGTTTGATTGAGATGAAGCCTCTAATTTATACACCTATACGAACAGATGCACAGAAATGACTCGGACTTCCCCACAAAGACAAAATGGGAGATAGTTTAGAATGAATTTTGCCATAGTTCAAGGGTAAATTTCAAAAGTGGATCAATGATTTTGGCAGTGTTTGATTATGAAGTAAAACATTATTGTTTTTTTTCCCATTTCGCTAGATAGTTGCTATAGATTCACGGAGCCCCAATTTCAAGGGCAGTTAGTGGGCACGGATTCTGCCTGTGGGAATAAAGCTGTAGGACAAGTTCACACATGAGCATCCTGTTGAGATCATCTGACATATTCCTTGGGAAAGAAAATGTAATTATATTCCTTTTTTTTTTTGTATTTAACTTGTATAATGAATCAAAATTATTAATCACTAGACAGTTGGTGAGCACTAATTCTAGTGCCTTGTGATATTCAGATGGTATGACTATGCTGGCATGACCCTGTTGCTTTTCCTAATTTATTAAGCATAATAAGCCATATTGAACCAAACCAAGGACATTTTCCAATTAAAGTAGTGAACGTAGTGGGTTAGGGTAGTTTACCAATTAGTATCTGGGAAAAATTGTTGATTTACTGGTACTAATGGTAATTGGCATCAGGGTTCAAGAACGGGTTGAAGTGGGTGATACTGTTGGCTAATGAAAATATTATAGGTTGATTTCCTTTCCATTTTTCTCTGCCCTCTTTTGCTACAAGAGAAAGAACAGTGAACACTATGATTAGAAATTTAGGGTCTCTAGTTCAACTTTAACCGACCAATCCCTCGATTTTCAAATCTATACAACCTGGACTCTGCCATCATTGAGGAAGAGTTTTTCTTTAATCTTTCCAAGGATATAAATAGGATGTTAGACCTTTAGGTGGCAAGCTAATTCTCTCTAGAAGAACTTATAGATCTTACATTAAATGCGCACAGTCTACTCCAATGGTAGTTTTTAGTTTTTACTTATTTCTGCAGCACCAATTTGTAAGAAGGAAACAAGAAAAGGTCAAAAACCTAGGCAGCAAAAGAGCAGCACAAGAACAATGGGCCAAAGGGTCTAGAGGGGCCCTTAAACGGGATGCAACGGATCAAACAACACCACCCCAAATTTACTTCTGGATTTGGCCCCTAACCCATTTCTATTTCTGCCAAAACAATTTCATTTATTGTCCTCTTGAAACAAACGATTTACAGAAAATATGAAAACCAATTGATCCAGAAAAAAAAGGGAAAAGAAAAGAAATTTGTTGGGTGACTGAAGAGCGAAGAGCATGGAGGCCTGAAATCCGAACTCCAAAGGCCATCAGAGCCAAGCGTAATTTTCAAGCTACGTTTCACTTAAAAAGACCATCTTTTTTCTGTTTTGGGTCCTCAGTTTATAAATCAAAAACCCCTCCTAAAGAACCTTAAATCTTCCTAAAAAATGGCGGACGCAGCACCACCAAGTAAATCAAGAGACCTAGACAAGCTCCTTCTCCGACCAGGAAACCTCGTTGGCCCGAGCTTCGAGCCTGGCGTTCAAGTATAATTCTCTCGCTTTCTCTCTCTCTTTGAAATTTTTACGAACGGTTCATTTTGAGGGTTTTGGGTATTTGCAGTTAAGGGATGATTTACAAGAATATGCGAAAGTTTTGGTGGTGGGAGCAGGAGGATTGGGATGTGAGCTGCTTAAGGATTTGGCTCTCTCTGGTTTTAAAAATCTTGAGGTCATTGATATGGACCGGATTGAAGTCACCAATCTCAACCGTCAATTTCTCTTCAGGTTTCTTTTTAATTTTTCGCCTACCTTTTCTAGTAATTTTTTTGGGGTTCAATTCTTGATTTAATTAGCTACTACCGTGAATTGGTATGATGTGATTAAATTGATTGTCGAATTAGGACCAGAAATTCGCTAGCACCTACTGTTACATAATTTTAGTGTTTGTTAGTGGAAGTCTTAGGTTCAAATCATAGGACAGGAGTGGGTTACTTAACTTACTATCGGCATGAGTCTGATGAGTTTTCACATGTATCAAAAAGAGAAAGAAGGAAAAACAAAGCACGGAAAGATTCATGGGTGTCTAGTGAAAGATTGGCGATGCATTTTGTTATGAAGGTTTTCTCACGAGCTAATTATGAGCAGCGTTGAATTTGCTTTAGTGCATTTTTACTTGATTATTGCCTCTGAAGCTCAAATGTCTACTTTGTGTCTGCTATTTAATTTATATTTGGAACTGGAAAGTTTAAATTAGTGTTATTTTGGGTGTTAATACTTGTAGGCTGGAAGATGTTGGTAAGCCAAAGGCTGAAGTGGCAGCAAAGCGTGTCATGGAAAGAGTTAGTGGTGTGAATATTGTGCCTCATTTTTGCCGAATTGAGGACAAAGACATTGAATTTTATAGTGACTTTAATATTATTGCCCTTGGTCTTGATTCCATTGAGGCTCGGAGCTACATTAATGCTGTGGCTTGTAGTTTCCTCGGTGCGTGTCTTCAACCAATTAAAAGCTGACTGTATCTACTTGAAATTTGTTTTGTATATCTATTATATTAGGCCTAGGACATTTAAATTTCAAATTCTTGCATTTGGGATATCTTGGAATGTATCTTGATGTGAGGGTTTGCAAAAATACTTGAATACTCTAGGTTCTTTTCATAGCACGATGATAGTTATAGAAGGGTAGTAGATTACACACAGCCTCATGGCATAATGCTTTCCATGCTTATATGAGGTGTGAATATCCTGAGAGCTCACAACTGTGGCATGATTCTCAACATAATTCTTTTAAGTCACTTCGGACATGCTTAATCCCTTAATACCTGCCATTTAAGGAGGAGTGAGTTCTATAACTTGACATTTGACAGATAATAAGAAGCAGGTTTCTGGTAATCATACCATTTGCTTTTCTTTTTGGTAGCATGAATTCTGAGCTAGGCATCTGATTTTTTATCTCCTCTCCTTTAATGTACTAACATTTAGTTGTCAAGGTGACTTTCTGTATTGAATTGGGGCTAATGTTTTGCCTCTTTGTTTTCTGTTATTTAAGAGTATGATTCTGACGACAACCCACGAGAAGAAACAATGAAGCCTATGGTAGATGGTGGGACTGAAGGTTTCAAGGGCCATGCTAGGGTGATTGTGCCAGGGGTCACACCTTGCTTTGAGTGTACAATCTGGCTTTTTCCTCCTCAAGTGAAGTTTCCTTTGTGTACTTTAGCAGAAACACCCAGAAATGCAGCTCATTGTATTGAATATGCTCACCTAATTAAATGGGATGAGGTAATTCAAGAATTAGTGTCTTCTTTGTCACTTTCTTGAATAGCTTTCATGTCAGTTGATTATGATATTTCATGACAGTTTTTGTTTTCCCACCTTATAGGTTCACAGTGGAAAGGCTTTTGATCCAGATAACCCAGATCACATGAAGTGGGTCTATGATGAGGTTAATTATACAAATCTTTATAGCAATGCTTTTCTTTAAGTTGGTTTTGCTTTTGATTCTTTCATTAACGCCACTCAAATATCACAGGCTGTCAAGAGAGCAGAGCTTTTTGGGATTCAAGGAGTTACTTATTCTCTTACTCAGGTATTCTTGGAAGCTAAAGTTTGACTTATATTTGCTTGATTGCTGTATTGCTACTTCTGGTGTTCTATATAATTCCAAAAGAAAAGGTTAATGTTTTAAGTTGTCTAACTTATCAATTTGGTTTTTTAGTAATATGTCTTTTTAACGACTCTTCAATATTTCATACTTCTCAACTATGTATGATAAGCAAATGGCATTCTGATACCAGATTTAAAGTACTAATTATCATTGGTTAAAGTAGAAACAGTCACGTTTGAGTGTCTTCTCCTCATTGATTATAGATGCTCCCTCTTTGTTCTAAATAGTATACAAAAGAATAATAGTTTTTCTTTGTCGCTCACAGGGTGTTGTGAAAAACATCATACCAGCTATTGCTTCCACCAATGCAATTATTTCTGCTGCATGCGCTTTGGAAACCTTGAAGATTGCTTCAGGATGCAGTAAAACTCTATCAAACTATCTTACGTATGTCCAAGACTCTCTCTTTCTTTGAGGCATTCTCATATTGGAACTTGTGATTAATTGGTCACAACATTTGAATGGCTTTGACTCTGGGTATGGTGCTTGTGTCACTTATTTTCCATTTAGGATGCATAAATGGAATATTTTAGAAGTGCAACCACAACGATGGTAGCAATTTTAGAATCTCTGGATCTTGGCAAAAGATAGTGAGATGAAGGGGGGTATAGGCTCTCTGAAATGATGCAAAAAAGTTGATTCTTTGTTATGATGACTTGATTGTCAACAGCACATTGTAGAGATTAATACAATCAACAAACTTGATATTTGCAGTTGGATGAACAATTTCTTGTTTCAATCTTTTATCTGGCTTTAGAACTGTCATATTCGTTTCTTTATTTCTTTATTATTTTGTGTTTTCATGTTGGCCATATATTGGACTTCAAAATCCATTGTCAAACTTGTGTACTGCTTTTGTAGGTATAATGGTGTTGAAGGTCTTCACACGAAAGTGACCGAATTTGTGAAGGACAAGGACTGTCTTGTCTGTGGTCCAGGTGTTCTTGTTGAGCTGGATACTACAGTTACACTACAAAAGGTTAACTTTCTGCTTCTTATGGACCTGACTTTATGGTTTTGCTTGAGTCAATTTTAGTATGTTGTTATATTTATGCCTTTTCCTTTATTCAATTTGTGTGGAAGCAGTTTATTGATATGCTAGAGGAGCATCCTAAGCTGCTCATGTCCAAAGCGTCAATCACATATCGAGGGAAGAATCTATACATGCAGGCACCTCCAGTTCTGGAAGAGATGACCCGATCAAATCTAAGTTTACCGCTATATGACCTCATGGATAAAGTCCCAAAAGACATCCTCCATGTGACTGGTACAATCAACAAGGACAACAAAAAATCTTCTGGTTTAAGAAAATTACGTGTCATTTTTAAGGGGATCGATGGGGTTACAGATATGGATATGGCTGGTGGTGCATGATCATAATAATAGAAATGATCATTTTACAGTATAATCTTCTTGTCAATTGTTTCAATCCCATTTTACAGTATTTGGAGAAGAAAATGTGTCTAGGTCGCAGTTACTGTTACATTTTGAACTTCCAAGATGCCAATTGCTTCCAAATGGTATATTTAGCTTGAAGGTTCAAGTCTTCATCAGATTTACCTCTTTTTATTTAATGCAATAATGAAACTGAAACTATGGAAAAGAGAATCTTATATGGAGAGAACACGAAGATTGATACTCCAAATTCTTCAAATGGGGCATGTCCCCTCTGCCAGCCAGCAAAAAATGTGGACCCTGGACCGACATAACACCTTAATTGAAGTTCTATCTAGCTTTCCTTTGATAGATTGAAAGACTACCTACAGCTATTCTCTGAAGTGTCATGAATCTTTGTTCATCAGTTAATGCCCTATTTGAACCACCCCATGTAGGCCACAGATCCCCTACCCCCTCTATCCTCTTAACCTCAAGATGGTGAATTTCCTATTCACTTGTTATTTGGTTTTTGATCCGATAGAGTGGTGATCTTTCCGGTTTCCTTTCAACTTCATTTCAAAACCAGTTAGATTATTATTGCAAGAAGCCAATTTTCCAAGCATCTAAGCATTTAGCTTAGCTTAATAGTTGATGCATGCTCTTTTTGTTTAAAGAACGATGACATGTTTATTGCATAAATAAATTATTTTAGACTAAATAAAGATAATTGATATGAAGCATATAAAATCTCGGAACCTAAATGGAAGTCTGACATGTTGCCACAAGCTAGTGGCACTGGCAAGACCCTAGGGCAAATACACCGTAAAGATGGAAAAGCAAGTCTCAAAATTTTGAAATTATTAAATTTGTTGCCCTGCTACAAGCTCTAAAAAGGAGATAGATCCTCTGATTACTCTGTGTGATTGGTCTTTAGCTTAAACATGAGAATTGAATTGACTTCAACATCTAGTTAAGCATATAAGAGAGGGGTTTCTGTTTGCAAGTACTCTACGGTCGTGGACTATGAATATTTTAAGACATGAAACTAGTTCCCCTATAGAGATGTAAGAGATAAAAGAAGTGAGGCTTACCCATAATTTAGAGCCAAGCATTTGCTGTAGAGATTTGGATTAGATATCGGGGTTTAGGCTGTTGCTAGTTTGCTGTCCTCATCTCCTCCCTACTGGATAACATCATAATACAACATGGTTATTGTGGGGTTTGTAGGGCTTCGGCCAGATTTGCCAACTGCCACTAGGAGACCACACTACCCCACATGCAATTTCCCATTGATGCTCCTAACTCACAAATCTCTCCTGCTTTTTCCCTATTTATATAGCCCAAGACTGCATTCATGGCAAGAGACATTCATACTTTAAGAAACTTATCAAGGCTCTTGCAAAAAACACACTAGACAAAACCCTCTTTAAAGTTCTAGTTTCGGTATAGCCCAAAGAAGGAACTTCTTGTTTGAGGAGGCATGGAGGGAGCCCAAGTAGCTGTTGAGCTAGAAGATGATCTGTTTTTTGCTGACTTAAGCAAGCAAATCTCTCTGCTAATCATGGATGACGATGAGGATCCAGTTGCAAAGTGCCCTTCTGTTTCTTTCCAGGTTCTTGATCGTCTCCATTCTTTTCATTCGTAGAATTCTCTTGCATTTTTTACTACAACTGTCAATGAACTAAGTTGTCCTGTGAAACGTTCAGGCTTTTTCAAGAGCAAATTATCCAGTAGCACCATCCCCATTTCTTCATGGACAAAACTGCAGAAAAGAAAGCAAAGGCACAGGAGTTTTTATTCCGCAGTCATCACAGCCAAGAAGGAAGCATAAGCAAGGAAGATTCAGTTCATTCAACAGAAAGTCTAACAGGCAACCTACATGATAACTCAACATTAATGGTTTCTCTGGCAGTTTGCAACGATTCTTTTTACTCCAGGAGAAAGGCAGGGATACATCTTTGTCAAGTGTATAATTTTTAAAAAGAATTACTACTCATTCTCCTTTTGTCAAAAGCTGCTGAGGCAGGGTAGGCTGTAATGATTTATGATCTATATATCAGATAATATGCACATGAATAACAATAATTGATCCTGCCCCTTAGTTAGGGGTCTTGAGGAGGTTAACTAAAGGGTTGTGCCTCCCTATATCATGGAAATGTATGGTGGTTTATATGTAATAAGAGTGATTTCAGAAAATTTTGGTTTGTTCATTTATGTACATTGATTAGACATTAATTTATTTGATATCAAAGAAGGGGACTTTGTTTTTGGCTATTAGCTGTCCAAGCAATCTAATTTGACCAAAGGTTGTATTATCCTGTTATGTAACCTTCAACTAACAAAGACAAACATTCTCTTCAAAAATTAGATAAAAGAAAGTGTATAACTATAATGCGAACAAATCCCGTTTACAAATGGGAGAAAACAACACTGAAAAAAATTGAGCTGCAAGCCTGCAAGCTAGCAACCTTCAATGCATGACCGCAGCTTTGATCAATTGGCTACTTGGAAGAGTATACCTAACAAGTGAATCACATGATCAACAGATAAATAACCAATGCTCTTAGTTAATGGAGTTTTTATAGGCCTTACCAAGAATGCTGTAACATTGATGGAATGGGCTTTCAAACTACTATTACCGATATTGGCCTTCATCTTCAACGAACTATGTTGAATCTGCTCTGGAAGCCACTTATTGCCCCAGGGCTAATGCACAGGTACCTACCGGCAGGTTAATTTTGAAGAATCTCCTCCCTAAAAATCTCCCATATCTCATCAGAAAGGGTAATTCTGCTTAGGTTTCCCTTAGCTTTCAGTCATCTTCAAGTCCTTTTCTAACAATCATGTTTCCCACATTTATCAGGCCAATCATTTTCATCTCCAATCCTCTGTTGTGTTCACTTCCCTTGTTTACCAGCGACTCTACATGCCACATGACATTTCATTTCTTTGATGGAGACCTAGTATCTGTTAAGGACTAATAACCAAGAATAATTTGATAAGATTGCTAATACTTTGCTCCCTAATAATCATGATTTCATGCCATATAGGGGAAACTATACTTGTATGGAGTTATGTATCCCAAAAAATCCAAGGAAAATAATGGATATTGAGTGGGTTCCAACATATATTTTGTTCCCCAAATCTCAAGCATCCAACTTGAGATGAAGAGCTTTGCTTAAAAAATAAAAGATCAGTTGGCATATGCACACCAGCTGAGTTTGAATATAGTCGAAAATGATTCAGCATTTCAACCGTCTCGGAAGATAAAGCTCTACGATGTTGCAGCTAGCCTGTACCTGTAAGTTCAAGGACTCAAGGGCCAGGGGCCCAAGGGACAAGGCCGGTCTAATCATCTTGAAGGTGAGATGTGAAATCACTATCTACGTTCTCTCTAGCTCAGATCCATGCCTTTGAAAACTTTTTGGTCATGGGGAAAGATTTTATGTGGGGCTATGGGATCAAGACCAAGAAGGAATCCCAAGTTTCTATTAAGCATTAAGCCATCAAATTTCATTATTTTGTTGAAAGAAAATAAGAAATATATCTGAATATAAGGTAAGTCATATATATTGGAATATCAAAAACAAGAAAATGACAGATAAAAAGTTGGAATCGGTAGGGAGTAGAGCAAATCTTGCCCACTAGGAAACAGTGTGACACAGAGAAGATATCATCTTCTAGCTTATTCTTTTGCATTGAATTTGCTAGTTGAGAGACCAAGATTGTGACATGGAGAAGATCTAACCTTCTGGCTTATTCTTTTGCATAGAATTCGCTGGTTGAGAGACCAAGATTGAATCTGCAGGTGGACGTCAATGGGCATTGTAAAGGGCAAAATATGACAACTTTTGTAGTCCTTTTTGCAAGAAAACCTTTCAAGCTAATTCAAATCTAGATGTTAACTGTAATTTGGGGAGATTGATCTTAAACATCTTCCAACTCTTCTAACTCTCTTATCAAGGTCACACACAAAAAAAATAAAAAAAATTAAAGTCGAGTTTCTTGAATTTGAAGTTCCTGAGAATAGTTCTCAGCTCTATATAGGCAATATTGCAAGAACATGTCTATGTCACACTTTTCTTTTTTTCTGAAAAGAGTGTATGTTACACTTTGATGGTTAACCTGCTGGAAGCCAGAAAAATTGGTAAGCCCATAAAATTTTGATAGGTTTCATTATTGGCACAATATTTAAAATTTTTTTTTGAATAGGTTGGTAATCAGGGGCGGAGCCTCCTTATACATGGCGCCCCCCCTCCGCCCAAATTTTTAAAATTTTTTTCATAACATATAAAAATTTTTAATTTTTTTTATATATTCTATTACTTGCTCTCTTAAAATAATATTTTATTTAATGATTAATATGAATAAAAAATAATAAAATGATTTCACTTTTCTCACTCAACTTTAAATTTTTTTAATTTATATTATTATTTTTATTTATATTTGTTTATTTTTTTCATTTTATTCTATTTGTTTATATGTTATAAATTTATATAAATATTCTTTCTCAAATTTCTACAAACCATTAATTATGTTCTTTTTTTTTGGTTATGTAATATGTGGTAGCTACCTTTTACTTACAATGTTTTTCTTTTTTATATTACATAAATTTTATTTTTTATAATTTTAATTTTTAAAAATTAATAAATTATTATGTAACTTTTAAACATAAGTTGTAATATTACATTATTACTTAAAATTTCATCAACGTATCAATTTTTTTAAATGTTTTACATTTTATGTTTAGTTAAAATGAAATTCTCTTGAATATATTGTAGTTAAATGATTTTGATTATATAAGAAAAAATTATTAATCTTATATATAGTTTTTAACTATTTATATTTTACAAATTATAGTTTTATATTTAGTTTTATATTTCTATTATCAATATTTTTATTATTGATTAAATTTAACATATTAATTTTTTAAAATTTTTAACTCTTATTTAACTGTGTTTGGCCTCCCCAATAAAATTTTGCTAGCTCCGCCCCTATTGGTAAGTCCATGGAAAAATTGCAGTTAAAGATGCTAAGAGGGGAGTGATGTAGAATAATTCATTGCTATGTGTGTTGTGTAATAAAGAAAGAGAAACGTGTGATTATTTGTTCACGAAATGTTGTGAAACATGGACTATATGGACAGGTTGTTGCAGGGCTGTGGGTATGTATGGTTTTCCCTGAAAGATGTGAGAACTTTTTTTGAATCTTGGATGGATTGTAGACTTGGGGGAGTTGATGACAGAATCTGGAATATAGCTTATTTTGCTATCGCTTGGACGATTTGGAAGTGTAGGAACAAGACCATCTTTGCAAGCAAAGAATGGAACACTGGCCAGTGCCTGGAACTTACAAAAATCAGAGTTGCCTCTTGGGCCAATGCAAGATGGCCCCATGAGTATTTTTCGATGCTGGATGTTCACAGACAGCCTCTTTCTCATAGCAGACTTGGATAATAAAAAAGAGGCAGGAAAGGAATAAACTGAGAACTTCCAATGATGGGGAGATGAAATTTAATGGCGATGGGGCGACTAAAGGGTGTCTCGAGCCTGGTATAGATGGTATTCTTCGAGATTGCAATGGTGATGTTAAAATTATTTTTTTTTAGTTCATAGGTATTGCTAACTCAAATCTAATTTAATTTATGATTTTTTTTTTGTAATTAGGAAAGAAGAGATTCGAATTTTATTTTTTGGGTCGGATGCTAATTGAACTTATAGTTATTAAAAAAACTCTTTTGATTTTTAAAATTTCGATATGAAAAGACAGTTATAGATTAATAATTGAAAGTGATTCTAATAATACGACGAAGTGGATTCAAGAGCTGTGACAAGCCCCTAAAGGATGAGGAAATGTTTATTGCAGATTGAAAGACTCAAAGCTGACCTGCCTAGCTTGGAAATTAGACATATCAAAAAGGAAGCCAACCAAAGGGCGGATAGCTTGGCAAAGAATGGAGCCCAACAAGAAGTGGATATTTTGAGTAATCATTATTTTTTATTCTGTTGCTGGTTGAGGGGTCTGTGTGTTCTTTTCATGCATGTCAACGAGTGTTTATGCAGTTTCTGATGCTCTATTCCTGAGTCACTGCATGAGGTTTTTTGATGTTGTGGGGGTTTTGACGAGTGAGTGGGTTGTGCAGAGTGGTTCTGTCATGTATATGATTTCTTTTTGTTTTGAATTAGGCACTTGCAATATTGATGATGCAGCGGTGATAGGTTTTTGTTTGGTTCGATGTCTGCATTATGGTAAGGGATATGTATCAATTCCTTTTTTTATTTTGAGTGTTTGAAAACGATTACTGAGAAGATATGCTGGAGTGATAGGCATATGGACCAATATTCTCAAGGTTTGGATGCTGTTTTTGTGCCTTGAAATGGAGGGAATTGTTTTTGTTCTCTCATTTTAATGAAAGTATATTTATAATTTTTTTAAAAAATTGAATTAGTTAAAAAAATTATTATATTTTAATTTGATAACTAAAAATTAATTAATTATTATTAATTAAAACATGAAATGTCATTTTATACTCACACACGATATTGATATGATATTAAAATTGAAGTGAAAATATCACATGATTATATCATCATATCATATTAACATATCATATTAACATGTCACGTCATCATCTATTATAATATGTCAACATCACGCGAATAAAATGACATATGATAATTTGATTTACGATAATTAATCAATCATTAATTATAAAGATCTATTTTGTTCAAAATAAAAATATAAAAATTTAATTAAATATGATAAAAATAAAAATTTATTTAAAACTTTTTTAGATATTATATATGTTTTTTAATAAGCTTCAAAAACATTAATTGGAATACCTAAAATCATGGCACGCCAAGCACAAAAGATTCTGCTGACTTCTTTTTTTTATTCCGGTATTTCAATATATAATTCACCAATTTTATTAACTACTATTAATAATTGTTTTTGATTCCTCACATTTAATTAGTAGAATGATTTTTCTCAACCTCCATTTATTAAGTTATTATTAGAAATACACTTTTTTCGTCAGATCGTTTGTGATCGACTGATAAAATAATCGATTTTTGTACCTACTATATGTGTCACAAAATGCTTTAAATATGTCATATAGATTATTTAAAATTAATTGATGCAAGTAAATTGGGGTTTCCAACCTTGACCTACCTATAAATTTGGCCAAACAGCTCCTAGCTTACTCCAATTCGAGGATTCCGAAATCCTCTGCTCCAAAACACTCTCCTTTAAATCACCGCCGTCCGGTTTTTGCAGCACAACCGTCTTTCTTTTGATAGGTCCATTTAGGCATGCTGGTATACATAGGAATAGAGTTCTTTTTTTCCTTAAGGCTGTGGTTTGTTATGGCATTAACTTGATTACTGTAATGTCACTCTTTCTTTTGTAGGCACATCAAACCACTTCTGATGCTTAGGCAATCTTCGTATGTGAGGATTCTTTTGTGTATAGTTGTAAGGCTTATGTCTCGTGAGACCTTATCAACAAATTTACCTTTAAAAAAAAAAATTCAAAAACTGAAGCTCTTTCCAGCTCTTCATCTGAGTTTCTGGCATTTTATCTGATTAATGCATGCGACGTTCACTTGATGGATCAGATACCTTCAAGTTTTCAAAATCATGAGTTTATCAGCGAAACTGAAGTGTAGTAGCCTAAATTCTGATGATTGATTTAAAAGCTGCAAGCAAGCCTGCAACCATTACTCAATTACATCCTAGATTGGAAGTTTCAGTTAGTATTAGAACTTTGTGATCAAGAACAACAAATTTGTTCTGTTACCAGCAATTGACAAAATTGAAAGGTCAAACTTGGTTACTTCCGTGGACCCATAAGTTTGTGATCAACCCTACTCTTCTGTTATATTTTAGCATGAGAGATCAATGTAGAATGCCCGTTATCACTCCAAAGGTATACATACTCACTGCCATCGCCGACAACTATTGGTATTTTAGATTTAGGGGCAGAAGCTACCAAAACCTTCTTCCATTTTTGATAGAGAAGGAGATAGACTCTGTTAGGCAAATTTTTAGCAGAAAAATAACAATAATATTGCTGATTTCAGACCTGAGATCATCCATTAGATTAATTATTTCCTTTTTTTTTATTATTTTGATTTATTTATGCTGGCTTCAACATTTAATTGATGCAACCAGCACACACCCTTTGCCTTGAAATCTTAATTTGAGGATCCAATCCTCTTGTCTATACTCACGAGTTGTTTTATCTGCTTTGCTGCTTACAAATTAAAAAATCAGACCATAATGTAGCTATATGTTATTTCATCCGATGAAATCCTGGCCTGTATCCTCCTTTTTAACGTAGCAATAATTACATAAAAAAAGCACTTCTATTCTTATTGGTTTATACTATAATTTATTTGTTAAACTTGGAAATAATGATCAGTAGTGCTTCTGGTTAGGCATCCTGTCACATCCAAAAATAATTTAGGTGAGGATGTTTCATATTGATAGTGTTAGCAATACATAAAAACAAGAAGATGATATCTATTTCACTTTAATTTAAGAAACCCACTTGCTTTGTAAAAAGAGTTTGGAATCTAAAATTTGCCACCCTCGGATAAATGGACTTTGATGTTTTCCTTCCAGGAAATTCTACATATTGAAGTCAGTGCAGCAACTCCACTTGAACCTTACCAAATTTCTCTTCTCTAAACAAATTAACTTTCAATGGTGCTCTTCGTTCTCCTCCTTCTACCTATCCTTCTCCTCCTCCTCTACTTCATCGTCCGGCCCCGACCCCTCACCATCCCTATAAAAAACCGCCACGTTTTTATAACAGGCGGGTCAATTGGCATTGGCCTGGCCATTGCCAAACAAGCTGCCTCCGAGGGAGCCCGTATTTCCCTCCTGGCCCGCTCCCTCGACAAGCTCGAAGAGGCCAAGCAGTCAATCCGTCAGGCCTATCAAGTCGACGTCGCGATCTTCGCTGCAGATGTTCGTGACTACGACGCAGTTCAGAGTGCGATCAAGGAGGCTGGCCCTATTGATGTCCTAGTTGTTAACCATGGCGTGTATGTTATTCAGGAGCTTGAGAACCAGGGATTGGATGTGGTCAAGTTCATGATAGACGTGAACCTGACGGGGAGTTTCAATGTCATCAAAGCCGCTTTGCCGTTGATGAAGGATAGAAAGGACAAGTGGCCTGCCTCCATCGCCCTTATGTCTTCAATGGCCGGCCAAGTTTGTAGCTTAATCCTAGGGTTTTAGCTTTTGATAATTGTGTGCATCATTATACATTAACATATTCCATTATAACTTATTTAAGTTCGGTTTTATTATTTACGTTCTTCCTTTAGCTTTCCAAAAAATTAAAATTACATTTAGATACGAAGATATTTGAAAAATTATAAAAAAATATAATTTATTTAGACGATAAGAAATTAATACACAAAGTAATAAAATTATGATTTTTTCTATTTTTAATTAATTATATATATTATTTCATTTTCCTTTTGTTTCATTACAATTTTTTGAAGTGATTATTGTAATTTATAATTATATGGTAATATAGGTAGGAATTTATGGGTATGCGGCCTATTCAGCAACCAAATTTGGCCTTCGTGGATTAGCCGAATCATTGCAACAAGAAGTTATTGAGGATAATATTCACGTGTCCATTATATTCCCTCCAGTTACTGAAACTCCTGGCATAGATGAAGGTGAGATTTTTACTTTCTTTTATTTTTTCCATTCTTAGACTTCTATCATGCAGAAGTTGCATTCGTTGTCCTAATTACATTTTTTTTTCTTGGAGTTCATATATATATATATATATATATATATATAATTAATTGTACATAATTTTAAAATCTCAATATTTTTTATTTGTGGGTCTATTTTGGCTTCATATAAGTAGTAGGTAAGCCCTTACAGTATGGATAGTTAGAACTTGGAATCGAATAATTACAACATTGATAGGGAATATAATTGTAAATTTTACAAGTCTTTTTTGTCAATTTGTTGATTTTATTATCATTTTTTAATACTATGTAATGTTAATGTGAAAAGTAAAAATTTCAAGTGATTATGTCATCGACATCATTATTAATTATAATATATTAATATATCACATTAATTTCACGTGACATAAAATAACAAGTGTTATTTTCATTAAGAACAATTAATCAATTGTTAATCAAAAACACATATTTCATCCAAAATAAAAATATAAAAATTTAATTGAATGTAATAAAAAAATAAATATATATTTAAAATTTTTTAAATAATTGAACTTTTAAAAATGTTATATCATATATATATTTTACCGTCTCTGAGGTGTTGAGATAAGAAATTAGTATAATTAGCACTCTATCCTGTATTTTGCAGCAAGGAAGAATATGCCAGAACTGAGCAAAATCATAGTTGGCTCTGGTGTAATGAAAGCGGAAGAAATTGGCAAGATAACTGTTGATGGCATAAAATGTGGAAGTTTTAGCATCCCCTGCAACTTTCTTGGGCAAACATTCGCCATAGCTACTGCTGGTGTATCCCCTCAGAGATCGTTCCTGATGGCATCCCTTGAGGTGGTTTTCGCCGGCCTATTTCGCTTTGGAGGTCTGCTTTTCCAATGGAACTTGTATGGGATCATAGAGAAATGGCATGCACAGAAAAAACGGTAAGTCTACGCAATAAATTTGTGTGCTTATAAACTTCAGGAGGAATTAAGCACAAATTTTCCCGACACTGTTCAGCTTTTTTCTAGTGTGGGGCTAAAGAGTTTTCTACAACGAATATCGTGCTAATGAGTTTCTCTTTTCTCCCACGATTTCGAGGGCCTACATTTCTCTGGAGCTAGATATGGTATATGAATGAGGATTAATTTCTTTGAGAATAACAAGTTTCAACTCTAGGGTCTGAGCCTCTCTCCAAATCTCCATCTCAAATCTAACGTGAAAGAAGTGAATGGTTGGATCCATAATTGACAAGGTGGGAGTCATTTATGTGAATTGAATCTAAAGCATTTGTCTATTATACTAAATCAGATGTATCAATTTTCTTTTCAATGTTCATCCCAACTTTCTAAATACTGCTTTATTGCCCAAAATGAGGCTTTCCATATACTTAAAAGTAATTAAGTAATAAACATGCTGGAATCATGTTTCAATGGCCTGAATTGGGAGAAGCTATAGTTTTTCCTGGACTTATTATGATAAGAACTGCAAGCAATACACGACAGCCTGCATTGGAAAGTTTGGGGTTTGTATTAAAGTAAATTGTGGTCAGAAGTACTGTCATATGTTCAAAGAACTAATTGACAATTCTTATGAACCTTGCGAAAATTTATTCTCGATTTGCTCAAAACACCCAATCTCTATTACGAAAACTTTCTTTTTAATTGCTTGGAAAAAATAATAAAAATATGAACTCAACAAATACAAAACACAAGTACGGTTACCTATATGTAGAACCATAACAACACTCAAATTGGGTGGAGGAAGGCCATCTCTACTTGAGATAAATAATGCTCTTCTTTGTTTTGTGTCCTCCAGAATCGGTCTACATAACCCTCCAATTTCCATACATCCGCTGCCTTGCACCGATATGATCTGCTTCCTACTCAAACTTTTCAATTAAGTAAAACATGTATAATTGAGCTCTAATCACTCAATTAGTCGATTTTAAAACTAAAAATATGGACAAAATTAGTCTCTTAATTCCATCGGCATTAAGCTTGATAGTGTTTCCCAAATATTGCAGGACAAAATGTGATAAATGAGATAGAGTGCAATAGAAATAAAAAGATGTTGAACCCTGACATTTTAAACTCTTTAATACTGGATGAATCAAATCTCCTTACGTAGGATTAAACTTTGCTTGCTGACAACTAATTATCTTCAATCATAATAAATGTCATGCTAAAATTGACACTAGATTGGAAGTTTCAGTTAGTATTAAGACTTTGTGCATGATCAACATCAATAAATTTGTTCTGCTACCAGCACTTGACAAAATTGAATGGTCAAACTTGATTATATCCCGTGGACCCATTTAATCACAGCTTCGACTTCATAAATAGCTACTAAAAACACTACTCCTGTTATATTTTAGCATGGGAGGTCAATGTAGATGCCCGTTATCAACCCAAAGGTGTATATATGTGTTACTACTCACTACCATCCCCAACTACTATTGATAGGTTAGATTTAGGGGCAGGAGCTACCAAATCCTTCTGCCATTTTTGATAGAGAAGGAGATAGACCCTGTTATGCAATTTTCTTGCAGAGAAATATCAAGAATATTGCTGATTACAGACCTGAGATCATTTATTAGATTAATTATTTCCTTTTTTTATTTATTTTCATTTATTTATGCTAGCTTGAACATTTAATTGATGCAACCAGCACTCACCCTTTGACTTGAAATCTTAATTTGAGGATCTAATCCTTCTGTTTATACTCACGAGTTGTTTTATCTGCTTTGCTGCTTACAAATTAAAAATCAGACCATAATGCAGCTATATTGTATTTTATCTGATAAAATCCTGGCCTGTATCCTCCTTTTTGTCTTAGCAATAATTAAATAGAAAAAAGTAGTTCTATTCTTATTGTTTTATACTATAATTTATTTATTAAACTTGAAAAGGTAGATTTTGTTAAAATTTTATATATTAATAATATTTAAATATTTATTTATTATATTATTTTTTAGAGTTTTATATATTTAATAATACTATAAACCCACTAATTTTTTTTATAATTCTGTAGGAAGTGGGGTCAAAAGGTAAATTTTATTAAAAAAATATATATTAATAATATTTAAATATTCTTTCAAAAATAATAATATTAAAATATTATCAAAAAGTAAATTTATCTAAAAATAATTTATATATTAATATTTAAATACTACATCAAAAGATTAAAAAAATTTATAATTTAAAATTTTATTAAAAAAAATCAAAATTTAAACTACTCTCTCTTCAAAAATTCAAGTTGTACTCTTGAGATTTGCAGTGATTTTTCTTTTCTTGATCTTTGTCTGTGTTTTTTATTCTTTCAAAACAACTCAATTAGATTTCAATTGTAATTAATTTTCAATCTAATTGCGTTTGAACGAGGAATTTGTTAAAATTAATGGAATTAGTGATCTTGCGAGGAAAATGGTGTTCTTTAACCTTACCACATTCCTCTTCGCTGAACAAATTAACTTTCAATGGTGTTCTTCGCTCTCCTCCATCTACCCATCCTCATCCTCCTCCTCTACTTCATCGTACGTCCCCGTCCTGTCACCATCCCTATAAAAAACCGCCACGTGTTTATAACAGGCGGGTCAATTGGCATTGGTCTGGCCATTGCCAAACAAGCTGCCTCCGAGGGAGCCCGTATTTCCCTTCTGGCCCGCTCCCTCGACAAGCTCGAAGAGGCCAAGCAATCAATCCGTCAGGCCTACCATGTCGACGTCGCGATCTTCGCTGCAGATGTTCGTGACTACGACGCCGTTCAGCGTGCGATCAAGGAGGCTGGCCCTATTGATGTCCTAGTTGTTAACCATGGCGTGTATGTTATTCAGGAGCTTGAGAACCAGGGATTGGATGTGGTCAAGTTCATGATAGACGTGAACCTGACGGGTAGTTTCAATGTCATCAAAGCGGCTTTGCCGTTGATGAAGGATAGAAAGGACAAGGGGCCTGCCTCCATCGCTATTACGTCTTCAATGGCCGGCCAAGTTTGTAGCTTAATCCATGGCTTTTAGCTTTTGATAATTTTGTGCATTCTGTAAAAGACCCTATTCTTTTAAATTTTAATTATAATTTTACATAAGTCTATTAATATTTAAAATAATCAATGTTAAAAGACAAACATAAATATCTAAAATATTTTTTTTCTTTCTCATTTTTTTTTCACTCGTTTCCTTTTTTTCAAGTTGATTAACGACACTCTCTTACGCCAATTGGTCACCTTGCGGTTGGAACTGATAATAAGAGCACCAGATCTAGCATTCCCACTACCATATTTGATCTGAGAGTGTCAAATCGTGCCCTTCCAACACGATCTTGTGCTCGTTGATGTTCTCTGACATCACGAGAATGCCAAATCTAGCAGTCACCAACCAAATGTGGTCATAGGAGTGTCAAATCTAGCATTTTCGCTACCAGATTTGGTCGAGAAGTGTTAGATCCAATGTTTTTGTGATCGGATATGGTCAAGAATGTCCAATTTAGCATTTCTGCAGTCGAAAAATGTCCAATTGATGTTTGCCATGCCATTTGCTCTAGCCGTATTAGAAGTGGAGAAAATTTAGTGAGGAAATTAAGGAAAGAATGCTTGGGTAAAATAGAGAGGGAGAAAAAGAGTAAAAAATAAAAAAAAAAATTTATAGAGTAATAATTTTTAAAATTAATAAAAGATAAAATTATTTTAAAAATATTATCACATCATTAAATTAATGAAAACATTAAAGGTTGATTAATTGCAAGACTTGTGTCTAGCGAAATATATTTTTTGAGATGAATCGTACATCTCGAATATTAATAGATATCAAAATTTAAAGAAATCAAGGTATTTTACTCTTTATAATTTATTTCATTGTAATATTTTAATTGATTATTGTAATGTATAATATGATAATATAGGTAGGAGTTTATGGGTATGCGGCCTATTCAGCAACCAAATTTGGCCTCCGAGGTTTAGCAGAATCATTGCAACAGGAAGTTACTGAGGATAATAATTAATATTCATGTATCTATAATATTCCCTCCAGTTACTGAAACTCCTGGTCTAGAGGAAGGTCTGATTTTTACTTTCTTTATCTTTTCCATCCTCTGCTGAAGTTGCATTCATTATACTAATTACATTTTTTTTTCTTGGAGTTCATACTTATATCAGTATAATTAATTGTATATAATTTTAAAATCTCAATAATTTCTATTTGTGAGGTGTATTTGGGCTTCATACGAGTATCAGGTAAGCCTAATTGTAAGTTTTAGGAGCCTTTTTCTCTTTGTAGTTAACTCTTTGTTTTTTGGGTCATTTTTATGTTACGTGGAGTTAAAATGAATAGTAAAAATATTACATGATCGTATTATTATGTTATATCATCATATATCAGCAGGTCATATCAACAAATAATGTTTTGAATAAAAATAATTAATTTATTATTAATTAAAAGAGTCTATTTAATCTAAAACAAAAATATAAAAATTTGATTTAATCTAGTAAAAGAATAAAGATTTATTTTTTGAAATAGTTTAGAGATTTTTTAAATATTATGTCATATAATTTTTATCATTTCTGATGTGTTTCTCAGCAAATTATTGTATAATTGGGATAACAAATGAGTATAATTAGCACTCTATCATGAGTATTGCAGCAAGGAAGACTATGCCAGAACTGAGCAAAATCATAGTTGGCTCTGGTGGAATGAAAGCTGAAGAAATTGGCAAGATAACCGTTGATGGTATCAAATCTGGAAGTTTTAGCAACCCCTGCAACTTTCTTGGGCAAACACTGGCCATAGTTACTGCTGGTGTATCCCCTCAGAGATCGTTCCTGATGGCATCCCTTGAGGTGGTTTTCGCCGGTCTGTTTCGCTTTGGAGGTCTGCTCTTCCAATGGAACTTGTATGGGATCATAGAGAAATGGCATGCACAGAATAAACAGTAAGTCTACGCAATAAATTTGTGTATTTATAAACTTCAGGAGAAATTAAACACATATGTGTCCAAGCTTGTTTAATTAGCTTTTCTCTAGTGTGGGGCTAAAGAAATGAGTTTCTCTTTTCTCCCATGATTTCGAGGGCCTTGAATTCTCTTGTGCTTGATATGGATGTAGATTTCTTCGAGAATAACCAAGCTTCAGCCTCTAGGATCTGATCACCTCTCCACAAATCTCCATCTCAAATCTGACGAGAAGGAAGTGCTCATGTGGCATGGTGGAATTGGCTGGATCCATAATTGACGTGGATGGAGTAATTTATGAGAATTGAATCTAAAGCATTTGGCTACTTACCATATCAGATGTATCAGTTTTCTTTTTAATTTTCATCCCAACTTTCCACATACTGCTTTATTGCCCAAAATGAGGCTTTCTATGTACTTAAAAGTAAGTAATAAACAATGCTGGAATCATGATTCAATGGCCTGAATTGGGAGAAGTTATAGTTTTTCCTGTACTAATTATGATAAGAACTGCAAGCAATATACGACAGCCTGCATTGGAAAGTTTGTGGTTTGTATTAAAATTAATTGTGATCAGAAGTACTGTCATATGTGCAAAGAATTAATTGACAATTCTTATGAACCTTGCGAAAATTTATTCTCAATTTGCTCAAAACACCCAATCTCTATTATGAAAACTTTCTTTTTAATTGCCTGGAAAAAAAATAATAAAAATATGAACTCAACAAATAGAAAATCTATATATAGAACCATAACAACACTCAAATTGGTGGAGGAAGGCCATCTCTACTTGAGATAAACAATGCTGTTCTTTGTTTTGTGTCCTCCAGAATTGGTCTATATAACCCTCCAATTTCCATACATCCGCTGCTTTGCACCGATAAGATCTGCTTCCGACTCAAACTTTTCAATTAGGTAAAACACATATAATTGACCTCTAATCACTCAATTAGTCGATTTTAAACCTACAAATATGGAAAAAAAATTAGTCTTTTAATTCCATTGGCATTAAGCTTGATGGTGTTTCCCAAATATCGTAGAACAAAATGTGATATGTGAGATAGAGTGCAACAGAAATAAAAACATGTTGGACCCTGACATTTTAAATTCTTTAACAATGGATGAATCAAATCTTCTCAAGTAGGATTTGACCAAAATTAGCTCAGTCTCTTCATATTTTTACTAAATAAAAATTGCAACAATAAGTTAACAAGGCTAAACTCTAGTGACTAAATCCCCAGACAACTAGCCTTCATCCCTTGACGTTGCTGCCTTGAAGGCCACTTCTCTCAATTAACTTAGTTTTGTTCAGTAAAATTCAAGTTAAAGATACTGGCATGGGCATCTTTTTTTTTTTTTCCTATAAATCTTAGGCTTCACCAGTTGCTTAGTTATCTTAACTCCTATCTCCTAATGTTCATACTTAAAATTGCTGAAAGTTTTTCCAATTGTGTCAAGGCCTAGGATGGGTATGGCAATAGACAAATGTAGCCTGACTTCGGTGCATTATTTAATTAAAAATATATAATCATGTTATTTTTACTTGTTTTACTTCTTCCATAAAATAAAATTTTCAAAATTAGTACTACAAGTAAATGTCACAATTGATTGGACCAGACATTAGTTCATACATTAAACACTCTTGACAACAATGCCTTATCTTTCGGAAGTCTGTTGCATTAATTAATTGAATGATTGTACGTGAATGTATTCGGTGGGTATATTATATATTAAAGATATATATGATTTATAACATATTATAATTTTGAGGATTTAATCTTTCATAATACTAACAAAACATTGAATAATGCAGCTCTATTTTATTTGGATAGAATCAATCTCTTGGAGTAGTTGTACGATTATTTATTTTATTTTTGAACTGACGATAATGGTTCCTTATCCTTAAAGCATCAATGACGATATTCATATTGATTTCATAAGCAAATTGTACAAAAGGATAACACTATAATCAATGTTTAGCATCTATAAATTCTCAAATTCTGGAGTACGTTAATCAATCTTCACCCTTAACATTAAGCTGGGATAAATCTCCCTTATTACCAACCATTTTCAATGGTACTCTTCATGCTTGTCATTCTACCTTTCCTTCTCCTCCTCCTCTACTTCATTGCCCGGCCTCGTCCAGTCAAAGTACCTATCAAGGACCGCCATGTGTTCATAACAGGCGGGTCGAGTGGCATTGGCCTAGCCATTGCCAAACGAGCTGCCTCTGAAGGAGCTCGTGTCTCCATCATGGCCCGTAACCTTGAAAAGCTTGAGGAGGCCAGGCAATCTATCCGCCTTGCCTCTGGAGCGCTTGACGTATCGATCTTCTCTGCTGATGCTCGTGACAGCAATGCCGTTCAGCGTGCAGTCAATGATGCTGGCCCCATTGATGTTCTAGTCGTTAACCATGGCGTGTATGAGCATGACAAGCTGGAGAAGCAGGGACTGGATGTGGTCAACTACATACTAGATGTGAATCTGATTGGGAGTTTTAATGTCATCAAAGCTGCTTTGCCGCTGATGAAGGATAGGAAGGATAGGGGGCCTGCCTCCATCGCTCTTATGGCGTCACAGGCCGCCCAGGTCTGCGTTTTAATATATTCAATCACGCTTATGTTTGAAGGATTTCCCTTTTGCTGTCATTAATTGATTTTTATAACGTATAATGTGATAAAATAGGTAGGTATTTATGGTTACACGGCTTATTCAGCGAGTAATTTTGGTCTCCGAGGATTGGCCGAAGCATTGCAACAGAAGGTCATCGAGGATAATATTCATGTCTCTTTAATGTTCCCTCCAGACACTGAAACTCCTAATCTTAAAAAAGGTTTGAGACCCTGAAATGGAATTTTCGACAAATTGTAAGTACGTTGGCAATTGATAGCTAGATTGTTCATCCTTATATATATTTCTTTGCCCATTTTGCTCTGAATGTGTAACTGTCAATTTGGCATTCTTTTAACCATCTCTGCTACGAGTTAACTATAGGGATTAGCACATTTTAGTTACATAACAGACAGATGCATTTAATTATTGAAAGCTGACCAATTGCAGCAAAGAGCACAATGCCAGAACTCACCAAAATCATAATTGGCTCTCCTGTTCCAATGAAAGCTGATGAAGTTGCCAAGAAAACTTTAGAGGGTATCAAATCTGGAAGTTTTATCATCCCCTGCAACTTAATTGGGTACCCACTAGCCTTCGCTACTCCCGGTGTATCCCCTCAGAGATCTTTCTTGATGGCATTCCTCGAGGTGGCTCTTGCTGGTATATCACGTCTTGTAGTTTTGTTTTACCTGTGGAACTGGTACAGGACCATAAGAAAGTGGCATGCACAGACAAAAAGAAAGTACGCTATACGTTATAAAAACACTTTTTATGCGTGGGTATTGATATGGCTGGTGTGCCTTTTACATTTTTGTCAAGATTCCAGTAATGATACTTAGAATTGCTAGTAAGGGGTCGAAACTGGGGTTTAGTATTTGGGCTTATGTCAAAAGCATCTCTTAAATGATTCCAACTTGACATGGGGCAATGTAATCTTTTCTTTCGGAGAGCTTGACTATTCCTTTGGATGCTGTTTCCATTCATGATCGCACATTTGTCTTGTGTCAAAACTATCAGAGGTAAGTCTTAGTAATATTGTGATAAAGAGTTCCTTTTTCTTTTAATTGATTTCAGGGGCCTAGAGTTCTTTGTTGCTTGATATGGATCAGTATTGCTTCTTCTGGCGGCTGTAATTTACTCTTTCAGGCCTCATGGATGTTTCTTTCAAAAAAAAAAAATAACAAGTTTCGGCATTCGACATTCGATCTTGAAGCTCTGTGAACTCTCCAGGTGTCTGTCATTACACCAATTCGATGTTGACTTTTTTGATTAGATACCCTCAAAATAATAAGTTTGTTGCCCATATGGAAAGGTAGCTAAATTCCGGAGTAATGTAAAGCTCCATCCATCATGTAACAGTCTGCATGACAAAGCTGCAGTTTATATAAGAACTAAATGTGATCAGAAGAGCAAATCTACTCTGTTCTCAAGAATTGCCGAGTAATGATTGACAACGCTCTGATGAACCTTCGTAAACATTTATTTACTTAGTATCTAATCCCTCTTATTTGAACTGGCAAGCATGGTTATGGTACGAATATATGACCTTTTAACAAAAAAGTATATTGAAAGGATCAAATTTTCAGTGAAGTCAGCAGGAAAAGCAGAACCAATTAACAAAACGAAAATGAACAACAATTTTGAACTAGCTAAACTGCTCACATTCAGGCCCCAGATATGGCAAAACAACCTGTTGACAAATTCATGGGCAACACCCTAAGCTTTAAGGTATCAACCAGAGATGTTGCTACAGAAGCTTTAGATTGAGGAGGCTTTCAAATTTTCCAATTGTTTCTTTCTGATTTAAAAGAGACTTGAGAATCGGAACCGAATAGGGTCTGACCTTTAGAAATGTCTTGTCTTGTTCCCGAATCTCCCGACTTTTCATAGATTGGAACTAGACGTCAACTTTGCTTAGATAATGGGCCCAGTATCTTATTAACCCAACACTTTAAAGCCTGTTAGGACCGACCCATTTGCAAAACCCATTGTAGGAAATCTTCCACCATTTCCAGAATCTGTGGGAAGGCCAAGCCGAACCAGGGCGAGAGCGACCAAGCAAGTAAGCAGGCAAAGAATCCGGTACGAACAACCCCAGCGTAAGCCGATGGCTTCAACAATTCTAAAGCGAGTAACTTCATCTGCTATAAAATCAAGGCTGGAAAGTCTGCTAACCGGAGCGTCAAGAAGAAGCTACGCGTCGGTTGCAGCGGGGACTGACATAGTGAATGCCGCACCCGGTGTTTGCCTCCAGAAAGCTCGAAGCTGGGATGAAGGCGTCTCATCTAACTTCTCTACTACTCCTCTCAAAGATATTTTCACGGTTTGAGTTTACTTTTTCTATTAACAAATCATTTTTTTTAAATTATTTTATACCATTATGCATGGAGTAACTTTTTTTTTTAAAAAAAAATTGCATTTCAGGGCAAGAAAGTCGTCGTCTTTGGACTGCCTGTAAGTTGGTTTTTATTCGATTACAATTTTTTTCTTTATAAGCATATAACTTGCTTTTGGTAATTTGACTTGCTATAATTTTGTCACTTCGCATGGAAATGAGAAATGGAATTTGATTTTAATGGGAATGTGTTGGAAAAATCGAAGCTTGACATGTTCAGAACAATTCGGGAGGCATAACAAGTTATAATGATTTCTATGATTTTTTGAGACGTATATTAATTAATTCTGGAGGATTGTTATATTGATTATTTTCAATGAGGCGATAATGAAGGATTGGTTGCGGTACTATATACCTAATTTAAAATATATTCTGTGAATGAATTTTTATGAAGCAGAAAATGGTGGTGGACTGATTAGTTTATGTTGAGAGCAGGACTGAAAATCCTGAACGTTTTCAGATGTGTAAGTCTTACCAAATAGTTAACCAAAGACAATTTAACCAATACCTAAAGTGGAATGTGGATCTATTTGCTTTGTTAGTTTGTTGTTTTTGTTTAGAATGGCAATTCTATGAAGTTAGGGTTTATACTGTTTTGACATTTTGTAGGGAGCATACACTGGGGTTTGTTCGCAGCAGCATGTGCCTAGTTACAAAAAGAACGTTGATAAGTTCAAGGCTAAAGGAATTGATTCTGTCATTTGTGTTGCTGTTAATGATCCGTATACCATGAATGCCTGGGCAGACAAGCTTCAAGCTAAAGATGCGGTAAGTCATTTCAACATAATAATGTATGCTAACACCTGTACATTCTACGAATTCCTCCTTATATTGTTCAGTTGATTGTTGATGCGTGATATTGGTGCTCTGCAATTTGGATTTGTCATATTCATTTTTCTTTAGCTGGCTTTCTTTCTCAATTGTTATCTAGGGATCTGTGGAGATCTCATGATTTCTCTGCTGTCTAGGAAGATACTCATTCTTTTGTCCCATAAATTTATGACCACAAGCTCATGAACCACTAGTTTTGTAAGATCTTCAACTTTACTAAAGTAGTGGCAAATAGTAATTTGTGCATGTAATAAGTCAATCCTGAAATTTCCTAGCTGGAAAAAAAAAAAACATAAATTCTATCACCTCTGTTTGGTTACTAGGGGTACTGAAAGAAAGCAGATGAGCAAACAATGGTTTTGGCTGGCCAAATAACAAGTAAACGAACCTAATTTATTGCTATTAGTGTATTTCCCGCAAATTAGTTATTGTAATTTTGTAAATTAAACAGACTAGTCTACTGGTGATTAATAAAATTTGGACTTGACGATATGTTGTTAAGATTCTTTTCTCCTTTGAAGTGCATTAATGTGGGTGTAAGCAACATCTCCCAACCCCCTACTTTACCTTTTTCTCTCTCTTTCTTTTCTTTTCTCCTTCTCTATCCTTTTTCCCTTTACAGATTGAATTCTATGGGGACTTTGATGGAAGCTTCCACAAGAGCCTAGAATTAGAGAAAGATCTCTCTGCTGCTTTGCTTGGGCCTCGCTCTGAAAGGTACTTCTAGCACTATGCTCTTGTCCTTAGAATTATATATATATATATATATATCAAGGAAACAGCTATGACTTTCCACTCCTCGTATAATAATGGAGATGCGTCAGACCATGTTGAATATATGACTTTGTCCAGGGCTTTGGTTTTGAACATTCTTCAGAACAACAAACTGCTGCCTCTATTTATCATTTCATTGCTAAGGTTTCAGATTTTTATCAGCTACTAAGAATATTGTTGGTTTTTATGTAGATGGTCAGCATACGTAGTTGATGGAAAGGTTAAAGCTCTTAACGTAGAGGAGGCCCCATCTGACTTCAAGGTTTCTGGCGCAGAGGTTATTTTGGAACAGATATAAAGATGTTATAGAATCATGTTGCCACTCTGCACCGGCACTTTCTATATTATGCTAGTTACTTGTTGGCATAAAAATTCACTACTACTTTACTGAAGTTTTCAATCTTATCCTGGGGTGTCCCCATGGCTTAATTTCTGCTTGGAAACAAGTTCTCTGCACATATTGTGAGAAAATCTGATTGAATTTGGTTGAGAGATCAATAAGAGGTGTCCTCTCGTTTTTATGCTTGTGGTTGTGTTTCTTTGAACTCTGTTCCCCAATATTTCCCTTTTCATATCTCCTGCATATAATATCATGTATGTTTGATCATTTTGAATTGTTTTCATACCTTGATATACCCATGAATCGTGCTGTCATCAGTTGTATGACTGCTGCTATTTTGGAAATGAATTGTCTTGTTCTATCTCGATATGAACCCAGCAGTTAATGTACTTGTTTAGTCTTTCTTCCTTATATTTTTCTGTACATTTAAGAAAAGTCCAAAGAAAAATGGAATTTGAACTTTGAATGTCTATTTATTTTAGCTATTGGCAAAAGATGGTAAATGATTTGTTGAATGAATGAGGGTGGGAGACATGAAATCCTTTTGTTGTTGTTGTTGTTGTTGTATGTATGTATGTTTGTGAGACATGATATCATGGTTTAAGACCCCTAGACATGGTCAGGTTTTGAACAAAAGAAAAGTACTATTTCTATTCCATACTTACTACATCTTCCCAATCATTATACTGGAAACCGTTTTCGGTGGCAATTTGAGATATGATTACGTGAACGAAATCATGAATCTTATCCAAATCCAAAGCAGGAAATGGTACAAAGCAGGAAATGGAAGACGATATTTGCTCAAGATTGAGGTTTGGGGTTCTGCTTCATAGTCCCTACCTCTGAAATCTGACGCACCAATAAGGTAGGCCCAAGGCAAGATTACTGCACATGATTGTTAGCCTATAAACAGCCTTCTCTTCTTTACCAATATTTACTTGCTCAGAGCTCTCTCCACAGCGAGGCAAGGAATATGCCATGGGCCACCTCCACAGGCCATAAATCCTCAATACAAGCCAACCAGCTAGCTCCAAGTACGTTTAGTAGAGAGCAGTCTTGCATGGAATTATTGGTGACCTTATCTGTTCTCTTTTGTTTCTTATACTTGTCTATTCTAATCTGCATGGAAAGGTGGCACAGGTGATTACTGGAGGAGACGCCGGAATAGGAAGATCTGTATGCTACCATTCTGCTTTAGAAGCTGCAACCCTGGCCTTCACGTATGTCAAGGGCCAAGAGAACAGGGACAAGGATGATACTTTGCAAATGCTACAAGAAGAAAAGACCTGTGAGGCCAAAGACGCCTTAGCCATAGCCGCACATATCAGAACTGTAGGAGGGTTATTGAAGTTGTTGTAGAAGAATTAGGAAAGATCAATATCAATTAAGAGTTAATTAATTAAACTTAGATTAAAATAATACATTATTTTGATCAATTGCAAGTTGAGGGATGAACCAAGACTTATTACGATCCAATTTAAACTTTAACTCGTTTTAATTTAACAATAGAAATTTTAAATTGTACGGCTTCTTAACTTTTGCTTGAAAGAATTTTTTTTTTTTAATTGGAGAAAAGGGATTCGAACGTTACTTTTTAAGTAAGAAATTATATTTTAATTAATGAACCAAATGTTTTAATGCGTTTGAGAGAACGTTTGGTAACAATATTTCTCTTCTTTTTTCAAGTGTACGTAAACGACTAGACTTCCTTTTTTATTAATCAAAGAATTAAATTTGGTGCAGGCACGCTCTTGAGCACATGAAGAAGGAAGCTGCATTATGAACACAACACCAGTCCTTGGCTACACTGGTAGTCCAAAACAGCTTGGCTATGGTGCAAACCAAAGGAGCCATCGTGGGATTCACCAAGGGTCTGGATCTCAAAACTTGTGGAGAAGGGAGCTCCAGCCCGTCTGGAGCCCTCTGCAACCGGCATCCTTGCCTGTGGATTGGGTCAAGAGCCTAGAGAGTGAGGCTCAAATGGAAAGGGCAGCACAACCTTACGAAATCGCACCGTCTTTTAGTGTTCTTGGATCCTTCCAATGCTCTTCCTACTTCACTGGCCAGTTCTTCCATCTCAATGGTTAGTCTCCTCATCAGTCAATTGTGTCCTCCATGTTATTTTTTACGTCGCTATTTCCATTTTGATGCTGTATAAACCTGTAATGTTTTTATCTGAATATTACTGATGGACGATGGTATTGTTTGCTTATGTTGAAGGTGGAATGTGACGATCAGATCAACGCTTGAATGTA
The DNA here is from genome assembly GCF_053813885.1 of Theobroma cacao. Classification (NCBI taxonomy): domain Eukaryota; kingdom Viridiplantae; phylum Streptophyta; class Magnoliopsida; order Malvales; family Malvaceae; genus Theobroma; species Theobroma cacao. The sequence goes on from NC_142642.1 coordinate 36,615,677, forward strand.
TGTGAGGTGCAGTGGTGTTTTCTTGTGTGTATGAGTGTGAGCTATGCATGAACTGGGGCGGCTTGGAAGTCCAAGTTAGGTAGTGTGGATGTGCTCCGTATATAGAGAAAAGAAATTGTGGACATCATATGGGTTGATGTACAAGGAAAATTCGGAGGAAAAAAAATATAGATTCCACCTGCTTAAGTATGAAAATCGATTGCTTTAATTAAGGATGGAAATCGATTGAATGTAAACGTTGATGAAAGCTGATAGCCTGATGCTGAAAAGCTAGGAAAATTAAGTGTTCTGTTTGCTGATTACTCTCCGTTTCCAAACGGTACTGCTAAGTTCCTATTACCAGATTTTGATAAAGCGTTTAACTACAAAATCAATGAAAAAAAATTATGCAACCTCATCAATATGAGAAAGCATCAAAAATGTGGCAATTTTGCTGTAACAAATTCCTTGGGCAAATGGGCTTCTCCTCCATCTTCCTACACGGTTTTCCCTCTCTGGTTTTGATGCTTGTAGTTTTGTTTCTTTAACTTCCGATCCCCACACTTTCCCTGTAGGTAGCTAATGCTTTACTTTCCTAACTCCAGTCTTCGACAGATATACGTGTATGACCATTTTGACACCTTAATGCCCAACAATGGTGCTGCCATCAGATGCATGACGGCCGCTATTTTTGGTTTTTCTTTGGCCAACGAGTAAACGAAGCTATCACTATCAGTTACTGGTTTTCTTTTTAGCTATTGATTTAAAAGGGTAAAATGAGCTGAAGTTATGGTTTAAGAACCCTCCATCGACGATGTTGTTTGTTAAGTTTTTAGACTTTGGAAAAACCTGAAGCACACAGATTTTTACCTGTTTGAGCAATGGAGAAAAGTGTTGAGAATTCAGTGATTCTAGCTGGTAAAGAAGAAAAAGAAAAATTGGGCGTGAATCAACAGCTTGTTGAAGGAAGAAAGGAGCTAGGGAACGGTATCGGTTTATTTCTTTAGTTAATGAGTGATTGAAACACTTAAAAAGTCTTGTTGTTTTGGTTGTTTGTTTTAAGTTGGCTTAAACGCCTAAGAATTGTGTCGTGTTGCTTGGTTTTTGTAAGCTGAAAAGCCACGTGTTTTTTTAGTCTGTTTCTTTTGTTTTCATAGTCATTAAAATGTCCGTTGTAAAGCAGCTATATTTCTATGTCTAGAATACTGTCCTCAGCTATTTTTTCTCATCGTTTTTCCATTCTCCGATGCCAGTTTACAAGGCTATGGTTGTTACTATCATATATAATATATATACTAAAATGAAAAGTACTGAAGGTGGTTTTTTCACCCAAATTGTTTTTCCCAATCTTTTCCTTTAGCTTCTCTGGTTTTTGTTGTTTTGGCTCTCTTTGCTTTAAAACCATCCTTGATTTATCATAAATTTCTTCATGGTATCAAAGCTCTAAATTGATCTTAAAGGACTATTTTTCATTTGGTTCTCACCCTTTTTCGATTTCTAGATTTTATTCTCTGTATTGTGATTCATGGCTACAGTTGGGTTTAGTACCTTTGCTCTTTCAGTTTTTACTAGAGAAAATTATGTGTTCCAGTCGATGAAGATGCAGTCCAACCTAAGGCCTTCAATCTCTGAGAGGTGGTGGAGACCGGGACAGAACCAGTGCAAAGGCACGCCAATCAACATTGGCTCTGATAAGACAGTTTGAAGAAGATAAGGTAAAGAGGTATAAAGCTCTATCCTGCTTACAATCTGTAGTATCTAATGATATTTTTGCTAGGATAATGTATTTAAATAACCCAAAAGAAATCTGGGATCATTTAAAGGAAGAATTCCATGGTAGTGACAAAACTAGAAAAATTCAAGTCTTCAATCTGATTAGGCAATTTGAGATGTTAACCATAGATGATAGTGAGACTATCAGAAAGTTTCCTGGTCAGATGATGGGAATAGTAAATCAACTTAGGCTGTTGGGTAAAAAGATGACTGAAGAAAAGCTGCTTAATAAGATGTTGGTAGGATTACCTAAGAGATATGAGTTTAAGATATCTTATTTAGAGGACTCTAGGGATCTTGGACAGATGACTTTGAAGGAGTTAGTCAATACACTAGAAGGGTTAAAGCAAAGAAAAACTTTTAGGCAAAAATGCCTCACTGAAAATGCCCTAGTTGCCAAAACCAAAAATTTGAAGGCTAATAGCAGTAACTCTAGGAGGACTGGTGTTGACAAGAAAGATAAAGGGAAGAAAGTTGATGAAAAAAGAAATGGGGATCATAGGAAATCATTTCCATCATGTTCTCACTGCAAAAAGACAAATCATATGGAAAAGTATTGCTCGTTTAGACCAAATGTTAAATGTAGGAAATGTCACCAGCAAGGACATGTAAAAAAGTATGCAAAAGCAAGGGCAAGAATGCTGATGAGAAAGTTGTTGTGGTTGAAGAGCTTAAAGTAGAAGATGAAGTTCTGTTTATGGCTAATAAGTTAGATAATGAAGAGAAAAAAGACATCTAGTTGCTGGACAGTAGCTATTCAAACTACTTGACTGGTTGCAAGGAAATTTTATCAGTTTGCATGAGAGTTTTATAACTCAAATGGAAATAGAAAATGGTGATATGTTGCTAATCTTTGGAACTGGTACAGTGGGAATGCAGACATTTGGGGAAATCAAATCAGTTGCAAATGTTCATTTTGCTCCTGATGTAAGTCAAAACTTACTGAATGTAGGTCAGCTAGTGGATGAAGCCTTTGAATTAAACTTCAAAGACAAGGCTTGCACAGTAAAGGATCCAGGTGGAATAGAACTCTTCACAGTAGGAATGAGAAACAAATGTTTCCCATTAAATGGATGAAAATTAAGCATACTGCTTACAGTTGCACCTTGACTGATACAGAATTGTGGCACAGACGGTTTGGTCATGTGAATTATGGTTCACTAAGGTTGATGACTTTTGATAACTTGGTTGATGCTTTGCCCTTCATGGCAATCATGAAAAAATTTGAGAAGTGTGTCAGTATGGGAAGCAAAGAAAAGTCTCATTTCCAAAAACTAGAGTTTAAAATGCAACATGTAAACTGCAACTACTGCATACAGATCTTGAAGGACCTATAAAGACTCCATTCTTGAATGGAAGTAAGTACTATATACTTTTTATTAATGATAATACAAGGTTCTGTTGGATATATTTCATGAAAATGAAATCTAATGCTTTAAGTGTGTTCACTAAGTTTAAAGCTTTAGTTGAAAATCAAATGAGTTTGGTTGTAAAAAAGCTCAAGAGTGATAATAGGACTGAGTATACTGCTATGGAGTTTGAAGATTATTTAAGCAAAGATTATTTAAGCAAGTTTGGCATTGTGTATCAACTGACTATTTCATAGAGCTCTCAAGAGAATGATGTGTCAGAAAGGAAGAACAGGACCTTGATGGAAATGGCTAGGTGCTTGTTATTTAGAAAGAAGTTGCCTAAGTCATTGTGGGCAGAAATAGTTGACACTACTAACTATCTACTAAATTTGACACTTACTAAAGCCTTGGTAGGTAAAACACCCATGAAGCCTGGTGCAATACAAAACCTTCAATCAAACATATGAAAGTCTTTGAATGCATATGCTTTGCCAAGATTCCAGATGCAAAAAGGACCAAGGTGGATAGTAAGTCTCTTTTAGCTATTCATCTTGGATATAGTGAAATATCAAAAGGATATAAACTCCTGGATGTGAAAAATATATAGTTATTTATAAGTAAAGATGTGGTGTTTGGTGAGAACAAGATGTGAAATTGGGAATCGAAATCTGTTGAAGGTTCAAAGAATTCTATTATTGCTGCTAATATGTTGCCATAAGATGAATTTGACTTAAACACATATGATGTGGATGAGATTCCTATGAGAGGAACTAGGAGTCTGGAAGACATATATGCCAAGTGTCATTTGGCAATCACTGAACTTGGTTTTTATGTTGAAGCTGCTTCTGATGAGCATTGGAAACAAGCAATGGAAGTGAAATGATGATGATAAAGAAGAATAAGACCTAGTTACTAGTAGACAGGCTTAAAAATCACAATGTCATAGGTGTTAAGTGGGTTTTCAGAACCAAATTAAATCCAGATGGATCTATTAACAAATACAAAGCCAAACTTGTAGTTAAAGGCTTAGCACAAGTTTATAGTGTAGACTACTTGGAAACTTGTGCACCTGTGGCCAGACATGACACCATCAAATTGCTGGCAACTTTGTCTATAAGAAACGGATGACTCATCTATATGGCCTCAAATAGGCACCAAGGGCTTGGTATGAAAGAATGGATGATCATCTATTGAACCAAGGATTCATCAGAAATACTGTTGTAGCAACTCTCTATATAAAGAAGGTAAATGATATAGTCAAATTGATAGTAGCATTGTATGTTGATGATTTGCTTGTCATTGGTCCAAAGACTGAAAACCTAACTGAGTTTAAGTCTCATATGCTAAAAGACTTTGAAATGACTGACTTAGGACTAACGTCTTATTTCCTGGGGATGGAATTTATTCAATCCTCCAATCATATATTCATTCATCAATCCAAGTCTTGTCGTTTTGGTTGTTAGTTTTAAGTTGGCTTAAACGCCTAAGAATTCTGTCGTTTTGCTTGGTTTCTATAAGGTTGAAAAGCCACGTGTTTTTTGAATCTGGTTCTTTCGTTTTCATAGCCGTTAGAATGTCCATTGTAAAGCATAGAATTCCATATTTGGAAACCTATGCTTAACTATTTTTCCTCATCGTTTTTTCATTCGCCAATGCCGATTTACAAGGCTATGGTTGTTACTGTCGTATATATAATAATATGAAAAGTAGTGAAGGTGATTCCCAATCTTTTTTAGCTTCTCTGATTTTTGTTGATTCGGCTCTCTTTGCTTTAAAACCATCCCTAATTTATCAGAAATTTCTTTAAAAAGTACTACTACTAGTATAATACTATGTCAATTCCCTCTCCAATTGAATTTGTTACAAAGTAGAATTAACATTTAACCTTTCCACAATCAATGCATCCTAACACAACTAGGGGACTACCATGCCACATTCTAACACTCAACATTTTCAACGTATCTCTTCCGAAGCCATTTGGCATCAGCATTTTCCAGGCAACACAAGAACTAACTGAAAGGACAAGTGGAAAATGATAAGTTTGACAAGCCTCTCTTTCTAATACCATGAAACTCTAGATCTCTAAAGCAAATTCGGGATATTGATTAGGAGGTTTAGCTAGTGGTATCCTGGTGCAACTTTGAGATGTCCACAAAATGCCAACCGTTTAGTCGGCCAATAGTCTACTACTCAGCCACATAGTGATGCGATTACGTGAATGAAAACATGAATCTTGTTCAAATCCAAAACAGGGAAAGGGAAAAACGACAATGCTGAAGATTGAGGTGGTATGCCGGCCACTCCATGGTCCATGCCGACCTCAGAAATGTAGCTCTTCCACCATGGACAAAGCTAATACCCTATCAAAAACAGACGTGTCCTCTTAGTTGTTCATTATATGGTAAAACTTCCCTAACACGTATGCAGCAGGCACTGTTTACGCCGCACACTGCATGAGTCCACTTGACCCACCAATAAGATAGGCCCAGGGGCCATGTGGGTCATGCATCAAAATCACAGCACGTGTCTCACTGCTTGACAATGTTATGCTGTTAAAAACTTTGCACGCACAATCCACAGTCACTTGTTCACTGCTCTCTCCAGCTTCGAAGCCTTATTTTTCTTTATAGTACTAGCATTTTGAGATAGATAATAAACTCTGCAGTCACTTATGGCAAGCAGTGGGCAAAAGTTTCTATTGAAGAAGCAAGAAACACAACCAGGCAAAGAACATGTCATGAAGCCACTTCCACAGGCCATAAACCCTGAATACAAGCCTTCCAACAAGCCCCGAGTAAGCTTACTGGAGAGGAAATTTGCAGTCCTGCATGAAAATGCTGATGTTATAACTTATTTAGTTTCTTATTTTTCATGTCTGCAGGGAAAGGTGGCACTGGTGACTGGAGGTGACTCTGGAATAGGAAGAGCTGTATGCTACTATTTTGCTTTAGAAGGTGCAACCGTGGCCTTCACGTATGTTAAGGGCCAAGAGGAAAAGGACAAGGATGATACTCTTCTTATGCTACAAGAAGCAAAGACCAGTGACGCAAAACAGCCTCTAGCCATAGCTGCTGATATTGGATATGATGAGAACTGCAAGAGGGTTATTGACGTAACTGTGGAATAGTACGGGAAGATCGATATTCTGGTGAACAATGCAGCTGAACAGCATTTCACCAACACAGTTGAAGAAATTACTGAGCCCCAGCTTGACAGGGTGTTCAGAACCAACACTTGCTCTCAGTTCTTCATGTGTAGGTAAGGATCCTCTCTCTCTCTCTCTCTCTCTCTTTGATTGCTTGCATTGGACACTCCAACAAAATGCTATAGAAACACTTAAAATTTGGTGGGCAGGCATGCTCGAAAGTACATGAAAGAAGGGTAAGCTATTATCAACACGACATCCCTCAATGCTTGCACAGGGGATCCAACAGTGCTAGACTACTGCGCCACAAAAGTGGCCATTGTGGCATTCACCAGTGGCCTGGTTCTCCAGCTGGTGAAGAAGGGAATCCGCGTCAACGGCGTGGCCCCAGGTCCTGCCTGGACTCCACTGCCATCAGCATCCTTGCCTGAGGAAATGATCAATAACTTCGGGAGTGAGGTTCCCATGGGAAGGGCAGCACAACCCTACGAAATTGCACCGTGTTACGTGTTCCTGGCATCCCCTCAATGCTCTTCCTACTTCAGCGGCCAGTTTCTCCATCCCAATGGTCAATCTTCTGATCAGCTTAATAAATAGAACGTTGAATATTTGTTTAAACATATTCTCATATTGCTGATTGTATTGTTTGTATTGCAGGTGGGATGGTCATCAACACTTGATCCTGATCATTAACTGCATTCCAGCTCGTGTACTCTATGTGTGTGAGGGAGTGTGAACTTTTTTCATGTTTAAATAAAATGGAAACAATGTAGGACTGCGGGGGCTTGGTTGGTGCCTAAGTCCAATAGTGAATGTGTGAAGTGTGCTTTACATACGGGTTTATGTACAAGAAATAAAGATTTGAGAATTCCTAAGCCATGATCATTTACGAATTACGATCATGTTCTTCTATATTAGATACCAATCCCATTTCAGGTTCCACTTGCTTTAAAAATGGAAAATTGATTAAATATCAATTTTTTTTTATATGGAGTACTGGAAGTGACACTCAAAGCTAATATAGCTATTGAAGAAATTAACAATTTTTTTGGAAATTTAACGAGAAAAGCAAGTTCATAAAAAGATGAGAGAAGAGAAAAAAGAATCGATTCAAGGTAGAACTTTTTCATAGGAGGCCCACGGCTTATATAATATGCAGGAATAATGTTAGATAATAACATGTAAAAGAACGAAAAGATTAATGCGTGAGACAGATGGAAATAAAAAGTGGGATCCAATCTAACTTAATTAGATAAATATTGGGTAGAAACGTAGGCTAAAACATATAAAAAGTTTCTGATTTTAATATTTATGACGTTCTCTTTAAAGTTCGGCTAAGTTGCATTTTGGGTTGAAGCCCGGACGCATAAGCTTCAGCCCAATGCTAGAAAGAGTTAGCCCAGCAATATGATCTGTTTCTTCACCTCCAACTCCCACCTCGCTTTTCTTTAACATGTACCCAAAAAAAACACACACACACACACACAAAACCCTCCACTTTCTCTGATAAGATCTAATTGGACTTTAAAAGGTATTAGGCTGCACTTTCTTTCTTTCTTTCTTTCTTTTTAATTCTGCTGGGCTGCTCCAAGTAAGAATCTAGGGTAAAAAGAAGGTAGGAATGCAATTTTAGAATATACCTAAACGTCATAAACAGAGGCATTTTTTTAAAATTAAATAGCCCGAATAAATAGAGAACAGAAAAAGCTGAATGTCAAACTCCTCTGTAAAACCAGAATGCAAACAGCACAGACCAAATAGGAGAGAAGATGAATGCTTTAACAATTCTTGCTTTCTTACTACACCTACCAGTGTTTTATGACAAAAGAAAATGTTGGTGTCAGGACAATTTATGGTGTATGTACCATCCAACTTGGGGAATCTTTGCAAGATATAGGCAATGCAGGACGCGAACCAACCGGCAAATTGGTTTCCTCACTGTAACATCACTTGCATTAAATAGCCTCTTCCAAAACAAAATGTTAACTGCCACAACCAACCAGCCAATGACATAATCAACAGCATCATTGTCCTCTCTGGAAGACAAGAATATCATGATTAGTAATGCTACACGCAAAATTAAATCCCTGACTACGGAATGCTTTTGAATATATCAAAATTTTGTCTATACTTCAATACAATGTTCCTTATGTCTTAGAAATTGACCACAAAACGGCATTCAGATGGAGCACAAAAACAAATGCAAAATTTATTTTCATAACGAACCAGTGGTTTTCTTAAAAGCTGGTTGCTCACCCACCCCATCCCCACCCACTTTTTTCCAATATCATGGGAATAATTCAATGCATTATACAGATTTAAAAGATCTCTGTCTTGACAATTTAAAAACGGCCATCTTTCCTAAGAGAATATTGCTGGGTTATGCTTGATCATATGAGCAACTAATTAGCAGCAATGAGTTGATGGAATGACATTCTGAGAAAAGTGGGTCATACCTGGGTGCGAGAAACTTCAACTTTGCCTGGGATGGTACAAGAGGAATAAGATGGTTCTTCTGAATTTAAACCATGATTGAATTCCGCACAGTTCTTATTAAGACCCTGAGCAATAACATTTTCTTGCACTCCCTTTCCCTTAAATAAAATGTTTGAGGTACCGCCAGTGCCACCAGAAACAGGTATAGAAGCTCCAGGTCTTTTCGTAGCAATATCTAGACGTTCAATCATTTTTGCAACGCCAGCAATCCCCGCACTCATCTCCCGCTGCACTCCCTTGCTGAGCTCCTTAACAGAGTTATTACGAGCAAGAAGCTTCTCTTTCAGACCTCTGGTACCTTTAGAAATAGATTCCTTGTATCTGTTACAATACATCCATGCCATTAGCAACACATAGTTATCAGTCTCAAACAAACCTGAATTGAAACACAAGTACCTGGCTGAAGCAATGGACCATTTTGATTTGATAGACTCTGTGAAAGAGAATGTTTCAGATGAGCTTGGTCTATGTGGAGTATCCACTTGTGGCTGCCTGAAGAAAACAAAGAACAATGATCAAAGGACTTAAAGGTTGTATAAAAAGTAATGCAAGTGAATACCAATGACCACTACAAACAGAAGAATACTTCAGAGAAATACCATTTAGAGATGCACATAAAAATACGATAACAAACTGCTATTATCATGGTCATCATAAAAAATTGATAGAAAACAGCTGAGAGCCACGGCATAAGATCTGTAGAGCATGAATAATATAAACCTCATGCGTTCCATGTTGGAAGCAAATTTTCAGGATGTTCTTCCAACGGGACATACTACAATAAGCAAGTTGAGAACAGGCTAGGAATCCAAGAGAAAATAATTACCTTGAATCGATAGCCTTATCTCCACTGACAGCAGAACTAGAGACCACATCAACAGATGGGTTCACAGGCAATGGAGGGTCAACATTTGGTATGACAGAAGCCAGTGAATCAGGCTGACTTAACCCATACCTTAAGTTTTGGCATTCATCTGGTGAAGTTGGATTTGTCTGCTGTGTGTGCAGCATATGTTCAGGAGAGGTAAAAAAAAGAACTTGAGAAGGGTCAAGCCCAAAAGATCTTTGCCTTTCCCTTCTGCGAACATAACGAGCTCTGCTCGCAGCAGCAGCTAGATGCTGCAAAATGCGTTCATCAAAGTCTGAGTCATCTGAATGAGATGCATCCTGAGAACAAAACAACATGCTATCATTAAAATATTCTTGTTGAGCTTAATACTCAGCATAAAAATGAATATAAAGGTTCAAAAGGAACCAAATAAATCACCTCCTCAGCACCAAAACCGTCATGGAAATGATGAAAATCTATGAGAACAGCAGGAGAAGGGTTCCTTGACCTGCAGTGCCTTTCAATCCTGACAGTATCTAGAAGCTCTTGGCTGCAAAGATGCATGCATATAAACAAAAAATCACTGATTAGCTGGTTGGTTTCCACTCATAAGTAATTGATGAATTTAATGCATGTATGTAGAGAGTTAGAGAGGAGGGATGGGAATTAACAACTTATACACCTGGCAGGATCTTTCAGGACAAACGATTGCCAACATATTGGGCACTCTTTGCTTCTCTGTGACCTAGTGGTACACAAGTTCAATTAGGAAATGACAGAATTAAAAACATAGAACTATTATATTATTGCATTCCTGGGCAAATATGTAAGAAACCATGTTTCCTAGATAAGTATAATCTAAAACTGAGAGAGACACCTACCATTCAAGAATGCATTGAAGATGGTATTCATGTCTACAACTGGTAACCTGAAACAGAGAAAAGGGTTAAGAAAGTTTAATCCCTTAAACAACCACCTGCAGGAGTGCAAACAAAACCAGATAAAAGGCATGTACTATAAGTCTATAACATAAAATAAGTAACATCATCCAGATGCAACTCTACAGAAGATTGAGATGAAAACAAGTGAAAGTACTCGAACGTAATTTAGCATTCATCTTCTCAATACTAGGACTAATAGTAAAGCATTTCTCCTTAAAAAAAAAAAAGTAACTAAATGATATGCATGTTAAACAATTACCCAGCACCCACACTATTAGAATTAGTAATAAAAAATTAAATCCATCTTGAATCCATGTATATTTTTGAGCAAATTATATCCCCAAAGAGGAGAGAGGTAAATAGAGTCCATACATCAAGCCGTCTAAAGAATAGATATAAAAGACATATATCCTTCACTCACATAAAGGATTGCTATATGTTTGTGTGTGTGTGTGTGTATATATACGGCGAGAGTTGGGGGAAAACGAAAGCATTCTTCGAAGTTAATTGAGCTAATAATAGATCGAATCGAACAGTAAAGATCAGTGATCACTTTCCATCTTAAAATTTTGAAAATGTAAGAAACTGATCGCAATCAATGTTACAATCTCGCATGCTACAAATCATAACGTTTCACAAAATTAATATGAACAGTCCACCAAACTCTTCCACTTCGATGATCAATTTATTTGGATCATTTGGTTATCAATTAAGATAATTGATTTAGGAAAACAATAAATTATCACTAAGCAGTAGTTCCAAAATGCTAATTAAACAGTGACAAAATCTCAAAGAACTACGATCAACAAAAAGTATTATCAACCAGCTCGATCATTACTGAACAAACAAAAAGTAAACAGAACTGGTTAATCAAAATATATTAAAAAAAAGAAAAAAAAAGTATATAAGACGAGAAAGAGTGATGATTAGTACAGTGGCAGGGTCTTGAGCAGAGAAAGGCTCGAGACAGATACTGCAACCGTCTTCGGAACCATCGTCAAGTACTCCTCCGTAAGACGACGACGGTGGCGACGATGATGAAGCAGCCATTAATGCGATCGGCTTCTCGAGCATGGAGCAAGAAGAATCAACAGCAGCAGAAGGAGAGGAAGTGAAATCCGCCATTGAAACCAAACGTGTTTGGCAGAGCAAAGAAGAGAAACGGAGTTTTGATAGAGAGGAATCGAGAATGCGGAAGAAGGAAGAAGCAAGGAACCCTAGAAAAAGCCAGTGTTTGGTTTCCGATGAGAAAAGTAAGTGGTCAAAGAAAAGAATTTTAATTTTATTTTGAGAATAAACTGAAAAAGAGGCAAAAGGCAGAAAACGCAGGCGGAGGGGAAAAAGATAAACCGATTCAGACGGTTTGATTTTCGATGGAATCAATCAACATAACCTTTTTCCAATCTCTGTAATCATTAATTAATTAATTAATTCTGATTAATTATTTCTCACTTTTTTAGATTATACTGTTTTCCGTTTCACACTCCACTTCTTTCTACGCAAGGGTAAGATGCTCCGATTTGTTCTCGACTGGCTTGTTACAGATTTCGGCTTTTAATTTCATTAAATTAAATTCACACAAATCAAAATCTTTCCATTTCCGCATTCTTTTTCTCTCACTAATAGATTTTCTTTCCAATTTGAGAAGTAAATTATATAAAATTGGATCATACTTACACAGTCAAAATCAACTCTCTCTTTTTTTTTTCTCACAAATTTTATTCACATTTTCAATCATTGAACATGAAATCTATTAATTATAATATTATATATAATATATATGCTTTAAGCCTAAACAAAATATATTTAGATCTTATATAAAACTTTTTAAATATATATATCTATAAAAGATTTATATGTTAGTTTAAAAATTATTGTAAATTAACCTCATTAGAAAAGAAATATTAACGGTCAATATATAAAAGTCAAAGAGTTATTTTTAAAAGTTGCATGAGACCATTATTTACATTTGAAAATTAAAAAAAGGTCTTTAATATCTTAATAGTTAATGGATTATTAGACCTATTAAATGGTTTTAAATTTTGAAATTAAATATTTTTTTACTTATGTTTTGTGAGGATAACTAAAAACTCGAGATATCAAAGTTTATCTCTTTTATTCCTTTTTAAAATTTTAAAATACAAAAATATATTATCTTTTAACATTTTTTTTATTCCCTTTCGATTTATTGGAGAAGGTGAAAACCAAACAATAGAATAGAAAAGAAAAAAATGCTAAAATCAATAGAGATGTGAGATATACTTACTATAAAATTTTGCTATTATAATATCTTAGAAGTGTAGCCAGGTAAATTGAATGTTGGCAAGTATTATTTCAAATAAATTGAATCAAATATTATTTGAAAATTATTTTGTTGTTACTAATTTAGTAATTTAATTACTTGTTTCTAAGTAATAGTTCAAAAAAAGTAAAAATTATACTTATACTGTTGCTCTTTATAATTTAATTACTCAAATTTCAAAATTCATAATGTTACCTTTATCTTAATCAGTCTCTTTTTGTAATAGTATTCTAATTATTCAAAAATTATAGTAAATTTTAATAACATTGTAAAAGATAATCAAGAATTTTTAATACATTTTGGTGTACCAATATTTTAATACAGCATAATATCTTTAAAAAATATATAAAATAGATTGAATAATTTAGTTTCACAAGTAATAAGTAAAAAATAAAAATAAAAAGTCTCAATTTCACTTTACACTCTTTTTTTTTTTTCCTTTTTTCACCAACAAGTTATTTAAATCTTATCTAATTGAATAAATTGCCCAACTTCAAATCAAATCACTTGTATATTTTTTTTTTTTGAATAGCAAATCACTTGTATTAAGTAAAATGAAATTCTCATTGGCATTTAATTACATATTGCTTCTAAGGTAGGGAAGCATGTTACCACCTACCAACCTCCTTTTTAATCCCACCGAAAGGTCGAGAATCCACTTTCAAACTTCTCTTTACATTATCTGCTTTGTTCATACAACTTTGCTTTAAGAACGGATCAAATTGAAATTTGGCTGCCATTGAAAGTAGCTTTAACACTGACTTTTGTTCATGGCTCAAAAAATTAAAAATGAAAGGTAGCTTTAAAAATAAATAAATAAATGCTCAAATTGAGAATAATTATTTAGATATTTTTTAAATTAAGGGTCAAACATTTTAATTGTAATAATTAAAAGTTAAACATTTTTAGTTTTTTATAATTAAGGATTAAAGTAAGAAGTGTCAGACGCTTATAAACTAAATGTTTTTAATTCATGATGTGAATATTAAATTTTTAACATGACTTATATTAACTAAATTTTTAATATAACGTATAATAATTATATTTTTAACGTGTAGCAATTATTTATAACATGATATTTAGTGATTAAATTTTAAAATATAGTATGTAACACTACATTTTTTAAAACTGTCATGTCATCAATTCATGTGATTTTTTATATACTTCATTTATCTGTCAACTTAATTATTAATTATAAAAATTAAAAAATATTTAATTCTTAATTATTACAATTAAAATATTTAACTCATAGTTAAAAAAAAAATCCAAACCTTTAATCCCAATTTAAACATTTAACCTGAAAAAAACATCAAATGACTGTCCAATGAGATGACATCAGCGCCTGGCCCCAAACATAAAACCTGTGATGATAGACTATTATTTTCGTCTATAATCCTCATCATCATCATTCAATCTCCCAAACCGTTGCTCTTCACTCGCAGCGAAGCCAGAGACAAAAAAGAATGGCTTCTTCAACGTCAGCTACTGTGCTTCTCTCTCTGACCAT